>NW_026623100.1:61054726-61679726 GCF_023065955.2 Ursus arctos | reverse complement strand
CCTGTTTCGTTTTATGGGATGGTTCAAACCATTTACATTAAGACTGATTACTGAGAGATATGATTTTAATGGTGCCATGTTGCCAGTAAAGTCTTTGTATTGGCTGTGACTTTCTGTTCTGTATCACTCTTGGGGCCTTTTTACTTTTATAGAACCCCCCATAATATCTCCTGTAGGGCTGGTTTCGTGGTTATGAAATTGGTTAGTGACTGGTGATTCTGAAATGTCTTTATTTCTCCATCAATTCTGAATGAGAGCCTTGTTGGATAAAGGATCCTTGGCTGCATGTTTTTCTCTGAAAGAGCTTTAAATATGCTCCCCCAACCCTTTCTCTCATTTCAGGTCTCTGTAGACAGGTCTGACGTAATTCTGATGCCTTTGCCTTGGTACGTGAGAAATTTCTTTGCCCTGGCCGCTTTCAATACTGTATCCTTGCATCTAATATTTGCGAATTGCACTGTGACGTGACGTGGCGTAGGTTTGTCGTGGTTGAGCTTGGGAGGGGTCCTCTCTGCCTCTTGGACACGAATGTTTGTTTCCCTCGCTAGATTAGGGAAGTTTTCAGCTACAATTTGTTCAAATATCTCTTCTAGACCTCTGTTTTTCTCCACCCCCTCGGGGATGCCGATGATTCTAACATTGGATCGTTTCATTGAATCAGTAATCTCCCGTAACCTACATTCGTGGGCGTGGATTTTTTTAAGACCATCTTCTATTTTCAGTTTTTCCTCTATTAACCCATCCTCCAATTCACTAACCTGTTCCTCTGCTTCTGCGACCCTGGCCGTCAGAGCCTCTAGTTTTGCCTGCATTTGGCTCATAGAATTTTTAATTTCTGTCAGATTCGTTCTCATTTCTGTCCTTAGGGATTCTATATTCTCAGTAACCTTTTCGTTAATAGTTTTTTCAATTCTACTCATCATTTTGACCATCGTTACTCTGAATTCCATTTCTGATAATTTGGTTACATCCATATCCATTATTTCTGTGGCAGAGGCCACAGACTCACTGTCTTTTCTTTGATGGGGGGGCTTCTCCTTCTTGTCATTCTGAGGAGGAGAGGTTGCGGGGTTTCCAGAGCCCAAATTATTGACTGGGTCCCAGGCCGTGCCCCTTGTTTTATAGGGATCTTAGGGATGTGGGCTTCTTCTTTAATGATTTTATTTATTTATTTATTTATTTATGTGGCAGCCAACCAGCGAGAGAGGGAACAGAAGCAGGGGAGTGGGAGAGGAAGAAGCAGGCTCCCAGCGGAGGAGCCCGATGAGGGACTCCTTTCCGAACGCCGGGATCACGCCCTAAGCTGAAGACAGGCGCTCAATGACGGCGCCACCCAGGCGCCCGGGTTGTGGGCTTCTTGATTTTTCAGCCTGCCTTCTGGGGGAGGGGCCTGCCGCGCCGATACTCAGGCAACCCTGTTTGGGTAGAGTCTCCGTGTCCCCTGCGAGGGGGGATGGGGATGGGCACTCCCTGAGCCGGTATTTCTAGGCTTTTGTTCTCTGGCGGCTTTCCCTGGCGGCCGGCTATGCCTCTTCTGAGAGTCAGAGCAGCAGCGGCCGAATTTCAGCCTCTGTCACGGAACAGAGGGATTGCGGCCCGTTCTCTACTAATGTTCTGGCCACTTTAACTCTGTTACTGTTGGTGCTGCTCAACCCTGCAGCGTCCGGGGATGTGCGCCCCACACCCGGCGTCCCAGCCCTCACTTCCAGGGCCGGCGCGTCTCTGTCCTTTGTGTTTCTAACGCCGCCAGCCGCCCCGCGCGCGCTCCCGGATCTCCCGGTCTCAGTCTGGATCCAGTGAGCGCACCGGGATTCCGGTGTTCCGCGAGATGCCTGGTGGCGCGCGCACCCGGCTCACGGTCTCAGTCTGCTGTTTTGCGGGTGCCGACCACGAGCCCGCCCGCTCCCCCGTGCAAGTGGCTACCGCTTCCCGGCGCCTGAACGCGGTGGCTCCCTCCCCCTTCCGTTTATCTTCCGATATCTGTGCACGGTTTCATGGCTCCCCGCTTCGTACCTCAATACTCAGCGCTGGAGATGTTCATTTGTAGAGATCCAGATGCATCTTCCTGCGTCTCAGGCTGATTCCGTGGTTGTTTAGGCTGGTCTGGTACCTCTCCAGCTCGACTCGGAGGACCGGCTGAAAACGGTGTCTCCTACTCCTCCGCCATCTTAACTCCGCCCCCCTGAGTGGTGCCTTCTATACGAATGTGTAAGTGTCCCCTGGCTTCTTTTTCTTTCCCTGGCCGGGAGATGAGGGCCCTGGAGCAGGTGCCCTGAGCTCCCAGGGAGAAGCCCCGTGTTGCCGTGGCAGAGTCCTCATCAGCTCTGGATTTTCCCGCTTAGCTGAGAGCAATGAGCTTTCTCTTGTTTGAGCCCCTGGACTTCGGAGTGCCTTTGTGGTAGCAGTTTAGCTGCTGCATAACCAGGAAAATCCTGTCAGGGCTTGCCCTGGTCCACTGGGCGGTTCTTTCTCCTTTCCTTTTGGGAGAACCCTGCAGTCTAGCTGGACGCTCAGCCTGAGACCAGTGCAAGGATGGCAAGAGCTCTGGTGGCTCCCTGGGGGATGAAGCTGCTGGGCGCCAGAACTTCTGGATGAATAGAAGGGCTGGGGCTGTGGTGGGCTTGCTGAAGGCGTGTGATGCCGACTCCTGTTTCAAGGAGCAAGAAAGCCGGGCACAACCCGTGAAGCCTTACCCGCTCCGCTCCAGTCACGGTGTAGGCATGCTGACTCACCAGGCCGCTCTCCATTCTCCTGGCCTCACCTGTTGGCTTCAAAGGAGGAAATCAGACCAAGCATTACACATTCCCAGATTCTTCAGAGAAACAGAAAAGCACGATTCAATCAGCAGCTAAGCTGTGGCGGGTTGGGAAGCATCCCATGAATGCAGACTGGAATGGCACATGTTTTTAGAACTCTTTTCTAGAGGGGCAGGGTTTGAAGGCTGCTGGGTGGTTGAGGCCCTGGGCATTTCATACCTCCGGAGACTACCCCATGACTGACAGAACCCCACTGAGTCCCGGGGCTGACCTGGACTGTTTCCTCCTCCAATCCCTGCTCCTCAATGACACATGGCACAAAACGTGTCTGCTGGGCATCTTGAAGGAGTCAGGAATACCCACCACCCCGTGCTGTGAGCCACTGGGGTTTAAAGTGCATATTAGTTTTTGGGTGGTGTTTCAGATTAGGGGTGTGTGACTCAAAGCCCACATGTTTACAGAGTGCTGCAAATATCCTCACGGATAGGGAGCTGGCTGTCTCAGGGTAGACTCCAAAATAATTTGGAGGGCTGTCCAAGCTTTTCAACATGGGACACACTGACCTTGGGACAGCACCTTTGGAGCCAGAGAGAATCAAAGGGCTGCCCGGTCCCTCTGGACCCCACTGGGCCTGGTCACACGGCAGGGCTAGGCACAGGCTTCAGAGTCAGGCAGCAGCATTCGAAACCAGCTCAGCCACTTACTGGCTGTGTGATGCTGGGCACTTTGCTTAGCCTCTCCGAGCCCATTTCCTCTTTAGTGAGCTCTGCAGCCTCTCGCTCAGACGGAGGGCTGCTGTGAGGATGACATGAGGCATAGCACCCGCGCTCCGTGGCGCCCCCTTGGCCATGCCCCTGACTGGCTGTACGGGCCGGTGGCTAGATACCCCCGGGTGAGCAAAGGCTCAACCCCGTGCAGTCTATTCACCTGGGCCGGGGTGGCGCAGGTCATCAGGGAGCCTGCCGTGGCCGCTGTCTTCACCAACATCACCAGGTCGGAAGGAAAGTGCAGGTCGATGCTGGTGACCACCCCTCCTGTGAGGTCCACCAGGGCGTCAGGAAGGAAGCCGTAGTGCAGGCTGGCATAGGAGCCATGAAACCTGGAAGGGGGAAAGGCACATCAACCCCCGTGGTGAGTTTGGCGAGACGCTCCCGGAAAGGAGGTTGCACACCTGACCTCTGCATGTTGTCCAGCGAAGGACTGTCTGATCTAGCCCTGGACTGTGGTCACCTGCCTTCTATTCTCCTGGATGAAGTTTCCAGTGAAGTGCTGCTATCCTTCCCCTGGCCTCCCGGGGCTGGGCAGCCCCACAAGCAGACATATTGTGCAGAGGTTAGGCGGGCAGGTGCTGGAGCCTCAGGCCCGGGGGTCGAGGATCGCCCTCTCCACGTACTGAGCTGCTTGACCTTAACAAGTTACTTAAGCCGGCACACAGCAAGCCCGGCACGGACACTGGATATTAGGATGAGTATCCACTGTTTCCTCTTCAGTTTAACAAGAGTGGTAAGTCCTTGCTGTGTGAGGGGTGCCATGCTAGGCACCGAGTGTTCAAAGGTGGGCAAGACCTCCAAGAGCTCAGCCAAGAACCCCGGTGCCTGCGGCGGCCACAAGCAGCCTCTGTTCCCATGCCGTGCGAAGTGTGGTCCAG
This sequence comes from Ursus arctos, assembly GCF_023065955.2. Taxonomy (NCBI): domain Eukaryota; kingdom Metazoa; phylum Chordata; class Mammalia; order Carnivora; family Ursidae; genus Ursus; species Ursus arctos. The sequence goes on along the minus strand of NW_026623100.1, from coordinate 61,675,322 downwards.
AATCCCCGCTCTCAGAACCCCCGCATGTCAGGATCATCAGGGAGGCTAGCCGACTGTACTGAAGGGAGCATAGGCGAGGACGAGTCTACCTAACACATCCTCAAAGCAAGCGCAGAGCTCTGGGCCTGAGCTCCTCCCTGCTGCTCCTCCAGGGTGCCTGCAACCTTCCCTTCTGGGTCTTTCACCTGGCAACGGTGAGGTTGACGAGGTAGGCTCATGGGGCCCCTCAGTCCCTTCTCCCATATTCCCGCTGCTGCCGCTCTCTCCACCCGAGCATCACCCAGAATTCACGTAAATTTACTTGGGCAAGTACATGTCCAACAGCCACTCAAAGCAGGACAACGTCCCAGGAGCAAATGCCATGGACGGCTTAAAAGTCCTTTATAACAGAAAGCTAAGGATACACAGAAGGCCATGCTGTAGAAACTGCCATGTGACAGATTATCTCAACTTGTTATAAAACTGGTTCTAAATCTTATCTTCTGTCTCTCCCTCTCCCTGACCCAGGGTTATACCTGGTACTAGATTCTTATCTCCCGAGTATTGACTTAGTCAAAGGCAAAGCCTGCCTCTGATAATGGTCATGCCCGGTCGGCTCTGAACGCCTGACCCTCGATTTCCCACACGTATACTGGCTCCAGTCCCGGATTAGGAGGGCTTTGCTGAGGGTCCTGGAAGTTCACGAAGACTGGGGTTCTGGAACCCATTCTAGAGCCCACCAGTGTGACCTCACACACTGCAACAGCCCCTTCTTGGCGAGGCACTCAGGGGCCTTCCTTGGCTTTAAACAGGGCTGCACCTAAGCCATTCCAGAAAAGCAGCCAGCCCTGTCCTGGCACTTCTGGCCCAATGCCTCAGTGTCTAGGGGCCTCATCTGAGGCTTTGCACTCACACCACCTCGCAGTTGCCACAGAGAGACCCAATGCCTGGGGAAGGCCAGCAGCCCCTCCCTCACTGTCTCTCCACAGTGCCCACAAAGCCTGTCTCAGCCGCAGCTGGGTATTTTGACAAGGAGCTATCTCTCTGCTTCACAAACACAAGCTCACAAATCCTGCTGATGCTTCAGGAACATGGCAACTATTCTTAGCCCCCTTTACTGACAGGAAACAGAAAGGGAAGGAAAGATAGAACCGTGTTCACCACACCTGTCACTACACCTTGTCACTCGAGCCCAGGAATTCAGCGAGCGCCTTGTTCTCATCTCTGTGCTTCAGCCTCGTTTGGGGGAAATGTCTATCTGCCCAGCAATGCTAGGAAAGAGGGAAGAATTCAGACGTCTAAATCAGAATCAGAAAGGCTGCTAAAATGCTGGGATTCTTAACTGCCCAGATTCCGTATGGGACGATATGCAGCCTAACGGATTTTGTCCTGTGATCTCCTATTTTATGACCTCTGGGGGGAAAACCTGCCAGTGTAGATCTGACTCAACCAGTTCATTTCTAGACTCGCCAGTTGCAAGGGTAGCTGAAAGTCTGGGATACATGCATTCACTGGCCTACCTTCATGGGGGGGAAGGAGGGTCATCCATGGGGATGGATGGTTCTCCATATTTGTACTGTGGTGGTTGTGTGCCCGACACTGAGTTCCAAAGAAGCAAATAGACAAATCTTTTTCCTATAAAATCAACAGCATCAAGGGATGATGGAAAAGCCTGCGACAAGAACAGTTCTCATCCCAGCTTGGCCTCAAACACCACATGACCTTGGGCTGCTCTGCGTATCAGTTTCTCCATCTTTCAAAGAAGGAGATAGGACTCGAGGCTGACAGAGGTCCCTTCCAGCCCTGATAGCTCTAATTCCATTGCACTCACTTCTACGTTCTATGATTCCCTTCTTTGGATAGAGGGGAAAGCTTTTAAACAGCTTACTAGTTTGAAACATTTTATCCTCCACTAGATATCTTTAGGCGGTTGAATGTGGATTCCGGGTCCAGTTTCCCATTTTCTTTTCAAGCTGAATGATTGCTTTAGGTCGACTGTTAACAAAATGGGGTCAAAGTCATCATTTCATTCCACACGGTTTCTAATTCTCCAAGTGAACTGGCACGCTCCCCCTTTCACAGAAGGAAAAAACGAAGCCCCGAAGTAGTGAGAGTTGACTCCATACTGGAAAGGGATGGCAGCGTTTGAGTAAGTAGCTTAGAAGCAAATTAACCTCCCCGAACATATGGATCGGTTCAACAACCTTGGCTGTTAGCTGGGGTTCCTTCTCAGATGCTAATGAACAGCTCTTCTTGACACTGGAAATGAGCAATAGCTTTAGTTTTCCACAAATAGGCTCAAAAGACAGAGTGCAAAAAAAAAAAAAAAAGAGCTCTTGAGATGCATGGCTGTTCAGAGTGTGACCTCTGGAAGGACAGGGACTGGGGTGCTGGGGTGATCTGTGGGGTTGTTAGCATCCTCAGGGCGCAGGACTGGACCCAGCAGGGTCTTCTGCTGTCCCTGGGTCAAATAACTGAAAACCCCACCGGATTCCGGCTACTGATGACCGTCACGTGACTAGAGTCTTGGCTTCCCAATCTGTAAAATGTGGGTGGTGGTGATGATCTTTAGGGAACCTGATTTGGTGACACTCTGCTAACTCACGGTTTCCTGAAAGGGACGGTCCCTTTGTCTCCTAGCTTTGATCCTGAGCTCTGATGTGCCCGCACCTGTGTAGGTCTCTGCGACAGGGACCTGTTCCACATAGCACACACTCCTGCTCACACCCACTTAAGCCAGTCTCAGAGTCTCACCGCGGGCCAAGCACACCGCCCGGCCTGTGGTTACACGCTCAGCACTCATCCGAATAGAGGTAACTCAAAGGATCTAAATCAAACATAGGATTTACAAACTAGGGTGTTTGTAAGTCCTTGAGCTTGTTAACCCTAGTTATAGTACAACCTAGTTATATGGCTTGCGCCATGTAATAACCAGCAAACTCCTGCCCTGCCTCCCCCCGCCCCCTGCCCCTTGTCCCCGACACAGATCCAATTTCATAGTAGCCATACCGGGCCCCCAACTGCCCGACCTCACTTTGAACTGTCCTGCCCCTAGGTCTTCACTTGAATCAGTCTCATGGTTGGGAATAACCGTCCAACACGTCCCCTTTCTCCTTGCTGAAATTCTACCCATCCTTCAAGGCCTCACTCAATGCCATGTCCTCTATAGAGCCTCAGATTGACTCTCTGTGAGTCAGAAAGTCAAGAATGTTCTCTCTCTGTCCTCTCATCAGACTTTGACCATCAGCCATGATATTGTATTTTATTTGGGCTCTTATCCCAGCTCTTGCAACGACAGTATTATTAGTACATACCTCTGTTTAGTCCTGCCCTGCCCACCTCTTGCTATGTATCTCGGGGTTCCTCCCCTGGCCCCAACACAGCCTTGCACACAGTGATTGTTTACGGAGGATGCCCAGCCAGGTGGCAAAGGCTCTGATGCTCTCAGGGCATCACTTGCGTGCAGAGCTGCCAAAAGTCCTGGGGCTAGCTGCTGTGCAGCACCCATCAGGGCAAGCGCTAGGCAGGCAAGGCCAGCATTGAGGCGCTGGTCAGAAGGACAGGCCACTCTTACTTGGCATAAGCTTTCTCCAGCAGGCAGGGCCAAAACTCCTGATTGTTGCGAGGATGCACAAAGAGGTACTCCTTTTTCAGGACAGGTAGGCGATCATCAACCACCACTTCCACCCACTGGCCACACTGCCAGAACTGGAAGACAGATGAATAGATGCCTTAGTAGAGCCGGGGCAGAAGGGAGCTTCTGGACCCCCAACCCATGCCAAACGATAACCATTGTCATGGCATGACCTCATCAATGTAACAACAAACTCTATCGAGAACAAAATCCCAGCCCAGGTCAGTGGACAGGGGCCTGGCATGTCAACTGCACCAGACAGATGAGTCACAGATCAAGTGAGTCAAAGAAAATATAGGCTGGGCGGAAAGAGACTTGGGTTTTAGTTTGACTTTGCTACTAACTCTGGTCTCACTTTGGCAAGTCCTCTAAGAGCTTCGGCACACATGGACTTTCCAGGTTTACCTTGTGCACGAAATGGCAATAGAGGGAAAAGATGCTGAACAACAAGGAGAAGGGTAGATACAGAGTGTTATAATGGGGCAACAGGAGCGCCTACTGGGAGCCGGAGGCTTGGGGGTGGGGGCAGGATTTAAATAGGTGGCAAGCAGGTGGGAAAGACATCCCAGATGGCAGGGACAGTGTAGGCAAAGGCCTGAAGGCCAAATGATGAGGAATGCTCAGGAGGACCGAGCACTGATGGTCTCGCTCTGGCCGTCTTCGCTCCTGTGAAGCTGGCCCTGCCATCAGAGCAGCGGAAATGAAGCTGGCTGGCACCGCTACCGCTAAGAGCACAAATGAACCAGATGTTCCTCTCCAAAACAGACTGCTTTAATCTTCGGTGTTCAACTCTTAATGGTTCACCTGGGGACATCACCAAATGCGGAAAATTCATAACAAAGCCAGCCTTTTGGAGTTTCTTCTTCGGTCTGCCCTGTGTTGGATAAGCAGCAGGGCCTCCAGCTTCAGGTCTGAGCCTTGATGAAGGCAGGTCTCTGACAGGCGGGTTCGGAGTAAAGCTGGGTGGATGTGATCTATCATCTGGGAGTGACGGGAAGCCATCCACATGGCCTTTTCCACAGCTGGATATCCCAGATGTTGGGCCATTGCATCCAGCTGAGGATGTGCTTTCCAAGTAGAGATGGAGACTGAGATGGGTGTCAGTGGAGACAAAGCAAAGATGTTTTCACGGTCATTAATGAGCTCAGTGCACTGCAGCTGGTTCTGGCATAGCTGTGGACTTGTGTCCCTACTGCAGTAAAATGTGTAGACAGGTGAGGTTAAGAGCCAATAGGGGTGTTACTAGGAGGGAGGTCATGAAACATGTTTGACACGCCAAGGGAAACGAGAAGTGGGGTACTGGAAAAACAACCTGATCTGGATAGCAAAGTGCAGTGGACAGTGGCCAGTCGTTGGAACTGTGCTTGAGCCCCGGTTTTCCCTTTAGTTACCTGAACAACAGACACTGGTTAAGACACCGAATTCTCTGTGTCTCAGTTTCCTCATCTGTCAAATGGTGATAAAGTAAGAACCTCCTCATAGGGCTGTGATTGGGATCAGACGAGATTGTGAAAGTGAGATCAGTTTTGAAAGCAGAAGTGGGGGGTAAACAGAAGGAGGAATGAACCATGACAGACTGTGGCCTCTGGGAAACAAACTGAGGGCTTCAGAGGGGAGGGGGGCGGGGGATTGGGATAGGCCAGTGATGGGTATTAAGGAGGGCACATATCGCATGGTGCACTGGGTGTTATATGCAAATAATGAATCATGGAACCTTACACCCAAAACTAAGGATATACTGTATCGTGACTAACATAACATAATAAAAAATTATTTAAAAAAATGAAAGCAGAAACTATTTTTCTATAGTTTCTTTGTTCAGCACCTAGGATAGAGCCTGGTGCAGAGCAGACCATCAGGAATGAGTGAGTCCTGACTTAAATGAGCTCCTCTGGTTGGTTTCCAGCTAGAAGTCACCTTCACCCCAATATTCCCACATGAGTAATGCTGACCAAACTTGCTATCCTCATACAAAGGGAATGCCAGATAAGATCACTGTTCCCAGAATGAAGTCAAGAATGAGGCCACCAATCTGCATTTCCCGGTTCACCTCACTAGGTGCGGAGGGCTGGCATCTGAATAATGTCTGGACCCTCTAAGAAGCATGCTGGTGCCATTTTGTCAGCCCAAGTGTCTGAGGGAAGCCAGAAGTGTTTTGCACAAAGCAGCCACATTGCTTGGGCACTGGGCTCTTTCCAGAGAGTAGTGCCCAAGCACAGAGTGATGAGAACAGATGTACGGAGATCAACACTTCAGCTCTTTCTGGAGAACTGTGGAACTTTCTCACCGTTTAGAAGGTCAGAGCGTATTCTGCCTAGGACTCGGTTTCTCCTAACCACGTGTTACTACCAACACTTGCAGCCTGAGGTGAGCTCAGACAGTAAACCTTGCATCTTCTAGCTCACTCTTTGGTCAGATCCTTGGACGAGCAACATCAGCATCCCCTGGGAACTTGTTAGAAGACCTAGTACGCAAATAGTTGGACTTCAGGAAGAGACAACAAAATAAAGGAGGACATCCAGAAATAATGAAGGGAAATTTAGTTGAGCAGAAAAGGGGCTTTCTCAGAATGAAAGAGCTCACTGAATCCTAGACAAGATTAATTTCAAAAAGGCACACATCTGGACGTGTTCCAGAGAAAGTTCTGAACAGAAGGAGCCAGAGTACCTCTCCCTAAAACTGCAGTTTGAAAGAATACGTTGCAAACAAAGCCAAGAGCATGGATGAGCATTGGATTTTCCTTCTGTAACATTGGAAGCTATGAGACAAAGGACTAGTTTACAGATATTTGAGGAAAGGGAATGTGATCCAAGAATCCCAAGCTCCACTGACGTATTATTCTTAAGTAAGAGCGAATGAAAAACACCCATGTGATTGGAGGAAATTATTCAAGGAACTACTTACCTAATGAGGATGAAATTAGAACAAAAACCTTAAGAGGAAATGAAGGGTGAAAGCAACAATGATGGGCAGTGAGTTTTAAATATGCTATGTACAAGAAACACAGTGGAAGTGAAATTGATAATGAGAGGATGACCGAAGATGTAAGAGGAAAACATAAATGACAGGAAGCTGAAGTAGCAATGTGAACATCAGATAAAGAGGAATTCAAAGCCCAACACATTAAAGACAAAAAAGAGAGCTATTGTGTGAACTTTATTCCAACAGCCGGATAGCAAGAACAAAAATCGTTAGGTACCGTAGAATATAACAGGAAAAGTTTAAAGCTAGAATATCTGAAAACATAAGAGGAATCCTCCAAGGTATAACTTTGGGGAAGAATTTTAATTCACCTCTTTTAGAATTTGATAAATCAAGCAAACAAAAAGTAAGCCAAGATAAAAAAGTTATTTGCAGATACAACAATTTGCAAATCAGAAAGCCTGATTCCATATGGACTTTTGCCTACTGGATAGTCTCATATATCCACGAAGCATTTGCAAAAACTGTTGTAGACTTGGACATAAATAAAACTTTAATAATTCCCCCAAATATAGAGATTTTATGACTATATTCTCTGATCATAATTTAATAAATCTAAAATTCTACAACCAAAACTAAAAGTATATTATCTTAAAATTAATCCAAGACATTTTATATCAAACCCTATAGATATAGATAAGATCTATAAAAAGAAAAGAAAAATTTATAGTCTTACCCTAAAACCCTATAGATATAGATACAATCTATGAAAAGAAAAAGAAAATTTATAATCTTGAAAGTTTTTATTATTAAACAAAAAACAAAAGTGAAGAGTTTCAGAAAACAAACAAAAAACAATAAAATTAAAGAAAGTAAACAGGAATTAATAAAAATCAATTGAAATCAATTATATAGAACACAAAACCCCAAAAGAAAAATAGAATAATGAAAACCAAAAGTTGATTTATTAAAAAACCAATAAAAAGTTTGGTTTGGTTAAGAAAACCTGGCTTAAGAAGAAAAGGAAAAATAAGAACATACTACAGGGATTGATAAAGTGGATTTAACCAAGATTAGAAGAAATCAAAAGAATTTTCAGAGAATCACATAATCAAGTTTTGGGCAGTAAATCTGAAACCACAGAAGAAATAGTTGGTTTTCCTGGCAAAATATAAATTTCAAGAGTTGGTGATGGGTATTAAGGAGGGCACGTATTGCACGGTGCACTGGGTGTTGTTATACGCAAGTAATGAATCGTGGAACTTTACATCAAAAACTAGGGATGTACTGTATGGTGACTAACATAATATAATAAAAAAATATTATAAAAAAAGTGAGAGAACATTTTCCTCCCTTTTTCCAAATCTTCTATTTGTCATTTGCAAATAGTGTATCTACTTTGGGAGAAAGTTATTGATAAGACTATTTGAACCTGATGTAAGGTACCACAATTTATCTGGAAAACCCCCAATTTAAAATGGGAATATCTATTTGGTATAACATTTCTTCCTTAAGTTAAAATTTTCAATAGGCTTAAAGTATCGCATTTTGTGATTTAATGTATAAAATTTCCTGAATTATAGATATTCCAAAATTTTCTAAGCAGATTTTTTTAACTAAATGCATTTTCCCATACAATACTTTAATAACATTTTTTAAGGAAGTTAAAAAAATGTAAATAACAATACTGTTTCAGAACCATTAATAACAGGACAAAAGGATTGGGGGAAAAAAAAAAGAATTAACTCCAGAAGAAATAAGAGACACAAACATTTCAATAGCTGTTGAACACACAATAAGAGTTAAATCATGTTGAAAAAGGAAGTAGTTCCAAATGATTTAACTATTGTCTGTTTTACTTTCAAAGAACAAATAATCAATGATTAATAACCATTGTTCAAATTATTTCAGATCAAGATATATAAAACTCAATGGATTCATTTTAAAAAGCCAGCATAACTCCAACATGGCAAAAATAGCTAGAAACCAATTCTACATACGATATTGATGCAAAAATTCTAATAAAATGTTTATCAAATTGAATCCCACAGTGCATCAAAAAAATTGGCACAGCAGGAGAGAACATCACTAAAATCAGGAGAAGGCAGGACTTTGCTCTTGCCATTCTTATTTAAGATTGTGACCTTCTATAATGTGACAAAGAGCAAAGTAAGTTCTAGAAATATTGAAAAAAGAGACAAAATGATCTTTATTTGCAGAGAATATTAGTTAACTAAAAAACTGAGATACTCTACTAAAAAAAAAATGGAACTAATCAAGAAATTTGGTAAGGTGCCTAGATACAATTTAATACATAATAAGGACTGGCTTTCTCTTGTCAGCAACGTTTAGTTAGAAATGAGGGGGAAAATCTCATTCATATTAGCTACAAAACTGTAAAATATTTGGGAATACATTTAACGAGAAGGGTGTCACACCAATATGGAAACATAACTATAACATTTTATTGAAGGGCATAAAACCATTTTATTGAAGTTCTGAGTAGATAGAAAGATATACCATGTTTCTGGAAAGGAATAATTAAAATAATAAAAATGTAATGTTTCCAAATTAATACATAAATTTAATGCTGTTCCACTCTGCATCACGGTGGCTTTTTTTAATTAGACACAATGATTTTAATATTCTCACGGAAAAATAAACGTGCAAGAATTACCAAGATATTTTTGAGGAAAGAATAACGAAGGAAAACTTATTCTACCAGATGTTGCGACTGATTCTAAAGCTACTGTAATCAAAATAGCAAGATCCGGCACAAAGGCTCAGTGATGGACAGGGTTCTTGATTAATGACTTTTTTTTTGTTTTTTTTGCTAATTGTTTCTGCCGTTTCTTTTTATTTACATGAAAACATTTTGACTCTCATGTTTCCTATGTGCTTCCAGATGTTGGGCTCGAATTCTTTTATGGAGATATGCCAAGAACTTAACACGTAGGGGACTCTTCCACCTCACCCTAGCAGACTTGAGGGCATTCAAGACCCCCCCCCCCCGCCCGTGTTCTCAGAGAACCCATCCATGTGAGGAGCGCCCCAGCAGGACACACACCCGGAAACAGAAGATCCCCGCATACTGGTGCGAAAAGCTTTGGTCCATCAGGATCTTCTGCAGATGCTGTGGGTTCTGTGTCAAGGAGCCCAGTGCTGCCAGGAACCAGCAATCTCCTGGAAAGGGACAAAAGCCATGAGAGGTCTACCGAACACATCTGGAAGCCCCACCCCACACATTTCACAGGTCTCCGTACACCTTCTTCTGAATAATGTGTTTATTTTTTTTTTTCTGTCTGAGAGGTGAGAACTAGGGAAGGATTCACTAAGACCAGTTCCAAGCAAGACAGAGAAGGAGCTGGTGGTGATGGGGGTTAGTGGGGTGGGGGAGATGGGGGCAATGGGGGTTGGGGTGGCTGGGAAGAAGGTGAAGGGGGTTTGAGGAACAGCAAAGAATATGGTGAGGGAAGTCAAGAGAGCCCCAGCCAGGCTTCAGCAGGGCTGGTGGCCCAACCTGCCTCTGATTCTCATTGTGCCAGAGGAGCCCAGAGCTGAAGTTACAGGAAATGTTCTTGCCAGTGTGAACAGTCCATCCACAGCAGCACCAAGGATGCCAACCCCGCCTCCTCAGAAGCTGGGGCAGAACTCTGGCGTCTGGGTGGGACTCACCTTCTGTCCGTCCCTACCTGGAGGCTGACTTCAGGCAGCCCGCTTATTCCGGGGCCAGGAGGAAAGATGTTGAGTCCTTACCGGTGTCTCCTTGTTGGATGTCAAATCTGCTTGCGCCTTCCAGGATGAAGTGAGGCTCTGATTGACCCTTTAATATATCCTTAGGCAAGAGGGAGAAAAGACATGAGCATCTTTCATTCCTCTATGTCCCCATGTGGTACCCAAGACATCACTCATTTTGTCTTTGAGGCGTAGAGGTTAATTTTTAAATAGGTGCTTAAAATCTGAGTTAGGAAAGTTCCCCCCATTCTTCAGGTTTGATTGCTATCAGGAAGGCAGGTGTCAAAGGGGTGTGTATGTCAGTGACAAGACAGGCAAGACACGCATTAGCAAAATGCATGAGGACATAAACATAAACAAGGACTTGGGATCTTTAGATCAAATAGTCATCCCAGTCTCAATAAGCAGTGTTTCAGTAACAGGTTATAAATAAGCAAAAAAGAGATGCATTTATTAGAGGACACTTTTATAAGCATAATAAAGCTTTCCTTGTGGAACGTCCTCTCTCAGAAGTCAGTATAGGCGTCTGTGCTCCAAGTTCGAGTCCAGCCACGTACTGTAGAGGATGCCAGATTTGTTACTCAGACCTTCGCCCACTCCCCGGCTAACTCACAGACTGATTCTGGAAGACCCCGGGCCCCTTGCCTTGAGTGCTGTTATGCAGCACCCAGTCCTGCCCCAAACTCCAACACCCAGAGCCCCTGGCAGCCACAGAAAGGGGTTTGCTAGAGGGTTCTGCAGGGCTGCAATGTCTGGGGAGAATGTCTCTCAGCAGACACAAGGATTGTGAGAGTTCCTGAAGGGGCTCCCCTGGGTCCAGGGTTCCCAGGAACTCCCCAGCTTTCCCCTACTGGAAGTCTGCAGGATTACGCTCAGCATCCTGTCTGCTCCTGGGGCTCTTCCTGCATTGCCACTGCATAAATCTGCATTTGCATACTTTGGTCATTGTTCCTGTATCATTTCTTTTCACACTGACAAATAAGTCCCCAGAGAACAGGGCCAAAAAGTGGAAATGGATTTATCTGCTCAACAGCCGTGAATGTACGGAGCCCTGTGCCTTGAGACACCTGCCAGCCCTTCATAAACCGCCAGTTTCCTGGTGGAGACGCCACGAGACAAACAAAGGCGTGCGTGTCTGCAAACACCTCAGCCCGCTTGCTCACCTCGCTAGGCCGGCTCCCGCTGCCTACTCTGCAAACACTCTCGGCCCAGACCCTCCCCAGGCGGAGGCGCCAAGGCGCCCGCCAGGTGCCCGCATCTGGGCTCCAAGCCCTGCCCCCAGAGTCCCCGTGTCCTCCCCCAGTACAAGTGAGCAGGGCAGACCTCTGCAGGGCCTTAGAGGGAGTAACTCGCCCAGTTCCACACAATTTGGGGCACTTCCACTAGCTGTCCCCACCCTTTCTACTGCAAAAAGGAAGTGAAGGTTTCACTGGAGTTTGCTGTCAGCCAGCAGATGCTTAAGATCTCCACTCACAGGAATTAAAGAGAGTGGAGGCCAGTGGGCTTGGCACTGGGAACAAAGACAGCTTTGCTCGGCTTCCCTGGCGGCCCGCAGCCCCATCTCTCCTCTGCTGTTTGCTCCTGGTTTCCCTGCAGCGACCGCAGAGGGGGAGCGGGTGTGCTGAGACGCATTCACGCAGACCTGGTGTGGCACCATGCTGTGTATTCGCCCTGCGTGACCTCGAACAACTCCCTTGACTTTGCTGAGACTCAGTTTCCTTGTGTGCAAAATGGAGACGCGGGTGGTAAAGTGATCAAGGCACTGGCTGCCTTGCTGGGGTCCGGGGGCTTTATTCGCCAGCTGTCTCCCACTAGCCTTGCAAAGCAGGAGTCTTCCCATTTTACAAATGAGGAAGGACGTGAATACTCAGCAGAGCATCAGACAAGGTACATGGTCAATAAATATTGATTCCCTTCCTCTGTAATATTTGCAAAATTAAAAAGGCCATACTCACAAACCCAGAGCCTCAAATGCATTCATTATTAAACATGATAGAATAAAAACATGAATTAAACAATCAACCCATAGATGTTAGGAAGACGAAAAGAGCCTCAAACATAGGCAGAAAAAAATGATAAAAAAGGACAATTAGCAAACTCTAATATAGAAAAGCAGCAAGATCAATAAAGCAAATAACTCATTCCATTTGGGGGAGAAGGTTTACAGAGACCCCACCTTTGGCAAATATGGTAAAGAAACCCAACTAAAATTAGAAATACAAATGAGGTTTTAGCAATATAAAAACATGATGTAAAATTCTATACTAATCAATTTAAAAATAGTGAGGATTTTCTGACTAAAATAAACATGACCAAAAATGGGTCAAGTTAGTAAAGAAAATGAAAAAAAAAATCAATAACCTTGCAATATTCAAATGATCAAAGAATATCTCCCTAACAGCTCTGTAAAGGCTTCTAAGGACACGTGATTTCCTGCGGAATTCTCTCAAACTTTCAGAGAAAAGACAATTTCTGTGTCCCTTACAGTTTCAGTAAAAGAAAGAAAGGAGGAAAGAAAGACACTGCCACCATTTATTTTAAGAAGCCAGCATCGCCTGGGACAGCCAGAGCACAACACACACACACACACACACACACACACACACACACACACACGACTGAGACTGATTTCACTTATGGAAATATACCAAAATAAAATACCCAGCAAATGAACCAACAAGAAATTGTTAAGACCAACCCTCTAAAATCAAGCAGGGTTTGCCCTCAAAATGAAGGATACCAGGATAGTTTCATATCAGGATATATAATAATATAAAGTAGCCTTTACACGGGCCAAAGGAAAAACAATTTATATCCCTCTAACAAATGCACAACTGTCTCTGATTTACCAAAATGATAAACATTAAATTAAAAAAAAATGTAGCTAATTAGGGACAGAAAGACATTATAATGGTGTGAAAATTAAATGTCAATTATTGCGAATCAATAGTCAATATCAAGTTTATGGGCAAACACTGGAATCGTCTGCATCAAAGTTGGGCCCAAGATCTGCATCTGCGTCTCCTGTCCTCTGAGCTGCCTGTTTCTTTCCCAGCCTGGGCTTTAGAGGGGTGCTAGATGATCTGACAAGAGCCGAGGTAGGGGCCCCTGGGGGGCTCAGTGGGTTGAGCACCTGACTTCGGCTCAGGTAGTGATCTCGGGATTCTGGCATGGAGCCCCTCGTCGGGCTCCTGCTTGGTGAGGAGTCTGTCCCTCTCCCTCTGCCCCTTCCCCTGCTCATGCTCTCTCTTTCTCTCACAAATGAATAAATAAAATATTTTTTTAAAAAGAGAAGTAGGGTGGGGCGCCTGGGTGGCACAGCGGTTAAGCGTCTGCCTTCGGCTCAGGGCGTGATCCCGGCGTTATGGGATCGAGCCCCACATCGGGCTCCTCTGCTATGAGCCTGCTTCTTCCTCTCCCACTCCCCCTGCTTGTGTTCCCTCTCTCGCTGGCTGTCTCTGTCTCTGTCGAATAAATAAATAAAATCTTTAAAAAAAAAAAAAAAAAAAAAAAAAAAGAGAAGTAGGAAGAGATGGAAATTATACCCAGAAGTATTTTAGTCTGTGGGGCTGACTTGCTGAGAAAATAGGCAAAGATGAATGGATAAAGAAAATGTGGTGTATATGTGTGTGTGTGTGTGTGTGTGTGTGTGTGTGTGTGTGTATATATATATATATATATATATATATATATATATATATATATATAATGGAATATTACTCAGCCATCAAAAAGAATGAAATCTTGCCATCTGCAACAACTTGGATGGAGCTTGAGAGTATTATGCTAAGCAAAACAAGTCAGTCAGAGGGAAAAATAAGGGGGGAGTAAAAGAGAGAGAGAGAGAGAGGCAAACCAAGAAACAGACTCTTAACTACAGAGAACACACTGATGGTCACCAGAGGGGAGGGGGTGGAGTGATGGGTGAAACAGGTGATGGGGAGGAAGGAGGGCACTTGCTGGGAGGAGCACGGGGTGTTGTCTGCAAGTGTTGAGTCATTACTATTACACTGTGTTAACTAGCTGGAATTTAAATTCAAACCTAAAAAAAAAGAGAGATCGCCCTGCTCTGCAGGGGTCAGGTGGGACGAGCACACCAGGGCAGTGAAGGCTGACAAGACTGGCAAGGAACAGTCGCCACCCTGCACACGACTCAGAACCACCTGGGACCTTCGTAGACGGGCAGACCGTTGGGTGCCGCCTCCCACAGCCTGGATTTAGTGGGCCGGCCCAAGGCGGCATTCAGGGTTTATACAGCAACGCCGGGGATTCTGAGGCCCCGCCAGGGCAAGGGGGCAGGTTCAGGGAAGCTGAGCGATTTGTTCCAGACTCCACAGGAATGGCTGTGAAGCAGGCAACGTGGCTCCATGGTGCCTAGCTCTTCCCCGCTGTCCACACCGGCAGACGGGCTTCTCTGTGTCAGTGTTGGCCGGTTCTGTGAGATGGGCTCTTTGGGGGTTCTGAAACATCATTTGTGCAGAAAGCAGTTGTGATGGTTAATTTTAGGACTTGACTGGATCATGCGGTCCCCAGATATTCAGCTAGACATGATTTCTAAGTGTGTCTGTGTTTCCAGATAAGATTAGCATGTATTTGAGTGGGAATTTAGTAAAGCAGATTGCGATCCCCAGGGTGCACGGGCACCACCCAATCCGTTGAGGACATGAATAACACAAAAGGTAGAGGAAGGGAGAATGTGCCCCACCTCTGCCTGACTGCAGGCAGGGACGTTAGTCTTCTCCTGCCCTTGCATGGGGAATGACACCATCAGCCCCCAGTCAGACTAAACTACACCACTGGCTTGACTGGGTCTCCAGCTGGCAGACGGCAGGGGTGAGGGCCTCACAGCCCCCATAACCACGTGAGTCAGTTCCTCACAGTAAGAACATCAAAGGCTAAATCTGTGTATTTCTTATTGGCTATATCCTATCAGGTATATAGATATATAATAGATGTATACACACACACGCCCTAGGAGTTCTGTTTCTTTGGAGAACGCCAATACACAAGCCATCAGCAATAGTCGTACTAAGTAATTTTAGCTACTTCTGCATTTGCAAGTCCTTTCCGTGGACTTCTGTGTTATATTAGGTATGTCAGAAGCACATGGAATGTGAGAACACCGGGAATCTTAGAAAATACTCTCTTAAGTGGTACCAAACCAGGCACTCTCCTGCAATCGTCTCTGGAGACGTCTCTGCCAATGCAACATGACTTTGTATATTTTGGAGGGATCCTTGCATTCATCAAAGGCTGCTAATGCACTGTCCCGGATGGTGTGCTGCCTCTTGGATGAGGGAACACCAGGTTTAGCATCTTGGCATTCAGACACACACTAAATATATCTTTCAGAGGGTGGCCAGAGTTCAGGCTGGGCAGGTGGCAGTGTCACTCCCTATTTTTGCTAGAGAACTTTGTTTTATTGGTGTCAAAGTTCTTTGGCTCAATGGCATTCGGTCCTGGCATGATCACTTTGTTACCTTCTGTTACCTGTTGCCTTCGTAACGTACACTCATACGTCCATTTTATTAACCTCTTCCTTTTCTGAAGAACTCATTTTGGTCCCAAGGTGAATCATTTCTAGTGAATGATCCTTTTAGAAACTCCACTCTGGCTACTTAAAAGATGAAAATTTGTTTCCTGGGTAGGCAATACTTCATTCTAGGATGACCACAGGCCAGAAGCCACAATGGTGTTGGGTTTGGAGCTCCAAGCACCCATCAGAGATCCTGCTTTGGGCCCACAACTCTTTCTTCAGTTGAGAAGTGAAATGTTTTTCATGAAAGAATGGGGGCAAAGATGAAACTGCAGTCTCTCCATCTGATAAATGCTGGTGACTATGCTACGAAGATCTGTATCTATAATTGTGTGCTGTCCAATATGGCAGCCACAAGTCATATGTGACTACTTTAAATTAGATTAAAACTTTAGTCCCTCAGTTCTACTAGCCACATTCTAAGTACCCAATAGCCACATATCACTAGTGGCTACTGTACTGAACGGTACCAAAAGACTCTTCCTGCCATCATGGAAATTCTGTTGGACAGTGCTCTCTATTGAATAAGGATAATAATATTATCTACCTCACAGGACTATTACGGTAATTAAATGAAATGTTGTATATAAAGTGCTTAGATTAATACTTAATGCATGTACATACTTGATAAAGGGGATTTATTATTATTTATGAAATTAAAATTCAAAAAGGAAGTCACTCTAACATCAACTTTCATTCAGGGAAACAATAGATACTCCATGTACAAGTCTAATTCTCAGCATTGTCTCTTTCTGACATGCAGGGGTTGCAGGCAGTGCTGAGGCTGATGAGGGGTTGGGTCTCATCATCACTATTTGCCCAGTGCAGGGTCACAGGCTGTTCCAGAACCTGATTGCCTGCCAATGGGGAGAGTGTGACAGGTGGGCTGGAAATTTCTTAACAAAGAGAAGCCAAATGAAGCAGGATATGAAGGAGCTTCTATTTCAAAGTTTCAGCAGCAAAATGGATTAGGTTGACTGTTGGAAGGAGGGAGGAATGGAAGGAGAGACAAAGAATCAGAGAGAGAGAAAGAGAGGGAGAAGACATCATGGGACATTCAACAGCTTATCTGCACCAGGCATAGAAAACTGAGTCTAGTTTTATGCCCCTGACTCTTGGGCTATTAGTGAATCTACCAAGCCTAAGTGAGTACTCAAGGTAGAATGATCTCCACAATGGTGTGACAATTGCCTAGAGGATGGAGGGTCCCCGTTGTCTGGAAAAGCCTAGGATGTGAAGGTGGCTTCAGAAGCCTAGGTGACACCTCAGCCATTATATAGTTGAGCTTTAAGGAGTGCCAGCCAGACCTCTGGACAGTGACTGGGCAAACTCTAGACTGGGAGGCAACCTTCTAAAAGTAGTGAGAGGCAGCAGAACGTGAGAAGAAAGTCACTCTCCACACTCCCTGCCAGGCTGCCTTAGGCCCTCAAATGGTTTCATCTGACCTACATTTCTCCCCTAAAAGTGTCTGTTGAAATTAGTTGAGGGTTGAAGCTGACTGGATTATGAAAGCCCAAGGGATCCAAAAGGACAGCCCCTGAGGCTGCTACCCTATGCCATCCCTCCCAAATTAATTGTAGTAACAATAGCTAACGTTTACTAAGTGTTTACAATGTGCTAGACACTCTTCTGAGTATTGTCTTCATGCTTTCCTTAAAATAATCATGTGAGGTACACATACAACATTTCATTTTTACCCTCATTCATTTTCACCTAAAAGATGGAAAGAAGGCCTGAACATAGACATTGATTCCTGGTTACCCAGACAAGCTGGGAGTCTATTGGTGCACAAAATATTTGTGGAAAACAGGAGCCCAGAACACAACATGAGCTTATGATGAGGCCCAACAGGAGACAGTATGGTGTAGTGACAGAACAGGTCTTGGAGACAGAGTCCAGGACTCAAATCCCAGCTCTACCACTGGGTATGTTACTTAAGTCTGTTTCTATTTCACATCTGTAAAATGGGGCTAATAATAGTACCTCCTTATAGCATTAGTGTGAGCATTCAATGAGTCAAAGCCCCTAAAGCCAGGCCTGCCATATAGTCAGCAGTATGTAAATATTGGCTTTTACAACTAGGATTGAGCCACACTGGCCATGGCTCCTCCTCCAAGGCTCTTTTCAGGAACAACTATAAGCTTTGGCAGTTGAAGAAGTCGCCATGTTGAAAGGGTGAGTTCACTGGCCTTCTCGTCTACCATCCTACTTGTTAAACAAGTCAACCTACGGATTCTCAGTTGCACATATGGAGCTTGAAACCCACGTCAAGGACCTGTAGATAGAGTCATTTCTTCATCCACTCACATAGTTATTCATTCATTCAAATCCTAACAGAGTCCTGCTGGGCACACAATCCATGTGAAGAAAAGTGCAGCGTGTGGAGTCAGGAATTTTAGTTTAAAACCCAGGTCCTTCCCTCACTAACTGCCACCTTATGCAGGTTGCATCACCTGTTTGAACCTGTGTTCTTAATATAACTGGGAAAGGACAAGAGACAAAATAAGAGAAGACACATGGAAAACTCAGGAAAATATGAATGTAAATGCTGTGATGAGGGACGTGAAGACATTTGTCTCAGCTTTCAGCTGAGAAGAAGAATGGGAATAAGACATATCTGCCTCGGAAGTTCCGTTTCAGGTTCCCAGCAGAATTCTGTGGAAGTCATCTCACTTCTGTTTGCCCCAGCTTCTCCTTGCCTCTGAGATACAAAATTTGAGATGCTGCTAGAATCAGATAATAAGAAACTCTCAGCCCTTCCTCTGAAAGCCCTCCATCTCAACATAGAAATGTTCTAAATTCTTTAACACTATAAATATGAGTCCCACATCTATTACTCAGCACCTTGGAGAAAAAAAAACTTTCTAAAAGGATCTCAGCTCCTAAAAATAATAAAGGGAAAAAATATAACCCTTCCAAACTTTAAATAGAGTTCTCTGTTCAGCTCTCTGTAGGAGGGGAAGGCCAGAAGAAGAGAATCATTACTGGAGACTTTATGCCTCTGGCTGGTAAGATGGATCCTAGAAGCCTGAGGTACCACCATCTGATCCTGAACCCTACTGGACCCCCACTCACCCTCCACTCCCCAAAACTACAAATCTGTCCCAAGTTAGGGCAAGACTTGGCATCTCCAGAGTTCAAGGTCTTATTGTATGTCATCAGAAAATGCCCCTTCTGTATAATCTAACCTTGGTTTATTGAAAGTAGAGTGCTTGGCATTTAATCAGTGCTTGATAACACTTGCTGATACTGTAATTATTAGCTTACTAGATATTATGTTATTTTCTCTTGTTCTAGGTTCTGCTGGGTGCTTTTGGAAGCAAGAACAGGAAAGTTGGGCATTAAGGTCCCCAGAGTGGTCCTCAGCTGGGTCCTTTGCATCAGTAATAGCCGTGATGAGATTATAAGAATGTTAAGTGGGCTGTGAAATTTTTCTTGGGGATTCATGCCTTGAGATGAATATAGTTGGAAAAACCAACCAATAGAGTGAGATTTGGGCACACAATCCATGTGGTTAGTACTCTGTTAGGATCTGGATGAATGAATAAGTGTGTGAAGATGAAGAAATGACTCTATCTCACCACAAAGTTGAGTTAGTGGCCATCTGCTGGAGTAGTTGAGGAGGGGGTTTTGAATGTTGCCCTGAAATAGCTCCCTAATTTTACAGCTATCTGAAATTCTTTTATAAGTGATCTAGTCTTTGCAAGATTGAAAATACAAGTATAAATGAGAGAGGTGAGGCAATTATTTAAATTTATCCTATTGTATAAGTGACTGACATGATATCTTCCTGTTGAGTAAATTCCAACAAAGAAAAAGAAAAAATAAGGACAGTGATAAGGAAAAGAATAAGGAGTGATGGAGACAGATGGGCTCAATTATGGAGATGAGACCAACTACTACATTCTTCCTACCCATGGTTTCCCATTCTTCAGATGAGAACATGAGGCATGCAATCTAGTGATATGCTCAGTGATACAAATGGGTTAGAACACAGGGGTCCTGGGTCCTGGTACAGGGTCCTTCCATTCCACTAAGGATACAACACTGCAGCTGAGGGACCAGATAAATCTCATTCTCCTTCCCATTTGGTTTGGGCCATCCTTGAAAGCCAGGTCACAGGTCCATCTTTCTTTCAGTGGGAGGTACCATGGCAGGCAGCTCAGAGGGCCCAGGAGCTGGGTATGTTCCTGAGGGGCTCACTCACCTTTGGCCGCATCCACCTCAGGCTGGACAGGTCTCTTCCCTGGAGCAGCTTCAGACCTATGGAAGGAGTCTCTGCAGGGAATGTCTCATCCTCAAATGGTAGGCCTCTGCTTAGGCAACGATCCCGCAAGGAGTTAAAGTCCTGGCCATTGAATTTGATGACAGTGGTCTTGGCTAGAGGCTCCTGGTTGTGCGCCATGACTCTCCTTAGAAGATGTCTAAGGCCTTTTACTTCTGGTAAGAAAGAGAGATATTTTTAGGGATAAGTTGTCAAGACCTTTGCATCATTAGATGTGAGCCTTGGAAGGGCACTCGGATGTCCCCCACCCCCTTTTACAAGTGATGGTACTGAGACCCAAAACACATCTGTCCCAGTGACACAGCCAGTTGGTGGGTAAGCCCGGACTAGAATTCAAGCATTCTTTCTCCCAGTTCAATTTTCAATCTGCTGTACCAAAGAGCTACTCAGTATGCTGTTATGTGCATGAGAGACTATGGGGGGTATTTGTACATTAATGAACATTTATTGAGTGCTGACCTTGTGCCAGGCACTTTTCTGAATGCTGGCAATCCAAAGATAAATACGACATGATCTTTATCCCTAAGGGGCTCATTATCAAGTGGGAAAGATAGATAAGACATTTCAACAACTTGCTATCATTCAACAGAAACGGTCTAATTAAAAATGTGTACATAATCCTGTGGATATAAAAAGGAGGAGCTATCAACTGCCAGGGAAAGTCTGGGATGACTCTCCCACAGGCAAGGACATTTGAATGGGGCCTTGAAGGAAGAAGACTATGCCAGGTGGGGAACTGGTGGGTGTAGATGTATAAATTATTCCATATATATAACAGTCTGTCCAGGTTCCCTGAGTAGCAAGTGTGTGGAGGTCCAGGAGTTGGATTGGAAAGGTCATGAGTGTTAGAGAGAATGGGGGGAGCAGTCTGGAAGGGTCAGTGGGGTAAGGGTTAGGGATAGGGAATGTTGGCAGAGATGGCCAGGAAAGTAGGTTGGAAAACTGGACTGTGATATGTTTTATGCCCTGCAAGCACGACAGGGCCACCGAAGAGGTAGGTCATGATCAGATTTGTGTAAAGGATTGTGGAGTGAGTTGGAGGCCATATGGAGGGAATGGGTAGGGACTGAGACAGGGAGGAGGAGAGGATGTTGCTGCACATGTTCACGGTAGAGATAGTGTTAGACCATTAGTAGTGAAAATGATGGAAAACAGATCCTAGAGTCATTTTATAGGTAAAACTAATAGGATTCCGTGACGAATTGAATATGTGGGCAGAGGAAGGAGATGTGGGGCAGGAAAAAAAAGGCAGTGTGGTGAACAATCAAATGAGTTTTCAAGTTTGCTTTCTGCTCTCACCACCTTCCTACTGGTTCCACAACACGGAGTAGTATTCAAGCCTGTGAACCTACTTCTCCATCTGTACAGATTAATGATTCCAACCTCATAGTGTCTGTTGGACATTAAATGAGAAGAATGGCTGGCATACAGTGGGCACTCAATAAAAGTTGGCATCCTAATTTCCTTAAAGAGATGTCAAGGAAGTCTGGAATTTCTTGTTCAGGAAGCCATAAGGATGTACTGATGCCATTTACCAAAATGTGTACCATATCTTCCAAGCTGACTTGCATTTGAATCCTGAATCCACACTAACTGACTGCGGGACTTGAAAAGCTTCCTTAGCCCTTAAATTAGTACATTTCAAGCTTCTTCGACTCGGGCACAGAAGACCCCAAGATCCATAGGTCCTGTCCATTCCCACTTCACAGTGAAAAAGGAATCAGGTGATGATAAAGAACAAAAGAGGCACATAATCGAACAACTCAGGAAGAAAGAATATGAGCTTACAATCAAGATCTTGGATCACACGAAAAACGTGCAAACTCAATTTAGCAATGTTCTTACAGTTAACGTTTAATACTAGGACGTTGCTGATTATGTAGATAACAAATTCACAGGCAGAGTATCATCTATAAAGTGTCACTGTACACACATATTTGGAGGGAATTATACACACAAATGTCTAGCAAATGAGGTAAAAATACTTTATATTTGAACTACTCCGGTTGGACCAGATGAGACTGTCATTTTTTAGGTCAAAAACTCTTGAATATAGTCCATTTCATATAGCTTCAGCTAAGGTAAAAATGTTTGAATGTAGGCCATTTCATTTGGTTTAGTCCAATATGTTACATGCATTTCTTTAATCTAATTCTTGGGAAAAAAAGAGTGAAAATATGTCAATATACCTCGCCCCTTGCTATAGGGTTAAGAGGAGAGCCCACAACAAATTATACAGAAAGCTGAAATAACAGTAGGATATCATTCAAGAGCAAGAAAACAGTAATAGAAGTTGATTGCCAATTCAAGACAAAGGCAATGGCACCTGATAATGGAGAGTTGTGAAAATTATGGGTTTCCCAACTCTGCACACGCTCGTGGACAGGTGAACCAATACAGCACTGCCAAGCCACCTACTTCGCAGTAAAATATTGAATTAGAGTGTGTGATAAACTCCAGCAATGAGCTCATTTTAGTTTAGGAAAACCAAACAGTACTTACTCTTAATAACACAATTACGGGATGTAAGAGGGAGTGTGTATGTACAAGTGAGTCTGAAGAATTTGGCTTGACTTCTCCTTCAGAATCTTGCAAAGGCCTTACTTACATTTGGAAGTCAGCTCCCAGGCCATCTGTAGGGCCCTCATTGCTCACCACTGCGCAGTGGACAGTTAGGAATCCCTAAGACTTGCTTTCCTCATTTGTGAAATGATGACAATAATGTGTACGTTGTAGAACTGTTCTAAGACTCAGATGAATCCATGCTTGTCAAGTACTTAGCACTGTGACTGGTATCCAGAAAGTGGTCAATAAATCATGGTTATTAGCAGCATTATCATTTTGAGTATGAAAGGACTGTGCAGAAAACTCTACACCTTCTAAGATGAGGACTTGCTCTTATGATTGACAGCTAGTCTCGAATGGGCCTGCCGGGGTGAGGGCTAGGGGTGAGATATCACACCCGTGTCCTCAGCTCTGCTACTGCTTTGCACTCGCTAACTGAGAGCCCAGGAAGGGAAGGAAAGACTCTGGGGGTACAGGTGGCAGGTCTGGGTGTCTGTTGGTGGAGGAGGTGGTCTGCTGCTCTGGGAGAGAAGAGAATCTTGATGGGAAAAAGAGAAAGTGGGAAGGAAGGGGAGGGAGCCTCCCCACTCCAGGCACAGACCTCACACCTACCAGGTTCACCCTGCTGCCCCCTGGATTGCTTATGGCTTTGCCAGAAAACCACCTGCAGACTCACTTTCTCAAGCAGAAAGTGTCCACAGAACTTGACATTTCACTTTGGTGTGCAGCAAAGAAGGCCAACCAACTCTCCCATCTGTCATTTTAGGGAGGGCTTTTTGGCTTATTTATTTTTCCATTTTGTTTCACTGTGAAAGGTAAACAAAGGCAAGAGAAGACCCAACTGCCTAGGGGAAAGAGAGAGAGAGAGAGAGAGAGAGAGAGAGAGAGAGAGATGGAAGATTTTCCTGATATTCTGGATAAAAAGCTATCTTACTACAGGGGTATCTCTTGAGTTGAGCATGAAAAAATGGCACAAGAGGAGCTGGAAAAAAGGCAGAAAGAGTTTGTGTAAAGTTCCTAATGTGAGAGACTGTGTGAACTGATGCATCAAGCCTCAGAACTAGGACGAGAAGTAGGCAAGAGATGCACTTGGTGGTTTAAAACCTGTTCTGCTCTCCACCATATCTATAAAGTGAGTTTGATTCGGTCCTTCCTCATGTCCTCTGCTGAGTTGGGTGACTGTCTTAGTCTGTTCAGCAAACAAAAAAATACCACAGAGTGGGGGCTTAAGCAACAGACGTGTGTCTCCTCACAGTTCTGGAGGCTGAAAGTCTAAGATCAGGAGGCCAGCCTGGTCAGGCTCTGGTGAGGACTCTCCTTCTACCTTACAGACAACTGCTGTTTTGATGTGTCCTCCTATGGCAGAGAGGGCGAGAGAGAGAGGGTGAGAGAGAGAGGGAGAAAGAGATCTCTTTCTCTTCTAAGGCCACAGTCCTATTGGATTAGGGCTTTACTCTTATGACCTTATTTAACCTTAATCTCCTTTCTGGGCCCTATCTCCTGAAACAGTCACAATGGGGGTTAGCATTTCAAAATATGAATTTGGAGGGGAACACAATTCAGTCCATAGCAGTGACTAACCCCAGGCTGTCCCAACAACTCTCCTAGCCCTGGGTGAATTTTTTAAGCAGTTTGCAATCAAAAATGAATTGTTCAACACTACCACAAAAACTTATGATGTACTATATGCTGGCTAACTAAACATAATAAAAAATACAAATAAATAAAATATGGATGAAAACTAAAAAAAAAAAAAAAAAAAGGGAAAGCGGGCATATCAATAAGGACCTCAGGGGATAGGCAGAGGATGTCAGTAAACACAAGTGAAAATGACCTAATAGTGCTGAGTATATAAACATTATTGAAATTCATGGAAAGATGATGAGGGCTCCCAAATGGCAGAAAGGTCTTAGATACTTAGATGATAGTATCTTCGGTCTGCTAGCACCTAGTGCCAGGCCTGGCACATAGTAGATATTCTATAAAATTCCTACAAGTGTTGGTGGGATGAATGCCTCGAATCAGCTATTTTTTTTTTAAGATTTTATTTATTTATTCGACAGAGATAGAGACAGCCAGCAAGAGAGGGAACACAAGCAGGGGGAGAGGGAGGGGAAGAAGCAGGCTCCTAGCGGAGGAGCCTGATGTGGGGCTCGATCCCATAACGCCGGGATCACGCCCTGAGCCAAAGGCAGACACTTAATGACTGCGCCACCCAGGCGCCCCACAAATCAGCTATTTTCAAGTATGTTCTGTGGAGCAGAAGCCTCCATAAATAACAGATTATGAGGTCAAATGGTTTGGAAAATATTTCATATCAAATAGTCTCTATGGAGATTCACAAAAGCTTCCAAGAAGTCCTCAAAAAAAAAAAAAAACCTTAAGTTTGATTTCAGGATTTCATACATATATAATCAGCAAGTTATTTATTGAAAAATTCTTATTAACATATGGGAAAGATGCACAGAAGTTAAATGACTCAGAAGAAAAAAGAAAAGCCCCAAAGTTAAATGGCTTTAGAAGACCCCAACTCAAGTCCTCATTCTGCCCCTTATTAGCCACATGATCCTGAGAAAGTTTTCTAAGCATTTAGCACCTCATAGAAGGTGCACTTGAATGCATAGTCTGAACTTGATTAGATTGACTCCTGCTTTTTTTAAAAAATCAATGATCTCCAGAGGATTATAATAGAACACAGATTCTAGATAACATAACATTCATTGTGCCCAGGATACAATCACAAACTACTCAAAATTAAAGAACTATGACACTATGATCTATTCTCAAGAGAAAACACAATTGACAGGTGGCAGCTTTGCAATGATCTAGATGAAGAAACTGTCTGAAAAAAAAATTTTAAAGCACTTTCATAAAATAAAAGAAATACACGTGAAATGAATGAGAGGATAGACAGTCTCAATGGAGAAATAGGAGTTATAAAAAAGAAACAAATGGAAACTTCAGAGTTGCAAAATACAAAATTTAAAAAACAAAAATTCACTGGATGGGCTTAAGAGTAGAGTGAAGATGACAAAGGAAAGATTAAGTGAAATAAGAGGAAAGAATAAGAAAGTATTCAATGGAAAAGAAAAAAGCCTTAGGTGGACATGTGATACGACACCAAAAGGTGTGACTTACATGTAGTTGCAGGCCCAGGAAGAGAGGATCAAGATATTAGGGCAGATGGGTAGTAAGGAGGACACGTATTGCATGGTGCACTGGGTGTTATACACAACTAATGAATCATGGAACTTTACATCAAAAACCAGGATGTACTGTATGGTGACTAACATAATATAATAAAAAAATATTATTATAAAAAAAAAAGATATTAGAGCAGAAAAAGTATTTGTAGAAGTGGTCAAAAACTTCCCAAATTTGGTGACAAATTTATGAATTCAAGAAGCTTGAAAAGTCAAGAAAACCATGACTGGCACATCATAATCAAGCTGTTGAAAACCCAAGATAAAGAGAAAAAAATCTTGAAAGAAGCTAGAGAAAAATGACATGTGAAATCCAAGGGAGCAATGACACAAAGAACTACAGATTTGTCACCAGAAGCCTGGAGGACAGAAAACAGTGGAATAACTTTAAAATTGCTGAAAGTGGGGCACCTACCCAGGCTCGGTTGGGTGTCCAACTCTTGATTTCAGCTCAGGTCATGATCTCAGGGCATGAGATCGAGCCCTGTGTCGGGCTCTGCATTCAGCAGGGAGTCTGCTTGAGGATTCTCTCTCTCTCTCTGCCTCTCCCCCTACTTGTGCACTTTCTCAAAAATAAATAAATAAACCTTTAAAACAATAATAAAATTGCTGAAAGAACGACATGCCAAACCAGAATTCTATATCCAGTGAAAATATATTTCAGGAATAATAGTGAAATAAAGATTTCAGATGAACAAAACTAAGGGAATTCATCATCCAAAGACATGCTTCAGAAGAAATGATAAAGGAAGTTCTTCAATTTGAGGGGCAATAATAACAGGGAAAACTGAATTTGCAGGAACGGAAAGCAGTAAATATATGAGTAAATACGTAAGACTGTTTTTTTTCCTCTTAAATTCTTTAAAATACATATATGTGTTTAAAGCAAAAGTTACAACATTGTCTGGAGAGATTTCAAAGTATGCAGATATAATTCATACTACAACTTAACACAAGGAACAGTAGAAGAGAATTAAAGGGAGCTATACGGCTGCAACTGTTCTGTATTTTACATCAAGTGGTACAACAGAACTAGGAAGACTGAGTATGTGTATTATAATCCCTAGACAACCACTAACAAAATAAAAAGAGATATAGCCCAAAGATAATAGAGAAGTTAAAATAGGATACTAAGACATATTCATGTAATCAAAAGAAGTCAATAAAGGGGGAACAGTGGATAAACATACAAAAAATAGACATAAATCCAACTATATCAATAATTACATGTTAACCTCAACTGAAAGGCAGAGATTTGCAAAGGAGATAAAATTGCGAAACTCATCTATATGCTGCCTATAAGAGGCACTCTAAATCAAGGCATAGACAACTTGACAATAAATGGATGAAAAGAATATACCATACAAACAGTAAGCATAAGAAGGCTGGGGTGGATATTAGGAGATTGATCAAATCGACTCATAACAAACAGTATTGCCAGGGATAAAGTGGGGCATTCAATACTGGTAAAATTTTATCAGGAAGAAATAAAATCACTAATGTGTAGGCACCTAAAAATAGAAACAGAAAATATGTGAACCAAAACTTCACGGAATTAAAGTGAGAAACAATCCCACAATTATAGCAGGAGACTTTAGCACTCACATTTCAGCAATTTATAGGCCAACTAGACAAAAATTTTAAAACTCAGTGAAAACATAAACGATCTGAACGGCACTATCAATCACTTTGATGTAATTCGTACATATGCTGTACTGTATCTCAAAACTGCAGAGTACACATTCTTTCCAAATGTATGTGATATAGTCACCAAACCAGACAATACACGGGGCCATAAAACCATATACTTCCAAGCACTGAATCACACAGGTTCTCTAACCACAACAAAATTAAAATTAGAAGTTAATACCAATAGGATAGTTAGGAAACCCCCAAATACCTGGAATTAAACACACCTTTAAATAATTCATGAGTCCAAGATGATATCATGAGGGGAATAAGAAAACCCAAGTAGAAGGAAGTAAATAATACAGGAAGTAAATAAGGAAGTAAAACAAGTAGAAGGAAGTAAATAATACAGACAAAAGAAGAAAATCATAACAGAGAAAACCAGTAGAGAAAATTAGCAAAGCAAGAACTGCTCCTTTAAGATGATCAACAAAACGGACAAATCCAGAATCAAGTAAGTTGAGGACAAAAGAGTGTGAACACAAATCACCAATATCATCATTGATGAAGGGTTTATCACCACAAATCGTATAAATATTAAAGGATTCATAAGAGGCTACTATGAAGAAACTAATGTTAAAAAATTTGCTGTGACATGAAATGGATGACTTTCTTGAAAGATACAATGTATCAAAGTTGACAGAAGAAGAAACCGAAAATCTGAATAACCCTGTGTCTAATCAAGATATTGAATTTGTTAGTAAACGCTTTCCCCAAAAGAAACCCCCCAGACCCAGGGAGGTTCACGGGTGGATTCTCTTACTCTTTCTAGGTCAAAATAACACCAATCTTGCACAAACTTCTTCAGAAATTGGAGGAGAAGGGAAACACTGCTGAACTTATTTGGTCAGTTCAACATAGCACTAACAACAAAGTCTCAGGAAAGAATCACACCACAGGAAAAAAAATTAGGGATCACTATCCCTCACGAACAGAGATAGCAAAGATCCTTCACAAAATTTCAGCAAATCAAATCCAACAGTGCAAAGAAGAAGAGAGAGAGACTAGTACATCAAGCTTAAGTGGGGTTCATTTCGGCAACGTAGGTTGGTTTAACATTAAAAAAAAATCAGCAGTGTAATTAACCATATAAAAAAGATTTTTAAAAAGCCAATAATTAAATTAAACGTATTTTGACAAAATTCAACATATATTTATGGTAAAAACTCTCAAAGGAGAGTTACCTAGAAAAAGTAAATAACGTTCTCAAACTAATGAAGGGCATCTATAAAAAAATCGACAGCTAAAATAATCCTTAGTGATGGAAGAGTATTTTTCTTTTTTATAATCACGGTTAAGGCAAGAATGCCCATTGTCACCTTTTTTTTTTTTAAGTGTTATCACTTTTATTTATTTATTTATTTTATTATTTTTTTTAAGTGTTATCACTTTTATTTATGTACTGGAGGTCCTAGACAATTCAATAAGAAACTAATTCTAGAATTATTTTATATATTTGTATTCAGCAAGATACAAGGTTAATATAAAAATCAGTTATACTATTATATACCAGCAGCAAACAAAAGGAAAACAACAGCATTCTATTACAAATACTTGGGGAAAATATCTAACTAAAGACATCTAAGCTCTTTACATCAAAAACTACAAATCATTGCTGAGCAAAATTAAAGAAGACCTAAATTAATTGGAAGGTTCAGTATTGCGAAGATGGCAATTCTCTCCAAATATATCTATAGATTCATTACAATTCCAACCAAAATTATAGAATGCCTTTTCATTTTTAAAGAAATTGACAAACTTATTCTAAAATTTACACTTAAATACAAGGGACCTAGAATAACCAAAGAAATTTTTTTTAAAAAGAAAATGTTGGGGTACCCGGGTGGCTCAGTTGTTTAAGCATCTGACTCCTGATCTTGGCTCAGGTCTTGATCTCATGGTCATGGGTTCAGGCCCCACACTGAGCTCCATGCTGGGTGTGGAGCCTACTTAAAAAAAAAAAAAAAAGAAAAGAAAACATTGGAGGACTTAGCCATCCCAACTTCAATTCGTAAAAAGATGTACAATTAGATCAATGGTACAGAGTGGAGAATCCAGAAACAGACCACCATATAAATGGTCAATTTATTGTTGACAAAGTTTCCAAGGTGATTCAATGGAGATAGAAACACCTTTCAAAAAACAATGCTGGATCAATTCCATATGGAAAAAGTTACAAAACAACAACAAAAAATGGACCCTTACTTCATACCACATATAGAAATCAAGTCAAAATTATCACAAATCTAAAAATAAAATTTAAAATTATAACACTTTTAGAAGAAACAGAAGAAAATACTGACATAGAGGAAGACATAGGACAAATGTTTGCAAACTTCAGTGTAGGAAAATGTGTCTTTGACAGGATGCAAAAATATGAGCCTTACAAGAAAAAAAAAGGATCAATTAAACTTCATCCAAAACATGAACGATACCATTAAGAAAACAAAAATACAAATCACAGACCAGGAGAAAATATGTGTCAAACAAAAATCAGGGAAATGACTCATATCCAGAATACATAAAGAAATCTTTTAAATCAATAGAAAAAGAACCCATTAAAAATGGTCAAAAGATATGAACACTTTACCAAAAAACAAAAACAGGCAATTACCAACATGAAAAAATGCTTTACATCTTAAGTCACCAGTAAAAGGCAAATTATTACTACAATGAGAAGGCTAAAATTTTAAATGCTGACCATACTAAGTGTTGACAGGGAGATGGAACAATTGAAATTTTCATATGGTATTGGTGTGTATGTGAAGTGGTGGGACCACTGAGTGGAATTTCTGGGTTTCGTCTATGATACATTCAACTTCACTAAATATACCAAATTATTGTCCAATGTTGTACCAATTTCTAATCTCACCAGCAATGTAAAAGCTCTATCTCCTTACTAGCACTTGGCATTGGTGAGTGTCTTATTTGTACCCATCTGGTGGGAGCAAAATGCCAACCCCTTGCAGTCTTAATTTATGTTTCCCTGATTACTGGTAAGATTGAGCATCTTTCAATATGTTTATTTGTCACTCGTAGTCCCTCTTGCGTGAAATGAATATCCACATCTACTACATTGTCTTTTTCGTATTGATTTGCAGGAATTCTTTATTTACTCTGGATAGTCAACTTTTGCTGGTCATATGTGTTGCAAAGATCTTCTCCTAGTTGGTGGCTTATCTTTTTACTTCCCTGACAGTATCTTTTGATGAACACAGATATTTTTACTTGATACAAATAGAAATGTGTTATGACTATTTGCTTGGAAGTTTACTTTCTATAAATTGAGCCAAATGTTAATTCTTTCGAGAACTTAATATAAGAAACTTCGGGAGAGAGTCTCTTTTTGAAACAGGAAGTTTAACTGTAATTAACACAGTCATTTTCCTGAAGCATTGATTTAAAAATTGTTTATAACTCTACAATAATATTTTTAAGAAGTAGGATAGTCACAGCAACATTCTGAAATGGACTTGCAAAGAAACACTTTGAACACTGAGGAAATAATGCTTGGGTTTCTAGAAGCAAATATAATCTTGTCAAAACCAATTACTTAACTTTCCTTCTCTTTTTCTTTTTACCCTTCCATAAAGAAGTTTTGACTTTAAAGGAACAGAAGAATGCCACATCTATGTGGTCTTGTGTACTGAGACATATAGAGAACATACCTTGATTTTTTAAAAAATATTTGATAAAATTTCCCTTTATTCCCTATATATAAGATGGTGAAACCAGACTAGACCGTAAGACTGGGTAGGTTGTATCCTACATCACGGTAGAAATACAGGTAACATATAGCACACGAAGAGTATACAGAATCACAGTTCGAGGCAGAGATCATGGATAAATAATTTTGGATTATCTCAAAATCACTGTACTGTAATAGCCACAGAACTCTGTCCCTTGTCCTGTCCCGTTTCACATTTTTATCTTCATCCTGGAGGAAGATGTTGAAATGAAAATAAAGATGTGTCTCAACATTTTCATCATTTTTAATGCTATAAAGGAAGAACAATTATCCAAGCAGATGGCAGCATTAAAATTCTAAAGGACCTCAAAACCAAGAGGATGGAAGTTACCCAAGGAAACTGCGAATCTGTCTTCTCATTTAAAAGTTAACTGTGCAAGTAAATAGTGAGTGGGATTTGCCTTGGCTCCATTTCATTTTGAGAAGATTCTGTACGGCTTACTTGGCTTCCTGTTGTAAATGGGGCACCGTGGTGAAAGATGTCCCCGCTCGCTCCGAGCTGCTGCCACTGCGGGAAGGTGTTGCCGTAGACACCACGGTATCTCCCCCCAGCCCCCTGGTACGAAGCTTTTGATGCCTGCTGGACACCCAGTCCACTACTGTTTAGTTCTGGGGCCACACTGCCAGCCACACATCAATGGTAGCCAAAGCAGGGTGTCAGGGTAACACAGGGCACCTGGCCAGGATGGAGCCCTTTGCGTGCAAACAAGGTTTCCTGGTGAGCAGTTCTATCCGCTGGGAAAAAAGTGGGAATTTTTTTCTAATGGTGCAAAAATGCCACCAACTAAACACACAAGAGATTACTTTCTGGCAAGGTGAAAATCTAGAAATGTTTACTGGGAGAAAGACAGACCAAAGGACTTATAGCGAGTGTCAGACCCAGCCCAGAAGTCCTGTTGCCAGCCGTCCAGAAGAATCCTGGCCTGAGAGAGTGGGGATTTAGCCATCCTGGTCCCATAATCAGGCCCCCTTTCTGCTTCTCTGACCTCCCAGGGTTATGTTCCTGTTCAGAAAACTGGACTCTGCCTTGTCCCTTTAAAAATTAACAATTAAAAAAAAAAAAAAAAAGACATCATAGGACGTTGGTCAAGAGCATGGGGAATCAGGGGCGCCTGGGTGGCACAGCGGTTAAGCGTCTGCCTTCGGCTCAGGGCGTGATCCCGGCGTTCTGGGATCGAGCCCCACATCAGGCTCCTCTGCTATGAGCCTGCTTCTTCCTCTCCCACTCCCCCTGCTTGTGTTCCCTCTCTCGCTGGCTGTCTCTATCTCTGTCAAATAAATAAATAAAATCTTTAAAAAAAAAAAAAAAAAAAAAAAAAAAAAGCATGGGGAATCAACCTGAAACTTTAAACTTAAGTTTGACCTCAGATGCTGCTCAGTGACTGAGTGATCTCCTACTATCCAAGCCTCCTTTCCTTACAAATGAAGTGGGCTGGCGGTGGTGGTAAGAAACCAGCCTCAGAGCACCAGGTGGGTATTAAACGACATGATGCTTATAAAGCGCTTGGCATGGGACATAAGAAAAGCTATGTGGGAGGTCTCCTGATGATTGGCTGGTCAGGATCTCCCCAGGGGCCCACTGCCCTAGCTCCGAACCTGAGCCCAGGGGCCATGTCCCTGTAACAGGCGATGGGCATGCCAGCCATTGCCCTGTTGCCTCCAGGACTTCCCACAGTAAGTCCCTCCAGATCCGCAGAGTGGTGCCCAATAGCCCAGCACACGTGGCTACGGAGCACTGGAAATATGGCAAGTGCAACTAAGGAAGTGAATTTTAAATTTTATCTTATTGTAATTAATTTATATTTAAATGTAAATATCCACACATGCCCGTGGCTGCCTTATCGGATGGCGCCAAAGCAAAGATCTGCGGAAGGCACGAATGCCCACGTGCACTCTTCAGTGGCAATGGTCAAGCTGAGGTCGAATCATCTTAAGGGGGGGGGGTGGCACCAAAGAATCCATGCACTGGGCAGATTCTTTCAACTTTGACCTGCTGGGGTTCCCCTCAACCACTCCTCCTCCACATCCAAGTTTTGCCACCAAACCATCCAGTCACTTTGTGCCAGGGGTCCGAAAGGACCGGCCAGCAGCTCCGCAGGGTTCACAGTGACAGGTGCAGGGCCTGAGCTGGTGTCTGTGGCCCCAGGAGGACCTTAGCATGTCCCAGAAACACAGGCTGGTGCTGTTTGCATTTTGTTTTCAATCAGCTGAGAAACAGGAAGCCCGAGTTCAATTGTTCCCTGCCCGGGAGTGATGCACGCAGCTCTCTCCTGGCTGGTGTTTTTCAGAACAATGGAAATAAATCTGATGTAATGTAGCAGAACATGACAAGGGATGGTTTTCCCCTTAACAAATACTCATTTGAAATGGTGCCCAAACCCTGCACGAGGAGCGATCTATTTCCCACAACAGTGTTCCAGCAAAACCCATTACTAATTCCACAACTCAAATTAAAACTAACAGAGCTTGAAGGCTGGGGCTGACACTCTCTCTGCTGACAAGGAGCGAGGAAGGAGGGTGGGGGAAGGGGCCCGGCGCACTCGCGTGTGTATGTGTTTAATTACACTGTTTAACACATTGAGAATAATTTAGCCACCCGAGCGGAGAGAATAAGGCACTTAACCGCTCTCTGGCGGAAAAAAGCCCCGTGCAAACCACTCTCAGCTCTCTGACACCTAGGCACACCTCAGGGCTTCGGAGAGAGAGAAGGGGGGTTGGAGCGAGAGGTAGACAGAGTATGGGAGGAAGAGGGGGAGGAAGGAGGAGAGAGGAGGAGGAGGGGGAGAGGGAGAGATGAAGGCAGTGGGAAACAGGGGAAGAGGAGTGAGGGGGGAGAGGTAGATTAACAAAAGGAGAAAAAGGGACTTTTGTACATATACAAATGGTGAGTTGGGAAGGCACATGACTCTTTCTCCAGACCTAGTACGAGGGGGCGTAAAGGTGACCATGAACATGAATTTTAGGGCTTAGAAAAGAACTTGACACCTAGACCCGTGCTTCCCCCACTTCAGAATCAGCTCAGTGAGTTTCCGGCCTTTGTGGCCTGAAAGCCGTTGAGTGGGGTGTGTGGCCCCTAGAAAGGCAGGCCTCGGAGGAAGACTCTGTGGGCTCACTGTGCAGAAGGAGAAACTGAGGCTTCTGGTCAGAGGAGTCTGGCCAGCACTTAGCGGAGACTCCCACCCAGTCCCCAGCTTCAAGGCGGGCAATCTGGCCTACAAGCTGAGCAGGTTACTGTCCCTGCCAAGGGGCATCTTCTTTTCTGTGTCATTAGGGCTGGGAGGGGTCTGAGGTCCTCTCTAACCCACCAAGGGCCATGGGAGCCAGAGAAATGGAAGAAGGTTCTAGCATGGCTTCAGATTTGGAAAGCTCCCAGACCTGGAGCCAGTAGCAGAGGAGTAAGTGCTCCGAACAGAACCACCCCTTGCCTTCCAGGGACTCTGGGTTCAGTACCCGGGCTGACAGCCAAGGAGATGCACAGCCTGGTGTGGGAGAGGCGGAAAGCCAAAACCACGCTCTGGGGCCCCAGACAGGGCAGCCCCATCCTCCTCGCTCCCTGGTGTCCTCTCTGTGTGGACTCAGCCCCTTCCGGGACCTAGGTCTCCAGAAGCTCAGAGACCTCAGCCGATGTTTCCCTCGCAGGAGCCCCCATGGGGTAACAGAAGGGTCGCTTGCCAGGCAGAGGGGATCTGCACTGCTCCACGGAGGCCGTGAGCCACGGGCACGCTGCCCCCCTCCCCTTGCCTGTTTCCCCCACTGGAACTCTGGGGAGACTGGACTTTCTTGTAGCTGCTTTCCAACATAATGTTATGTTTCTGGAATGGAGAATGTGGGTTCTTATGTACCCTGATATTGCTGGGCAGACAATGAAATAGGAACCCACTGAATATACTGTTCTTTTCAGTTAAATTGGGTTCATCATGTGCAAACATACAAAAAAATGAAACTTGCCTTTGATGAAAAGACCCTCCTTCCCATCCCCGAAGTTCTCCAACAAGTGTCATTTAATCACAGAGGAAACCTAGAAAGTTCCTCTGTAGACCGGTGACATATTCTGAGGAAAAGGTAGAGCGTCCTATCTGGGTTCTGTCACTATATGCGCCCCAGAAACTCTGTGTAATATTTGGTATGATCTTGGGATTTTAGGGCATGGATTTTTTCCCCACCCAAAAACAGAAGATATACTTTCTACTTAGCTAATTCCAGCTCCTTCTTAAGCAAATTAGGGGGCCTTAGGACATTGGGGCCTGTCATATATAATCTGGGTCTTACGAGCTGCTATTTCTGACCCACACTCCCCAGGTAGCCCAGGCCCCAGACTGCTCACCTCCCAGAGGCACGATCCAGAGAGGTGTAGGGAGGCCCCATGGGCCCTGAGTTTAGGACCTTTTCTCTTTAAGTTTCTTTGGAAGTGGATACCATGGTTAGATAATCAATTTCTTCTTAAATGATTTCCTCTTGGCCTGTTTTCTTGGGCTTTCAGCAGAGGCAGACAAAGAGAAGGAAAGGAAACAGAGGAGACAGAGACACAGGGAGAGGGACAGAGAGTCCCGACACACAGGCGCAGGGAGACGGAAAGACAGAGACAGCCATTGGTCAGTGGGGATGGAGACCCCGAGGAAGAACAGGAGAGCAAGAAGGCCAAAACCTGCTACGGAAAGTCCTGCTCACGCAAGCCCAGCATCCCGTGGTGTTGAAACGGAGCCCAAACATCGCTGGCTTTCTTACCCCTCAGATGTGAGCACTTAGGTGTACAATGGCAGGGACTCCCCAGAGGGAGCACTCTGAAGTCCCCTCCTGTGACAACAGGTCCGTAGGGTGAGATCCAGGGCACGGCTCTGGCCACAGCACGGGGACGCCAGCAGCTGGGGCTCAGGCATCCCAGTGTGCGCCTGGCACTTCTGGGCATCTCAGGCTGGGGAGGCCACAGGGGTGACGGGGCAGAGTGCGGGACTGGGAGCCTGGTGCCGGCTCTGCCTGTGGCTGCTTCCCACATTGGTGTGGGGGTGGAAGGGGTGGAGAGAGAGGGTTAGTAGCACCAGCAGCCAAGCACTCTAAGCGAGAGACTCCCTTGGCCAGCCAGCTCCAGGACTTATGACAGTGGTGTGTCCCGAGAAGGCCCAGGCTGAGCTGCTTGCTCTGAGCCTTTTCTGAAATCAAGGATCCACCCAGGTGGATGGGGTCACACTTGAGGGGACACGGACAGGGCATGGGTCAGTGGGAGAGGAAAGTCTTTTGAAAAGATCTTCTGAATTAAGTATGTCAAAGAGCACCACAAATGAAAATAAACTGAGTGTGTGTGTGTGTGTGTGTGTGTGTGTGAGAGAGAGAGAGAGAGAGAGAGAGAGAGAAAGCAAGCAGGTGAATGAAGCAGAGAAAAGCAGGCTGAGGGGGGTTTAGGCCTCTGAGGGTTCCCATGCTCCTTCCTTCATTCTTTCTCATTCCACCATTTAAAAATTCCAAGAAGGCCAGGGCATTGGAAGGGGGCAGGGGTAGGCAGGGGAGATGGGAGAAAGAGGAGCAGAGGGTCTAGGAGCCTGCCTGCCAGGGCTGTGAAAGGCCCTGGTGGGAAGGGGAAGGGGCGGGCCAGGAGGGAGAGGGCCCGTGCCTTCAGAACGTCAGCTTGAGGCAGGAGGAGATGCCACCCCAGGAAGCTTCCGCCTCCCTCCTGCTGCCTGGGCTCTGTGCCAGAACAGGCGAGGCCCCAAGGGAGCCGTGGGAAGGCCCGTGCCCATCTGGGGAAGGTGACGTGGTCACAGGAAGAAGGCAGGGTTTGCAGACCGTGTCAGAGCGAGACGGCGGTGCTGGATCAGGAAGGCCTCGGAGTTGAAGGGATGTGCCCGCGGTGGCTGGCGGTCCGGGGTCCTAGGAGCCAGCCCCTCCTGAAGGCCTCTGCCCCTAGTTTCTCCCCAAGGTAAGGCCGTCTAAAAGTTTAACTTTAGTACTTGGCAGGATGCCGGGGATTTGGGACATGCAGCATAATGATGTAGTCTACAGGTTGGCAGCCACTTCTGGCGAAGGATTAGACTGGGGACAAGCCGTGATATTTGGCGAGAACCTAGGACCTCTCCTGTGCCCAGCACTGATCCAGATGTGGGTCACCGGCCACGTCTCCTGAAGCAGGTGTGTGGTCACTTCCGATGGAGACACACCTCTCGGGGTCTGTGGTCCACACACTGTGATGGGGTCCGGCTCAGTTCTCTGAGCTGCAGGAGGTCCTGGGCAGGCCTGAGCCACGGGTATGGGAGGCGGACACCACAGGGCTGACCCAGCCAGTGACTGGAAGGCAGAGTACTGCCCAAGGGGCCATCATTTCAGAGAGAAATGAACCAAAGTTCCCTTGTGGCTGTTTTGGCAGAGTGAGAACGTTCATCCAGAGGCCAAGGGCTCCTGGTTGTTTATTGGGGGAACCAGCTTTGCAGACTGGTGGGCATGCACAGCCTTTCCATTAGATCACAGAATTTTTTATTCAAAACGATTTGTGCAAAGCAGAAAGCAGTGCATGGTAAAGAAGAGTTCCCTGAGAATTCAGGGATCAAGACAGAAGCCAGACGGCACCCAGGATGGCCAGGGCCCGAAGCAGTGCTTCCAGCCCGGCTGTGGGGAGGGGAAGCGCTGGCCTACTCAGTTGGACCAGTTTCTTTGTTTTGGCCCTTTTCAGAGCCTTCCTATGCGAATCTGCATCAGGACTGTCCCGGGGAAGGAGGGGGGAGAAGGAGGCGCAAACACCTGGGTTAGATTCTTGTCACCCAATGTGCTAAGTATTGAGTCCTCCTGAAGATATCACCCAGGGGAAAAAAAAAAGTTTAGGTCCAGCTGGGACAACTGGGACAGGTGGAACAATTCAAGAAGATAGGCTGAAATCACTCTTATTGATGCCACCTGGGGATCAGCGAAGTTCTGTGTCTTTCCTGGGACAAGCAGGGCAGTTGGCAGGTCATAACCCAACTGTAACTGCAGAGGGAAGAGGTTTGCACTTACTCTAGTCTCGTTAGCTTGGGTTCAAGCCCAACAGCCAGAGCTCTGTCTCCCTAAGCACAGAATCACATCTCCAGATGACCCCACCAGAGCCGCCCCAGAGGCACAGGCATTGACTATAAGCTCTAAGGGTCTCAGGAGACGTCTCAATCTCCGAAGTGATCAGGCTCGTGGTTAACCCAGATTTTTCAACTTTGTTCTTGTAATTATTAAGCTAGATCATTAGAAAACAAGAGGCAAGGCCTGGGCCCCATTCTTTCCTTCCGCAAATATGAAACATGAACTACGTGTCAGAAAGTGAACATGGGTGAACAAAGAGACAAGATTATTCCCATCAGAGTATCCCTTATGGTCAGGGTAGCCCTCGAGGTTGGGACTTGGAGCACAAAAGCAAAGGTGACTCGCCGTTAGAGGCATATACAGGCTTAGATGATCTCTTAGGGAGCCAACTCGTCTTTCGCCCTAGTTTTCCTTCAAGCCTAACCTCGGACCATTTGCACCAGAAGTCCCAGGTTTTTGGAGCTTCTGAATACATCTCTCTGCTGGGGAGACTTAGAATCTATGTAATTAAGACGCTCTCTAGGGGAATTCGTATGCTCACTGCAGTTTCGACCATTACCTTGGTCCAAAGCCCGGGAGGTCACCACTCACATCCTACCTGCTTCCTGGACGGGCGGATCTGAGGTCAGCGGTATTCCTGGCGGGAGCCAGGTGAGGGCTGGCCAGGTTCCCCAGGTTCAGCAGCAGCAGCTTTGTGGGATGGTGAGTGTCAGTGGCAGAGGAAGGTCGCAGCCTCGGGAGGAGACACAGGCCAGCAATGTTGGCAGAGTCCGGGCTTTTCTCCGCAGCAGGCTCCTCCTTATATAGGGCTCACCAGGGAGAGCCCCACCTTAGTTAAACAATGACTCCTGGACCAGACCTCCAGGCCTCCTGGAGAGAGGATATTGTGTTCAACTGCAAGGTCTTCCCCGTCCCGTCCCCTCCTAATCCCAGCTCACTTCCGGGAGCCCCTAGCGGAGCGGCCAATTTCTTGCCTGCCTGGGGTGTGGTTTTTTCATTGTTTCCAAGTATTTACACCGGGAGTCAGGAATGGGCGAATGCGTGTTTCTACAGAAGCCCTCTCAGAGCATTCTCAGTGAAGGGCGGTTACCATGCGTTGCATATCAAGTAAGTCATATCGCATGGGCTCTCTGCTGGGGCGAGCATCTCTTTCCACCAACAGGTGGAGGAACACATTAACCCCTGGGCTTGGTGAGCCCCAGGGCAAGGTCTGCATCCTTGCTGCTTAACAGATCCCAAGGAAAGAGATGAGAACCCCGATAGCACGGCTCACCCTGTGTTCCAGGTGAGGATGATAAAATAGGGAAAGCAAGAAAAAAATGTAGAAATCACCAGGAACTGATGTGACTGGATCCATCCTCAGACTGCGATGGTTGGGAAAAGATGGATCTGGAACAGGGAAGGAAGAATTGGAGCACTTGCACAGTGTGGCTG
Organism: Ursus arctos; assembly: GCF_023065955.2. Lineage (NCBI taxonomy): Eukaryota > Metazoa > Chordata > Mammalia > Carnivora > Ursidae > Ursus > Ursus arctos. Next base: position 61,635,557 of record NW_026623100.1, on the reverse strand, counting down.
AGATCGAGCGCCAGGGAGGCAGCCCGGTGGATGGGGAGGGGTCCCTCAACCATTGGAAGTGGGCTTTAATCCCACTTCCACAATTCCTAGCTGTCTGACTTGGGCCAGTCCCTTGCCCTCTGAGTCATGGTTGACTATGTGATAGGAGGGTTATGAGGCTTGCCTGGTCTCCTTCCTATTTATTTACTGGAGCGCCTGCACCCCAGGGGATACACGCTGCTGGAACTTTAACTGTAAATACAGTCAGCAATAAACACACTATTGTATGAATATAATTAATGAATAAATAGATCTCTATTTGTGGTGTGTATGCAAAATGATTTTACTAATAAGGCATGCTATCAAAAACACTTGAAAGCCAGAGTTTCAGAAAAATACTGTGTGAAAATGCTTTAGAAGGTCCTACCCACATAAGTGTATCTTGAGACAGTGCCTAAAGAAAACTAACTGGGAGTTTTTCTGCTTACTGGTGATTTTTTCTTCTCCCATGTCATCAAATATTTTTTTGATGTTGCCCCAGGGCAAGATTTGGGAGTATGGAGTTAGAAGGGGAACTGTCTCAGGACACCTGGGTGGCTCAGTTGGTTAAGTGTCTGCCTTCGGCTCAGGTCATGATCCCAGAGTCCTGGGATCGAGTCCGGCATTGGGTTCCTTGCTCAGTGGGGAGCCTGCTGCTTCCCCTGCTTGTGTGCTGTCTCTGACAAATAAATAAATAAAAATCTTTTAAAAATGGGGGAGGGGAATTATCTCCCAAAGGCGCATTCTTGATGCCAGGAGACATACAAGTAACTGGGGATGTGTGGGGGATTCTGGAAAGAAGACTTTTCAAATCCAAGGGGCTCTTTTCTTTTGGGGCTTCACTGGTTCTTTGGTGTTCTCCTTCCTCGTTCATACGTGCTCTTTGGAAGCCAGCCCTCAGGGATGTGTTTTCCAGAGAAATCCAGCCTGGGGCTGTAAACTGGGTGACCTCTATCATAATTTTCTGGCTGGTCTTCCTCCAGGTGAGAAGGAAGTGTGGCAAGCCCCTCACATTCTTCCCTCACTGAGCAGTTCGCATTTGCCCGGAGATGCGGTCTCTGGTCCCCACGTAGGACCCGCCTCCTCTTCCACTGAGTCAGGCCTGCCTTCAGGGCACAGGATGGCCCACCCCGGCCTCTGCCATCACATCCAATGCGCAGACCCTGCTGGGGCCGCTGGATGTAGGAAATGCAGGCATCACCCCAGGCTGAGGTCACCTCTGCCAGCGTCACGGCCATCCCAGAGGCTGCCATCTGCACCCTGCAGCTGACTCCCCCTGCTCCCCTGCTCTGGGTCCTACAGAACTGGCAGAGAAATTGCTCTAGTGTGCCCCCTCCTCTGAGCCAGGAGAACCCCTGAGCCAGGCTGCGCTCGGGGTCTCCGCCCTCCCTTGGTGAACCCAGGCTGCAGTCCTGGAGCCAATCTCGCCCACCGTGAGTCTGCCTTCCCTTGGGGTGACTTCTTCCTCGGGAGAGTCTTCATCTATTCAAGTAAACACTCCCAAGGGCTCCCTCTTGCCCATCTCTAGCCATACCTCAAGATGCCAGGTCCCGGGAGACGCAGCTCTTCCCCGCCCTGCTGCTGCTTCTCCTTCCTCTCACTTCCTTCCCTCTGGCCCTCTGTTCTAGCTCTCCTCCCGCTTCCCTCCCTCCCCCCGCCATCATTCCTTTACAGAGGCCTCCATGACAGCCAGCTGTGCCAGGCACTGTGCCAGGCCCGGGAGACACAGCAAGCCCGGCTGCTTGGAGTCTAGCAAGAGAGACGTACATGACAAAAATAGTTGGAGGATTTTACTTGTGATCAGAGCTGTGGAGGGGTATGTGCATCTATGAGCGCCTATACCAGGGGCACCTCAGCTTGACGGAGGAGTCGTGGGAGGCCCCCTAAAGAGGGATGGATGGAAGAGGACCCTACCAAGAGAAGAGAGTGGTGGAGGTGGTCCAGGCAGGGGTCAGAGTGGTGAGAAAGTACAAATCCCAGAGGACAGCCTGATGAACATTTCACGGCATAAAACCCAAGTTACCAGCACGCTGATGATGAGACAGACCATTACTATTACCCCAAAGACCTCTTTGTAGCCCTTTCCCATCACCTTCCTCTAGGACGTCCTCAAGGTAAGCTGTCCCCAGTCCTGTTCATTTTGATAAGTTCCATCCTTTTTTTTTTTAATAAGATAACAAATACAGTGTTGATTTAGGAGATTAAATCAAATGTCCCTTCAAAATACGACAGGGGACTGTTGTGATAGGGCAGACAGGTATGCAGAATGTTTGCCATATGGTTAAAAGATCATCTAACCGTTTCATTATTTTTACATTCCTCCGTGGGTGAAAAAACCAAGTCAACAAAGTGGGTTGATTTTTGTTAGTGCCAAAAAGTATGAAGTGGCCGGAGGCTGACCCAGCTTGAGTTTGCTGGGCCACGGACTGTGTTCCGGGTGGGTTATGAACTCCCCAGTCACGTTCTTCGGCTCAGATCAAGAGGTGACAGATCCAGCATTACCTTCAAGGGAAGCATTATACGCCCTCGAGTTTTCAAATCGTAGTGTCCGGGCCCCAACACTTACTTCCTGTGGAATTTCAGACAAGCTACTTAACTCCACACCTGTTTCCTCAACCCCCAAATGCTGACGATAACAGACTCGAACTCAGCAGGCACCGTGAGAATGAAAACAAGCAAAGGCAGCTTAGGTGCTTCATGCTCCGTCCGGTTCCCAGGAGCGAGTCAGTAAGTGGCGGCTACGAGTTAGTACAACCAGACATAGTACCTGGCTGGTGGAAGTTCCGGAGAGCCAGGTGAGAAGAGAGCTGGGACTTCTCAGCTGGAAACCAGGGACACGTACGGGAAGGACAGAGAGGATAACCCAGGCCGGAAAGGGAAAGCCAACGCAGACAAAGAGAAGGTCCAGAGAGGGGAAGGAAGGCATGTGCGCGTGTGCGTGGAAGTTCTGTCTCAACGGCAAGTCAGTCTGCACCGTGTAAGACCTGCCTGAAGAAACCAACAGAGACGGGTGCACACGGTTTGTTTCTGGTGTTGCCGCGTGTTGCTGAACTGAAAAAGAGAAGCATCTGGCCCAGGAGAGCCGAGCTCTGCTACTGATGGAGAATCCTTGGTCGTGGGCGCGCTGGGAGAAACGCCCCCCTCCCCTGCCTTCTGGTGTGCTCTTGGACAGGGCCCGGAGAGACCCACGTCCTGCTTGTGCTGAAGAGGCAGGAAGGCAACGCTCTGGGAGATGCGCGTCTACATCAGGGCAGGGTTGCTAGGCGCTTGCTCTGCCCCTTTCAATGTTCCAGCATCCCTTGGGGTGAGCGACTTGGGTGGACCCCGGGGTGGGGGGAAGCACAGTCCAAGGGTGGTCACCGTCACCGTAACCGGAGGAGGACGCACAGACCAGGACTGTCCTGGGACAACACGTGGTGAGGGGACAGGAGAGAGGACTGTCATGGCTGCTTCCTTCTTTGATTGCATCTCCAGGAACCAAGTTCTCAGGAATTTGAGGCAAGGAGGCTTAGGCAAGTCAATGCATGTGGGTGGATGAGCAAGGGTTGGAATAAGCCTTATTGCTTACTTTCATTCTTTAGCTAAGCTGGGGCCCTGCGGAAAACCCATCCTTCCTCCTGAAAGGAAAACAAAAATGGGATGGAGTGGGGCCAAGTACAAATAATAAGTGTGCAAAGCTGGTGCAGAATGGCTTGAAGACAGGGGAAGGGCGTTGGTGAACACGTGGGGAAATATCCCACTTGCTCAGAAAAGTCTGTGACCAATCTCTGGGGTGACCAGACCTTGAGGAGGAAGAGGGGACGTGCCCAGAACAAAGGAGTCACAAGCGGGTTCTCGCAGGGACTGAGAATCCACCGGATCTAAATCGCCAAATTCACATCGGGCTCTTAGTTTTGAGTCAGTTGCCTTGAATAGAGGTCCCCCGTCCCGCCCAATGGGAGAGACCCCCGGGATCCTTGAAGAAAATGTTCTTGGAGGGTCTGGTTAAACCAGCACAACTTCCTCCTGTGGATTTCTGGGCTTCTCCATCTGTCCCCCAACATACTGAACAAGAAAACTAATGAAGCCCAGTTGGGGGGACCTAGAGAAGGGGGTGTCCCGAAGGGACTGTCTGCATCTAAGCCAGTCTTGGGTGTGACAAAAATACTACAAGAGGGCAAATAAATGAATCCCCAAAGGAAAGAGGAAATCAGGCAGGGGCCTTAGAGAAGAGAGAAAGGAGGAGACCCTGGGGTCTGAAGCCACTGAAGATCCTCGTGGGGTCCTTGACAGGGCAGCTAACTGCCCACTGACACACTAGTTATGAAAGATAATCAAAATAATTTCATTAATATGGATGCTGGCGCCATCACAAAGTAATGAAATGAGGAAGCTGAAACTGCCAAGCACTACCGTCGATGAGGAACAGAGATATGCCGGTTATGATCACAGAAAGCCAAAATGGGAGGTCAGAGAAATAGTCGTGCCTCCTTGATAAGGCGATGCTACTGGGAGGTTGTGTACAAGCCTATTAATATCTATTTTTATCCATCCTAGAGCCATACTTACATCTTGAGAGGTCAATCATGACAATGGACCGAGCATAGAGATAAGTACAGTGTGTTCTGTTGCAAATTCTGCGTCTGAACAATCAAGCTTTATTCATTTCTTGTTTGCTCATCATGTTAACCTTTTATTATGCAAAACTGTCAATTCAACTGCACAATGTGAAAAAAAAAATATTTGGGACAATTCACTCAGCGATGTAGCGATGTTTACCGTAGCTGCTAAAAGGAAAAAAACTAACCCTAAAGGTTCCACGGCAGAGGATTCTCCCACTCGGCTCAGACACTCGGATACTCATCAGCAAGCTGATTGGCTCACTGGGGAACTTGAACTCACGCCTACTCAAGTGCGAGCAAGGAAGGAGTTGGGAGACCTCCTTTCCTGCATCAAAAACGAAACTTCCACCCCAGTGAACTGGCGTACGAGATGTAAGAGAGAGCTCTCGGTGGTGAGCTCTCAGCAGTGCTTCTCGAACTTAGATACCTAAGGTTCGCTGGGGGAGGGGTTGTTACAAAATCTAGAGATTTCCATTTAGGAGGTTTGGGGTAGGGTGCGAGAATCCACAGGTTAACAGGCGTCCCAGGAGACAGCTCTGAGAACAGATCCCTGTAGCAGCCCTGGTTGCTGCTGGCCCACTGCTTAGGAAAGGCACCCCCCACCCCACATGCACGCATGGGCCCTGCCAGGATGCTGGTGGTGTCAGAGGGTCGTCGGGCCTTCACAGGGTCAGGAGGTAGGGCTGCCGTCTGTGAGCATGCCAGGGGCCCTGGAGGGCATCTTCGTGGTAAGTCAGGGCCGTTCTCCCAGTGGTCAGAGTAAACTTGTAGATAATAGAGGCCACCTCTGCCCACCTCTGTTCGCCAGATGATTCTCGAGATCTTGGCTGTGCATTAGAACAACCTGGGGAGATTTTTAAAAAAATACCCTCCCCCAGATCAGTCAAGTCGGACACTTGGGGTTGAGTAAGGGCACTCCTGGCAGTAATAGAGGGGAGGGGGTTGGGGGATGTGTTAGCCCGGTGATGGGTATTAAGGAGGGCATGTATTGCATGGAGCACTGGGTGTTATACACAAACAATGAATCATGGAACACTACATCAAAAGCTAATAATGTACTGTATGGTGACTAACATATCATAGTAATTAAAAAAATAATTTAAAAAAATAAAGGTCCTTGAGCAATTGTAATGTATAGTTTGGATTGAGAGCCATGGGTTTAATGTCTTTCTTACCTCCTGGGTCCCTCTCTCCTGTCTCCCTCATGAGTGGGGGCATTTCCAATTGCTCAGTGCACGCGCCACCCCCTCTGGCAGCTGAAAGTCCCCAGCTCTGCCACCCCACCCAGCCTGCTCCTTCTCAGAGTGCTCTATCCGCCTACCGCAGCCCTCTCTTGCAGAGAAGACCCTCTTCCCTCAGTGTGGTACTAGGGGAGTATGCTAGATTCCAGGAGTTGTGGAAGGAAAATGTGTATTTCTATATCCCCTTCATTCATAGCATGCAAATGATTAATCGTCTAAGGTCTTAGGGCAAGTTCCTGAGAAACAGACTCCGAGAAGGAGCTTTATGTGCAGAAGCTTTACTGGGGAGTGTTGCTGGGATCAGAGCCTACAGGGCAATGAGGGAAGTGGGAGGTGCTAGGCAGAAGGACCCAGATAGAAGCTATCGCAACAAAGGTCTCGGCGGACCCCCATGGCTGGTCTAGACTCTGGATGGACCTTCAGAATTGTTCCACTTTGAGGCATGAGGGCAAGCCTTTCATATCCCCCACATGGCCCAGTAACTGAATGCAAGCGGTCTTTGGGGAGGTGGCGTGCTCTTGGATGGCGTGACTCTTCAGTCAAGGACAATTCAGGGCAATGCCTGGAGTCTCCTTACTTGGCAGAACCATCGGCTCTCAACGTGCCAGCAGGTGGCTCTCAGTCGAGTAGAGAGACTGCATGTCCCAGTCCTGAGCCAGGACCTACCTATCATACCACTTCATCCACTCTACCAACCATACTAGGGGTCTTTATTTTCGGAGAGAAGATTTTCAGTAGGAATGAATATCTTATTAGTTTGCTTGAGGAAGGGAGGCTTCTCAGTGACCTCCAGAGGCAATATGGTTGTGGTGTAAAAATCTCTGGATTTGGATTAGAATCCCAGCTTGGCCCCTTGGTCATCAAAATCTCTAGGCCTCCGTTAATTTGTCTTTGCAATGGAGCGGATCAGTAAGGACCATGCAGAGTCACTAAGCACTAAATGCAGTGGGTGGGCCGTATCTGGGGTGGCGGAGTTTGTGCAAGCTGGACCTTGCCCACCTGAGCTGACTCTCGCCATCTCTGACCCCACAGGACACGTAGGACAAGACTTGTCCCCAGTTCATGTGGATTGTCCTGGTAGCTAAGATACTGAGAAAACATTGGCGCTGTTCCTGGGGCGACAGTTGTCCCATGTTTAGACCCAGACTTGCTCACTTCTCTCACTGAAGTACCAACCAACAACAGGTGCCTTGCCCAGTTTTTCTTTAATTAGCGGCCTGGCAGGAGGGCTTGCAATCTGAGGGGAGTGTTGTCATGGTAAACAACGGCCCCCTGGGTCTGAAGAAATCTTAAAGTCAACGTGAAAGGCAACCACCAATGGAGCCAAAGAACTGACTCACACTGAATTTCTGCTTCATCAATGGGGTTGCCAATCTCCCCCACGATATTCATGATGAAGTTGACTAATAACCAACTTTAGCAAAATGCTATGAAACTATCAAATGAATAAAAAATGGAACTCAAAATAATATATTCAATATGATTTCAATTACGTTTCACAATGGTTCAGGAAAATTCTGGAAGCAAAAATGTCAAGATGTCACAATAACTGCCTCTGTATGGTAAGACTGTGGCTGATTATATTCATGCCTTCTTTGCATGTTTCTGTAGTTTAAATTTTTTTCATGAGGAGCAGTGGGTGGAGAAAGAAAAGGAAAAAGAAAATGGATCATGCACTCCCACCAGGGGGAAGGCACATGCCAATGTTTTCCACCAGCTTTTCCCACGGACCACGATGGGCCTGTAGGGGGGTTGCAAACCTGTGTGTCCATTTCACTTCCCCGGGCTCAAGATGTCTGTGTGAGGAGATGTTAGTGAAGCAGACACTGGTGCTAAGAAGCACTTGGGAGCTTGGCTGCTGGGTGTTTTGGGGGAGACTTGTCAGCTGCAAGCTGCCTGCTGAGTGGGTGTGTCTCCCTGCCTTCATGGGATAATTTTGTCACTAAGGACAATATTTGTAGTTCTGCATCAGTAGCTCTCCTGGTGAGGCTGAGGGGGCCGCTGTGGCTCAGGTACCAGAGCTGAGGTGAAAAGGCTGGTATTCCAGATGTGTGAGGAGATGGGAAGCTGTTAAGTAGGGCTGAGGGGCATGTGGAGTCCCAGGATGATGGGAACTGGGCTTGGATGGGTCCTGGTCAGCCCATCTGTCCTCAGAATATACCCCACCTCTGATGGCCCACTGCCAGGATATCTGGAGGCCAGCAAAGAGGAAGACATGACTGGCTATTGGGGAAGTTAGAAGACTGTCCTGGCAGCCGGCAAAAACAAAGCAGCGAGAAACAAGATCAAACCAGACAGGCCCAAGATGGCGGGTGCCATGACAGGAAACCCTTGACCAAATAAGGAAGAAAAAGCATGAAACCCTGCTTCCAAGAAATCCCCACTACAAGCAATGAATATTCCACCCTCTTGTTAACATCAATACTTTTATAGAAACTATATAGAAACCCGAACTCCGAGGTGCGTGCAGCCCCTCCCCCATCTTTCTCTCTCTCTCCCTGCCCCCCACACCCACTCTCACATCTCAAGTGTGTACTTTCACTGAAATAAACTTTCTGGCTTGTACTGCTCACCCACCATGCTGTGTCTGCTTTTGAATTCTTTCTCAAAATGAGACCACGAGCCTTTGATGACATCTTTGAGACAGGCTGGATCGAGGCTTCAGGGCCCGAGGTCTCCCCAGTTTACCTGGCAACACTGTGAGCCTTAGGACCTTTAGAGACAGGTGTCATTTCACTGGTTTCAAGTGTTTTTCAAATGTTTAACCCATTATTGAGAGATTCCTTAGCAGAGAGCCAGGCACATGGGAAATAAACATCAAATGGGTACATGTTGATGAAGGGAAGAGAGATTTTAGAGCTGGAAGAGGGTCTAAGATCACCTGTCTTACCCATTACAGGGGAGAAGTTGAGCCCCAGAGAGGTTCATAATGAGCCTGGAGTGACCTCTGTCTGAATCAAGACCAACATTCTGCAGTGGCTGCTGGAATGTGCTGTGAGTTGAATTATCTGCCCCAGAATAACATATGTTGGAGTCCTAACACCCAGTACCTCAGAATGTGATGTTATTTGGAAAGATGGTCTTTACAGAGATGTGTAAGGCACACATCTGTGTGTAAGGCAAAGCACAACTCTAAAAGTTGACATCTGAACCCACCTGAAGAGCCCTGGCCTATACAAGGGAAGATGGAATAGATTAGTCATTCTGAATATATTTTTTCTTTAAAATAAAATCAGTGGAACTGTCTCTTCAAATTTTAATTAGAAGCCCAAATACATAAAAATTAATAATTTAAAAAAAAATGAGTTGCTCTGTTTGAAAAGTGAGCAAAAGACTTGAATAGCTATTTCTCCAAAGAAGATATATTAATGGCTAATAAGCACAAGAAAAGATACTCAACATCATTAGTCTTCGGGGAAATGCAAATCAAAACCACAACAAGATACCACTTTACATGCATTCCAGTGGATATTATATATAAAAAAGGAACATACCATGTATTGGCAAGGATTTGGAAAAATCAGAAGCCTTATACACGGCTGGTGGGAATGGAAAACGGTGCAGCCACCACAGAAAACAGTACAGAAAACACTGCAGAAAGCCATTCCTCAAAAAAATTAAGTATAGAATTATCACATGATCTAGGGATTCTACTTCTGGGTGTGGATCCAAAGGAAGTGAAAGCAGGGACTCAGACGGATATCTCTTCACAGCAGCATTATCCACAGGAGCCAAAGGAGGAAGTGACCCAGATGTCCGGTGATGAGCGAAAGGATCTTAAAGATGTGGTACCTACACAACATAATATTCTCTAGTCTTAAAAAGGAAGGAGATTCCGACATGTGCTACAGCACAGACGAACCTTACAGACCTGACGCTAGGTGAAATAAGCCGGTCACAAAATGACGAATACAATACGATTTCACTTGCGTGAGGTACACAGAGTGGCCAATTTTAACACACGTGCGCACGTGAACACACACACACACACAAGCTGTTCTCATGGAGCTGTTGAATTTATGTTTATATATTTGGGCTTCCAAATAAGTTTCGCCCCTTGTGCCCCTTCCTAGATGCAAGGCCTTGAAGCACGTCAGGAGGACCTGAAGGGAATATATCTAAGAAACCCTGGGCTCCAGGATCCAGAAGCTCATTCCAGTTCTGACCTCACAAGAGTTCACGACCTCTCCCAACCCTTCCCCTCCAGGAGCACTTTGTCTCTGGTATATGTCATCGAATACTGTAATCTAGACCTTCCCTTCTCTACGCTGTTCTCTGCTTCCTCCTCTCTAGTTAATAAATACGGTGGTTCTGCTTTCCAAGCTACAAGTCCATATAAAGAATTATAAAGAAATGAAACACCCTTTCTCAAGAAATTCACTATCAAAAGTGAAAATCTGTCACAAGATTAAACTTACTTTGCAAACAAGATCATGGAACCACCTTACTTCTGAGAAATACTTATATAAACAGTAAATATGTTTTTCTTTTTGAGGCTGGTTCACCATTTAGGTGAACCAATTAACCAGACTGATCACAGCAGGACCTTCAAACAGTTTGATCTTGACCCCTCAGGGACCTGTATAATTTAAAGGTGTGCTTTTTCCTGGCTGATACTGGGATAAAATTGGCTATGGACTATAAGATGAAAGGATTTCTCTTGGTTTCAAAATTTTATGTGAGAATGAAGCTTCTCAAAGGTTTCATATCAAGAATTTTTCTGTTAAAAAAAAGGGAGTGTGGAACTGAGTGTAAGCATGACAACTCACAGAGCTATGATCTATTGATTAAAACTTTTTGGAGAGAAACAGTATATACTTTTTAATTTTTAATCATTTCTATTTTATTTTATTATATTTGGTTTTATATCATTTTATTTATTTTATAAGATATGGTAAGATTTTGCCAGACTGAATTTGAGCACAGGTTGGAAGCTTGCATATTTCCCAATATTCAATTTCTGCACCTTATTTAAAAAATGTGTTTTTTAATCTAGTTGGGTCCTTGGGAGACCAATATGCAGATAGTTAAGATGCAGCACTGCTTAACATGCAGGTAATCCCTTTCTAACTGTTAGATTATCTTCTTGGGATGATCCCAGGTGTTTGGGGTTGTTCATACGTGTATAATCCCTTAAGTGGAGAGTCTGTGAAAGAGAACTTTGTTTTGCATCATGGTGGAATAAGATGTCCTTCATTTTTGTCCTCCCTCTAAACAAAAATAATTCAGCATCTATCCAGGGACAAAGATGGCCTTGTGGGAGCTATGGGATCTAGCACCATACACCAAGAAAACTAGGAGGAGTCTTGCCCACCTGTGTGTTAGGTAATATGCATACAGATCTTGGTCTTGGCTGTGGTACCTTCAGTGGCCCATGAACTGACTCCAGTCCCTCTCAGCTGCTGTCTGGGAACCCCTGCAAATCTAGTAAACACTGTCTTAGGCAAGCAATCACTGACAAGACACTCTGTGGAAGTCCAGGTTTCCAGAAGAGAAGCTCCAGGACACTACTGGAGGAAAGGAAAGGAAAGGAAAGGAAAGGAAAGGAAAGGAAAGGAAAGGAAAGGAAAGGAAAGGAAAGGAAAAGAGGAGAGGAGAGGAGAGGGGAGGGGAGGGGAGGGGAGGGGAGGGGAGGGGGGGAGGAGAGGGGAGGGGAGGAAGAAAAAGAAAGAAAGAAAGAAAGAAAGAAAGAGAGAGAGAGAGAGAGAGAGAAAGAAAGAAAGAAAGAAAGAAAGAAAGAAAGAAAGAGAAAAGGAAAGAAAGAGAGAAAGAAAGAGTTGGTTGTATTGGAGAGTGCAGTTAGTGAAGACTGGAGGAAGTGAAAACACTTTATATTTGAAGGCAACAATGCAAAATTTCAAGGAACATGAAAACTCAAGGATACATGATACCACCAAAAGATCAAAATAATATTCCAGTAACCTAGCCCAAGACATAGAGATTTGTGATTTAACTGATATAGAACTCAAAAGAGCTATTTTAAGGAAATTCAATGGTCTATAAGAAAACACAGAAAGACAATTCAACAATACCAGGAAAACAATAAACAAACAAAATGAAAAGTTAAACAAAGAAATGGAAATCACAGAAGGGGACGAAACAGAAATTCTGGAACAGAAGAATACAATGAATGATGTGAAAGTGCAATAGGCAGGCACCAACAGAAGAATGAATCAAGCCTAAAAAAGAATCTGTGAGATAGAAGACAGGGACTTTGAAATTATCCAGTCCAAGGGGTACAAAGGAAAAAGAGTGAAAAGAGTAAAGTAAGACTACATGATCTGTAGGACACCTTCAAGTGAACCAGTTCGCAAATTGCTGGAGTTTCAAAAAAAGAAAAGAGGTAGAAGAGGCAGAAAGCTTATTTAAAGAAACGATAGCTGAAAACTTTCCAAATCTGGGGAGAGATTTGGATATCCAAGTTTATGAAGCTCATAGCTCACCAAACAAATTAACTTAAAGAGATCCTCTCCAAACCACTTTATAATAAAAGCAACAAAAATCAAAAACAAAGAGAGAATCTTAAAGCAACAAGAGAAAAAAAAAACTTGCAGTTTCCAAGGGGAAGCCCCATTAGGCTTTCAGTGGATTTCTTATTAGGAACCATACAGATTAGCAAAGTGTGGGATGATATATTCAAAGTCCTGAGAGGAAAAAAAAAAAAAAACCAAAACCTGCCAACCAAAAACTTCTATCCAGCAAAGTTATCCTTAGGAATGAAGAAGTAAAGACTTGTCAAGACAGCAATCACAACAACAACAACAACAGGATGGAATTCATCACCACTAAACCTGCTACAAGAAATGCTGAAAAGAGTTCTTCCAGCCAAAATGAAAGAACACTAATTAGTAACATGAAAACTTATGAAAATGTAAAACACTCTGATAAAAGTGAGTATGTAGTCAAATTCAGAATATCCTAATACTGTAATAACAGTGTTATATTTACCACTTAGCTCTAGCATAAAGGTTAAAGGACAGGAGTATTAAAAATATCTATAGCTACAATAATTTGTTAATGGATACACAGCATAAAAAGAGGTAAATTGCGACACCAAAAATATAGTGTTTTTAAGGCGGTTGAGGTTAACTCATTATCAGTGTCAACTAGACTGATGTGTCTGTAAGATGTTTCATGTAAGCTCATGGTAACTGCCCCAAAAAACCCATAATAGTCACCAAAGGTAAAGAGAAGGGAATCAAACATACTACTATGGAAAAACATCAACTCATAAAGGAAGGCAGCAGCAGAGGAAGAAAGGAACAAGGGAACTATAAAAAGCTAGAAAAGAATTAATAAGATAGGATTAATAAATCCTTATCAATCAATAATTACTCTAAATGTAAATGGATTACATTCTCCAATGAAAAGGCAGAGCAGATAATGGATTAAAAAACAAAGAGATTAAATTATATGTGGTCTACAAGAGACTCACTTTAGCTTTAAGGACACACATAGGCTCAAAGTGAGGGGATGGAAAAAGATATTCCATTCAAATGAACATCAAAATAGAGTAGGGGTAGCTAGCTATACTTTTATCAGACAAAATAGACATTAAGCCAAAAAATGGTAACAGTAGATAAAGAGAGTCATTATATAATGATAGAGGGGTCAATTCATCAAGATGATATAACATAAAATAACCTAATTTTACACCTCAAAGAATTACAACAAGAACAAACTAAGCCCAAAGTTAGCAGAAGGAAGAAAATAACAAAGATCAGAGCAGGAAAAAGAAAAGAAAAGACAAGACAAGACAAGACAAGAAAAGAAAAGAAAAGAAAAGAAAAGAGAAAAGAAAAGAAAAGAAAAAAGAAAATAGAAACCAGGAAAAAATAGAAGAGATCAACCAAACTAAAAGTTTTTTTTTTTTTTTAAAGATAAGTAAAATTGACACAAGTTTAGCTAGGCTATGAAAAAAAGAGAGGAGGATCACATAAATAAAATAAAAAAATGAAAGAGACATTATAACTGACACCACAAAAATACAAAGGGTCGTAAGAGATTACTATGAACAATTATATACCCATAAGTTGGATAACCTAGAAGAAATGGATACACTCCTAGAAGCATACAACTTACCAAGAGTTTTCCATGAAGAAATAGAAAATCTGTACAGACCAATATGACTAAGGAGATTTAAGAAGTAATTAAAAACCTCTCAACAAAGAAAAGCCCAGGACTAGATTATTTCACTGATGAATTCTACCAAACATTTAAAGAAGAATTAATGCCAGTCCTTCTCTAGCTCTTCCAAAAAACTGAAGGGGAAGGAACACTTCAAACTAATTTCACAAGGCCAGCACCATCCTGATACCAAAGTCAGATAGATAAAGACACTACAAAAAAATTAAAAAAAGACAGAAAGAAAAAGAAAACTACAGACAAGTAACCGCCATAAATATAAATGTGAAGATTCTCAACAAAATATTAGCAAACTGAATTTAACAGCACATTAAGAGGATCAGATATCATGATAAAGTAGAATTTATCCTTGGGATCCAAGGATAGCTCAATATATGTAAATCAATAAATGTAATACACCACATTAAGAGAATAAATGATAAAAATCATACGATAATCTCCGTAGATGCAGAAAAAGCATTTGACAACTGCAACATCCTTTCATGTTAAAAATTCCTCACAAATTGAGCGTAGAAGGAACATATCTCAAAATAATAAAGGCTGTACATGATAACCCTGCAGCTAACATCATATTCAATGGTGAAATGTTGAAACCTTTTCATCTAAGGTGAGGAACAAGACAAAGGTGCCTACTCTCACACTCTATTCAACATAGCACTGAAATCCTAGGCAGAGCAATCAGGCAAGAAAAAGAAATCAAATACATCCAACCAGAAGGGATATAAAATTATCTTTGCATAGGATAGGATCTCATGTAGAAAATCCAAAAGACTACACCCCAAAACTGTTAGAATAAATGAACTCAGTAAAAATGCAGAATACAAAATCAACATATAGAAATCATTTGAATTTTTATACACTAACAACAAAATATCTAAAAAAGAAATAAAAAGCTCCAATGCCATTCACACATAATAGCATCAGAAAACAATAAAATACTTAAGAATAAATTTAACCAAGGACGTGAGATATGTATACTGAAAACTGTTAAGACTTTGATGAAAGAAACTGGGGAAGAAAAAATAAATGGAAAGATACCCTATATTTATGACTTAGAAGAGTTAATATTATTAAAATGTTCATACTATCCAAAACCATCTATAGATTTGGTACAGTCCCTGCCAAAATTCCACTGTCATTTTTCAGAGAGATAGAAAAAATAATCCTAAACTTTGTAGGGAACCACAAAGACACCTAATACCCAAAGAAAGCCTAAGAAAGAAGAACAGAGCTGGAGACATCACACTTCCTGATTTCAAACCATACTACAGAGCTATAGAAATCAAAAAAGTATGGTCCTGGTATAAAATAAACACACAGACCAATGGAACCCAGAGCCCAGAAATAAACCCATGCAAATATCATCAACTAATATTTGACAAGGGAGCCAAGAATGTTTAATGGGGAAAGGATAGTCTCTTCAGTAAATGGTGTTGGGAAAATTGAATAACACATGCAGAATGAAATTTGTAACACCATTCACAAAAACTAACTTGAAATGGAATTAAAGACTTAAATATGAGAACTGATATCATAAAACTCCTAGCAGAAAACATAGGGGGAAAGATCCTTGACATTGGACTTAGCAACAATTTTTTGGATGTGACCGTGATACTAAAAATGCAAACAATAAAAGCAAAAATTAATAATGAAACTATATCAAACTAAAAGCTTCTATGCAGCAAAAGAAATAACAAAATGAAAAGGCAAACTACCGCATAGGAAAAAATATTTGCAAATCATATATCTGATAAGGGTTAATACCCAAAGTATTTAAAGAACTTATACAACTCACGGTCTCAGTCTGCTCTCTTGAGGGTGCCGGTCTGCGAGTCCGCCCACTCCCCAGTGCAGGTACTGTATGGCGACTAACACAATATAAAAAAATATATATTATTATATAAAAAAAAGAACCAATACAACTCAATAGCAAAAAACTAAACCACCCAATTTAAAAGGGGGCAGAAGTACTGAATAGAAATTTTTCCAAAGAAAACATCTAACAGGTACATCAAAAGATGTCCTGTATCACCAATCATCAGCAAAAGAAAATCCAAACTACATGGGATATCCTGTCACACCTGTTAGAATGACTATCCTCAAAAACACAAGAGATAAGTGTTGGTGAGGATGTGGAGAAATGCGCACTGTTGGTGGGAAAGTAAATTGGTTCGGCCGCTATGGAAAACAGTATGGAGGTTCCCCGGAAAATTACAAAGAGAATTACCATGTGATCCGGAGGTCCCACTTCTAGGTATAGATCCAAAAGAAATGAAATCAGGATCCTGAAGAGTTATCTGCATTCCCATGTTCATTGCAGCATTATTCACAATAGCCAAGATATTGCAACATCCCAAATTCCTATTAATGGATAAATAGATAAAGAAGGTGTGATATATATCTATATATATGTGTCTATTTGAAATATATATATATAATGTGATGTGATATATATATCTTTTCTATATATATATATATGTGTGTGTATATATATGATATATCTCTCTCTCTCTCTCTCTCTCTCACACACACACACACACACGTATGTAAAATGGAGTATTATTCCACCACAGGAAAGAAGGAAATCCTGCCATTTGTGTCAAAATGGATGGACCTTGAGGCCATTAAGGAAAATGAAATAAGTCAAAGAAAGACAAATATTCACTTACAAGTGGAAACTAAAAAAGCTGAACTCATAGAAACAGAGAGTATAATGATGGCTATCAAGGGCTGGGGGCTGGAAGAAATGGGGAAATGTTGGTCAAAGGGTACAAAGTGCCAGTTATAAAGTTATAAGCCAAATAAATTTGGGGGATCTAATATACAGCATGGTGATTATAGTTAACAATACTGTATTATACACTTGGAAGTTGCTAGGAGAGTAGATCTTAAATATTCTTGCCACAAAAATGAAATGATAATTATGTGAGTTGATGAAAGTGTTAACTAATGCTACAGTAGTAATTGTTTCACAATATGTAAGTGTATCATATCAACACTTTGTAAATCTTAAACTTTCACAATCTTATATGTCAATTATAACTTAATAATGCTAAAACATTTTATACAAAAACACATTTTAAAGAGATGCTTTTATTGATCTAATTAAGCTATACCCTATAAATAATAGAACATTTAGACAATAGAATATTGTATAGCCATTCACACATACACACACACATGCACACATGCACAACATTTAACAACACTGGGAAATGCTCACAGAATAATGTGGAGTAAAAGAAAAAATTATAATTGCATAGATAGCATTAACTAAATAATTCTGTTTGAGAAACACAAATCAAATCAGGCTAAGCCCATGAGGGTAAAGTTAAAGAGAACAAAGATTAGACAGAATTATTTCAAAATGTAAATACTGTTTATCTCTGAACAGTGATATTATGAGTAACTTCTATTTTCTTCTATAGTCATTTCTGTATTTTATAAATGATAAAACACGTATATTATCCTTAAAGTTAATGAAAAGATATTTAGAAAATATTTTTGACCACTATGGAAAGCAGTATGGCATTTCCTCAAAAACTTAAATATAAAATTACTATACGATCCAATAATTCCATTCTGGGCATATAACTGAAAGAATTAAAAGCAGGGACTCAAACAGATATTTGTTTTGTTTTGTTTTTTTAAAGATTTTATTTATTTATTTGAGAGAAAGAGAGCAGAGTGAGAGAGAGGGAGCAGAGCAGGGGGGAGGGGCAGAGGGGGAGGGAGAAGCAGGCTCCCCGCTGAGCAGGGAGCCCTACAGGGGCTTGATCCCAGGATCCCGGGATCACGACCCAAGCCGAAGGCAGACGCTTAACTGACTGAGCCACCCAGGTGTCCCTCAAACAGATATTTGTATCCCCACGTTTATAGCAGCGTTATTCACAAAAGTCAAAAAATGGAAGCAACCCAATTTTCTCTCAATGCATAAAGGAAAATACAAAATGTGTTGTATATGTAAAATGAAATAGTCTTCAGCCTTTCAAATCTGACACAAATTATATGAATGAGCCTTAGACATTATGCTAGTCACAAAAGGGCAAATACTGTATGATTCCACTGATAGGAGGCAGCTTCACCTATTATAAATGAAAGAAAGGAGGAGGAATGGTGGGAGAGGGAATGGGAAGAAGACAGAGGGAATGGAAGAATGGAGAGCAAGAGAAATGAAAGAGAATGGCAGGAGACAGGAAGATGAGATTCGAAGCTGCAAACAAGAACAGACTTTTAAATAAGGCCCTGAGTCTGCACTGAACTTTTGACAATTATGGTTTGTCAGCATGGTAACTGATTCATAATTATTTTATGGGAGTTTAGCAACTCTGTATGTAACTGGCTCAGAGCAGTTGCAGAGCTGTTAATCCTGAATGTTTATTACCCACCATTCAATAAATAGCTTAATAAATCTAAAGAAGTCCAATTTATGGGGATGGTTATGGCGTGCTATTCAAATTCCAAGCAATTACAATAAAACCATGTCTATTGAGGGTAATGTAGGTTTTTTTTTTTTTTAATTTGATATTGGAGGATGCTGGTACTTGACACCCCTTTCAGCTATTCTTTGCTCTCTGTCTGGGTCATAGGGGCAAGGCAGAGGTCAGAGGCTGCCATTTTGAGTCTGCCAGGCTGATGGAGCGAGATGGGACACAGGCTCGTCATCTTCCATGCTGTTTGGGGATCTAGGATTCTGGGGACAGTGACATTACAAGACTATTTGGTTTCTTGTTCAGGGCTTACCTCTGACCTTGGGGTGATACAGCATGTCACAGCTGATGTTGGGTGAGTTTTGGGCATCTTCTAGAAGGTGAGTGATTTGGGAAGAGTCAGGAGTGACGACTTCTTTCCTCATAGCTCCTGTCAAGATCAGGGACTTCTCTGCTCACTTCTCGGAGCCCAGTGCAAATACACAGAGAGCTGAGGGTGGATTAGAAAGGTGATAAGAAACCACATACACACACATACACACTTTATGACATTACTTACCCTTGGCCCATGGATTTCCTCTCATTCCCTGACACTTTGCCTTGTCTCCCATTAGGGAGGGAACTGGGTGGAAGTGATTCAAAGTGGGAAGATACTAGCCTAAAAGAGAGCAGATCTTGTCCTGGCCTTGGCCCTTACCTTTATTGTGTGGCATTGGACAGGTCACCTCAGTGGTGGGGCCTCAGTTTCCCCTTCCAGTTCTGACACTGGTTTAATGCTTCAGTGAAAGAGGACAGCAGGTGAACAAGAGAGACAGTCAGAAGAGGTGCTCTATAGAGGACAATTCCTGTCTGAATTGGGGTAAGACTTTACATCGTCCTAAGGCAGAAGTCTGAATCTCCCTTCTTTCAGTTCAAACATTTATTGAATACCTATCTATTCAACGTGCAGTTCAATATTCCAAACTGCACATGAATGAGACTCATTCCCCTCCCTACTAAGAGTTCAAATCTAGTAAAATAGGAGACACAGACTTCAATAATTATAGTATGAGAGCTAAATGCTGAACTGGCATTTCTGAGAAAGCGTTTTAGGAGCATAGAGAAGGAAAGTCATTCATTTTGAGTTGGGGAAGGATGTGTTTAGGTCAGGCTTGATGGAGACATTGGTATTTGAGCTGGGCCTTGAAGATAGGTGAAGAGACATTCACCACGGAGAAAAGGGAGGGAGGGCAGGTAAAGGGAACAGCAAAGGTGAAGAAGTGTGGAAGTGTGTTCATTCACCTCCAACGTGCCCGAAATGGTTTGGGGCACTGAGGATACAATAGTAAATAAGACGGCCTCTGATTTCATGGAGCTTACAGACAAGTGCATAGCGACAGGTATTAACAGACAAGTATATCAGAGAATAAGGTGGTCTTAAGAAATGGACAATCCCATGTGCTCGATGTGTGGGTGCATAGTGAGGAAAAACTGGACATGAACTTGATAAGATACAAACTTAAAAGATTGTGGAGGGTCTTACGTCCTTAGGTAGTAGGAAACTAACGAAGATTTTTTTTTTTTTAGTGGAGAAACATTACCAGATTTATGTTTTAGAACTAAAACAAGAACTAAAACCAAGCAAAGAATACATTAGCGTGAACGAGGCTGGCTGCTGAGAAAGCAATTAGAATGTTATTACTGTAGTCTAAGAAAAAGATGATGAGAATGGACGTAGGGCCATAGCTCTGGTAATGAAGACAAGGAGACAGATTTGAAAGGCATTTCAGAGGCACAAACAAGATCTGGTGACATGAGCAGTGAATGAGAACGAGGCGGAGATGGTACCATTTACAGACTGAGTGACTTGGGAACTATTTATACCATTCTCAAAGACAGAGAATACAGAAGGAAAATCATGCATTTGGATTGGAGGTGCCTATGGGACAGCTAGTAAGTTCCCAGTTAGCAGTGACAGCTTCGTCTCATACCATCCAGGCTGGGGCTAGTGATTATCAATCCAGGGTATTGTAGTGATTGTCGGTCCAGGAGAATTGTCAATCCAGGGGTATAAACCGAAGTCATGGGAATGTATGAGTTCACTCAGAAAAGAATGAAGAAGACTAAGCCACACTGATGAAACTCATGGAGGGAATGAGTGAAGAAATTCAGCATGCACACTCAGGAAGAATGATGTCCTAGGATCAAGGAAAAAATATTTACATGCACACTCACAAATATATACACACATCTATCTATCTATATAGATATCTATATCTATCTATCTATCTATCTATCTATCTATCTATCTATCTATCTATATGAGGTATAGAAAGGAGATGTAGATTGAAGGAAGAAAAATTTATTCCTTCTGGTGGAGAAGTCAAGGAAACTTCCTGCAGAGGTGCCGTAGAGTTGGGTTTTGAAAGACTGTAAGGATTTTGCCGGGTGGATGAAGATGGGGCATTCATTCCGGAGACTGAGGATAGTATGTGCAATAAAATGAAGGCGAGAAGGAAAATGTCATGTATTTCAGGAACTATAAGCAGTGTGGTATTGTTGGAGCATGAAGCGTGTTGGGGAGTGCCAATGGATGGGGCAAGAGGCAAACAGGGAGCAAATCATAAATGGCCTTCAGTGCCATGCTTTACGCTAGGAAGTTGGTCTTCACCTTGTAGATGGAGATAAAAGTTATAAGCAAGGAAGACTTGGGGTTTTGAAAGATCTCTTTGGTTTTAACTTTTCCCTTTATTGATTCCTTTTTTTTTTTTAAGATTTTTATTTATTTATTTGACAGAGAGAGAGAGACAACCAGCTAGAGAGGGAACACAAGCAGGGGGAGTGGGAGAGGAAGAAGCAGGCTCCCAGCAGAGGAACTGGATGCGGGCCTCGATCCCAGGACTCTGGGATCACGCCCTGAGCTGAAGGCAGACGCTTAACGACTGAGCCATCCAGGCGCCCCTGATTCTTTTTTTCTGATTGGTTTACTTCATGGTTCTTCTAGTTTAAGATGAGTGCTTGGTTTCATTTTATTTTTCAGTGTCCTTCTTTAATAATTAAGTGCTGCTTGTAGAGTATCTTGCATTGTTTTTGTAGGGAGTGTTACATTTTCATTGGTATATTGGTAGTAAGTCATTTCTTTTTTAATTTCCTCAATGAAATCAATGATATGGAAATTTTAAAAATAGAAAGAATAAATATATCCAAACTCTGATCTTTCAAGGAAACCAATAAAACACATATACCTCTTGAAAGCTTATTAAGGGAGAAAAGAAGAGAAAATAAAAATAGACAAGATTAAAAGTGAAAAAGAGACATGTGCCACCATTATATGCTCAAATCGTATAGTAACAAAATTGAAAATTTAGAGTCAATGTATTAATTCCAGGTAAAACATATCATATTAAAACTGATTTAAAAGGAAATGAAAATCTTGACTTCCCTCAATTACTAGAGAAGAAATAAACTGATGAGTGAGTTTCCACTGACCTAGAAATGGGGATTTTATATAACTTAAGAATAGGCAATTCCTATTTAACTATTCCAGACACTAGAAAGAAGCTTGACAAAGACAACAAAGAAGGAAAACCATATCCCAATATCACTTAATTCTTAATACCTTAATTAAGTGCAAAATTCTTAATAACTTAATTAGGTACAGATTCTAAGTGAAATATTAGCAAACAGAATTTGGCAATGACCTAAAGAATGATATATTATGATTAAGCAGATTTTATAGTAAGGGTGGTTTAATATGAAAGAATCTATCAAAACAACCCATTATATCATTATATATTATTATATCAATAAATTTAATATATATGTGTATGTACGTGTGTGTGCACAAATATGTATATTGTTTGTATCATATATACATATATATTTATATATACATATATAATATATCCGATATTAGTATACCTGGTATTTCTATCTATAAATATTAGCCTAGGAGACTACAATCTAAGGTTGAAGAGACTCTACTAATGAAAGTGGACACCCAGAATTAATAAAACATGGCATAGACATATTTGATTATATACAAATTAAAGTAGGCCTTTATATGAAAATACAAATTAAAATTAACTTTACATGAAAACAAAGATATAAGAGATATCAGTGAAAATGGTAGAGTAAGGACCTCTAAAATGCTCTCTTCCATGAAGACAATAATAGTACTAGCAAATGTTCAGAATGAACTTTTTCAGAGCTCTGAAAATTAACCAAAAGCATGCAGAAATTCAATGGGCATTTATATAAGAAAAATGGCTAACGTTTAGCAAGAACAGCAAACATTTTCACTTGTCCTACTTTCATCTCTCTCTACCCATGCAGTATTCATGAAAGCCAAGAGCTCACTATCACAGTGGAAACCAGCAGCCTGGCAGCCACCAGGGTCACTACTTTGGAAATAACTACCAAAAAAAAAGTAAAAGAAGTGACAAAGAAATTAAGGTATACTAGAAGATATTTATTTAATACAAAAGGACAGAGAAATGAAGGAACAGAGTAACAAAAAGGACATAGATATGTACAAAAAATAGCATAGTGGCAGATGTCAATGCTTTATTAGTAACTAATGCAAATGCATTAAACATTAGATGTAAATTACTAAACTCCAATCAAAAGGCAGAGATTGACAGAATAGATTTTTAAAAACCCACGATATGCCGCCTACAAGAGACACACTTTGTTTTTTTTAAGTTTTTAAAATTTATTTAAGTAATCTCTACACCCCACGTGGGGCTCGAACTCAACCCTGAGATCAAGAGTCACATGCTCTTCCGACTGAGCCAGCCAGGCACCTCAAGAGGACACACATTAGATTCAAAGATATAAATAGGTTGAAAGTATAAGGATGAAAAAGTATATTATGCAAATGATAACTAAAAGAGCTATAATGGCTATACTAATATCAGAAAATAGACTTCAGGACAAAAATTGTTATTACAGACAAGGATATCTTACTAGGACAAATACAAACATATAGGCACCTAACAACAGACCCACTCCCCAAATACATGAAGCAAATACATGACAAATTGAAGGGAAACACAGATAACAATAATAGTTGGGCCCTCAATACTTCACTTTTAAAAATGGATAGAACAACTAGACAGAAGAGCAATAAGGGAACAGAGGACTTCTATATACAGAACAACATTATTAGGCAGCTCGCTCTAACAGACATCCGTAGAACATTCCACCTCAAGTGCACTTGAAATATCCTCCAGGACAAGCCATACGTTAGGCTGTAAGACAAGCCTCAATACGTTTAAAAGATTGAAATTGCACAAAGCATTTCTCCATCTACAATGGAACGGAATTAGAAATCAAAAACAGAAGAAAATTTGAGAAATTCACAAAAAGTGGACATTAAACAACACCCTTAATAACTAATAAGTCAAAGAAGAAATAATAAGGAAAATTAGATATTAGAAATAGCTTGAGAAAAGTGAAAACGAAGACCTAATTTTCTAATACTTATGGGATGCAACAAACACAGTGGTTAGAGGAAAATTTACATCTGTAAAGTACTATACTTAAACAGAAGAAAGAAAAATAAATAAAAAGAAGAAAGGTTTCAAAACAAAAACCTAACCTACCTTAATTAAGAAACTAGAAAAATCAGAGTAAACAAAATGCAAAATGAGCAGAAGAGGGAAATAATAAAGATTAGAATGGAAATAAATGAAATAGAAAATAGAAAAAATAATAAATAAATAAAAACAATAATAAATAAATAAAAGCAGTCACACTCCTAAGTAGAGACCTAGGAGAAAGGAAAACACACATTTGTGTAGGTTCTCTGATAAAAAAAAATCAACAAAATTGATTAATCTTTAACCACATTGACAAAAAAAGAAGACTCAAATTACTAAAATTAGGAATGCAAAAGGGAGCATTACTATTGACCTTATAGTAAACAGGGTTATAAGGGAATACCATGAACAAATGTAGGCTAACAAACCAAATGATCCAAATAAAATGGACGTATTTCTAGAGAAATTCATGCCGACTCAAGAAGAAATAAAAAATCTGAATAGACCTAAAACAAGTAAACAGATTGAATTAGTAATGAAAAAAACTTCCCACAAAGACAAGCCCCGACCAAGTGGCTTCACTAGTGAATTCTACCGAAGTAATAGAAAAGAATTAGCACTAATCCCTTTACAAACTTTTCTGAAAATTAGAATAGGGAGGAAATTGGAACCCTTATAAATTACTGGGGGAATGTAAAATGATGCAGCTTCTTTGGAAAACAACTAGCTTGGCAGTTTCTCGGAAGTTAAATATAGAATTAGCACATGACCCAGCAGTCACACTCCTAAGTAGAGACCTAGGAGAAAGGAAAACACACATTTGTGCAAAAACTTGTATATGATGTTCATAGCAATACATAGTCACTTAGCATAGATTCACAACGGCCCACAGGTGGAAGTAACCTAAATGTCCATCAGCTGATGAATGAGTAAGTAAAATATAGTCGATCCATACAAGGGAATATTGAACCATAAAAAAGGAAGGAAGTTTTGACACATGCTACGTGAATGGACCCTGAAAACATGCTAAGTAAATGAAAGAGACACAAAAGGCCACATATTGTAGGATTCCATTTATAGAAAATGTGAAGACGAGGCAAATCCAGAGGGACAGCCAGCAGATTTGTGACTGTCAGGGTCTGGGGGGAAGAGGGAAAAATGGGCAGTGACCGTGAATGGGTGCAGGTTTCTCCAAGGTGATGAATATGTTCTAGAATCAGGTAGTGGTGATGGGTGCACAACCGTGTCAGTACACTAGAAACAGATGACTTGTACACTTAAAAAATGTATATTTTATGGTGTGCAAATTATATCTCTGCAAAAAATTTAGGTTATACATTTTGATTAAAACAAAGTAATAAGACATGCAGTAGATCCATAAAAATGTTTGTAATTCAGATGGTAGCTACAGGGTTAATTCCTCTACTTGCAGAGAGAAATTATAAGTTGACAGAAAGAATAAATCACAATAAACAGAAAAAAATGTTATCAAAATACAATTCACAGAAGGCCATATGCAAATGGCACCAAATATACTCAATTCACTGATAGTCACAGAAGTCCAAATTAAAATAACAATGAGATATCTTTTTGTACCCATCAGACTGGCAAAAATTAAAAAGCACTCTCATATCTATTGTGGGCAGGGATGTGGGGAACGGAGGGTTCTCATACACTGCTGGTTGGGATAGTGATAGAGTTACAGCTATTTTGGAAGCCAGCAAGCAACAATTATTAAGATTCAAAGTACATATATTGACCCAGCAATCTCATTTCTGTGAATCTATCCTATGAAAATGAAAATAATATTTTCTAAGGGCACAGACACAGATAGAGATACACATATACATATATATATATACTTGTACATAAGGCCAATTCATAATTCATATGAATGAGATATCTTTTCTCATCAGTTGATGAAGTTATCTTTTTCAACATCAATATCTTTTTATTATTAATTCATAATTCATTACTTGGGCATATATACAAGTAGATATATGTATATATGTGTGTGTATATATGTGCATACATATATATAAATATAAATATATATATATATGCTTGCTGAATTGGCTATTGATGTTTATAGTGGCCCTCAACTGAATAGATTGTGGCACATCACAGATTATACTGCGGAATATTACGTAACCACAAAAAAGTATGTATTGGAGAACTGCCAGCAGACTTAGAAGGAATTCCATGGGTTTTATTGGATGAGAAAAGATACAGAAGGGTATGTATAATATAATCAATCCCCTTTTAATAAAATAATTACAAAGAGCAGTAGAGTGTATATGCATATACTGGATATATAAATCTATATATGATTATACTTTTACTATACCTTTTAAAGTAGAGCAGGGGAAAAGATTACTCTGGTGTTAGTGGTTGGGAAGATACTTAACAGGAAGCAAAAATGGGTGCTACAGAGACCAACTGGGAGGCTCCTGCTGTGGTTCACCTTGGGTAAATCAACATCAGAGCCCAGGGGATTGAGCATCTCTCAAAAGTTCTGCCGGGCCATCTTCTCTGGGGCTCTCTTTTGGATGTCAGAGTCCCTGCTTGCCTTTTTTCCTGCAGACTGGGCAACAGGCCTGCTGGGTTTCTGCTCCACTGCCAACATCCATTCTCCATCTTGGATTCTCTCTTTCCCACAAGGCCAGAGTCGAATGAAAGCATCTTCACAGTTTCTCCCTGCCCCCAGGCTTGCCCCAGTCATTGTCCTGAGTGTGCCCTCATATCCTTTTGACATTCTCCATGAATTTGGACCATGGAATCCCAAAAAACAGACCAGGTCAATGAGACATCCAAAATGATATCTTAATGGCCTTTTCCTATATTTATCCCTGGTCTGTATGGATAATAAAGACATCCAGCTATGGCCTTCCTTTACCTCTGCATGTTTTCTGTCTTTATCGTTCTTCTGTCTCCCACTCTGTTTGTCACCATCTGAACTTCTGAGTTCTCCCAGAACTCCATGTGTGCCTTCACCTGAACCCAATTCTCTTTTCTTCAGACCTAGACTAGCAATTCTCATGTTGGGGGTGGGTTAGTATATCAGATTCCTTTGGGGAGAGATTTTCAAATTATACATGCCTGCTCTCCTCCCCAGTGTGTCATAAGTTCTGGAAAGATGTGATAGCATTAAGATGATACCATTTACTATCTCCATTTTACAGATTAGGAAACTAAGGATCAATGAAATTAAGTGATGTTCCTAGGACCTTCTGACTCCAGAGCACATGGTATTTCTCCTGAAAAAAAGAAAGCAGCCAAACTGTGGAAGGAACTGAGATGCCCTTCAACAGACGAATGGATAAAGAAGATGTGGTTCATATATACAATGGAATATTACTCAGCCATCAGAAAGGATGAATACCCACCATTTGTAATGACATGGATGGAACTGGAGGGGATTATGCTAAGTGAAGTAAGTCAAGCAGAGAAAGACAATTATCCTATGGTTTCACTTATATGTGGAACATAAGGAATAGCACAGAGGACATTAGGGGAAGGAAGGGAAAACTGAAGGAGGGGGAATCAGAGGGGGAGAGGAACCATGAGAGACTATGGACTCTGGGAAACAATCTGGGCGTTTCAGAGGGGAGGGGGTGGGGGGATGGGCTAGCCCTGTGAAGGTTATTAAGGAGGGCACATATTACATGGAGCACTAGGTGTTATATGCAAACAATGAATCATGGAACACTACATCAAAAACTAATGATGTACTGTATGGTGACTAACGTAATACAATTTTTTAAAAAAAGCATACCCAGCTTTTTTTTTTTTCAAATCATTCATTTTATTTATTTTTTTAAATGATTTTTTATTATATTATGTTAGTCACCACACCCAGCTTTTTAAGAGAAGGCACCAAAGGCTCTGAGGAGGTGCTTTTACTTCTTAGAGGAACCGCTGGGGGTCTACTACCCAACAACCTGTTTTAGTTTTCTGCAAGCAAGCCCTGAGCTTGTAATCTGTGCCAGGCTTTACGGTAGTGCTTGGAGCTGGGGGTGAGCGAGTTGAAGGACAGGCGTGGAAATACAAACGTAAACGAAGCGGCAGCTACTTCCGCCGAGCGCCTGGCAGGTGGGCGAGGCCATCAGTGAAGAGAGACTCGGTGCCTTTACAGGCTGGAGGAGTTGGGGATTTACCTCACCTGTGAGCACGTGTGACACCTCCCAGTGAACAGGTGTTTAGGATACACATATTGGGGGCACCTGGGTGGCTTAGCTGGCTGAGCATTCGACTCTTGATTTCGGCTGAGGTCATGACCTCAGGGTTGTGAGACTGAGCCTCGTGTCGGGCTCCGCGTGCTGGGTGTGGAGCCCGTGTAGGATTCTCTCTCTCCTCTGCCCCTCCCCCCACAAAGACCCACACGACATACATGGGTCAACTTAGAATTACCTGTTTCTAAAAGGGAGTAGTCCTGTCCCTCCCTCTGAACACGTAAAGCCTACCGTCGTGGGGCCCATCATGTTTAACCCGGGGGGCGGCTCAAAGTAGAACAAAGTCTATTTCCCTGCGATTTCTGAGGGCTCTCATGAACTCGGCCGCCGTGGGGCTTTGGCGGTAGGACCTGCCGACACTTCACAGCCTCAGGCAGATAAAACAAACGTAGGAACAAACACAAAGTGAATGGGTCTTCAAAGTACTTAAAGAAGTGTCATCTCACAGGAAAGAACAGAGGTTCAGCAAGTGAAGAAAAAGGAAGAGAAGATGACGCAGAACAGATCGGGGACTATAAGCGGAGGCAAAAGTGCAAAATGCTCCCTGAGTCATAGACTGCGGCCTGCGGAGCTAGCCTGCCTGGGTTCGAAGACTGGCTCTGCCACGCCCTAGATGTGTGGTCGTGGGCCACTTGTCCAAAACGAGCAGGACATTTCTAATTCTAAAACAGAGAGAAATTTGGGGAGGGAAGTGGGAGGCAGCGGTGACGTTATAGGTTGGTTCCAGATCGTAAAAGATCTTGAATGAGTTTGGACGTAAGTTGGGGGAAATTGGGAGCAAGAGTAGATTTTTAAGGTGAGTGTTGCAAGGTCAAAAAAATTATTTTTAATCATTTCTCCATAACTCCCCTGTGGTTTCCTACCTGGCAGGGATTCCCGTGAAGCATTTGCAGAATGCCTGTGAATGGAATCAGCCACAGAGAGATGGCAAGAGAAACACACAGCTGCATGGACCGTGCCGTGTATCTCTTCCAAGCAGAGTGGAACCTGGGGAAGGAGGGAGGTCCGGGGTGAGAGAGTGGGAGGGGCCCTGCAGAGCCAAATGCTGCTGCAGCTTCTGCCTTTTGGGCCCAAGGACTTCTGAAATATCTGCTCTCCCTCTGTGCTTTCAACCTATAAAAACTGCCTCTTTGATCTAAAAGAAAAAAAAAATGGATTCAGCCTCTAGGTTAATGCTGTTGGTTAAGTATTTCGGAGAAGCTGCATGACTTGGCCTGAGCAGAGAACCAGGCATCAGAAGCTGTGGAAATAAAGCCAATGCACTTCACCTGTATGAATCACAGTGCTCTCATTTATAAAGTGGGTGAGGTAACCATTCCATCCCAAGGAAGGGACACAGGAGGTCATACAAGGCAAGTCTTTTCATCAGCTGCACGCTGATACAATAGTGACCTCAAAACCACAGCGGCATACAATAGTAGACACTGAGTTAGCTCACGAGTCTGTGGGGTCCAGCGGATTGGGCTTAGCGGCTCCCACCTGTGCTTCCTCGAGTGCCCATGGGCAGCTACAGGTCACCTGACTGGCCGTGTCGATAGGGACTGGGCTCTCTCGTATGACTTGGAGTTGGCTACTAGCTCTTCCTGATCTAGGACGGCCTTGGGACAATTGGGGTCCTCGGCTCGTTTCTATGGGCATGTTCTAGCGGAGATGGCGTAGGGAAGGAGTGGAAACACAAAGGTGCTTTTCAACCCGCTGCATATGTTACATCTTCTAAGAGCCCATTAGCTAAAGCGAATCCCATGGTTAAGGCCAGCAACAGAGTGGGAGGTCACTGCAAAGTTACAGTGGCATAAAGTGAGGAGGATGCCGGGGTGTGTGTGTGTGTGTGTGTGTGCAGAATTAGGACGATTTTCGCCATCTACCATGGCGTCCGTAAACTGTAAACTATGCAAAGAAATGTAAGGTGAGATTACCATCCAAAGGCAATTTAATCAGTGTATGCTTGTTGAATTGATTTACATGGGCATTGGCCTGTCTCAGACCTGATTACTTTCACAAGTTTTTCCAATTGCCCCATGGTTTTTCATAGCTAAAATAAAACCCCATTTAAAAACAATCTATAAATTTTTCTTGGCCAGCTGAAGCTCTCCGCTTTCTCTCCGTCTGATACAATACTGTGGGGGGGGCGGGGGGGGGATGTTAGTGGTGATTTTCTGTTTCCATTTAGCTTAAGTCATCAGCGATAACTTTAACTTGGCAGTTTCATCAGGGCTCTTTCTAAATGTGCTGACATTTCAATTAAATGTCAGTGGCATCATTCTGTTCACCAGCTGGAAGATTTGTAATGGGGAATATTGGTAGTGCCAGAGACTAGAGATTTCCATTTGGTGAAATGCCAGCCAATGCCTTTTGTCTCAATGACACCCTGAGGGTTCTCTGCATGTGCGTTTTGACAGACTGATTGTCCCTTCAATGTGTCCCTGGTGCTCTAGGTCAGGAATTTTCAAACTGTTCCCTGAATCCTAATGGGGGTGTTTCTGGAGTTAGGTTATTTATTTATTTTTGGTTAGGACACAGAATAAAACTTTTAGCCTTCCCAGTTTAACTGAAGAATAGCCCAATTTTGCAGAGTGGTCAATTAAAAAGTTATCATTTATAACTACATATTTATATACACAATTGACCTCTGAACAACACGGGTTTGAACTGCATGAGTCCACTTATAACCAGATCTTTTTTTCAATATAGTACAGTACCGTAAAAGTATTTTCTCTTCCTTCAGACTTTCTTAACATTTTCTTTTCTTTAGCTTAGTTTATTGCAAGAATCCAGAATATAATATATATATCACACAAAACGTGTTAATCGACTGTTTACATTATCGGTCAGGCTTCTGGTCAGCAGTAGGCTACTAGTAGTTAGCTTTTTGGGGAATCAAAGATTATATGTAGATTTTTGAGTGTGCCAGGGGGTCAGCGCCCCTCACTCCCGCCACTGTTCAAGGGTCAGCTCTCTTAGGTTTTTCACAGGGAGGCACAAGAAAATAGTTATTCCAATCACAGACAATGGAGATAGCCTGCCTGGGTTTGAACCCCAGCTCTGGCCACTCCGTAGCTGTGTGATCTTGGGCCACCTCCCCAGGTCTCTGGGCCTCCGCTTCCTCATATGAGCATGAGAATATTATCTATCAGAGTTCTGAGGTTTAAGTAAGTTAAAATGTTTGAAGCACTCAAAGTGGTGCTGACGTATTAGTTATTATGCATAATTAATATGATACAAGCAAAATAAAATATGGATATGAATCAGAAGCTGCAGCTGTGTAAAAAAATGCAACTATCATCCCTGGTTCCTGATCTAATCTTATTTGTTAATCAAAACAACCTCATTATTGTCACTGATTGACTGTAAAAAAAGAAAGTAGTATTATTAATTAGGAATTACAAAATAAACACATACGTTTCAGATAGATTTCGTTTGAGGGAAAAAAAAACGTTCTGCTGCTTCAAAAATTTAAAAGTCACTGTTCTTAGCCATCTCACACGATTCTGAATTAGGGGCTGAAAAATCAGATCAGGTAGGGCTCCAGCTCCCAAGCTCTGCAGCCCCGGAGGGCAGGTTCTAGGCTGAGTGTTAACTCGCAACAGCACGGAGATGAAATCATTCCACAGAGGTTTCCACCAGCACATCCTGGGGACCCAACAATTCGTGAGAGCATTTGGTGACAGCCACCTTCCATGGAGACAGTAACTGCCTTGTGCACTAACCAGGGTCTGCAAGCGGCCCTCTGAATGGTTGCTACGGCTGAGAAGCCCAGGGTATGTGTGGCCGGCATGGGCCACCCCTGCATCTAATACTGTGGTTCAGCAAAACCCACAAACACAGCAGGAGTCCAGGGGGAGCTGGGGCAGGTGCCTGCCTCTCCACTCCTGCCACCGTGTGGACAGACTGCAGCAAATCAATTTGATTCCAGTTAAGGAAGAGCCTAGGGGGCCAGCAAGTCCAAACGGAGCAAGAGCAGTGGTTGGCCCCATCTTCGGGGGGGGGGGGGGCGCCATGGTGAAGCGGCCCTCACCCTCTCGGGGCTTGGAGGAAGCACGGAACGGGGTAGCTTCCTCACCGAAGGAGCAGCAGGGGGACACACGAGTGGGAGTGCTACCGGCTGCCAGTTGTGCTCAACGCAGCTGCCTACCGTGGACAGCATCTTCCCCATTTTACAGATGGGCACACTGAAGTCTCAGTGACCTTGATGGGCCTTGAACTAATGGTTTCAGACTCCAAGTCCATTGTGGTATTTCATCTCCCAGCTACCCGCAAGGGACTGCTCCAAGAGGAGCTGGCAAGGGCTGGAAACTTGAGCTTATAAATAAATGCAAAGTTGATTAATTCACGTTATCGCTATCTTTGTTGTTATTAATATGGGGCTCAATTCAGCCATTTCTGGTTTTTCTCAGTGCCCTCTATGCCCCAGAGGTCTCAGAGAGATCCGATCTATTCTCCTTCAGCTGTTTCCAGTGTGGGCAGCCAAATGCTCCCTGGTCATGGGCTCCTACTTCCATTTTAGTGGCTTTATATTAATCTACAGAATAGAGTTACTCTAGTCTTAACATTTCTGTTGTGGTTGACCATGTACGCTGTTTTTACTTTGCACTTTTCACTGTAATGGATAGATGGCTGTAATAAACATCTTAAGGTTTAATGCCGAAACATCTTTGTCAGAACACAGGTATGTAATTTGTTTTTAAACGTTGTTGTTGTTGTTGTTGTTGTTGTTGTTGTTGTTTAGCATGGCAACAAAAAAAGCTCAGTTCTGAAAGTGCTGAAGGAGTGTAAATGTCGGGTTTGCTCAGACACGTTCCTTGACTGAGTGGGGATGGGGGCTGCTGCAGGGGAGGGGAGGACCAAATTGTGGAGGGCCTCAAATGGCACCTGAAGGTATTCTGAACTTTTTTCTTGGTAAAAGGGGATGGCTAAAGAGGAACGGAGAGCGGTATCTCTGTGCGAGCTGGGTGTGGGGCTGTATATCTGAGGTCGAAGGAGAGAACAGAGTGGAGCACCGAGAGAGGAGGTCAGGCCCTGACTGCTGTGTGATTACAGCTCTCTGTGTCCTCATCCATGGGATGATTGGAAATCTTCGAGAACAGAGGAAGAGTCCCAGCCTCGGAGCCAGCCAGACCTCCAGGTAAATTCTAGCTCGGCTACTTACCTCCCTGTAAAATGGGGGAGAGTTTTACAGACCCCAGAGCGTCACGGTGATGACCACAATGACGGTGTAGAGAACACGGTCCAATGGCTGCACAAGCTTGGATAAGCAGGAACCACTCCGTTTGCATTAATTTTACAGCCTGGAGATTGCCTGAACTGTCCTCCAGCTCAGATGTGCCACGGTTCTATCATGTGATGCGATAACAATTTAGAAGAATGAGGGCCCAGAAATTAAATCAGTGGTTAATTAATTCATGGTTTAATCTATTTAGAAAAAAAAAAAATCCCCTCCTGGGACGAACCTCACCGAAAATAGCAGTAAAGAGCCACACGTTTTGCAGAGAAAAAGTGATGTTGACTAGAGAGCTTTCCTTTAAAGAGTGTTTAATTCACAGGACTCGGCTCTGCCCAGGCCTTCCGGGTCAGTTTCTCCCAGCTCCCGGGTGAGGAATGGAATGACACGAAGAATACACCTTGAAATTCTTGGATGATAAAAAGGATTAAAAATCAATAGCCTTTCTGCTTCAACTCTCCCAATTTTGTTTTCATCTCCCTTCTGTAGATAGAAGCACAGCTACTGAAGAATGACTGGTGCATCTGGAGGGGAGGGGCTGGTGTGTTTTGCCAAGGGATGTGGGGAAGTTTCTCTAAGTGCCATTGCCAACTGCAAACTTTCACTGCGTCAATGTCTGGCAGAGGCTGTGGCTGGGCCTTGGGAGAGTGTTAGAGCTGGGCCCTCCCACCTGGTAGCCACTAGCCACAGGAAGTCACACAAGCCACATTCCAAGTGCTCCCAAGCCACATGTCCAGCACGGCTAGGGAGCATTTCTCTCACTGCAGAAATAGTTCTACTGCACAGCACAGGTCTAGAGACGAATTTGCTGAGTCCACAAATATTAGGGAGCACTGACAGATATTACAGATGGTCTAGTCTTGCCCCAAACCAGACCAGGAGGCAGAAGATCTAGTTCCAGTCCCAGCGCTGCCAAAACTCCTATGTTGCCCTGGCCTATCAACTAAGGATCACATGCCTTGGTTTTCTCATCTATAAAATGGGTTTAATCATTCATTCAGTCTGTCAGCTAATTATTTTTTATTTGTATTTTTTAAAGATTTTTATTTATTTATTTATTTTAGAGAGCCAGGGCATGCACAAGCAGGGGGAGGGGGGCAGAGGGAGAGGGACAAGCAGACTCTGTGCTGAGCGGAGAGCCCAACATGGGGCTCGATCTCACAACCCTGAGATCATGACCTGAGCTGAAATCAAGAGTCAGATGCTCAACTGACTGAGCCACCGGGGCGCCCCTCAGCTAATTACTTTTTAATGCCTACGAAGGTTAGGCAGTGTGCTACAGACTGAACGTAAAGACAGGTTCCACTGAATTTCTTTCAGTACCCCTCAAATCTGACTGAAACATAGCACGGTCACAGCACGGCCAGCAACAAACTCCCAGATAATGCGCACTGAGTGCCTGCCACTGGGCTTGCCACCCAGGAGGGGCTCAATATGCTGACTGTGCTGTCAGAAGCCACTGAGGACAAAGAGCGCCTTGCAGAGAACTCCTTTCTGGTTTTGCTTTCACATTTTTTCTGGTCTTTTACACATTTTTGCAAGATGACAATGGCTTGGAGAAGAGACAGAGCAGGGATACAGAAGCTGTGTCTGGGCCAGATCTACCCTCCCGCCCTTGCCCAGTGAGGTTACAGGCCGCAGGAGCCAATGGAAAGCAGCAGCTGCGGGGACTCTCACCCTGCTCAGATGAACCTGGAATATCTGCTCTGGAGGGAGAAGCTGGAGAGATTGCCTCCACATCACATCTTGGCCTGAGAGCATCTTAGCCATACAAGCATCTCCTATTTGCGGGACATAGGTGGGGAGGTGGATGGAGGAAGTGAAGCCCAGACAGAATAGAAGACCCATCACACTCAGTTGCTGGTACTCAGCCTCCTGCAGGAGCCAGCATGGGCCATGAGGACCACCCTTCGAGTGTTGAGGCCCATCTGGCCCATCTGCCTGCATCAGTGCGGGTCTCCTTAGGTCATGTGTAGACCAAATGAGGACCGCTCAGCTCCAGAGCTGGTGTTTCCAGAGGAGTGTTCTGGGCTAGAGTCGAGGAGACCCAGCGTCCCATTTCAGCCCCACCATCCGCTTAGCTGAATGATCTTGGGCAAAAGCAACCGACCTCTCAGGTGCGTGGATTAGTTGCACACAAGTTAAGTCCCAGGCGAAGATATTGAAATTTTGTGACCAGGAAGGGTGCTCTGGAGAAAAACTGCCAGTGCCTGGGGTACTATCTGAAGTAAGGAATCTGAAGCTTCAGGACCATGGAGAAAAAGTCAAAGGCTAGGACAAGGCACTCAAATCTTTCCTTTATTACTAATCTGAAACCTTCTCTAATGCCCCAGCTTCCTTCCCCAGCCATCTGTAACCATGGAATCTTAGGGACAGTCGAGCTCCAACCTTCACCTGTGATCCAATCCCCATGGCAACATCTCTGCACACAGGTCACATAGTCTGTGCTTAGACAGCTCCAGTGACCAAGAGCTCACTCCCTCCTATGCCGGCCCATTCCATCTTTAGGCTGGCCTAGCTGATAGAACAGCTTTTGAGAGCTGACCCTAAGTTATTGTTAGTGACGGCCTGGAGGACCAAGTTAAGGTGGATGCAGAGGCCGTCCGGGCTCAGAGGTAGATGATAGATGAATGAACTACGTTTGTCATTGGTATTGAAGGGGGCAGCTGTGGAATGGATGCAGCGTATCTGCCCTATCCCCCATGCTAGCTAGAAGCTCTTCTTTCTAGGAGTCAACTGCTTCTAACTGTCTCTCCTTGTTTTTCCCTGCAGCAACTCTAGGTTGGGACACGATCATCTGACCAATCAAAGTAATCCCATCTCCCATACTGCAACAATTAATTTAGAAATGAAGGTGTGACCCATTCCAGCCAGTGAGACGTGATCAGGAATGTTTGCCGAGAGCTTTCCTCATTTTTCTGAGAATCATGGGAGGTCAGTTCTTGCTTTCCTACTGGAAGTGAACAAAAGAGAGTGTAACCCTTATTACTACCTATGGCCGTCACAAGCCACTGTGGACAGCAGAGTGGAAGAATGAAAGCATCTGAGACCTAGACTGTATCACTGAGCCCCTGAATCAATCAGACCTGAAGCCCGTCTACCTCTGATCCTCCAAGCTATGTCAACTAGAAAATGTTCCAGTTATTTAAGCCTATTAGAGTAGGATGTTCTGTTATCTGAACTCATTAATTTGTGCTTCTGGGGCCATGTAGGTGTAACAAGTCTAATTCATGTTGGAATGTCTAGACATAGCGCCCCCTTCTGTTGTGTCTTCTTTTCTTTAGGTTCAACTTCTTCGGCTGCTTCCACTATTCTTATACACAGATTAGCTAGGAGTAATTAATTATTTTACAGGCTCTCTTCTGAGTATGTTCAAATTGTTTTAAGTAACTCTATAACACCTGATAATAGTCTCAATTTTCCATCTAAGCATCTGGTGAGGTCTGTAGAAAAGTGCCAACTGCGTACTCTGCCACCCAGCCTCCTGACATTGCTCCTGGAATCCATATGCTGCAAATGGTCACATGGGCTTTCTCCCTCCCCAGCGTGGCCAAGGCAGCCAAGTTCTTCCTGGCTTCTGGGTAAATAACTCATGTTCTCGTCACTGCGCATCACAGATAGAGAGTTTTCAGTGGGATTCAATGTAATTGCCACCATCTATCACTTTAATAGCCTAATGAAGGTGAGATGTAATTAGAAAGGGTGTCAGTGGAATATGGAGTTTGTTTTACAATTATCTATACAGCCGGGGGGACCATCAGCACAGAACATTGCCTTTTAAAAGCCCAAGAAACATGTGGCATAAATGTTCGTCTTTGAGTGACTTAAAGGGACCTGTGGTCAAATTCCACTGGGTTTTCTTGTAGCTCCTTTGAATACCGATGCAAGGTTGTTTGTGTTGGACAATAGGTGGGCTCTGAAGAAAGTCTCACAAAAACGGAGTTTTCATAAATCAAATCCTTATTTCCTATTGACTTACGTTGATACTGCGGAGCGGTTTCTCTTCTCTTGTTGCCTCTTGAGTGTTCTTGGCTGCCCCTTCTTTGATGAGCAGTTAATGATTTCCAAACAAACATTATAATCATCCTGGACTCACTAGAGAACAGAACTCTGGTAGCATAACATTCCTCTTCTTCAACTGAAGAATTTCTCCCTGAAGGCTTTTTTTTTATTGTAGTAAAAAATACATAATATTTACCATTTTAACCATTTTAAGTGTACAAGTCAATGACATTAAGTATATTCACGATGTTGCGCAACCATCACAACTATCCATTTCTAGAATTTTCTCATCATCCCAAATAGAAATTCTCTCCCTGTTAAACAACAACCCCCGTTGCCCCCTCCCCTCCGGGAAACCTCCATTCTACTTTCTGTCTCTGTGAATTTGATGACTCTAGGTACTTCAAATAAGTGGAATCATATAGTATTTGTCCTTTGTGTCTGGCTTATTTCACTTAGCATAATGTCCTCAAGGTTTATCCATGTTACAGCACATGTCCAAATTCCCTTCCTTTCTAAGGCTGGATAATATTCCATCGTATGGAGATACCACATTTTGTTTATCCATTCATCCATTGATGGACACTTGGGTTGTGTCTGTGTTTTGGCTATTATGAATAACACTACTGTAAACATGGGTATATAATTATATGTTTCAGTTCCCTTTAAATGCTTTGGGTTATATCCAGAAGTGGAATTGCTGGATCATGTCGTAATTCTATGTTAAACTTTTTGGCAACTTATGGCAAACTGCCATACTGTTTTCCACAGTGGCTGCACCATTTTCCATTTCCACCAGCAATGATCAAGAGTTCTAATTCTTTCACATTCTCACTCGCACTTGTTATTTTCCACTTTAAAAAAACAAAACAAAACAATAAGTATACTAATGGATGTGAAGTGGTATCTCACTATGGTTTTGATTTGCATTTATCCCTGGGGTTTTAAATACCCAAATCCCTCAAAAGGAGATTACTTGTCCCTACTACACTGTGGTAGCAAGGCCTCCAGAGATGGGGCAGAATCCATGTGTAGGAGCCTCCCAGAGCCTCCAGTGCCTGGAATGCGAGCCACGAATTTTCATTTCTCCTTAGAGATGAGTCAAAGCACCAGATTATACTCTAGTTGAGGTGGGGCAGAGAATTCTGGACTTGGGAATGAACAGCTATGACCCTCGTCACTATCTTGTCATTGGGTTGGTCTTGAGTGGATCACTCAGCCTCTGCAGATTTCAGTGTTTTCATCTGTAAAATGAGGGCACTCTGTACTCAGAAGGGAATGTTAAATAATATGATGATATGGAGGCACTTGGCACCGTTTAGCACGTGTCAGGCCCTCAATAAATACTATCCAACTGCAGAGATATTCATAACTGTACCTTGGCTTCTACTGGGCTCAGTTTGTCCAAGTGTGAACCTTATAATCCCATGAAGGCACACAGACTAAATCAAATACTTCTCCTGAATTCCTGTAGCCTAGTTCAGCCTGGGCTCTCTACTAGTTGATGGACTCATTATTTGGACTGTAGCTTCAAGCTAAGACCATAAGAGGTAGAACAACAGAAAGAAGGCTAGCCTCTAAGTCAGCAAGGTGCAGGGGGCAGTACAGGGCCAACCACTTTAACAGCATCAATGAAATCGCTAGAGCTGAACCAGACAGCAGTAGCTTACATGTAGAACATCGTATGGTCAACACAGCATTTCTTATGTATTATTATTTCCTCTAATCCTCACAACAGCCCCCCGAGAAAGGACCATTCCCATTCTCATTAGGCAGATGAGCAAATCAAGGCTCAGAGAAGTTTAGGTCCAGGATCTAGGAATTGGTGGGGTCTGGACTTAGGTCTTCTGATGCCAAGTCTACAGCTAGTTCGATGAACAGTTCATTCTGAGCTCTGTGACTCAAACTCATCCCAGAACCTGTTTTGATGACAGGAAGAAGAGCAACAGAGATCAAAACCCACACAAGAGCCTTTTCTTTCACCTTCCTTACACCCAGAACTGCATCATCCATGTAACTTAATGGGTGCTGTTTCATTTATGTAAAAGGTTTGCTGAAGTGGAAATGAGGATTCTCCCTGGTATTCTCTTCCATCTCCTCCCAAACATTCTTTCAACAAATATTTGTCAGAATCAAAAAACTCAGGCCAGGTTCTTTGGCTCAACTGTGGAAGGACCACCTTCCCTGACCACCTTCTTCTCTCTTCCCGCTCCCCAGCCCCAGGGCCCCACTGCCTTGGTTTGAATGTGGTTTATTCCACAGGAAGAAATCAGCAGTAGACAGACCACTGGATGGCTGACCCTTATTTAGAAGATACTGTCAGTGGGAAGAACATTGCCACCAGATAACGATCACTTGCTGCTAAATAAATGCCAGGGCCTGTCTCCTGATGGATGTTGTGCGAGGAAATAACAATTATTCACCGGAGCTCTGCTGGATTGCTGTGGTGCTCACCCTTGCCAAGGGGCACTGGCACCCTTTTGGGAACTGAGCCACTGGGGACAGAGCACAGCCTACGTTTAACACCCAGTGTCTATACCAGAAGGCAGGAGATGCTATACGGACAAGGGGGAGGGAGAGAGGAGGCTCCATCCCCACCCAGACTTTTGGGTGCTTTTTTGATTTAGCAATGCCCCAGTTTCTCTAGTCTAAACTATAACGGTTTCATTTGCCACCACGGGCTGTTTTTAGTTTGGGAAACACTTAAAAACCAACATTAGGGGGCGCCCGGATGGCTCAGTCAGTTAGGCATCTGCGTTCGGCTTGGGTGGTAATCCCAGGGTCCTGGGATAGAGTCCCATAATGGGCTCCCTGCTCAGTGGGGAGCCTGATTCTCCCTCTGCCCCTCCCCCCACCCATGGGCTCTCTCACTCTGTCTCATGAATAAATAAATAAAATCTTAAAAAACAACAAAAAAAAACCCAACATTAGGATGTCAAATGGTGTTGCCAGCCCTGGTGAAATGCCCGCATCGGCTACATTTTCACAGAGAGGCTGCCCGGGGGCAGCAGAGTTGGCAGGAGAGAGTAGGGAGTGGGAGGGAGGCACAAAATGGGGTGGAGGTAAGGGCTCCCCATGTATGAGCACACTGGCAGTAAAGGAATTCTCACCACACCACTGAGCCCAGGGTTCCCTTCTGGACAAAAGAACACCGAATTTGGAATCAGGTGGTTCTGGATTCAAATCCCAGCATAGCCGCTTATTAGCCGTGTGATTATGAGCCAAACAGCAGCCTGCTGAGTTTCAATTTCCTGATTTTAAAATGGAAATATGACTCTGTCCAAGCCTGGATTATTGCAAAATCCTCCTGACTCCTGCTTTTCCCTGTACCCCTCTTCAGAGACGGGGTGAGTCTTTTAAAACACAGATCATGACACTCCTGCCCTTCACCCCTCAGTGGCTTCCATTTCTCTGAGAAAGTCAGTCTTTTTGATGGCCTAAAATGCCTCCCAGGTTCCTGTTCCTTCTCCGACCTCATCTGCCACTCTCTTTGTTCTACTCAGCCTCCTCGGCCCCTCCCTGTGGCTCAGTGCCTTTGCACTGGCTGTTCCCTCTGCCTGGAACCCCCTTTGCCCAGATACTTGCCTGACTTACTCCCTCATCTCCCTCAAGTGTTTTTTTTAATTAATTTTTATTCAGGTATAATTAACACACCGTTATATTAGTTTCAGCTGTACAATATAACGATTCAACAATTCTGTGCATTTCTCTGTGCTCAAGAGAAGTGTAATCCCCTTTATCTATTTACCCAGCCCGCCTACCTCCCCTCTGGCAACCACCCTTTTGTTCTGTATTTAGGTGTGTTTTTAGTTTGTCTCTTTTACTCTTTGTTAGTTTACGTTGTTTCTTAAATTCCACATACGAGCAAAATCATAAGGTATTTGTCTTTCTCTGACTGACGTACTTCACTTAGCATTGTACCCTCCAGATCCATCCATGTTGTAGTGAATGGCAAGATTTCATTCTTTTCTATGGCTGAGTAATATTCCCTTATATATAAATACCACTTCTTTACCCATTCATCTATCAATGGACACTTGGGTTGCTTCCATATCTTGGCTACTGTAATAATGCTCGATAACCCTTCTTAAGGAAACCTACCCTCACCATCCTTTTGAAAATGACAAGTTCGACTCCCTCTGATCTTCCCAATTTGCCTTATCTCACTGTTTTTCTCCTTTAGCAGACACCGCCTTCAACCATACTGGATACTGACATTAACTACTTATCCTACAGGTATTCATTATGTTTATTGCCTTTCTCTCCTCATGAAAATGTTTGACTCCTGACAGGCAGGGATTTTTGTCATTTTTACTCAATGCTCTATCCCCAGCATCTAGAAAAGTGCTTGGCACACAGTAGATGATCACTAAATATGTCTTAAATAAAATGCATGTGGAGGGGCGCCTGGGTGGCACAGTGGTTAAGCGTCTGCCTTTGGC
This sequence comes from Ursus arctos, assembly GCF_023065955.2. Lineage (NCBI taxonomy): Eukaryota > Metazoa > Chordata > Mammalia > Carnivora > Ursidae > Ursus > Ursus arctos. The sequence continues at coordinate 61,593,706 of NW_026623100.1, read as the reverse complement.
TCAGGGCGTGATCCCGGCGTTATGGGATCGAGCCCCACATCAGGCTCCTCCGCTGGGAGCCTGCTTCTTCCTCTCCCACTCCCCCTGCTTGTGTTCCCTCTCTCGCTGGCTGTCTCTATCTCTGTCAAATAAATCAATAAAATCTTTTAAAAAAATAAATAAAAAATAAAATGCATGTTGAATTACACCTGTCTTTCAGGGCTCTGTGGAGGATTCAAAAAAATACAGTGAAGCATCCACCACAGGACTCCATTCCTGGCAGGTGTTCAAGCATCATTAGTGAATGAGCCTGTGAGAGGTGTGGTGTGTGTGAGGGCCCAAGCTCTGCCAGCTTCACTGATGGATGCACGAAACTTTCGGGGACCCATATGGGATATGTATACCAGCACAGAGGGACTTACACATGCTCACAATTATGCTTTGCAGAATGCACTATTATCATAAGTGTCATTGGAGATGAGGTAAAAGCCTCAGGAAAATTAAGTATCCTGCTCGAAGTCACACAGCTGGGCTTCTAATGGAATCACCCCTCCCTCCCAGGAAGGGGAATAATCGCACTCATTTTGCCCAACTGGTGGCTCGCATCTTAAAAAAATGCTTCTTGCAGAAAAATTTGAAAGTAAGAGTGTAAAGAAAATTGAAATCACCTATAAGACCACCACCCAAAGTGAAGTATGATCAGAATTTTGGTATGTACCCTTTCAGGCTTTTATTTTATATATAAATTTTAAAGACCTTTACTTAATAAAAGTGGGCTTACACTATACATATTATGTACCACCTTGCTTTTTTAAAATAAAAAAACTGTATTATGAAAAAACACCCAAAACAAGAAAAACCTATATTATGGACATTTTTTCATGTCATTGCATTCATTCTTTTAAATGGCTATATAGTATCGTATAGTAGGAGGGAAAAGTCTATTGATAGAATTTAATTTTTCTCTAGTTTTTCCCCCCATTACAGATAACACTACAGTGATCATCCTTGTACATACTCCTGTTTCTGTGGGCTAGAAACCTAAAAGAGGATGTTCTAGATTGAGGACATGAGCATTTTAAATTTTGGTTAAGTGGTCTCATTGTACACAGTGGTTAAGTGGTCTCATTGTACACAGTTTTTGGAGCAATGTTTCTGTCCAAACTCATCATTCACATGGAATTTTTCCACACTATATCTGTCTCTTCAGTTTGAAGAAGAGGCAAACACTTCAGCTTGAGAACATGAGTTTAGAACATTTCCTCCTGCAGTCTTAAATAATCAACTAATGACTGTCCCATGGCCCACTAGGTTTCTACTGGAAACTCCCTGCAGAAACAGTAGACTCTTTGCTTAGTAAGTATCTAATGTTTACCATTAAGTACAATGTAAACCATAAATTTTTTGTCCATGTGTTTTATTTAACTGAAGAAGTTACTTTCCCTAATTTTCTGAGTATCTTAATCATGAATGGGTATTGAATTTTGTTAAATTCTTTTTCTGCATCTATCGAGATGATTAGATTATTTTTCTCCTTTATTCTGTTTAAGTGGTTAAATACATTGATTTTCAAAGGTTGAAACAACCTTGCATTCCTGGGACAAACTCCACTTAGTCACAATGGATTATCCTTTTCGCTGGATTCGACTTGCTATAGTCTGCTTATGATTTTAATATCTATGTTCCTGAGGGATATTCGTCTGCAATTCTCTTTTCTGTAAAAGCTTTGTCAGATTTCTGGAGGAGGCCTATGGTGACCTCATACAGTGTAGTGGGGAATGTTCCCTCATCCTCTGTTTTCTGTAAGCGTTTATAGAAGATGGACATTTCATGTTCCTTAATTTTGATAGATAGACCTCAACAGTGAAAGCATTTGAATTTAGAGTTTTCTTGGTGGGAAGGTTTGAGATAAATCTAATGTCTTTAACAGCTAGGGCTATTTAGATTTTCTTTTTTGTTGTGTCAGTTTTGGTAAATTTTGTTTTTGAAGGAATTTGTCCATTTCATCTAAGATATCAAATTACTGGCATAAACTTGTTTATAATATGTCCTTTTTACTATTTCAGTGTTTGTGGGATCTGTAGTGATAACAGATCCTCAGTACAGATTATTTATGTTTTCCTGATACAGTAACTTGTGTTTTCTCTCTCTTTTTTTTCTTGACCAGTACTGCCAGGGGCTTCATTGATTTTATTAATCTTTACAAAGAACCAAGTTTTGGTTTTGTTAGTTTTCTTTATTGTTTGTTTTATATTTTATTTATTTCTGCTCAAATCTTTATTATTTTCTTTCTTCTATGTACTTAGGGTTTAATTTGCTCATTTTTCTTATGGTAGAAACTTAGATCATTAATTTTAAACCTTTCTTCTTTTCTAATAGAGACACTACATCAGTGAATTTCCCTCCAGGGCTGTCTCAGATGTGTCACACAAGTTTTGATAGGTTATATTTTCATTACTATTTAGTATGAAATATTTTCTCATTTTCTCATGCTTTCTTCATTGGCCCATTACTTATTTAGAAGTGTACTATTTAATTTCTAAGTATTTAAGTCTTTTGTATGTATCTTATATTAGATTCCTAATTAATGCTGTTGTCATTAGAGAACATAATCTGAAAGAGTTTAGTCTTATGAAATGTGTTGAGATTTACTTTGTGGGCCAGCATATGTTCAGTTCTTTTAAATTTCCAGCTCGGCTTTTTGGAGACCCATGTACAATTCAGGGGTCGATTAAGAATTTGGGCAGAATTTATAAGAATGTCTTGTATCTCTCCATCTTGTGGCTCCCTCCTTTCCAAGATTTCCTCTTCACTTCCCAAGTGCTCTGGCAGCCCTGAAATCACTCCTTTGGCTCCTTAAGCTTGTAAGGCTGTGGCTTCCTGGTCCAGCTGTAGCTTCCCTGTGTTGTGTATCCTGATCTGGGGTGCAGGGGAAGAGCTATCAGGTGAAAAGTCGTATAAATGTGAATCTCACTAGCACAATTCTTGTGTTGCAAGGGTTAATCCTTCTCCAGTTTCTGCCTCCTTGTAATCATTTTCCAGGGCCTTCCACTGGCTCTTTGGTTGTTCGTCTGGAGTTTACAAGTCTACCTGGAGGATAGTTAGTCTAAAACTAGATACCCTACTATTGCCAAAACCAAACACCAGTGGTATTTGTGTGTGTGCAAATTGCCTGTTTAATATCTTCCACCCTTTTGCTATTGACATATTTATGTTTTCTTATTAATTTATAAGCTCTTCCTCCTGAGCTCATTTCCACATCTGTTCTGTTCATGACCTATTTGAGCTGGCTGGTAGAATGTTCCTATTTCACACCCTTGAAACAGAACATAAAAGATAACCGAGAGAACATTTACAAAGAACAAACATAAATATGGAATTAGAAATCACTTCAAGGTAGTATCTACCTTCACACTGTGACCTCACTGCTGGCTACACACCATTCCTTTCCCCAGACCAATTCGCTTAGGCTCTTTTTCCTATTGTAATGTTCTATATATGATTTTAATGCAAACAGACTTTCTCACCATGGCATTTATAGAACAAACATCACTGAACATGGAGTCAAGAGACCTAGACCGTAATTGTGGTCATCACAGTCACACCTATGTCACATCACACCATAGTCGGTTTATAAGAATCAGTTTCTCCACCTTGAAAACAGCCACAACGAAAGGGTATTGTGCTGTGGACAGAATAAGCTGGGTGAAAATAACAGCTAGCATGACGTGGGGCACACAGGAAGAGCTCAACAAAAGAGGAACCTGAGTTCTTTTTCGAGTTCTCACGTGACCAAAAACGGAGAGCAGAGGTGAAGACTCTCGGCTATGGGGGTTGCAGATTCCATCATAGGGCAAATGTGCATGTGGGTGGAGGTAGTCGCCCGGCATGGCTACAGGAGAGAGAAGAGAGGGTGGAAAGGTGGGACAGGACTCCTCTAACCACTAGGGTTTGCCCTTGCTCACTGGAGCAACTACTGTTCTAACCCATTACATTTCAGATGGTCCATGGGGCAGAATTATTGTGGGAATAGCAAACAAATACAGGTGCCTTGAACCCAGCCAGTAAGGGTAAGCTTGGATTCCATTTCCCGACTATCTTACCCATGATGCCAAGCATGTGCACACACATGGATCTGCCTGACAGTGTCCCTGGTTTATAAGAGGCACTCAGCGAGTCCTAATATCTGAGTCTGAATCTGACTGGCTTTGCAAGTATCTTCCACTGAGCCACACAGAACTGAAACTGGGGACTCCGGACAATCTCAGTCACTAAGCCGCCATGTTCCTCTGCACCCACTGAGCTGAGTGCTGCCCTGGGTGGGGGTGGTAGCTGGGTACTGGGAAAGAAATCCACTTAGGTGGGAGATGTAGAGCGCCAGCCCTCCTCTCTACCTTCCCCAGCTGTCTACCTGTAAGGCACTGGGGACGGTGCAGGCTGGTGTCTCCGTCTGCTTGAGGTGTCAGAACAGAACACTAAGGGCAGTGGAAATCATTAGGAGAAGGAAGGGAAAAATGAAGGGGGGGAAACAGAGGGAGAGATGAACCATGAGAGACTATGGACTCCTGGAAACAAACTGAGGGTTTCAGAGGGGAGGGGGTGGGGGGATGAGCTAGCCCAGTGAAGGGTATTAAGGAGGGCGCATATTGCATGGAACACTGGGTGTTACACGCAAACAATGAATCATGGAACACTACATCAAAAACTAATGATGTACTGTATGGTGACTAGCATATCATAATAAAATAAATAAAAACAACAACAACAAAAAACAAAGAACAACAGAAACTTAGTTTCTCACAGTTCTGGAGACCAGAAGTCCAAGATCGAGGTGCCGTCAGGGCTGTTTTCTGGTGAGGCTTCTCTTCCTGGCTTACAGAGGGCCACCTCCTCGCTGGGTCCTCACACGGCTTTTCTTCTGTGAGTGCACAGACAGAAAGAGAGAGCTCTGGGGTTTCGTCCTCTTCTTAGGAGGCTACGCTCCTATCAGATTAAGGCCCTACCTTTATGATTTCCTTTAACCTTTATCGCCTCCTATAAGCCCTACCTCTGAATAGAGTCATATTCGGGGGAGGGTTTTAACATATGAATTGGGGGGGGGCACAATTCAATCCACAAGGGATGGAAAAGTCAGAGCCATGAAATGAGGAGGACAGGGTCCAAGGGGGCCAGAAAGCCACAGAAAGACCATAGCGAACCGTGGGCTCTGTGAACGTGGCCGCCTGACGTGGGCCCAGCTCTCCCGGTGCTGGGCCAGTCCGTTCAGAAACCATAGGTATTTGGTTTGTTCCAAGATGCCAGCTATTTCTGCTGAGTGGAGATCAAACCAGGCCTCTCCGTGGACAAGAGGGTATCCAGAAGCCTGTGTTTTCACAGGCAAGGAAAAAACGACAGGGAGCTGAGATCATCATAAGGATCCCCCCAAAGTACACAAATGGGGGTAAGGACCAAGTTCCACAGGGTCTGACAATAACCTCCGCAGGGCTGAGGACTCATCTGAAAGCTCTGGAGAATGTGCGCGGGCACAGGACAAACCTCACCTAGCTTCTGAAAATCCAGAATTAAAAATGGGGGTGATGCTCTCTCTCTCTCCAGTCAGACTCTCCGTAGGGTCCCCTCAGGCAGTGCACTTCCCTCCTGCCATTAAAATATTATTCAATTTACAGATCGTAATTATACCTCACTTTTTCCAGAACACATCTATCGTGAACCTGGCTGCCCTGGTTGGACATAGATTCGCTTCCTCACGTTCATCTGAGCATTTCTTGTCAGGCCCTGTGCGAGGCCCTGTGCTAGGCTCAAGGATATGGTGGCGAGTAAGACTCAGTGCCTGACCTCCCAGAGGTCGGCATTTACTGGAGGAGCTGCTGTGTGCGCCACCAGCCGGAATGTCGTAATAAAACCGCCCACGGAGCCCTCTGAGGACACAGAGAACGAAGCGGTGGCTTCCGTGGTGGCCTTAGTGAGGACACGCATGCTGGGAGCCTCAGCAGAGGAGGCCACACCTGAACCGGAATTCCACTCAACCATTCAGGTGACAAATATTTGGTGAGCACCTCCTATGTGTCAGGTGCTGTATTTGGGTCAGCAGTACCACAGAGATGACAGGCAAGGTTCCCACTTACAGGGAGCTTCCAGTCTAGCCACAGAGATAGTGAACAAGATAATTATACATCGTGAAATGTGCACTAGGAGAAGTAGGGAGGGGAGTGTGATTGTCCCTACATGGGGGAGGCCTATTTTAAATCCTGTGGGTGGGGAAGTGTTCCAGGGGGGCATTTGGGCTGACACTTGCAGGGTGATAGTAAAGTCTCTTACAAAAAGAGCTGGTGGAAGCTCCAGATGGCAGAATCAGCAAGTGCAAAGGTCCTGGGGCAGGGAAGAGATCAGGCATGCTGGGCAGGGCCGAGGCAGAGGGGCACGGTAAAGAGCTGTCTTGCTGCATTTGGGAACAGGGTGGAAGGTTTAGGTGGGAGAAGGAAACTCAACTGGATTTTATGGTTAGAAAGACACCTTCAGCACTTCCCATCTAGTTCAGGGCAAATATGATTTATCTTGATTACTGAATTCTTGGCACTCCCTTAAATTTTGTGCCTGAAGTCCATACCTCACTCTCCCCATGATAGTTGCAGCACTGGCCCCTGGGCCCCTTACCCTCTTCTTCAATTTTGAGATATGGCTCAAAGGGTAGGGAGTTGGAGATGGCTCAGCTTTTCTCTTCCTGCCAAGACTTTCAATACCCCTCCCCACCCCGGGCACTTTTCTGCACGTGTCACCATGTGTGCACAGAGATGGGGCTTTTCTCCATCATCTGATCTCTCTTGCATGCAGAGAAGCCAGACGACCACGATCATCCCCAGAAACAGCAAGCAAGGACAGCTACAAAACAGAGCAGGAATCCAGGCGCTCAGACACCTGGCAGCAGAGGACCCCTCTGTGGCCCCACAGATCTGGCTGAGACGCCCCTTTTTCCACACAGGGCATAGCAGTCTTAGGGGGAGGTTTTGTTTGAGTCTGGGGAAGGCCAGAGAAGAATGAGGACTTTTAATAAAGGGCCTTTGGTAAACTCTACTCCCAGCAAGGTAGCATGCTATGCAGACAGAAATTTGATGTCTATAGCTGGCTTCCTCTGAAACCTCGGCACATTTCCTGATTAGTAAGTAAGATGCCCATGGGAAGTACAAGCCTCTGTTGGAGAGGCTGGGTGAGGCAGCAGCATCCCGAGAGGGAGCCTGGCTAGGTCAGGGGACTGGGGCTCAGCTCTGTGTAACCTTCTCAGCCACACCATCTCACACCTCTGCGTCTCTGTGATAAAATCCCCACGCAGGCTTCCAAATTCCCTACCGGACACTAGCTCCTTAATGGCCAGGATTTGTCTTAACCACTTTTTTTTTTTTTTTTTTTTTAATCTTCAGCCTGTGGTATGTGCCTGGCACCTAGTGAACCCTTAATGCATTTTGGTTAAATGAAATGTTGAACGATGTGTAGGAAAAAACAAAAATTGGCAATGGGGCAGTGAAGTCCTATACCAAGGATGAAGGGGCTGAAGGCGCCCCGGGGCCCCTTTCAGTTTCTTTAACTCATCAGTCCTTGTCTTCTACTCTCTACCTTCTCAGCTGGATTTATTCTTACTAATAAACTCTTCGTCCCTTCAGAGGCTAAATTGGAAAATTCTTCATTGTTCTTGAAGAACTCTGAATAACGTCTCAGGTGTATTTAATATACTGGAGGGAAGGTTGGATTTAGAAAGAATATGGATTTCATGCACAACAGACCTAGGCTTGGAAATTGCTTTCACTATTTTCTAATGGTTTTTTAAGTATTGTGTGACTTTGGAGTGCCAGGGATGTCTGCAGTCACACAAATTCCTCTCTCTTGCCACGGTCGATGGTGACCTCTTTGTGGGAAACCCAGCGCACAAATTTTGTGTGAAATCTTGTGTGGACCTCATTGTATGAGTCTTCTCTGCAGGATGCGGCATCATATACTCTGTTTCCGGAATTCTCTCGTCTCCTGGCTGCCACGATTAGAGCTCCTGATTCCCTTTCTTCCACTTGAAGTGCTCCTTTGATGTTCTCTCTCCTCCCGCGCCACGAACACTGGAATTCCCTGGATCCTCTCCCGGGCTGGCCTCAATGTCCTCATGCACTGGGCTGTCACTGATCCGCCAATGACTTGCATGGCTTTCCTTCCTGCTCTCCCTTCATCCTGAGGCTCCAGGTTTGTATTCCCAACCTCCTTGGACAACTCCGTTTGGGTTCTTACTGTGCCCAGAATGAAGTCTGAGGGGAAAAGAATTGCATTTCCTCTCCACCCCCTAACCTTCTCCCCGACCTGGATTTTTGGTCTCAGGTGATGACATCACCACCCATTTAAGCACACTGGAGCAGACTGAGTCCTGCCTGCTCATCTCTCCCAGATGGGCTACGCGTTGTTTTGAGAGTATTTCTAATCTGTCTTCCTCCTCTCCACAGCCGTGAGCTCTGCTCTATTCGAACCCTCACATTTTTTTTTCTCTTGCCAAAACTTTGCAAACCTCCCCTAGTGGGTCTTCCTCCCCTTAGTCTCCTACTTTTCCAGTATGTCCCCCACAGCCTGGTCCATTTCATTGCTGTTTTGCCGTCTGAAACCTGCTGCTAGGATCGTTGTTTTTCCCTGGCCAAATGAATGGACCCATGGAGACACGGGGCCAGCAGGTGGCTGGGACCGCGCTGCCCCCACGCCCCTGCGCACCCCACATTGTGGCTCCCTTACCCTGCCTGGGGAGGTGGGAGGAGGACAGAGCCTCTGTCCACACTGGTATCCGCACGGCAGGAGCTGACAGTAAAGCTTCCTTTCTCTTTCTCATTCCCACTGTAAGCTCCCACTCGAGTGGAAGCAAAAAGCCAGCTCTTAGAACCAGCTTCAGAACTAGGACTGAAAATTTCAAACACGTGTGGAAATAGAAAAGTCTAATAAACCCCAATGAGCCATTACATAGCTAGCTGCAACAATTTTTAACTCGTGGCTCATCTTGTGTTTTTTTTTTTTTTTCCTACTCGGTGCAATCCCCCTCTCCCCACCCTGGGTTATTTTGAAGCAAACCCAAAATTAAGACATTAGGTTTTAACAGAGTGAAAGCACCAGGGACGCAAGCCCTTCGGTGACTGACAGCCTGGGTGTCCGTGTTTGTCCCCAGCACCTCTCTTCGTGGTAGCTCTTGGGGGCAGGGCTCTGCAAGGGACTGTGGGACTTGGCCGCGGCTAACCACGCCCTTCTGCTCTACTGTCAGGATGGGGGAAACCACTCCCTCTCCACGGGAGCTGAGGGCTGTTTGGGGCCACGAGCCTGGTGTCCCTGCACGGGGTTCCCCACCCAAGCCCCACCCCTGCCCTCAGCTGGAGGGCTCCGGGGCAGCCACAGAGCACTACCCACCACCTCCCCAAATGCATGGCTCACCAACTGGGGGCTCTTCAGACTTTCCAGCCAAAGCGAGAATCCATTCTTGAGCTTAATGGGAGGCTGAGGGAGAAGGAGTAGCAGCCTAAGAAAGGGAAGGAACCCAGATTCTGAAGAGTTAAAGTGAAAATATGGTATCCGGGTTTCTAAGAACCCCTTGGAGGGACCCAACAGTGCTGTCTGGGGTAGGAGCAAGGGTGACCAAGCCACAAGTGGCAGAGTGAGGGGATATTGTGCCCAGGCAGCTGGAAGACAGGGGTGTCAGGCCAGAAACTGCGGTGGTTCATTTCCCGAGGGCCTCAGCACAGCCTTTTTGTAATCAAAAACATTTGCAGGGCTCTGGGCTCAAGATACAAATTTGCATATTGCTTTACATAAGTCAGCATATGGAGTTCGCTCACCCCTAACACCAAGAAAGGGAAATTAAATTCAATTAGATTAATTAGTACAACTGATTGCAAATTGTTTTCAGACCTAATATTAAGGGTGCTGCATGCAGGAAATACAGAATAGATGTTTTAATTGGAAGAGGGGGGGAGGCTGGGAGGGAGGCATTTTGGGGAGCCCAGCCAGGTTCACCAGAGAAGAGAGAGAAATACGAGCTGGGAGGAGGCTGCCTGTACTTCTACGGGACACCTTAGCCCCCCACCCCCACCTCGTCTATACAATTGTTCCAGACTAGGCAGAGGCTGATTTCCCGAGGGAGGATTAAAGCTTAGGCTCAGCCACTCTCTGGCATGATCACTGGCAAGGCTCAATACCCAGGGCTGCATTTGTCATTTTTCAAGAAATCCCACCAAACTGTATACACATTTTAGGTCCTGAGTACCTACATCAGCCTCTGTTACTCTTCCATCATTCCCAACCCCCACCCCCCTTTGCTGGTCCGATTCTCTCCCTTCCTGATTTGTTTCTCAGAATTCAGGGTGGGAGAAAAGGGCTCAAGGGAAGAAAGGTCATGGGGGTGGGTGCTGGGGGCAATCCCTGCCTTCGCCAGCAGTCCAGATCTGCAGTGAGCGTTAAGCCTGGCCCCATCAGAGCTGAACCAGTCCCAGCTCCCAGCCGGGCACCCAGCATCAGCCAGTAGCTCCCCCAGGGTCAGGAGTCAACCCACCCACACTTACCAGGCCTCTGCCTGGGCTCGGGGCAGATCCTTTGCCTGGGGCTGCTCTGCTGGGGCCTGCCCCTCCCTGGCCTGCTGGAGCGGCTCCTTTTATGGGGGAGAGGAGCAGCTGCCCCTTGTCCTGTGCTGAGAGCACCCCCACCAAGAGTCCCGGCTCACCTGGCTGGGGGCCCGACATGCTACCAGCCGTTTTCTTGCCTCGTGGACTGCCAACTCCACCTGGCTTTCTCCTGCCCTGGGGCAGGTGACAGGAATCGGGAGGCTGTTGTGCCTGGCACGCCTGCTGCCTGCCCTCATCTGTGCCTGCTCCTGGCTCTTTCCCCTTCCCCAGTGGCTTATATAACAGAAGTCCCCGCCTGTCTAGGACTAAGTCGGCCTCAGTTTTAATAAAAAGGGACTCATCCAACCCTTTATTTTTGCTTTCCAGTCCAGGCCCCTTTGATGGGATAGTAGAAGGCCAGGGTACTTCCCAGAGAGCTAGAGAGCCTGGCCCCCGAGCCTCTGTCCTCCTTCCTCCACGCATACTTTCTCAGTAAAACACTGAAGATGGGCTTTCTGCACCATGAGCCACAGTGGGTGGCCCAGGGATTCCTGGATGTGTCAGCAATGTCTTGGAGACTCTTCCACTTGATCGGGTGGGAAGGATTCATTCATTTCTGTATTCCTTCATTCAATCCCATATCACCTGTTGTGTGCTAGGCCCTGGGAGATGATTCAGAGGTGGACCCATACAGCCTACCGGAGAGCGTAAGACAAATCCAGAAATAACCATAATTTGAGACAGAACAGGGGAAGACTTCAGAGAGACACAAGCAGGTTCTAGGTTATTTAGAGGTAGGGAGAGCACATCTGGGTGGGCAATCAAGAAAGACTTCAAAGCGGAGACCATGCAAGCTGGCCTTCCGGGCAGGGTAGGATGGCAGCAGGTGGGGGAGAAGAAAAGGACCCATCATGGAGGGACCAGCGCAGTCCCAGAAAGAGGTGGCGAGGGAGTCTCCCTCGCCCTGGAACAGCAGCGTTCAGCTTGGCTTTAGAGTCTGGGTAGAGAAGTGGACAGTTTTGGAAAGCTTTGTGGGCCAAAGGCAGCCTGAGGGTATGTGAGAAGAAGGAGAGGCATAGGAAGGAGTGGGGGAGGGCGGGAGCAGGGGTGAGGGGTGTGTGGAGGTGTGCAAGGCCTATTGTCCCTTTTCAGAAATTCCTGGCCTCCCTGCCCCTCCTAGCTGATGGTCAAGAGGGAAGGTAGTGGGCTCCCACTCACTGCCCTCAAAGCCAGGCTCCGCTCAGACTTGACCCCCCCCCACCCCAGTCCCTGCTAGCAGCCGGAGGTCCTCAGTCGGGCCTCACACTTTGCCAACATGCCACCTTGGGCACCCGAGGAGGAGCGGGGGGCCCTCTGTCCAGGCGGTGGCCTGTTCCGCGGATGACAAGCGCGCTCCTGCCCTTGCTAAACGGCGTCTCCTCCTAATAAACCCCATGCTGGCGGGTGCAGCGGCGAGAGGCCCTAATCGCTCTTCCTGGCTCACTCAAACCGCAGTCAGGATTATAAAGGCACATGAATCAGAGATGGCAGCCTGTAACAAAAGCTTTACCTCCAGCTGTTTTGTTCATTTTCTAAACAACAACAGAACATTCCCTCCTTCCCCGCTCCTCCCGCTCGTTTCTTTGTGTTCGGGATCCATTATCAGCCAAATGCATTCATCTAAGCCTCCAGGCTAATACAACTTGAGGGAGGGAGGCCAGAAATGCCCGAAATCGCAGGAAGCTCTGTCCCCGGGTTACTGGCTTTCGCTCTCCTTGCGGGGGAAGGGGGGTAACCTCCCACCTGGAAAGGGATCCCAGACTCCTCCCTGCCCAGCTAGGAACAGTCCCTCTCCCCTGCTGGCTTTGCCCCACACCTGACCCTCTCTCCTGGGCCTCCGCCCAGCGCCGAACACTTGGCCCCCATCGTTCATACCTCTGTTCAAGTACCTGGGAACCTGTCTTGGTCCCTGCCTGGTGCCATGGTTATTCTAGGGGACTAACATTCCTTTTCTTTTTTTTAAATTGAGGTGAAATTCACAATATATAAAATTCCCCATTTTCAAGTGAGCAATTCAGTAGTATTTAGTACATCCGTAATGTTGTATAACCACTACTGTCTTGTTCCAAAACATTTTCATCACTCCAAAAGGAAACTCCATATCCATTAAGCAGTTACTTTTCATTTGCTTCTCCCCACATTGCCTGGCAACCACCAATCTGCTGTCTCTATGGATTTACCTATTCTGGATATTTCATATAAATGGAAGCACACAATATGAGAACTTTTGTGTCTGGCTTTTTTCACTTCACATCGTGGTTTCGAGCTTCGTCCCCACTGTAGCATGCACTGGCGCTAGAGTCCTTCTTACGTGGAATAGCGTCTCATTGTACACACGTAATACAATTTGTGTATCCATTCATCCACTGCGGAACGTTCCTATCATTCCCATTCTTGGCTGTGATGAATAGGGCTGCCGTGAATACGCGTGCGCGTGTATTTGTGTGAGTAGCTGTCTGCATTTCTCTGGGGCATATACCAGGAGTGGAATGCCTGGGTCCTACGATAAACTCTAGGCTTCACTTTTTGAGGAACACCCGAACTGTTTCCTGTAGCAAATGAGTGTTAACAGTCTCACCAGCAAGGTATGAGGGTTCCAATTTCTCCACATCCCTGTCCAAACTTGTTTTCTGTTTTTTTGATGATGGCCATCCCAGTAGGTATGAAGGGCTATTGCCTCATGCTTTTGGTTTATAGTTATCCAATGATTAGCGATATGGCACATCTTTTTGTGTGCTCGTTAGCCATCTGTAGACCTTCTTTGGAGAAATGTTGATGTAATTCCTTCCTCTATTTTTAAATTGGATTATTTGCCCTTTTGTTGTTGAGTTGTAAGAGTTCTTTATATATTCTGGATACCAGGCTCTTATTAGATATACGACTCGCAAATATTTTCTCCCATTTTGTACGTTGTCTTTTCACCTTGATGGTGCCCTTTGATGCACAAAAGTTTTGAATTCTGATGTAGTCCAATTTATCTATTTTTGTTCTCGTGTTGCCTGTGTTTTTGGTGTCCTAGCCAAGAAGTCATTACCAAAAATGAGGCCATGAATATTTACCCTATGTTTTCTTCTAGGAGTTTTAGGGTTTTAGCCCTTATATTTGTGTCATTGGTCTGTGTTGGGGTCATTTCTTGTATATGACGTGAGGCAGGGATTCCTGACTTACTCTTCACTCCTGCACTCAAGCCCACCTCAGCGTGGGGTCCATCGTGGGTCCTGTCGCCTGCTGCCAGTGGTCCCTGATGGCTGCACAGCTCAGTGTTCCTTGCCCTGGATTTTCTGTCGATCTGGAACACCCTTCCATTCTAGTCAGCTTCCATGATGTGGGTTGCTTGTCTGAGCTGTTACATCCTGCCCTGGATTGGATGCCATTAGATAGGACTTCCTGTTGGCTGACCAGTGAGGTCTGTTCCTCCAGCTCCAGTCTCATTCCTGTCATAGGTCTAACGCAGGTCCTCTCTCTCCCCTGAGACGGGGAGCTGTCTTGCTATTGCCATCAGGCCACTCCGGCAATATCTTGTAACAAAATCAAGTTTCACCAGTAAAGGGCAATTGCTAAGGGTATGGACTCTGGAACTGGTGACAAAATCCCAGCTCTGCCACTCACTACAAGGGTGACTACAGAGAGCTATTGAACCTTTCTGTGCCTCAGTTCCCTGATCTGTATCTGGGGATAATAATTTTACCTACCTCATAGGGTTGATATGGCATTTCAGTGAGTTAATATATAAAAAGCGTTATGAAGAGTGCCTGGCACAAGCTAAAACCTCCAAGAGTGTTAGCTCTTCTCAAGAACGTCTAAAAATACCCCTGGATCCTGGGAAGGGTATTACAACTGACCCGAACAACATTTTGGCATGGTTGAGTTCACTGCTGTCCTAGGTCCAAGGTCAGGAGGGGGTTACCTACCAGACTAAGGAGAGCAACAAACCTACCCCTGGTGGTGGCCACAGAGAGTTACATGGGGAAGGAAAGGAGCAGGAAGTGCAGGGCCCCAAACCGATTTTGCTGCTTGTGAAATTCTGTTGGTGCCTCCAAGTTAGATACAGCTACAGCAAATTCAGACGCAGGATACCTGTGATCTCATAAAAGCAGCAGAAAGCAGGAACTGATTTTGCTGAGTTGTCCTGGGTTGTTCTATTTTTTCCCCCCTGATTTCCCTGCTATTGAGCTCTGGGGGGAAGCTCGTTATCCCTGATGTAATCCAGGGGCAGGTTTGTATCCTGGGGCCAGAATCCCAAAGGTCCCCCAGAGTCCCCTGTAAAGAAGCCTGGGAGGAGGACCCTTCCCTGTCACCACCCTGTGGGCTGTGTCCTTTACAGAGCTGCCTGTGATTCACCCCAGGAGGGAGGCTGGCCACCCAGATTTATTGTCTGTCTGAACAGGCTCTGTGCGGCACGACCAAAATAAAAGGGAAAAACAGAGCTGTCTCAGCAAAATCTGCTGAATCAGAATTAACAAGAAGATCTTGTAACTAATGATCAGAAATTAAAACGTACTCAGGAGCTTTACTTTTAACCGAATGGCAGGGCAGCAGGGCGATACTGTGCAGGATAACAGAACGGCTCATATTTTGCTGGCGGCGAAGGGCAGACGGTGTGTGGCTTAGCTAGGTGGGAGGCTGGTCCCCCAACCACCTGGGGTACCACTTCCAGACCAGAACTTCCTCCTCCCCCCACCGGCCAGCCTCCCCCTGGCCCCTATGCCAGCCTCACAGCACAGGCGGGGGACCCTTAGCCAACATCTCTCCATTTTACAGACACGAACACTGAGCTGCAGAGAGGTTCTGCCCGCAAGTGGTGGGGCCTGATGAAGGATTCAGGTTTTCAAACAGCTGGGATTCCTGTACAGAGGCATTCCTGTCAAGAGTTAAATAATATCCTGTAGTTTAACTTTTCCAGAAACCTCGGTTTTCATGTACTGTGCACTCGAAAGGCTGCATACCCCAGCATGCTGGCAAAGCCTAGAGTCTGAGGTGCAAACATATGGTTATTTTCTGTACCTTAAATGCTAACAATGGCTTTCATTAGAACAAAAGTCAAATATTTTCTTGCTTGCCTAACTCTAAAAGCACTTAATTTTTACAGAGTAATTCAGATCTGGGGCTGCATCGAACCATGAATGTTTTCAGCTTCTGAGCAAATGCCTCAGACAGCTGTGGGGGATGAAAAGAAAGGGTGTTGAGGGAAATGGGCCTGGAGCCTCTCCGCGCCACCCCCCCTTCACACCACTCTCCTGGCCACCCCATACCACTGTCACGATTAGCCACACTTCACCTACCGGAATAATGGACACCCTCGAGGGAGGAGCCTGCGGTCTCCATGCTGAGGGGGAGACACGGAGTGATTTGATTTGAGTTTTATTTGCAGATGTTTCCCTGGGAAGAGAGAGGGAAGGCTGCTCCTCTCAAAGGGAGGAGCTGATTCTTTAATTACAGGGAAGCGGCAGGAGCAAACGGCAAGGGGAAAAGAAACCAGTCAGGAGACTGGGCTGCCAGGCTTTCTTTGAGCACTTACTAGTCTTGAGAGAACGATTCTCTGTGTGTCATTTCTCACATCTCTAAAATGGGGGCAATCATGCCTTTTAGGGCTGTTGAAAAATCTCAAACAATATATGTAAATATATATACAGGTATATACGTATACACACACATATGCAGGGCTTATCTTAGAGTAGGGATTCAATAACATACATGATTATCAGTAGGAACAGTAATTATAGTTGTACCTCTACTGTAAGAGCAGGATGCATTTAGTAAGTATTTTCTAGATTTGACTTCACTCTCTTCTATGAATATACAAAAAGCCTGGCTGAAATCTTGTTTCAGTGTGGTACCCCCTGCAATGCCAACAGGAAGCCATGTCTTCCTCCTCAGTGCTCTTTGCATCTCTCATTAGACTGAATATTGTAACACCCAATAGCATCCTTTCTATTTACAGGACCTGTGGCATGGGCAGTTCCGGATGGTCCAGACAAAGTGGGGCAAGATACTAGGATGTGGGTGTGTGGGTAGTGGTGGGGTAGTGGGGGAGGGGGAAGGGAGGACATGAGTGTTGGCGAGGGCAAGTGAGTCCACAAAGCCAACCTGAGACCGGGGGCCAGGGTGAAGACAGAAAAGAGTCAGGGTGGGAGGACCATAGTTGGAGCGTGATGCAAAGTTTAGGGTTGGGCGTTCAGGCTCTGTCCAGCCAGGGCAGTGGATTGGCAAAGGTTCAAGTGGGCAGAGAGTCTGCACCAGGGACATGTGGCGTAGGTCATCAGAACTCCAAATTCAGGCAAGAGTATGCAGATCCCTGTCAACTAGGAGGACACCAGAATCACTTAGCAGACTTTCTAAAAATACAGATTCCCAGGCCCCAGCCTCTGAGATTCAGGTAGAGTAAGTCACACGCCCTGCTGGAAGAGATTATGGGCTTTCCCGCTCCGTGCGTGCACGTGCGGGTGACGACTAAGGAAGTGACCTTGAAACTTACGACTAAACAAAGTTTTAGCAAGAGGCAGGAGGTCTGCACGGAGCTCAGAAAGTGAGTGTGATGAGTTCACAAACACTTTGTGAAGAAAAGTTTTTAAAAAGAAGGGTAAACACCACCTTGAGGATCAAGAAACCAAGGTCAAATGATGTAAAAAGAAAAAGGAAAGCAGTCATTTTCTTCAGAAAGCTCCATGCAGAAATGTTTTCACCAGGACCTCAGGAACTCTCTTGAGAATGTCCTGCACCAGATCTTCCCCCCGTCCCCCGCCAGACAGACCCGCTAAGACTGGCAATGTTTGCATGAGAGGGCACAGTCAGTGTGAGTCAGTGAGTACTTGACTCATACGTCCTGCTGATTTGATCAATTTCTAGTGAATTTCCTCTACACCATAATTAAAGTCTCAAGCTCTGAGCTAAGGTCCACCCCCTAAAACAGTGGGGGTGGGGGTAGGACTACTGTGAGGACACAAGGGGTATGGAGAGTTGGTTTATCACACATATTCATTTCCTTTCCTTCCCAGAAATATGCTTATTGAAATTTGGTAGCCTCAGCTCTCTTCCCCTGACTTACATCCAGAAATCCAAGCTTGACATTAGATTGTTCTTTAAAGAAACCAGAGGAACCAAGAGCAAACACCTACTGGTTTTGACCATGCGATCCCTCCACAAAGAAAAGGCCAGATCACTTTTGATCACCCTATGCTTCAGCTCACCAGGTGGTATGCCCTGTCCACGCACACAGAATTTCAGCCTGTTTTAGTGCCTCATTCTTAAATATACCCTTACAACCACAGTGGGTAGGAAATTTGAGGAAACCCTCCAAACTACAAGACAGAGAACAAACCAAAAAACAAATCAAAAGAAAACTAGGAAATTCCATAAGGGGGTACGAGGGAGAAAGAAACCATCTAATAACTAAAGAAATAGTATCAGAAATCTCCAGAAATGTAGGATATAAGAAACTCCAAATTGATATTTGGAAGTATCAGAAGACCAGGTATAAGGAGATGGTCCAAAGGCTTCCAGGGAGGCAGAAAACAAAGGCAAGAAACTAAAGGAAATGACTGCACTGATGTCAGGGGAAGCTCGGGAGCGGCAGGGGAAGCCAGAAGGCAAGGAAACAAGTTTCAGCAGACGATCCACCTTGTGTCTCTGAAGGTCTTGTGAGGGAGGCAATGATGGCTCCTTGTTTTAGACTATCTCTTCAAGCATGTTTGTACAGTGAACAGCTTTGGAAGACGGCCCAATAGTGTTTCCCTCCAGAGCAAAAAGCAGACATGCCATTATAAAAGATTTAGCTTTCCTAAGCTCAGGGTTCCTCTGCTGTCATCCAACCCCCCTTGTGTGGGCAGGTGTCACTTGGCCCTATTTCTGTCCCTGTGAGAACTGGGGTTAGGGGAACCAGTGCAAAAACTGCTGATATTCCGGCTCCTCCCATCACCGTGAGTAATAAACTATCCTTTAGCTCTGACCCAGGGGTCTTGTGTCTTCTGCCAGCCTCCACAGAACTGCGGCAGGCCGGCTTGTCAGCTTGCAAGTAGGGCAAAGGCTCAGATGGGTTATGACAGCAATGCCTTCAGAATGCTGAAGGAAAATGACTTTCACCTGAGAATCTTATATACAACCAAAGTTTGGAATACATGTGAAGTAGAAGAAAGACATTCTTATCATTCAAGAATTTTATCTTTACAAATTCAAATTCAAAAAGTTTACCTCCCATTCTCAGGAATGTACTCTAGGATGTTGTCTAGAAAAAAAAAAAAAAAAGAAAGGAAATCAAGAAATGAGATCTATGATCCAGGAAAGAAGGGAACCAAAATTAGACATTAGAGAAGAGAATCCCCAGGATGTCATGAAACCTGCAGAGAGAGCAACCAGTAACATTGGGACATTTGAACAGAGAGCCTCTGGAGTGAAAATTCTTTTTTTTTAAAAGATTTTATTTATTTATTTGACAGAGACAGAGACAGCCAGTGAGAGAGGGAACACAAGCAGGGGGAGTGGGAGAGAAAGAAGCAGGCTCATAGCGGAGGAGCCTGATGTGGGGCTCGATCCCGTAACGCCGGGATCACGCCCTGAGCCGAAGGCAGACGCTTAACCGCTGTGCCACCCAGGCGCCCCTCTGGAGTGAAAATTCTTAAGAAGAAGGAAATAAAAGGGAATGAGGATTTGCTTGAAATCATAGCAAGTAGTATTGAGACATGTTGGAAAATTTGAAGAAAAGTGTGAGAGGTTCACGGAAAACCAGGGAAATGAAAAAGATGAAGCAATTATTAATTCTAGGAAAAACAAAAGATTGTACAAGAAAGGAGGTTGGTCGTAATTTACCATTTGGCTCAGTGTATAAGTGCTGATTATTGATTTTGCCAAAATTTATTTTATAAATATGTCACTGGGATAAAAGGAGAGAAATGTGGGCAGTGGTGTGGAAAAATGAAGTCCTTCTCTTCTGTGGCACAAAGTCAATGGATAATGTCTACAACTGATATTTCAAGAAACAGCTGTATAATATTCAATTATAGAGGTAAATGCCAGGGGGAAGCCCTACACGTGTGAAGGATGGATGTCTCTGGGGAAAGGAGTGCATGTGGAATAGGAGATCTCTGTATGTAAACATTACTTCAAACAAGTATTCCTTTGATAAAAAAATAATTAAATGTAAAATTGAGTTTTTTAACAAGACAAAGATAGCTGGTATAGCCCTTAGTGGCTTGACTCTCTTTTTCCTTTCAATCCGACTGGCCCAGCCATTATCATTTCCAAACCTCAGCTCTTCTCAGCGTGAAAAGAGAACTTTTAAAATGTGTGACATTTTGAATTTCTTAGTTACACTATATAGAAGAACATCGTTCTCCTGTTTTTCTTGACTAGATTTTCAAAAGGTAAACTTTCTTGGGAAAAAAGAGAACAAGAACAGGGATCTGGGATCTGGAGGTGAAAGAAGTGGGTTTCAGCCCCGCTGGGCCGGCTGTCAGCGCTTATGTGCATCCTCGGACAAGCTGCTGCACCACTCGGAGACGCAGAGTCCTGCTCTGTAGGTGAGGAAGGAAACCAACAGCTTCCTGGCAGGGCAGTCCCAGGCAGCGCGTGGATGTTTTATTTCACTGCAGCCTCAGAAGCCTTGGCTACCTGCACGAACTAGGCACCTGCTAAGTACTGATCTGAGCGTAATTTCTAAAGACATTTCGAAATGGAAGCAAGTGGCTGTGATGATTTGGGTACAGGTTTGCCAAGAAGTTGGAGTTGGACTGGAAACGCTCTTTCCAAGTTCTGTTCATGCTCAGTAGTCTAGACTTCTCTTCCATTCTATCACAGAAATACAGAATTCAAGGCCATGCAGTTGGGCTGTTGCGATGAAAAAGAGCAGGTAGAGAAGAGGCGCAGGTGATCAAACCCATTTTCTGAGGAATGGCTTTGTTTTATGACAGAATTCCCGTCTGGCCGCACGGGATCCCCAGCAGGTGCAGGGACTCGATCTTCAAGACGCGTTCCCACTGGAGCTCCTGGTTTTGGAGTGCAGACTATGTCCTGTGGTTGGAATATGTGTGCCAGTGCCCACCTTGCCTTCTTAAAAGTTCTCCTCCCGAGGCCCCACTTCACAGGTAGGCTGTTACCCTGAAGCCCACTCGGTCAGGATGTCCCAAAGCCACCTGTGTCAGGGGAGGGCGGTCAGGGGTCATCCCTCCGGACTCTTGACTTACTGCCCTGCCATTCTCGGATGGGCCAGTCCTGCTCAGGGAGGCCATATAGCCCCGAGGGCAGCCAGGAGCTCCCTCCAGACAGCTTCTGAATGCTCTAGGCTCCTGTTAAATTTGTAGTGTCAGTTCTCCAGGGCGGCAGTTCGGAAGGGCCGATTCTCCATCAACAGAGGCTAGATTTGAGAGTTTTTCATTTGCTTCATGATCCAACAGAAAGAATTCTTGGTGGTTAGAATGAAGTATGGCCTGTTTGTGCCGTCCAAGTTGCCAGGGCCTGTTCTAGAAAGAAAGATGTATATGATCCCGGCTGGCTTCTAGACACGGGGAGCAACCAAGGAGTGGCTTCATCTGGAAAATCTGGTTCAGTCCACTCAGGGTGGTTCAGAAGATTCAGCAAGTCTGCTCTGAGAGCCAGACCCCGCCAGCTGCAGTGTGGGCCCATCCTTCAGGGAGCTTAGGAAGAAATGGCAGTGGGAGGGCAGACATGGAAACAGGCGGAGGGAAGGGAAGGGCTACGTCAGCTTTGAAGGGGGCGCCGTGGAGACACAGGAGCACAGGCAGACCCGAGGCGTTCCATGACGACACAAGGGTGCCATGGGGACCCAGGGGACAGCTAGCCTCTCCATGCCCCTCGTGATGGGGAGCCTCGAAGGGATTTCCTAGGGGCTGACTTTGTCTTCCTTTAGCTCGCGTTCTCCAACCTCAAAACAAATTGTCAAACGTTCGTAAAGAAAATTAATCCATTTTTTAAAAAGATTTTATTTATTTGAGAAAGAGAGAGTGTGTGAGAAAGAGAAAGATTACAAGCAGGGGGGAGGGGTAGAGGGAGACTCAGACTCCCCGCTGAGCAGGGAGCCTGATTCAGGACTTGATGCCAGGGCCCTGGGATCATGACTTGATGCTTAACCGACGGAGTCACCCAGGCGCCCGATAATGAGTCCATTTTATTACAGCCAAAGTTGAGCCAGGTACTGAAAGACAGTGGGGAGAAGCCAAAGTGGGTTCCTGGGGCTGGGAGTGCACCCTCTCTTCCTCTTGTCCTATCAGCCATCCCATCCCGAGAGGCTTTCCCATCCCCTCCTTGGTGCCCCTTGCACTCCAGTGACCTCTGTTATATCTGGGAGCACATCTTCCCCCTGTCCCAACTCTCTCCAAAATAAAACCTGTTTCTCTCCTCCGTTTGCTGTTCTTGAAGGCCAGGCCCGGTGGCCAGCTCCAGGCAGAGTGCCGGCCATGTAACAGGCGCCTAGTAAATACTTAACTGCTTGGTGATCTCCACATACATGAAGGGGGCTGACCTGCCCTGTACTTTGCAAAGCAGCACGGCCACTGAGAAGAGGCAGGCCGCTCTGCCACTTACAGAATCTGGGCAACCCTGACCAGTTATTTAACTTCTCTGAGGCTCAAGTTCCTCACCTGTGAAATCATGAGCATAATACCTACTTCAGCGGACTGCTGTTAGCATCCAATAAAACAGGGACTGCAGAGCACATACGCATACAGTTGGCACATAATAATAGCATACTAAATGCTAATTCCTTTCTCCCTTCTTTACCTAACAAATGGTTGGTGGGTGAATGAATCTGAGGTCAGTGTGGCTAACCAGGTGTTCAACGTGCAGAACTACTTAATTTCAAGCTCCACCCATGATTTTCTTTCTTTACTAGGAACACCAGTTATTTGCGATTTTTATCCTCAATGCAAGGAGCAGCAGAGCCTAGCGGTTAGGAACCCAGGACTCGGGAGCGGACTTCTTGGACCCAAGCCTCACATCTACGACCAGTTGAATGACTTTGCGTAAATGACTTAACCTTCTCAGCCCCCAAGGTACTCATTCGTAAGACAGAGATAACAGTAGTATTATTATCACATAGCTGTTACTTTCATGAGGATTGACTAAGTTAAAATCCTTAAAGCTCTCAGAACAATGCCGAGCATAGAGTTAAGTGCTGTGTAAGCAGTTGCTATGCTGCTCTTCTTTTGTGCGTCTAAAATGTTTTATAATTAACTAATTAAGCCTGGTTATCAGATACTCAAATAGAACAATTAAATATGGGACTATGAAGGCATTTGTTCAGCAGGTAGAACAGGACATCCTTGGCCTGGAGGCCATTCTCCCCCCTTGCTCCTCCGGCTCCCCTCACCTTCTGCTCTCCTCCCACGGCCGACACCACAGTCGCTCAGAGTCCCGGTCTACCTTCCACTCTGACGGATGGTGACATGGTTTAGGTTCGAAATCTCTCTTGGACTATTTCTAGAGTCTCTAACAGGCTCTTTTTCACAGAATCTCACCTCCAAAGCCCCTTACTTCCTGCTACTTAATCCACCTTCCTCCTCTAACACGCTGGTCAATATTACTCTCTTGCTCTACCACCTTCAGTGGCTCACAGCTACCTTCCCAATCAAGTTCAGAATCTTCTGCCTGGCATTTGAATCCTCCTCTCAGACCCACACTCTCTTCTGTGTCTTCTATACCACGGGTGGTTGACTTGTTCCACACCCCCTGAAAAAGGCCCATCTTGTCCTGCCTCTTTGTGCCTTTGCTCAGCTGTTTTTATCCCCGAACACACGTCCCCCCTCCATCGTTTTGAAATCCCACTTATGCTTCAAGTTCTCACACGGGGTCGTGTCTTCCATGGAACCTTGGAGTTCTTTCTTCGAGGTTCCTTTCTGACACAACATTCTGTCTGAACTGCTTTGGGTCTTTACCATCCCCCCTCCTTGTTTAAGACCATGTGTCCTGTAAAACCATCAGTGGCTCTGGAATGCCCACACCCCACTTAGTGAGAGATCTGTCCCTGCTCCCTGAGTAGGGGACCCCACCGGAAGGCAGGTGGAAGCCCAGGGCATGGGGTGCTGGATGCAGTGTTCTGACAGCATCTGGGGGACCTTCCCAAACTGAAAATAGTGCAGGCACCAGGCTGGCCGGCGAAGACAAGCAGAGTTCAGGTCTGAGAGCCGAGGGTAGGAAGCAGGGCTGAGCTATCTCCCAGGTGTTGGGGTGGGGTGTGACTGTCTCTGAGCATGAGGGGAAGCTTCTGGAGGTGTGGGCCAGGCCGGATGTGCTCTGCCAGGCCCTCTTATCCACACGCTTGTCTCTGTTCTCCTGGATCAGGACACCGTTGGCAGCACGGCTTCCCCCGGGGCTCAGCGTGGACTGTGGCACATGCCGGCTAGCACACAGGGGACAGACCGGAGTGATGGGTGCAGGTGGGAAGGAACACAGAGACCGATGAAACACCCAGTGCGGGGAACGGCCAAGAGCTGCAGGCAACAAAGGGCCAAGACTGGCCAGAGGGACCCCGTTTCCCACACTGCTCTCCTCTGCTGTCTTCCCCTCCTGGGCTGGTCACCAATTCCGAACCCAAGAGTGGTGCTGCCGGGGTCAGGTCCTCTGTGACCCTAGGCAAACCCACAGGGGAGTCGTAGGCCCAGCCTGACCTCTACATAACCTCTGAGGATTCGCTGTGCCTTTGACACTCTGCCCTCTGGTCTGGACATGAATGTTCCATCTTCACAATAAAACTATAATGACAACCAGCGTTTTTAAAGATATGCTATGTTCCTGGCTCTGTACTGAGAACTCCACATTTCACTTAATCTCACAGTAAAATGATGAGATAGGTGGGACTATTGCCCCATCGACAGAAGAGGAAATTGAGCTCAGAGAAGTTAAGTAATTTGTCCCTAGTCACACAGCTAGGAACAGGAGGAGCCAGGATCTGAACCCACTTTCTCTGACCCCAGTCCATGGGGCTAGCTACGGTGCTGTATAGGGGCATGTTGATCAAAGAAAAGGGGAGGTCGGGCTCAAGGGAAAGCTTTTTCCTCTAAGTCAGGGTGGGAGAAATTAGGGTCCTGTGCAGTGAATGGGGAAGGGCTGGCTGAAGGGGCAGCATTAACTGCAGGAGCGAGAGGGCTGGAGGAGGCCCAAGGCACAGGTGAGGGGTCGGCCTCAAAGGAAGCTACGGGTGGAAAGAAGCAGCTCGTTCCGCATGGCCTCCATCTCCTGCATTCACAGACGAGAAAAGTTATTTTCAGTAAAAGGCAGGAGAGGACCTGGGTGTGGGCGGAGTGAAGGGGTTTGTCTCCTCCGTGTGAGGACAGGCTCAGGGCATCTCCCAAGTTGAAGGACAGACCTGCCAGAAAGCATGAAAGGCCCAGCTGAGCCAGCTGCCTCCCTTGATCTTACACCTCTGCATGATGAATGAGAACACTCTGGAACAGAGCTCGGTCCGTCTGTTGTCTCCTATTCAGCCTCTGGCTGTTAGCTCACCTTGTCACACCGAAGCACCCTGCAGAAAAGGATGGGGGCGGGGACTCCTTTTCTTTCCTCTGGTTCTGGGGATGCCTGAAGCCCCGCTGGGAAGCCGTCTTCCAGCGGGTGCGGGGAGGCACCATGCACACGGTGCACCCCCGCAGCCCCCCAGCTTGCCCTGCTGTCACTGGTGCTGCGGCCGGCCCAGGGCGGGAGGTGCCCTCAGAAGCCGGAGTCTCTCTCTCGAGGCCATGCAGTGAGCCTTCTGCCGGGGTGTCAGCGCTCCTGGCTGCGCTGGACAGTGAGTTATGGCAGCCCGTTATCTCCAGCAGCAGGTGGAGGCATCCTGGGCCGCTCCTTCCCACCGAGCGAAGCCAGATAATATTTACTGGCTTAAATGAATAAGGTAACCAGCCCTGTCGCAGCACAGAGAATGCATCTCTCACCCAAGGTTTTGGTTGTGTGTGTGGTTTTTTTCCCCTCCTTTCTTTCTTCATTATGTTTGTAATTTTGTTTTATTATTTCCCATTGGAAAGCCGTGAAATGAAAATGATGCAATCTACTGCTGCGAAATAATGTCGTGCTCCAGTCCTTTTCCAATAAGCCCTGAGGTGTGCGCTGTGACGGCTTCATTAAATTAGTCGGCTCCATGGCAAATGGAAAAGCGCTCGGAGCTTCGGATGGTGCTAATCCGAGTCGGGCTGCCTGAGACCTCAGACCACCGGGGAGCCTGTGAGGTTTGGCTCATGCATGTTGGAAAGAGGAGGCTCCCGCCCACCACCTGCGAGGCCCCAGAGGCCTCCGTGTCCATGCAGCTGCTAGACTTTTCCTGGAACCCGCAAACTTTCACTGTCTCCTCTGGGTGCCCGATGCTGCCCACGTGTGGTCACATGCTAAGGGAACAGACAGGTTAGGGCCCTGGCTCTCCGGGGGGCATGGAGGACGGTGGCTCAGCGTGTGCAGTGGGGGAAGGGAGGGGCCTTAAATCTGCATAGGTAACCCCCCCGGAACGGAGGTAAAAGGCGAGCCTGTCCGTGAAGGCCAGCCAGGACTCACGCGGCTAAACCCCGGGGAAAATGCCCGAGATTCTTGCGGATGAAATGCACGTGCTGCCCGTCTAATCTTCTGTCACCATCCCCCAGAGTTTATGAGAACAGATTCTCTCTTGCTGGGCTCCACAGCAGTATTAAAGATTTCCATTACTGATAGCTCTTTCCAGTTAGCACTTTCAGTATTAAATTCTGTCATTATGAAGTAAAATATGCATGATCCCTAAATCTATGGGTATTATAACAAGATTTCATTGTTATAAATTTGTCTTCTTGGTCCTCCATTTCTGTCTTTGCTGTCTTTTTAAAACCCTAATGTCTGATAGCTATAGCCAGGAGGTAATTAGGAAGTGGTACTAAAGAGTCACAGGCTTATTCGCTCACTCATTCACAGAAATTTATTGGGTGTCTACACTAAGATATGGTGTCCGCAGCCAGTGGGAAAGACAGTGGTGACAGCTAATTACAACCCTAAGGAATTTTGGTCTGAGCTGATATAGGCAGCCCCCTCCCACACACGTATGTAAATATTGTATAAAATACAATAAAACAATTTAAAATCACAGCTGCACTTGAAAGGAACGGGAAATCCCAGATTTCAAAAATGAGTGTGAATTCAAAGCCAGGGTGGTGAGTGTGAGCTGAAGGGGAATTGAATCCAGATGGCTGGAGTTCCAAATCCCAAGAAGAGGCAAGATGTGAAGGCCATGGACTCCTGGGTGGCTGGGACCAGAAACAAGACCCCACCTACAGTTGGTGGCTTAACGGGGCTAACAGTCCCCACCCACCAGCTGGGCGAATGGTGATGGTATGACAGCAGGACAATAATTTGGGCAAAGAAAAGATAATTTGTAAAAGATTGAAAACCATGCTGGAGCCAAGTGTAGACAGGGGGTCCAAATTCCCATCACTTTCACAGAATGGAAACCACAATCAGAGAAATCAATGTATAAACTGGTTTAAAATCAACGGGAACCAACAGAGGCAGACTGGAACCTTCCCTGGGATAAGCCTCTACAACCTGGGCACCTGGGATGCCCAGAGAAAATGATTCCTCCTGAAGATGAGCTCACACAAAGGAATTATACGACAATAGGAAACAAATTGGCAAGAGAGCCAGGCTCAGATTCAATATGGCACCCAGCTTGGCCACCTATGCTGCTCCTAGAATTACCCAAAAGCTCCTATTTCTTCCTGTCCACTCAATATCGTCACCCTTCCAACTCTAATACAACTCTAATCCCCTGCCCCTCTTCTTTCCAGTAATATATAAAAAACATATGTATAAAATCCCTCCCACTTAATTTGCACACCACACCATTAAGATACTTAGCCGCCCTCATTTTTTTTTAGACTTTATTTATTTGACAGAGGGAGAGAGAGAATATAAGCAGGGGGGGTGGCAGGCAGAGGGAGAGGGAGAAGCAGACTCCCTGCTGAGCAGGGAGCCCAACGTGGGGCTCGATCCTAGGACCCTGAGATCCTGACCTGAGCCAAAGGCAGACGCTTAACCGACGGAGCCACCCAGGCACCCTCTTATTTTTTGTATCTGAGCCCACTAGCCAGATGTAATCCCAGGCGAGGGGGCTTCTGCCACACCTGGCCACCTTCTCACCTGGTAGTGTGGTGAGACTGCTCCAGGGTAGTGACCCCAAGCTTGGTTTGGGGGGGGGTCTCAGTTTTGGGAGCCCTTAGAATATGAAGACTGTAGGTCCCTTCTGTTTTCATGGGTTGATGTCATTTGACAAACTTTTACTTTCCCCTACGACTGCTCGTGGCCTACTGAGTGAGCTTTTCCAGGTTACTAAAATTTGGCATCAAACTCAATGATCAAGTTGACTAAGAGCTCTGATTCAGCATCCACTGAAAGACCTGACCGCCAGGCAAAGCTCGACCACACTCACTCTGCTGTGCGATCGCAGGCCAAGGTGTTCTAGAGAGGGTCTCTGTCCCGTCAGGGCATCGTCAGCATTGTCCTGAGCTGGGGGAGGTTTGGAACTATGGTGATTACTGCTTTCAAATCACAGATTACCCTTGCTTTGGCTTCACCACCAGCAGCTTAGTGAATAGAGGTTGGATAACTCGACACGGTTGTCGTGATTCCTATTCGCCTCATCAGTTATAACCCCTACAACCTGCTAGAGAAGCCTTAAGACACGTGCCCTGTAGCTCACATGTGAACTGTCCATGTCTCCATTAGTGGATTGCTGTCCACATGCTTCGTTAATATCCCAAGGCCTTTCACTAGTAAGGGGGAGGTTGGTAGGATCGCTGAAGTCAATGACATTGCTGAGTGCCAGCTCTTTGGCCACATCAAAGGAGCCCAGATAAAAAATGTTTATTCTCCTGGGACAATGCTTCCCCATTTCCTGGGGTGTTCAAGAAGGGACCTAGAGCCACCTACACTCTGTGACCTTATAGGGGTAATAAAACGTGAGTAAAGTTACTTCATCTTGGACAATGAATAGTTTTTCCAATCATTCATTTAGGAAAACATTCACTGAGAGCTTGATGTGCCCAGCCTAATGGTGGGGATAAGGCAAGAGACACCAGGGAGCTCAAGGACAGGCTCAGACACAGAGGGAGACCAAGAACAGGTGAGGACATCGCTCCTTGAGTTCTCTTAGTGCGGTGCCTGTTTCCCCTACTCAGGGGAGAGGGTGCTGCTGAACCTATCTGGTCTTTCCTTCTTCTCTGCCAGGCCAGTTTAAACCCTGTGGACACAGCTGAAGGAGTCATACGACCCTCTTCTTCAATAGACGTCTTTGTTTATCCCATGGCCTCCTCTCCTTTTCACAGCGGGGAAGGAAATAGCCCCACAAAAGAGCCAAATCATAACTAAAGAATAGGAAGATCATGTAAACAAATACAAGCTGCAGAGAAGATTCTGGGTGTGCACACTCAGTCCTTGACTTTCTACCTCTGCAGTAGTCCTCAGTAATGATGAGCTGGAGCAAGGCTTTCTGGATGAAGGGGAGACTGACACCTGTTTAGAGCATAGTAGTTACTGTGACAGCCGGAATCGAAAATGGCTCCCAACAATCCCACCTCCTGGCATCAGCTCTCTTGTAATTTCCTCCCCTTAAGCGTCGGCTGAGCCTAGTGTGATGGACGGTAACTTGTGAGATTAGGTTCTAGAAGACTGTAACTTCTGCCTTGCTGGTACCCCCGTCTCCTGGGCTTGCTTGCTCTGGTCAAGTGAGCTGTTATGTTGGAGAGGCCTGTATAGCAAGGAATCGAGGGCAGCTTCTGGCCAACAGGCCGTGAGAACCAAATCCTGCCAACAAGCACTGAGTGAGCCTGGGACAGATCCTCCTGGTTGAACCTTGAGAGGACCAGAGCCCCTGACAACACCTGGATTGCAGCCCTTTCAGTCACTGAAGCCAGGGACCCCATGAAGCTATGCCTAGCTTCTGGCCCATAGAAACCGTTTGATAACAAATGTGTGTTGCTTTAAGCTGCCAAGTTTTGGGGGGTAATTTGTCACTCAGCAGTAGATAACGAAGACCGTTACCAAACCGCTCACAGCGAATGTACTTCGGCAGAGAATGTATGGGCCTATTTTGGGAATTTTTAAACAATATGGATTGGTTCTTTCTTTCTTTCCTTCTTTCTTTCTTCCTTTCTTTTAAAGATTTTTATTTATTTATTTATTTGAAAGAGAGAGAGAGAGAGAATGAGCAAGAGCAGGGGAAGGGGCAGAGGGAGAAGCAGACTCCCCACTTAGCAGGGAGCCTGACTTGGGACTTGATCCCAGGACCCCGGGATCATGACCTGAGCCGAAGGCAGACGCTTAACTGACTGAGCCATGCAGGCGCCCTGAGCTGGTTCTTTTCTTAACCCCCAGTGAACAAGTATGGACAAACACAGTACCCAATTCCCAGGGCATGCTGAGGATTTCTTAAGAGTAAGAAACGGCCGGCTAGTGGCCGCAGACTATAAAGCCACGAGGACCCACAGAGACATCTAGAGCAGTGGCTCCAACCAGGGCGGGGCATCAGAATCAACTGAGGAGGCTGGGCCCCCCTGGGTTCTCCTGAAGCTGGAATCTGGAGCCCCTGAACAGGCACGATTTCTCTGGATGAGAGACCATATCCCTGGGTAAGAACCATGGATCTGCTCCTGCTCCCCAGTGTGATGTACTGGGAGATGAAGGCCCAGGGAAGTTTTGTCTTTTGAAGGTCACACGGCCTGTCGGGGGCAGCCCAGGATAAGAGCACAGGTCTCCTATTTCCCTGTCCTCTTTGTCTACTCTGCTGAAAGACGGAGAACTCAGTTCAGCGCTCTGCTAACATTAGTAGAAACAAAGGAAGAGATGCACAGAGAAAACTTCTAAGGTTCCTTTATTTGTTTTGAAAACAACCTCCATTCTTTCTCTCTCTCAATTCAGTCCTGGCCCTGTGACAAAAAAAGCTTTTCTCTCTGACCTCCTCTGTAAGAAAGGGAACAGCATAACACTTCCTGTGAGATCTCTCTCCCCAGATTCCAGTGAGGGGCAGACCAGGCCAGGACCGGACCGGAACAGCATGGAGAACACGTGGGATCTGTCTCTGGGCCCCACGTGGCTTGCAATCCCTTCCTCCATCCTCCTTGAGACATCTGCTCCTGCCCGGGGGGCTCCGTCTTCACCTCCCAGTTCAGAGGATCTACAGTAGCTGAGGGCTGCTCGTAGCCTGATTGCCAGTCTGCTTGTCATCCGGGGAAACGTCACCCACAGCCCCACTGGTTCCGGCTCGGGTCCTCAAGAGCTCACCAGGTCCCAGTGCTGGCTCATAAGTGACGACTCACATGGGTTGACCACGATTTCCCTGCCATTCTCAGAGCCATCACCAAACATGTCCGTGTCTAGGCAGAGGTGGGATGCTATGTGCTCGATGCGGGAACCAGTCTTGGTCCATTGCTGAGAAGACGGAGAGGAGAGAGCATGAGCCGGCGTTCTCTGGCTAAGGGCCCGGGTTCTATCGGTAATATCAGGAGCTCCAGAATAAGCAGACATGTTTACGCCCCGTGGCTAGGGTCACCCAGAGACTCGACTTCACGGTCTCACGGAGGAATAAATCTGCAGCTAACTGCTTTGCCAGGTATTATTGCTGGGGTTTGTGTTTGGTTTTTTGTTGTTTTTTGTTTTTGGATAAAAAGGTAAAAGCAAAATCAATATGTTCGCTAGGAAAACTCGTTAGAAGGCAATAACTTTCCAAGCAATAGGCCAGAGAATGTGACGCGCGTTAGTCATGGGAGCAACCAAAGAAACGACACGCACTCAGCGTCCGCAGGTCAGGAAGGTGCGGGAGCGAGCGGGGGGGACGGCGCGCAGGAGGGCTGACAGGCTTCTGGGCAGCACCCACCCGACACCAGCAGCCCGGGCTCCTCCACCGCCCTTCAGCGCATGGAGGGCCCGAACACAGAAGGGGGTCTCATGCCGCGGCTCCCCAGACTTCACGTCACATGACAAGGAACAAGTTTTGGGGAACCGTCATGGCGCAGGTACGACGGCCCACTCCCGTTAACCACTCTAGACAGCTGCCCCGTGGGGCTGGCCTCCTCACCTCCATTTCAGAGAGGAGGAACCGGAGTCCGGTGACCTCCCGTGGGTCACACAGCTAGTGAGCCATACAAAGGGCATCTGAATGTCTGTCTAATGCCAGTGCCCAACCGGCAGGAGACTGCCATGGGGTCAACAGGTTGGGCTGGACAGGGCATATGGTGCACCCACAGTGGACACCCCACCAGGGCCCAAGGTCCCCGGAGGCCAAGATTCCAGCACTGCTCATCCTGCCACCCTGGAGGCTTTGCCCTGGTGCTCACCTGCCCTGGAATGCCAGGCGGGCACCGGAGCTAGACAGGCCAGTACAAGATGCGTGTGCCCACTGGGGCCCAGCCTGGTCCACGGGCAATCAGGGGCAAGCTGACCGCTGCTGCTGGTGCCGCTCCCCTCCGCTCCTAACCAGAAGGGCCTCTCTCTGATCAGCCCCTCCGCTTCTAGAGTTTCTCCCTGGTCGTGCGCACGAGACTTCGGCCTACACAGGCAGTCCCGTCACGGAAGGCGGCCACACCCCAGGTGCACCCACCTGTTTGTCATCTCCGTTCTTGCAGAGGACAAGGACCACTGGGGCGCCCGGGAACATGGTGATGACGGACAGGCACAGCTCCTCCTGGAGGATCTGCTGGGTGTATGTGAAGGCCCAGATCTGCAGGGGAAGAGGACAGAAGGGCCACATCAGGGTCCTGGGAAGCCCGGTGGGTCACATCTGGGACTGTGTGAGAATGGGTACAGCACTGGAGGTCTGAGCAGGAATAGACCATCAACAAAGTCACCTTGGAAAATGGGACCCACTAGCCAGAGACTCCCAGATCATGCCCCCACTGAAGTCTCCATGCCCACACCCGGGAAGGGGACTGGCCTGGACACGCAGGCCACCTCTGGGAGGTGCTGAACAATTCTGGGCTTGAGGCAGGGAAGCTTGAAGAACACCCCTCTCCAGCCATGTGGTCTCTAGTTTCTCTGTTTGGATCCGTGTCTATTCCCCACACTTGACACTACAAGCAGCTACCTGGCAGGTCACCCCAGCTGTCTCTAGAACGTCCCTTCTTTGAAAAGGAGTCTGCAATCAGTGTCTTGAGAACAGGAGTGTTACAATAAGAGGCAGAGGGCGGGACAAAGGGAACAGGGAGTGTGCCGAGGGAGGGAGTGGAAGAAGAGCAGAGGGACAGCAGGTCATGAGACAGAAAATTATCCCAGCAGGTGTGTGCACTCCAGAACTCCAGGAGGACAGATCATTGGGCCCCAGAGCTCCTGCAGGGAGGGAAGATGAGAACGCGAACAGACAAGGAGGGTGGGGAGAGGAAAGGGGCACTCCATTGGAGGGTCATCACAAGGAATGTTTCTCCATTATTCCACGAAACGCTGGAGATCAGAGAGCAACTAGCTGCTGAAGGAGCCCAAACCACTTCTAGTTCTTAGGTCAGAGCGATGGAAATGTGAACCTCCCAGGCTGTGAAGCAGGTGCCTCATCACGGGGCAAAGAGGTGACCAGTGAATTGGTGCCCTGGGGGAAGCTGCAGAGAGGACCCGTCGAGGGCTGGACCCCTTCTCCACTCCAGCCCAGCTGGCCAGCTGGCCCTCAGCCTCTGGACCAGGCTGCTCGTCAGCTACTTCTCCTTGGCCCAAGAATGTAAAAAGGGCCCCTTAGCTGGCCGGCCCCTACTCTAGGACCACGTGTCCTGTATGCTGAGCCGGTGTTCACGTCCTCCTTGTCCTGCACCTTCCCTAGCTCGCCAACGGCCCCCTCCTGACCCCTGCGCCTCTCCTGACTTCCACTATCTGGTGACATCTTCAGTGTCTTTCTGTGCCCTGGCTTGTTCCCCTCCTTGCCCACAGGCTTGGGTCCTTCTATTGCCTCACCGGACCACCTGGATGCAGAACACTGTCTCTCCTGATTTGGGACCTTCCCTGTCCCTGATACCTGGATGGGGCCACCAGCCCAGGGGGAGCCACTGTCCCCCTAGGGTCCTACATGTGGATTCTCATGTCCCTTTTCAAATTGCTGGTGTTGGGAGAAGATCTAGACCAGAAGGCCCTCCCTGGGGGTTGGATGGAAATACAAATGGGTAAAAGACTGGCTGGGAGTTGAGAGTTCTTGAAGCCTGGGGATGGCTAGAGGAGCTCTTTATACTCTTCCATCTATTTCTAGATCTATATATATTTAAATTTTTAAATACTAAATGCAATGCAATGTACTCCTTGGGACGTGTCAAGAAATTCTCCTCTGGCCTTGAACATCACCGTGCTACACCCGCCATTTGCTTCCCTCTAGGATAAGCTGAAAGGGAAAGACGTCTGTACGCACAGAGGTGATACGGTAATCATGACCCTGTTACTGATGGCCAACATCTCCTGAGCACTTACTATGTGCTAGGCACTGTCCTGGGGGCTTGGCACAGATGACTTTAGTCTTCGTAAGAATCCTACTAGATAGATATTATCATTGTCCCCGTTCTACATGATGGAAGGCTCACAGAAGTTATGCAACTCTCCCCGGACCGACTCTCTCCGGCTCCCCGGCTGTTGCTGCTGCTGCCAGTCCTGGCTCCCTCTATCCAAGTTTAATCACAGGTAATGTCTGTCCCTGAGATCACTCTTGCAGGTTGTAAATATGAAAACTATAGATCACCTCCACTTTGACAGCAGAGAGCTGGACAGTTCCCACTGGCAGCGCCTATGAGAAGGGGAACAAAGGTCACAGCCCATGCAGGGGACTAGGGAGGGGGAAGCTGAGAGAGCAGACCCCTCCCTGGCGTGGATGGGCACTGGGGAAGAGTACGAATGGAGGCCCACACCCCACGGACTCCACACCAGAGTGGGGCACACACAGAGCTGGCTTCCTGGGCCTGCTCCCCTCTTCTTTCTGCCCTGGCTCCCTCTCCCATCATCAACTCCCCTACTGCTTATCCACACTCGCTTGGTCACTCCCCTTTAAATGACCCCCGTTGGGCCTAGGTGTGCGCTAGGAACACAGTCTACCCTCGGGAGATCCGCGCAGGTCCTGATGTCAGGCTAGGGCCATTTGGATGGGGGATTCTGGGGCTCCGGGCATCTGGAGTTGTGATCTAGAAGGTGGGAGCCGGTCTTGGGTGTGTCCAGAGAATTCTACATGGGGAGGGGAGAGAAAGGCCTGAAGCCCAGGCCCAAGCCCAAGGGCAGGGCTGCCAGGGAGCCACTGCCCAGGCCCACCATACAACTGGCCTCAGCTTTAGATTTCTGCCATTGTCGAGAAATGAGGCTAAACAGACAGTCAGTGATGTGGAAAGAAGATAAGGTCCATCCTTCTGACCCATTACCCACCTACATGGCTGCTGTGAACCATGAATTGGTGTTTAAAAAATAAATTCTGTAATTATTTTGATTACAATACACTGACTTCATATTTTTTATGTTAAAAGCATTAAGTAATTAAACATAAAAACTTGAAATATACCACAATTTCTGAAAGCTCATCTTGGCATTTCCTCTTTTATAATATCCTAGGGGCTTTACAAACGAAGTGCTGGGGCTGGCGTGAGGGTGGGAGGGGAGCGGTGCTTCTCTTGACATCTGAGACACCCCATCCGCTAATGCCTTTCTGGAAGGAGCACAGATGGTACCCGGCTGGGGCCGGGCTTGGAGGAAATCCCCTTAAGACGCCCAAGGGGAGAACGCGCACATGCACGGACAGGGGATCGAAGCCTTTACACTAAGTGGACTTTCCATTAGCTGGGGCTTTACTGGCATTGAAATAATTCAGCCTCACAATTTCTCAGAGGAACACAGCTCTCTGGCCACATCTGCAAGACAGGAGAGAGGGAAACAGAACACAGGAGCAGGTGGGGCAGGAAGCGAGGGGAGGTTTTCCGATTCCCATTCTACAGCCTGTCAGGCTTCCAGAATGACCGGTGATGAATGGGTTTATTAAATGAATCCCGGAGTCAGAAATGGATTCGGGAAGGTAGCAGTGCTTGCTCAGGCTGGCCTGGCCGAGATCAGTGTACGCTGGGCCATCTGCTGACAGCTCCATTGGCGGGGGGGGGGGGGGCCCTCACCCCCTTACAGACAGGCCAGTAAGGGGCTGAGGAGGAGGAGACCCCCTCCTGGCCCTCTAGCCCCTTTGCTCCTGCCCTGGAAGAGGGGAATCAATGATGGGGCGGGGTGGTCCAGGCTGGACAACCTTACGGCCTTCTGTGCTTAGCGGGAGTCTCTGGAGGACAGCACCTGCGCATTGAGAAGGGAGCGGCCTGGCCGGTGGCAACATAGACTTCTCTCTGGGCAATGCCCATCTGACCGCAGCCTTGAGGGCTGGGATGACACAGGCCGCAGCACCCAGCCTGGGGTTCACTGTCTTGCACTGGATGGGGCAGCAGAGAGGAAAGATGCTCTTAAGAGGAAACATCTAAAGGAGCCATGTTCTGAAAGAGGCAGGCGTGAGAGGAGTTAGGGCCCAGGCACAGGGCTGACCTTGGAATGGCCCAGGGCCACCACTAGCAGGCAAGAAGCAACCAGCCTGGGGCAGCAGTTCTCAACTGGGCTGATCTTGCTTCTTTCTTTCTATCTATCCATCTAGCCATCCATCCATCCATCCAGGAGCCACGGGGCAGTGTTTGGAGGGATACTGGCAAACACCTACAGTGCACAAGACAGTCCCCACAACAAAGAATTATCTGGTATTAAGGCCAACAGTGCTGGAGTTGAGATGCCCTCGCCTAGTCTGAAGGGCCTGGTCCCTGGAAGCAGCAGGCCCGCCATTACTCGTGCATGACCTGGGTAGCGCTGGTCCACCTCTCTCAGCCTCGCTCACCCCATCTGTGAGACGGCGGGGAGAACCGGACAGGGCTTACAGGGTTGTGGGATGACTAACCCAGATGAGGCCTGTGGAACCCGCAGGCCGGTGGCTGGCTCCGGCACAGTCTCCGGGGACAGTACTTGGACAGCTCATGGGAGGTACAACGGTCGGGTGAGGAGATGGACATTCAGCCGCAGAGAGAAGGCGGGGGCTGTGTTTTCATGAACACAGAAGCCCGCGTCAGTTATTGACGGTGGTGAGCTCCCCGTCCACGCGCTCTTCTGTGTGGGGAACTACACACAATGGGGAAGGGACCCCACATGCCGAGCAGCACTGCTGGTTATGTCGTCGTCAGATGGGCAAACTAGCTCACTTCCAAGGGCCCCCGGGTCTCGGGGCTTCACGTCCACCTGTTCATCTGCACGCTGACCCCGGGAGGCAGGTACGACTTCACGGAAGGGACGGGGATCAGGAGTCGCTCTGGGCAAGGCCGGGAGCAGACAAAGGGGGTGACGAGACTGGGTCTGAGCTGAGAGCATCGAGGGCCACTGCTGGCCTTGAAGGTCTTACGTCACACTGAAGGCCACACACGCCCCCGAAGCCCTCTTCAGTCACGGCGTCTGGAACGAACACATGGGCGAGAGCAACACTTGAGTTCGGTCATCCTCTCGGTGCACCCGGATCCCGAGGGATCACCCAACGGCACTGACCGGCCGTGCTGGGGACACCTTCAGTCGCACGGACAGATTTCAGCCTCTCTGGAGACCAGCGGCAGGAGGGTAACCCGGTGGGCTTGGAGACACACTCCCCGCCTTTGACTGGGACCTTCACTGGACTCATTACTGGGGTCTTATTTCCGGTCCATCCTGCCCCTTCATCCTGGCTGTCAGGATACACTTCATACGCATGTGACTAAAACCCACACCCAGTACTTTTGTTGTTGGGTCCTGCTGCCGAGCCCTGGAGTGGCTGCGGGGCTGGAGTCCTGGCCCACCTGCCAAGGGCAGCACAGGTGCGGGGGAGGAGGCTTCACCTTCTCTCGCCCACTCAAGTGTCCAGGTGCCCGTGCTCCTCCTTCACGAGCCAGTCGCCCAAAGTGCCCAGAACGCAGGTAGATGGACGCCCTGAAGAGTTTCTCTCTTTCTCCCTGTCTTTAAATTGGGCTAGCAGTGAGGCTGGTCCATCTGTCTTCCTTCCATCTTTCACACAAATATTTTTCTAGAAAATCCAATAAAGTTAAGAGGAAACTCGTTAACCTGGAGGCTCCTTGGGCTTTGCGTGTTTGCAAACCGATGATGTATTTCTCTTGTACTTCACCCCAGGCAACAGCCTGCCGGCACCTTCAGTACACACGGAGATTAAACATTCTCTTCCCAAGGTCGACAAGCGGGGCGAGACAGAGAAGTAAGGCAGCGGTAAGGGTAGATGGGCTGGGGGTGGGGCAGGGATGCAAGCCAGCATCTGAGGTGGAGGACAACCGTGGTCTGACTGTCTCCTTTCAACAACGAGGACACCCACATGCCAGGGGGGACACTGCTGGAGAACGTGTGGGCAGCTGGAAGCACAACTCTGAGCTCTCGGCTCGAACCTGCTGGTTTTCTTTTACTCCAGATGTCTGGAGCCCTGGAATCCTCCACCCAAATGGCCTGCACCTGATTTCAGGATCTGTGTAGCTCTTACCCCGTGTCAGTCCTCCCAAGGGTAGACTGTGTCCCTACTACACACAGCTGGGCCCAAAGGGGACCGTTTAGAGGGGAGTGACCGAGGTGGATATGCAGGTTGAAGTGGGAGTAAAGGGGAGTAGGCCCAGGCTGGAAGCAGTGCTGGGTGTGCCCCCCACTCTGGTATGGAGTCCAGAACGTGGGTCTCCATTCATACTCTTCGCCAGTTCCCATCAATGTCAGGGAGGGGCCTGCTGTCTGGCCTGCCCCCTCCCCTGGCCTGACATGGGGTGTGACCCTCGTTTCCCTTCTCATAGGGGCAGCCAGTGGGAACCGGCCCGCTCTCCGCTGCCTCCATGGAGCTGATCTATATAGTTTTCATGTTTACAGTATCTGTCCCTGGGGGAGAGGGATCTCAGTGATAGACATCTTCTCCCGGGACCGACCTTGAACAAAAGGGTTCTGGAGCCAGCTGTGACCCCGGCAGCAGCAGCAATAGCAGAGCTATTTTCCAACTCCTACCTTCACCACTCACTAGTCTAAGACCTTGGATAATCTCTCCAGGCCTCTCTCTGGTTTCATCTGTAAGATGAGGGTAACAGTAATACGTCCTCAACAGGCTCTTGCGTCCCTTCCTTGATATGGCCTCTCCCGGGTAGAAGAGGCGGCGGCTGGACAGAGGGCAGAATGAGTCATGGGAAGGGGTGTGAGGGGCAGACGGGACCCCCTCTGGACAGGCCAAGAGGCAGCGCACGAAGAGAAACGAGATGGTGGAGGGGCCAAGAGGCAGAGCAGGGTCGGAGGAGAGAACCCTTGGATGCCCTAACGCACTAGCAGAAAGGGTTGGCGAGCACAAAGACCGGACTGTCTTTCTTATGCAGGAAGGAGGGAAAGCTACTGGAAGGACGAGAAAGGTAGCATAGGCCTGTGCGTGCACACACACGCACACACACACTTGGGGATTATTCCAGCTGAGACAGGTAGACTTCTATCTGTCTGAAGCGGGTTTACACCTTCAGAAAACTTAGACGTGCATCCTAGTCCTGCTGTTGGCCATGGGCCGCTCCAGAAAGGGGCTGAGTCTCATCCAGCCCCGCCCGGCGCTCGGCACACAGCCTGGGGCCAGGAGCACCGCGGGCACCCACTGTCCTCTGTGGAAATGGGCAGAACATCGATCTCAGAGTCTTCTTCCATGTTTTCTGAATTCACACCGCTGCTACAGAAACCCAACTGTTTTCTCCAAAGCGAGAAGGAGTGATAGTTTGGCACTATCTTCTAGAAAGAACTCTTGGCTCGCTCGAAGACTGTTACTTTCCCACAGATGACTGCTTTTCCTCCCCTTTCTCGTGCCATTGGAAGGTCAGCCGGAACAGGTACTAGTACTCTCCAGTCAAAGAAAGGCCTGGCACTCTTTTGGAGCGGGAGAGCCCCTCCCCAAGACCCAGAGATCCCATGGCTCCCCTCCTCCCACTTCCTCATGCAGCCAAAGACATTAAGGAGCAGAAAAGCAGCTGCTATGCTGAGGACTGATCGAGCAAGCTCCTGTCCCAGGGACAGGGAGGTGACAACATTCTGGCCGTTGGGCTCCCCTACGCACAGCGCCCACACACAGAGTCAGAAGAGGCGGATGTGCCGCAACTGCTCACAACAGTTTACAAAACGCCGCTGAGCAACCTGTGTCACCCCCAGCCAGGCTGCCGTACCTATGGCAAAATCGACACCTCGGCTTGCTTCCCCTTTTCCTGTCTAACTCAGGCAGCCCCTCCCCTGTCCTGTCGGAGCAGAGAGACGGGTCCGGGAAAAGTCACTGCAAGCTGGAGGCCCGTGTGGCAGTGCCTCCGACACCAGGCTGTGGGTGTGGATTTCTGCTGCGGGCAGTGGGGAGCCACGGGAGGCTGTACTGAGATGGAGGACAATGGCCTGATGGTGCCATGTCGGCTGGGGACGAGGGGCAGGGACCGGAGGCGGTGGCTCTAACCTAACACAGTGGTTCCCAATCTGGGTAGTTTTATGCCCCAGGGGTGTTCGGTATAGCCTGGAGACAGTTCGACTGTCACGACTGGCATGTGTGGAGTGCTCCTGGCCGGCAGAGGCCAGGGATGCTGGTAGGCAGGCCTTGGAGCCCAGGACGGCCCCCCGGACAAAGACCCATCCGGCCCTAAACATCAACAGTGCCACGGCTGAGGAAGGCTGATCGGGCCTGGAGGAGTGAAGGCAGGGTCCAAGAAGGGCTATTTGAGGGGAGAAGGGACAGGGACCTGCAGAAACGGGGACCAGGAGAAAGCGGAGCCAGGGCAGACAGTCGGAATTGGAGCCGTGGAGCCTGGGAGAAGGCAGTCACATGGAGAGAAGGAGCAGGGACAGCGAGGTGGCTGTGGTGCCTGGCAGCTGCTCGTAGCTGTCCGTCTACTCTGTGGTGGCTGTGGGCTCACGCCGGTCACCCAGCCACAGTCCAGGCCCTCACGCATGCTCTGCCTCCCGGGCTGCTCCTTCTCCCCTTCCTCACATGGCCCATGTCTACTCCTCTCTCAGGAGGCAGCTCATTTTCGAGTCCTCTGGGAAAACGTCCCTGACTCTCACGCACATGGCGGATACCGTCCGGTGCTTCTACAGCAGCCCGGACTGAACCCCACCCAGGACAGAGTTTATAACAGAACAGCCGCTTGCTTGCTTCTTCCTGCATTAGATCCCTCGAGGGACCACGGAGACCCGCAACCTAGCCATTCACCGCAGTGTCTTCGCAGTGAGCGGAGAGCAGAGATGTTTATGGAGTGAACGGATGAACTCGTGGAGGGATGAAAACTAGAATTTGTGCATCCACGAAACACTGGATGTGGCCAAAGCTGGAAGCTTGGATAAAATCTCCAAGACACCATTTCCAGAGAAAAGAGCAATGACCTAAGAACCTTCATGAATACTCACCATGAGCACATGAAAGTGGAGCAGGGGAGCCAGCAGAGAAAAGAGAGAGAAAGAACAGGAATGCAGGAGAACCCGGAGCAGGCAGTGCCACGGGAGCCAGAGGAAGCTATGAGCTGGATGCGCTTTAACGTGTCCAGCACACAAGTGTGAAGGGAGAGACGGGCTGCGGATGTGCCAGTGCCCTTTAAGAGAGTTCCACCGTCAGACGGGAGAACACTGACCCACGGAACGTGGGTGTGCTACGTTGATGAACGGACTAAGGCACGAGGCCACCTGAGAAC
The DNA here is from genome assembly GCF_023065955.2 of Ursus arctos. Classification (NCBI taxonomy): domain Eukaryota; kingdom Metazoa; phylum Chordata; class Mammalia; order Carnivora; family Ursidae; genus Ursus; species Ursus arctos. Next base: position 61,552,431 of record NW_026623100.1, on the reverse strand, counting down.
AGATTCCCATGCTTCCTGCAGACCCGGGGGAGGCCGGAGAGAGCAGAGGTGCAGCTGCAGGCCCGCTGAGGACAGGATGGGGCGGGGGAAGGAGGGCCCTGCCGGAGACGGGGGCGGGGGACAAGGGTGATGGTTCTCCTGGATCAGTCCGGGTTAGAGCAGCGGGGAGACTCAGGCAGGCATGCCGTCCTGGAGCAGCGTCACCCAGAGGCACGTCCTTCTCCATCTGCATGTCACCTTCTCCAGGTGGCTGTTCCCCCTGCCCTGCCTGACCCGGCCCCCGCTTCCTGCCAGCACATTGGACGCTGTTGACGCATTCGTTAAATCCTGCTGATTTACTGGCGATTTCTTATAGGCACGATGTTGCCTGGTGAGCAGTCTTTCAGAAAAACTTGACACATTTGGAAGCCCAGGGGAGTGACCCCGGTCCCAGAGTGAGAGGAAATTGTACTTCTCCTGCTCCGTTGCTAGGCTCTGGGTATGACCGGACACCTGGGGTCATAGAGAAGCAGGTGGCGGAGGCGGAATCCCCGTACGTGTTCTCACGTCCCAGCCTGGTACGTACCTGAGACTTTCCATCCTCGCCTTTACTCTTGACACAGGGGCTTAACCTGAGGTGGTAGGTCTCCGTGTTTTTCTGCCTCTGAGACTCTAGGCACTTCTGCCTCTGTCGGATGTTCCCCTTCTGGATGGAGGAATCATTGGGGATTCTGGAGGAAAGCCAGAGAGAGATGAGAACTAGTTGCTCTTTGGCTAAGTGACACTAGCCACTGGAGAGGTGGAGGCAGGGTTTTGAGGCTGACAGGGCCATTCTGCCTGGGGTGGGGAGGGGGACTGCCACCAGGAGCAAGGCAGCAAGGAGAGACCCAGGAGCCACGATGGCAAATGGAGCCTGGGGTGGAGACGGTGTCAGCCTCAGGGCGCACCCGGGACTCAAACCCCAGCAGCTGAGAAATGCTGCTACCAGCTAACCTCCATCCCTCATGCTGCTGATTAACTTAATTCCTCTTCTGGTTTCGGGATGAAGGAGAGCCAACTGGTCATCTCAGACCTCCCTGTACTTAACCACCTTTATCCAGTTGGCCACGGGATGTCCCTTTTCCAGACCAACTCAGCTGAGGGCCTTTCCTTCCGCGGCCGCAGAGGCTAAGGAGGAAGGGCGGGCACCTGAGTTCTGGGTAGACGTTCTCCAGGTACCACTTGAAGCTCTGACACTGCAGATTCTTCCTCAGGTCCAGTCTGCTCTCAATGCTGAGGGGACGCGGGGCAGGGGAGACACAAAGAGCACAGCTGTGTGTCAGAGACAGGGACTAGGCCGAGACAGAGAAACACGAGCTGTGCCCACGTCTCTCCTGAGGGTGCTGGAGAAACGCACCGAGACAGGTTTCTAGAGCTCCAGACAGAGCTATGGGAACACGGCGCAAGAGCTCACAATGTGTGGACACGGAGGATTTGCGCTTTTACCTGAAAATGGAATTTGGGGGTGTTTTCACTTTTCATTAAAAACAAGAGCCTGTAGTGTGTTAGTGTTTCACCGCTGGGGCTCCGAGCCTACTTACCCACAAATCTCTTTGGATTCTGCAGTCAAAATACACTCCCGAGCACCCCACCCCCACAGCATCATCCGGCTCGGGAGCCTGGTCACGCCTTTATTCATCCGATATTTACTGAGCACCTACTATGTGCCAGGCGTTGTGCCCCAGGGAAATGATGGATGGTGAGCTTCTGAACAACAGAGGAAGGTCATGAAACAAGGGATCGCAGCCCTGTGTGGACACGGGGTGGGCACGCGGGGGCTGTGGGAGCACCTCAGAGGTGTACCCTTGCCGGTCCGGTCAGTGGTGGCCAAGGTGGTAAGGCGGAAGCTGGTATCTGGAAGGGAAACTGGAAGTTCACCCTCCAGAGAGTGGGTGGGGTCAGGGCCCCCCGCAGAGGCCACGGAATAGCAAGGGGAGATCGGCCCATGGCAGGAGCAGAGCTGCGGGAGGCTGAGCTGTGTGCGTGCACGAACCTTTGGGGGATGGCAGAGGGGAAGTGAGCGGGAGCAGAGAGGAAGCAGCAGACCACAGAGGGTTTTGGGGGCTGCTGTGGAGGAGTTTGGACTTGGAGGCAATGGGATGCAACGGATGGGTTCTAAGCAAAGTGTGACGCGGTGACGTCTGCACTTTGAGAGCATCTCCCTGGTGGCAAATGGGCCTGGCAGGGCAACGCCGGAGACCGGGAGAGCAGTGGGAGGCGGCTGAGACACCCACGTGCTGGTGGTGCTCTCAGGTAGGGAAGTGGGGCGCGGAATGAAGAGAAGGGACAGGTCCAAGTCCCTCCATTTCTCTCCAGCGGCACCGCCGCCACCCCCATTGGCTCCATCTGTACCTTGTTCTTCCTGGGTGAGCACACAGGACTGGCCCTGCTCGGCCAGCCCTACCACCTTCCACCCCACACTGGACTTCTTAGAGCTAACCACGTTTCCTCACCGGGCTCAAAGCAATGCGAGCAGAGGAATGACGTCAATTCTTTTTTAAAGCTGAATGTTCAGCCTGTAGCAAAGACCTGGGTGCTGCACGCATGACGGAGGGAGCAGCACCGGGACTTGGGGACTGTTTGACGTGGGGAGGTGGCAGGAGGGAAGAACAAGGCTGACACCCAGACCTGTGGCTTGGGCCACAGCACACAAGGAAGAGTGTTCGCGGAGATGGGGGAGACAGGCTGGGGGGGGGGGCGTGTTTAGAAGCAAAGTGGCTGAGTTCCCTGTAGGATTGGAGCTGGAGGAGCCCGGGAGGCGTCTAGGTGGAGATGTCCAGTTTGTACTGGGATGGAAGGGACCGTGGCTGAGAACGAGAGGTCCAGGGCGGGGGCAGAGACCCAAGAGTCAGCAGCACAGAAGCGGTGGTTGACGCTGGGAGGGGGGGAACGCGTAGCACGAAGACGGCGGCAATGACGGACCCCAGGGAAGACCACACACACCAAACACGGCAGGAAGGAGAAAAGGGAGGCTGCGATGGGACCAGGAAGGGGAAGCCTGAGCAGCAGCACAAGAGACAGCAGGCATGGTGGTCAGGGGTGCGCCAGGGGGAGCCAGGCAGGTGGCTGGCTGGGGGAGACGGCAGCGTAAAGGGCCCAAGGAGGGGGTCAGGGTGAGCCAGGAGGGGGCTCTCAGGGACAGGGAGGTGTCCAAAAGCACTCAGGAGAGGCAGGGCACGAGGTCCCCACAGTGCACACAGACAGGTGTTTCAGGATGCTCCGCCCTGAAGGAGTAGATGGGGGTGCAGGGGACCAGCAACACTGGATTGAAAAATTTTTGTAGTTTCTTCTCTTTCCTCCTCTTCCTTTTTAAATCCTCTAAGTTTTAAAATGTAGGACCTGAGTCAGTTTAAATGCTGATGGGGACCGTGCATTAGCAAAGATAGATCAGGGATGAGGAAGCGGAGGGCAGGGTCCCCTAGAACAGTGGTTCCCCCACCAGCTGCACATTAGAATCCTGGGGGTGGGGGGGAAGCTTTTTAAATATTCTCCAGCCCAGGCCACACCCCAGGCCCAATCAGCTCTCTGGGAGCAGCCCCAGTAGCATCTGAACCTCCCTTGGTTAGGGCAACGTGCAGGCTAGTCTGGGAAGCTCGGTCCGGAGCTCTGCTCGGCGGGACAGGCCCTCAGACCCGCAGCACGCCACCTGGGAGCTTACTGGAACTGCAACCCTACGGAATCAGCAACCACATTTTAACAAGAGCCCCAGGAGATCCGTGTGCGCATTAAAGTTTAAGAAGCCCTGAGCCAGGAGGCAGGAGAGGATGAATCCAGGCGGAGGGAGCTCGATAAATGTTGATTTACAAATGAATGCAGATGAAAGGTGGCTCAGAGTACAGGTGGAGGGTTGGTCTAACACGGCAGGGGCACACCTGTCTTGGGAGATGAAAGAAGAAGGGGGAAGACAGAGCGAAGTTCCCAGGTGGATTTGTCTTGGGAAGTCGATGCCATCTATCTCAGCTATAAAACAGAAGGTGTCATCTGCCCTGAGTGACGCGTGGACTCGGGGGGCAGGGAGACAGGAGAGGTTTAAACAGGGACTGGGGAGAATGATGGCCGGGAAAGGCAGCAGGACTGACAGGCCTGCCTGAGACTGATGGCCACAGTGTGCTAGCGGCACCGGCTGATACTTTCCAGAACCTTCAGCAGCCTGGGCACAGGGGAGGGAAAGGCACAAAGTTGTGGTCATCCAGGGTTGAGAAAACATTGCCCGAGTTACTGACAGATGCACAACGGGCTGAAAGACCTGAGGATGATGGCTTTTAAGCCCTCTGTCTAAGCAAGAGAGGGGAACCCAAGCTGGGGAGGGAGGGAGGTGAAGAAACAGGGGTGCATGGCCACTGTCAGTGGGCCGGGAGTTTGATGACGACTCAGGACAAATGGCGTGTGAGGTTCTGAGCAACTGAACTGGGCGGGGGTGGGGGGACAGGACAGGTTTATAATTTCCGAGACATGCAAGCCATTTTGGCCGCGTCTAATTTAATCCTCCTGAGCAGGGACGGCTCAACCGATGCGGTCGATGAGGTCGGTGTAGGCTGCAGAAATGCATCCGCTCACCATTAGTCTGACTGAGGGACATCAGCATGACAAAAAGCCATTGGTTGCCCCTCAAAACAATCAGATGCTAACACAGACGAAGTTTCCATTTTGCTCTTATCAGCTCTGGGTTGGAGAACGCAGCATGTGGTTTTAGGATCAGGTGGTGTGGTTTGAGCCTCAAACCCCCCAGTACCGTGATGTGATCAGGGCAAGTACCTTAACCTGCAGACCCCTCAATCTCCCGTCCTGTAAAATAGTGGCAATTAAACCCATTTCTCAGAGTCTGGGGAGCACTCCCAGAATAGCCTTTACAGCATCCAGCACAGAATTCCTTCCCTATCCTCTTCTACCCTGAGGAAGCCGGAGCACGGCTCTAGAGGACTCCTGCAGGGTACTGCTCCTCCGAGAAGGAGGGTGGTTTGGGCTTGGGTGACTCAGAACGAGGAGGCGGAGGAGCTCGGACCTGGAGGGACTAAGGGAGTCACGCCCCGCACCCTACCTTTCTGTAAAAGGCTAGAAACATGGCTCCACGGTGCAAGGCACACCTACACCCTGGAGCGGTGGTCCAGGTTGCCAGTCATCCAACAAGAGCTGCCGAAAACCCCGCACACCCAGGACAGGGCAGGAGCACGAAGGGACATAAAGGGAGGACGGCCGCAGCCTGGGCGAGCGGCTAAGCGGACAGGCAGGCAGGAGCTGGCGCTCCTCTTGACCCTCGGCGCAAAGCCACCAGAAGGAACACTTACTTGCCGAAGGGCCTCTCCAGGGCGAACGGCCGGGCCGCATAGTAGTACTGCTTGTACTCGTCCATCCAGACCTCCGCGGTCCGCTTGGTGTTCCTGGGGAGACACGCGGTGTCCCCAAGCGGTCAACACGCAGGCAGCATTTCCCAGCTGGGGGCCTTCTTCTGTGGGTACTGAGCCCAGCCACTCTCCAAGAGGGCCTTTTTACTCCAAGACACAGGACTTTAGTAGAAGGAAAAACTCCTCCCCAAAAGGTACACACCAGGAAAATGGTGCCAGAAACGGAACTTACGCGGCACAAAAAAATAGGGAGAAAAGAGCCAGGAGAGTCCACACAAGCCCGCGTTGTCGGAAACCAAGAGGACAGAGGCAGGGCCTGTGGTGGCCAGCTCGCCCCCCGCTGCCCCCAGGCTCCTACTCCAGGTGCGCCCCCTCTATGCAGGGGAAGTGCTGGCGCCCCAGCTCCGGGCAGGACAGCCAATCACGCGCCGCGTCCCAGCGCTGCTGCAGGTGTCAAGAATCAAGTAATCAAGCCATCTGTCGGCCATGTGGCCAGCACGCTAGTCTTTTCCACCAGGTGTTTACTCTCTCAGGAAAAGAGAGAGACAGACAGACATGGAGGACGTAGGTCACCATTCAGCAGGCAGGAGGCAGCCATACCAGGAAGAGCCCCAGGGCAAGAGAGAGGTCATCAGAAAGCAGATGCCAGGGGGCGGTGTAGGAGCAGCCCCCGCCAGGGCCCCCGTCCGTGAACTTGGGGCCTCACTAAACAGGGCGTGCGCCTGCAGACTTCTGGTTCTGTCTGGAGCAGAGGCATTCCGTGGAGGGCTACGACAAGCCCTTCCACGCTGGTGGACCCGAAATGACAGTCACCCACCGGCAGCCTGTGCTTGGCGCAGGGAAGGCAGTTCCCAGCGCCTTGTTGGCTCTTTGCCCGGGCCTAACCATCAGCAAGCTGGATACTGCTTAGGAGACCCCTGTGCCGCCTTTCAAAACCCCTGACTGACCCCACTGGCCAGGGCCCAGACTCAAAGGCAGTGAATGTTCTGGAGCCCAGGGCTGCTGCCCCATCGCTTTCCCACACCAGGTGTCCCCGGCTCACCGTTTCCTCCTGGAAACCCGAGGGCCGAGGCAGCCCTGCCTTTGGTGCCCGCTGGGTTTCTCACCATCCCACCTTCGCCCACCCAGTTTCTTCAAAATGTGTTGTTAACTTTCCCCCTGCTCAGAGCCATGCTAGCCCCGAGACGTTCGTGTCAGGACATGACCCTTACCTGCTCATACGTGTGAAAACCGAGGATGGAAGAAGACGAATGAGGAAAATGACAACTCAAATGAAGAAATGCTTAGCTCCTCCCTCCCCCAAATGGACCAGATGACAGAAAAGAAAAAAGGGAAAGGAGATAGACGGGTAAGTGAAGCTGTCAGATGACAAGGGACAAAGGGGATAAGGGAAAAGGTGAGAAGAAGCTGGAGGAAAGAGGGATATACATGAAATGTTTCTAAAACAGAAGAGAACACTGAAGGAAAAGGAATCACAGGAGAAGGTGTATGAAGGGATGGAGCAGGAATAAGCAAGTGGGCACCACCAGCTCACTGAGACCCCAGGATCTTCATCTTGTCCTCCAGCAGGAGGTGCAAACACCCAGGGTCGCAGGGCTGGCCCTGGCCTGGACTTTGTGCACCTGCAGGGCCCTGGGACAGGCATGTGAGCGGTAGCCACTCGTCCATCCCCATTCTCAAATCCTTCCAGCGATCTTTCCCCTGGTGACCCAGCCTGAAAGTGGGAGCAGTGGATCTTCTAGAATTCGGAGGCAAAAACAGCATCTTCTTCCCCCATCCCAAACAACCCCAAACACCCAAAGCCCTGCAGGACAGTGCTGCCCAGTGACTTGTGGGTCTTGTCAAGCTGTGGGGACATCAGCAGTGGAGAAGAGCTTCAGGCTTCCTCCTAATGCTGGGGGGGGGGCAGTCTGACCTCCCCTGCTTAGGCAGAGTCCCAGGGCATGCGACGTGTGACTCCTAAGCATCCAGAACACTCAGGCAACCAACCAGAGAACCAGGGACAGCCACGAGCCATCACCAGGAAAGCCCTTGGCTTTCTCTTGCCCCCACAGAGCCCCTGGGACTCGCACTTACTTTATATACGTGTTGGCATTTCCATCTGGGAAAACATACGGGTGTTTCTTGCGGAAGACGTGGCCCACTCGGCTGCAGGGGACAATCTCGAGGCTGCCGCCACACATCCACACTCTGAAGGAGATTTCTGCAAGACAGGCGTGCCCCCTCATCACGGCTCTGTGCCCTCCAGAGGGGAGGGGACACAGGATGGCAGCATCGGGGCACCAGGTCCAAGGAAGTGGTCAGCAGCCGCCACCCTCTGTGTCCAGCCTGGGACTTGGGGGTTAAGAGCTGGTTCCACAGTCAGACTGTGTGCTCTGCTGGCTGGGCAACCTCAATTTCCCCTTCTGCAAATGACGCTCACAGCTGGGAGGGTGATGCCAGTGAATATGGAAACAAACGGGCTGGCTCGGAGGAGCACATTCATGGGGAGCCACATTCGGGGACCAGCCTGGTGAAGGGCCCTGCTACAGGGCTTTAGCCCGGACAAGAGAAGCCTTGGGGTGACCCAGACTGTTGCTTCTGGACACATGGTGGATGGATTAGATGTGCTCGTATGATCCCGGAGGGTTAGAATCAGGACCGAGGAGAAAGACTTTTCCATTCAAGAATACAGGAGAATTTCCTGACAGTCAAGGCCCAGATAGAAGGGGCTGTCATGAAGGTAGTGAGGTTCACACTCTGACGGGGTGCCAACACCCCTGGGCAGGATTCCCAGCAAGCACCTGGGACGAGACGTCCCGCAGAGCACCTCCCAACACCCCGACCGCAATTCTGCCACTCTGTAAGGGAGCTGGAGTTGTGGCCTGGGGGGAGACGTCTGGGCAGTAACTGAGAGTAGGTACAGAAAATGCTGGAAGCCTCTACGGTGTTGCTGGGTCGCTCCCCAGGGCGGGGATTTTGCATGCATGCCCATTTCTTCCCGGTTGGCTGCTGCAGCTGCAGGAGGAGAGGAGTCCGCAGAGGCAGCAGGGATTAGGCTGGAGTGTGCACCTCTCCCCTGGGGCCGTATCCTGGTCGGCTTGAGGCAGTGCTTCTGCCCCGGAAGGAAGCAGCAGCACACCAAGGTGGTGGAGGGGAGTATCTTATCACCGCTGCAGTTTGGAACTGCTGAGTGACTGTTAGGCAGTGCTGGGACTGCTTTTAACTTCTCTACAGACAGTGCACCTCCTTATTGACTGCACCCAGGGCAGGCTCCCCCGTACACCCCACTGGTAGGAAATGTCAGCTTCCAATTTGGGAATTCCTGCCTGGTTCGTGATTCTGCAGTCAAGCTCAAATATGAGGAGGGCAGGCTGGCTCAGGGGAAATCCATGACCCTGGGTGACTGCTCCTGCTGGCAGTGGGTGGGGGCGGGGGGGGGGGGGAGAAGAGGGACATGTGGAACAGGCTGGGGTCCAGGAGCAGGGAAGGGGGATGTGAATATTCTGGTGCCTTCCTACCATATACATGCCCTGCACCCTCCAGCACCTTGGGTGCTACCTCCTTGAGTTCCTTCACCCTGGGTCCTCTCTCTGTCCCTCCACTTCTTGCTGACTCCTCCCTTTCCAGCTGTCCAAGCAGGTGCCTGGACACAATGTCTTCATCGAGATCCTCACCTGCTCTCTAGCTCACCTGTCCTCAGCCAGACTTTCCCTACCCCCTACTGCCTCCTGCCCCATGTGCTTGAGCTGCAGGCAAGGCACCCTGGACACCAGCCCCACTGCTGCGACCTTCTCTACACCTGCCCTTCTGCCTATCCAGGTGCTGCCCCGAATGGGCTACAGCTCATTCCCAGGAAGCTCGGGGATGGGGAGGGCAACGTCTGTACTAGGATAAAGAAAGGACTTTTCCAGATTGCTTCCAAACGATGGCAAGAACACGGAGGGAGGGAGATGGGAAGAGCCCCGAGTCTGCAACAGCCCCCGAGCCGTGTCCCTGGGGAACCCTCCTTCACCTCACTGAGGTTCTACTCCACAGGACTGCCGTCCATATCAAATGAAACAGAATTTTGAGAATACGGGGCAAACTTAAGTAGGATGGAAAGATGAGCCACAATTGTGATCAGATGCCCCTAAAGCCAGTCTCTGGAACACGGACCCCCTTAGCACTGCCCTCCTGTGCCCGCTTCCAGCTTCCTCCTTCTGCCACCGAAGCCACTTGAAATTGGTGGACCTAACATTTGAGATTTTGACTTTCCATCAAGCCCCCGATACATAGCAATGTGGCGTTTGGCTGGGGCGCTGTTGGGCTCATGTGCCCCCAGCCCAGTGTTTGTGGCGGGGACACGGAGCAGGGAGCGAGCTTTTAGCTGACTGCCACCATCCACCTCTCCACGTCGCAGTGAGTGCACTGAGGGGCCGCAGGGGTCAGCCAGTGGGGCTGTTCCTGCATGTGTGATTTTCGTCTCCGGACATCTTCCTTAGAAGTGCGCTCCAAAAGTCTACTGTGCTCCACTCATTTCCTCCCCAGGATCTCAAAATACGGTCTGCTCCAGTTCCCAAAAAGGAAAACCATCTCATCTTTCAAAACTAGAGATGGAGATCTGGTTTACTAGATATAACCTACAAATTTTGTGCCAGCCCTCTTCCCAAAATACGCATACGTTTTGGCTATGGTCTCTTCCTTTCCATGTATTCAAATAAGACATATGTCCCTCCTCATTTGCAACGCGAATCCCTGCAAACTCTGCCTCCCCCTCCCCCACCCCTCCTACCCCAGCAACCTGTTTCTTTCTCCGTGCTCCCCTATCCAGCATCTCCCTTCCCTCTGTCTCTGAGGCCTGCCTCCTACCACAGCAGGCACAGGTCCCCACCTTGGAAAGCAGTCACCTGCCCCTGGTCCTTCACCTTCCTTCTGGTCTCCCGCAGTCTTCCACCCCAAGGCTCTGTCTTTACAGGGTCTCCCTGACACTGTTTCCTCAGCTGACCGCATGGTTCACTTGACGCTGAGGGCTCCCTTTCATGCCCCCAGCCCCGGCTCTGTCCTGGCTCCAGTACTGGCTCGCAGGGCTTCCAGGGGCCGTGTGACGCTCTGCTGGGGAGTGCTGCACACTGGTAGATAGGGTGCATCTTCGGCCCCCTGCCACCCGTCCTAGCCCGCTGCAGCCTGCCTCCTCTCCCCCACCTGCAAATCAGCCCCCCTCCTCCCCATTTTCCTGCATCGGTGCAGGAAAACTGCCACTATTTCAATTCTGCAAACATGAGCCATGGGAGGAAAATGGCCTCTTCATCTACCCCTGGGCTGCGCTCTGTTCGGTCCTCCTCCCTTAGGCGGTAGCCTATTACTCATCCTAACAACCCTGCTCCGGGTCACAGATGTCCTTCAGCGGTGTTGACCTGACACCTGCCAGCGGGTGCCCAGGGGCTGACACCCATCTCCCCACTCCAGAACTCAGCCCTTGTCCCACCTCCGCCTCCCCTTAGCCCTCAACGGCCACCACCGGCCAACGCCACTGCGGGTGCAAAGACACTGACTTCAAGGCTTTTAGTGGCCAACAGGAGAGGCTCCTCTATGACCAGCCACCACCCTGCACCTCGATCCATTCCTGACAAATGTCCGCCTTCGCACCCCTGCAGTCCTGTCGATGCCTCCCCAAGGGCCTGCAGCCTGAGATGCGGGAACAGCTTCTGTGCTCCAGGGTCCTGAGTGTTGTAACAGGGGTGATCGGAGACCTGGGCCCGACCTGGGCGGTCTGGGTGCTGCAGCCTGGAGTGTGCAGGTGAGCGTGAGCGTTCACAGGTATACCATGTGGGATATGTAACAGCCGGGCACGGAGTTGCCCTGCCCTCGTCTATACCACTGACGTCAGGATGACTGTCCTCGTGGGGATGTACTGACTCCTGGGAAAGTCTCGTAATCCAGAGGCGCCGTGCGGCAGGGGCTTATGCATCACAAGTGCGGTGCGGGGAGGTGAGGGGCAGAGGGCCTTCCAGGCACCGCCCGGACCCTCCGCTTTGCACGCCTGTGGCTCCTGCCAAGTCATCACTTTCTTAAGTGAGGGGGATGGAGCAAAGAGACCATGTAGGGAATCAGTAGGGGGTTCTCGCTGAGTCAGCGCCGGCACAATCTCCCCGGTGATGAATGTCACGCAGGCCCTAATCCACTTTGAATTCCAGGCAGGGAGACCGGTAATTATTCCATCCTCAATGGGGGCACCGCGATCTTACTTTCTTTAGACGTCAGATTCACACTTGAGGGCAAATTGCCCTCCCCACCCACCATCCTCACTTGTTTCCTCCTGTCTCCCCTCCAACCCGCTGGTCGTCTTACCAGGGCCCTGTGGGCCCCCCATCCCCGCCCTCCACCAGCCCAGCGTCTACCTGCCAAGCCCACGACTGCTGGCCGGGAAAGGGGACGCTTTCTCACTGGAAGCCAAACCACAGCTATTCATACACCATTGCTCAGCCAGACCCACCGAGGTTCCAATTTCATGTTATAGTCTGGTTTCTGAACAAAGGTGAAGGGGCTTGAGACACAGGCTCCGCTGAACACAAGGATCCTAGCTTGCACGGAGCCACACGTACCGTGTACGAACGCACATTGTACACACAGCAGCAGGACCCACTGTACCTTTGGCCGAATCAGGATGGGGGAAGTGGAGTGGGCAGCGGTGGGCACTTGGGAGGCTCCTGTTAACCCTACGTCCACACATATAAATGCACCAATAGAGGCCCTTCCTTTTCACGATCTTTAGGTTCTCAGGACCTCCTGGGCCTAGAAGCTCTCTCATTCTTTTTCAATGAACGCATGGATTTGAGTAGAGATCACCTTAGTGGTCTACAACACTGTACCTCATGCCATCTGGGACAATCACGCTGCACCCAGGCCCCCAGCTGCTGAACAAGGACTAGCCACAGGCCCACCATGGTCACCTGGGGCCATACAACTGAAAATGCCAAGGGATGTCCTTCACTTCCTATACTCCCTATGGAATAGAGCACATGGCTGCCTGGTCTAGGAAGTGGGAGAGAGCTGCATTTCAGACAGTGCTCTCTGGCTCACTGGGAGGCTGGCTTTCAGGGGAACAGAATAGTCCTGGGGATGGAGAGAGGGGTGGACGTGAATGACGCTGGGGGTGTGGCTCTCAGGACACGGTGAGCTGGGAAGTGGGGAGGGTCCCCTGCCACCCCCTGGAGCGAGCAAGAATTCCTTCCATCAATATCGTTTCTCCTCTGAAGGTGAAGCAGTGCTCCCCAACCCCACCAAACCCTTAATCATCACCCCATTTTGATGGGCTCTTCCAAATCCCCACCTCATGTCCTCAGGTGCCTACCTAAGCTCACCCGCAGAGCTGGACCGCTCCATGTGATCTATGTACCATTGGAAAAGCACTGCATCTTCTGGCATATAAAATGCTAAACAAACAAACAAAAAATCCAGACATGGCTTTCAAAGTGCTGGGAGCCGGCTGTAACATAACAAAATGTCAGGATGGGAGAAAACAGTGTCTTCTGGGGTAACTGTCTGCAGTGCTTTTTCTGTTTAAAAAATTTTGCAATGGACTGTAAAATGCCTCTCCCACACCTCCTCAGAAGCCCCTCCCTCCTTTCCCACCCAAATCAGCACTTGTGAGTGTCGAACGACTCGGAAGCAGCTAGCTGAGACTGCTGCTTGATAGGAGCAGAGATGTGTGTCAACACTGCCATCAACAGAAGGGACTGGTAGGTTGGACCAGAATGTGGCCGTCATTAAAAATAACATGCTGCCTAAATCCCAATGTGACCACCACGTGGAGGAAGGATCACATCCACTTTGTAAGGTTGAGGGGGCAGCGTAAGCCCCGACAGACAGAGGCTAGAGCAAGATGGTCTTCAACCTGGAAGGAATTTCTAACAACGCAACACAAAAATTCGCAGCAGCACAATGTGTGGAACGGTGAAGCAGTGAATGCCATTGTCATAAACGGCACTGAAGCAGAGAGAGATGACTGCTGTCTATCCAAAGTGCTGCAGAAAGGATTCACTTGACCATGGGAGGAAAGGCCAGAGCACATCACTAAGGATCATGAGAGGCAGGATGTCCCACGGGCTCTGCTCAGAAAGAGAGCAATCTTGTCCCTACTGAGAATGACAAGGCCCTACCTGGTCGCAAGTTCTCCTGGGCCCATACAGGCAGCGCTGATCTCAAAGCTGTACCAGATTTCCCCATTCTGTTCCAGGACTGGGTGCCAGGAAGGGGAATCAGTTTGGTTCGGGGATTTGGGGTTTTCTGCTTGTTTGCTGAGCTTACAGTCCGGCCCCCGAATGGCAAGAACTGTACTTGTCTGATGGATTTCTCTACACTGCCCAGTTTGGGAGAACAGATGCTGTGGGTCAGGCGGGCAGCCATAAATTTCTGGAAAATAACTCTTAGTGACTGAGGAAGAAAGCCATAAAACACTCTGGAGGCAGAGACAGGAGAAAACGATGGCAGAGGACAATGCATGGGGTTGCTGCTCAACGCCCAGACAAGCCCCACGGGTCATCCATTCTCGGGGCCGCGCCACCGCGTGGGGACTCGTGCCGAACGCTCCCGGTGACACGCCAGCCTCTTACTCTTTTCCAGTGCTTTACTGAACAAGTAGTTAGGGAAGCCTCCTTCACGGGGGCACTATTCAAAGCACCAGAGACGGCTGGGAACAAAACAGCCAAATCCCTGCCTGAGGCAGGCTTGAGCTGGGAGCACTAAACTTGGGGATTTGGAGGTAGAAAGAGCTTGGGGATGAAGAGGATTGACGGTGACCCCTGTAATATTTGGTAAACGTCCGTGTACACAGCACTCAGCGCCGGGTTAATGAAGAGGGTCTGGGGTAGTCATTCCAGAAGCCTGGGAGCGTCTGGCCCTTACCCTTTAGTGAGAGAGAAAGGGGTGAGGGTGGAAGAGGTCACAGGCTCCCAAACTGCAAACACGTCTGGCCACGGTGTATACCAGGAGAGAGAGCAGTCTGGGACCTGCCCGTGGAGCTCTTAACCCTGAGTGACCCTGCAGCCGCTTCGTGTGTTCAAAGTGTGACATGGGGGTGTTGTGAAAATCCGTACAGCTGGGTCTGTCAAACTCCCAGCCCCATCTGGGCACGGCCAAGGTTCCTTCCTTTCCCTGCTCCCAGCCCCCGTGGGGGAAGGAGGTATTAGAACACAGCCTGCTTAGTCTTCCTGGCTTTTGCATGTCAACTAGAGCCTGACGGTCTTCCCCGGAGAGGCTTTCCCCATGGAGAAATGCCTTATTACCTCCAGCGTCCCGGCAAATACTCCTCTCGTGCCCCACCTGGCCTTGCCCCCAAGGAGTGACTTACTGCCCCTGTCCCAGGCCCCCATCCCAGGTGCATGTGGTCCCAGGACACAGGTGCCACCAGCCCCAGGACGCAGAGACAGTGACTCACCGAAATTCTCCCCACCCCAGATGTCCATGTCCGTGTCATATTTGCCCAGGTAATCGAACCAGGATTTGTCCATCACGAAGAGCCCTCCAGCGATGATGGGAGTCCTACACATTCAGAAGGAAAAGAGGAACTTATGAGAGAGGGAGGAGAGCTCACCAGCCCATTCTTCTGCCTTGGCCGTGCAGAGCCCCACGCTCTGCTCTCCCCACTGCTTTTCCTCTTTAGGAGGGCCCGTGTGTTACCGCAAACAAGAACATGCTCCAAGGTTTTTCCTTTTGATTTTAAGTCTCCTGACCTCGCAGACAGGCTAATTTACTCATCAGCATGCCTTCTGTGGGGGGCTGGAGTTGCTCAGAAGCCCGCTGTTCTGACGGCCTGGGGATCCTCCACTGGCCTCTCCCACAGGCCCGGGCTCCGCTGTTGGGACCCAGGCGGTGGGCCGCTGACCAGGCAGAGGAGACGGACTGAGGCAGCACCCGTTAACGGCACATCCATTTCTTGAGATCGGTCTCTCTCCCTTTTCTTCTCTCTTTACCCCTCTGTGAGGGGTTATGTCACCCTAAAATAATATATTGGGGTCTTAACCCCCAGTACCTCAGATTGTGACCTTATTTGGGGAGAGAGTCTCTATAGAGGTAATCAAGTTAAAATGAGGTCATTAGGTGGACCCCAATCCCATGTGACCAGTGTCCTTATAAAAATGAGACGCTGAGCCAGAGAGACAGACGTGCATAGAGAGCCCATAATGGGAAGAGACACGGAGAAGACGGCCATCTGAAAGCCAAGGAGAGGGGCACCTGGGTGGCTCCGTTGGTTAAGCATCTGACTCTTGGTTTCGGCTCAGATCGTGATCTCAGGGTCTTGAGATCAAGCTCTCTGTCGGGCTCCCTGCTCATCAGGGAATCTGCTTCCCCCCCCCCCCCCACCCTCTGCCCCTTCCCCACGCTCGTGCACTCTCTCTAAAATAAATAAATAATTCTTGAAAGGAAGAAAGGAAAGGAAAGGAAAGGAAAGAGAAGAGAAGAGAAGAGAAGAGAAGAAAAGAAAAGAAAAGAAAAGAAAAGAAAAGAAAAGAAAAGAAAAGAAAAGCAAGCCAAGGAGAGAGGCTGGCAGCATCCTCGGAAGGAAACAACCTGCCGACACCGATTGTGGACTTCCAGCCTCCAGAGCTGCGAGACGACACATTTCTGTCGATAAGCCACTCCCTGTGTGCATGTCGCTGCAGGTGCCCCAGCAAACTAACACACCCTCAACTTCGTTTTCTTCCTTGGGGTCCCGCCCCCACCTCCCCTGCCTCTGGCTGCTGAGAGGGATTCCAGAGAAGCCACTTGGAAAGGAAGGCAGGCGAGGACAGCAGAGTCCAGCCAGATAATGGTGAGCACAGGGACTCGTATTCTAGAAGGATCAACAGCAGGGAGAGGTGGATGAGCCCACAGGGACCTGGTCCCTTATCCAGTGGGTCCACAGGGCAAAGGGAGTTTTCTCCCATGTCAGTTAGTTGGCGGACAGCAGGTCAAGAAACCAGGTCTCCCAACGCCTTTCCTGAGAACTGACCTAATCCTGGGAGACGCTGGTTCTCTGATGAGAGAGAGATTCCCACAAGAACAGAACCTGCCCTGAGAACCCCACCACTAGGACTGAGAAGGGAAAAACCTTGAGGCAGCTGCCCCAGCACCGCCGCCCTTGCCCCTGACTTGGTCCACTGGCACACCAGGGGCCGCCCCGGGGAGTAACTGAGAAGCTGCGTGTGCTGCACGGTGCTCGGTGTGGTAAGAAGGTTCAGAAATACAGGTGTTAGCCGGCACGCCGTCCGGCTCCAACTCCCTTTCGGCGTCACTCTAGCTGGTGAAGGCTGGAGCAGGGGGTAGGGGCCGGCAGGTGGGTGAGACACTGGTCCCCGCAGAGTTCTCCTGACCACACACATCTGTCGGGAGTGTCAGCATTCGGCTCTTCCTAGCTCTTTGCTTCTCCGTCTGACTTAAGTTAATTTAGTGCAAATGACCCAACGTTTACTACGTGGCAGGTCCAGAGACACAGAGATGTCCATGAAGGATCCGGGCGTCCCTGTCACTGGCCAGAGAGACTGCACCCCAGTGACCTTTTCTGTACTTCTCCAAGCATTTCTTACCCTCCTAACACCCCACCCAACGCAGACAAGTGTCAGCGTGGAGATCCCCAGCAGGTCTGGGGCAGGTGTGCTGGTCTCAGGTAGGAACATCCAGACCACACCCGCCAAGCTGAGAACACAGACTCCCCCACCACGCAGACACGACGCTCTAGTCTACCCTGGGCCCCCAGAGAGGCCCCGAGCCCCAGGCGGCCATCTTGCCACCGCCTGTTGGGAGTCTCCCACATGAAGGGAGAATGCAGACCAGGACAAAGCATCTACAGGTCTGCAAAAGAGCCCAGAGTCCCTGTGACCATCATGTTCTCACAAAGGACAGAGCAGGCATGTTTGTTACTAAGTAGCGGTGGCCAGGCCTCCATCTCAGGCCCCACTCCCAGCAGTGCTGACCTGACCTTCCTGGGCTGAATCCTGACATCCAAGACCTAGTGGTTCTGCTCTGGCCCGAAGGGACCATCTTTCCCCCGTCAGCGGCTCAAGCAGGACCCTCTGGGACCCTCCAACGTTTCATGGGAAGTGTAAGTACATGGTGGCACGCGTGTGGGAGGACCACACTGCGCAACACCTCAGTGCACGTCTTCTCAGGCCTCTGTCCCCTTAGGAGAAGTCTCCTTGAAGACAGAAACTCCTCAAGTAAGGGCAAAGTGGGGCTGGCCTGGCAAAGGGTTCTCTTGGTCTCTGCCCAGTCTTTTGAGCCTCTAATGTGGAATGTCTCCTATACCATGTGGCAGTGGGAAGGACCCAGTGGTGACGGATCTGCCTACCCACCGCTGGCCTCACTTACCTAATGGGCTCAGCAGGGTCCAGACGCCGAGCCTTCTGCTCTGGGGTGAGTTGCTCCCATTGGAAGTGGAGGCTCCAGTCAAACCCTAGAACACAACACCCACTCAGTTGATTTGCACGACACATCCCTTTTCTAGAAGCTGTGTTCTAGAACACATCCGGGGAAGCTGAGCCTGGAGACAGCAGGTCTCATTCAGGCTGATCAGCAAGAAGGCCATCGGATTTCCCTCTCAGAGTTTCTTTCTACCTCCTGTCGCCTCTCTGAGTCTTCTCTGCTGGGCAGAGTTAGGGGATAAAGGGCAGACGACAGAGTCAGGTTCAACAGAGTCCAACGGGGGCAGGATGGACGGTTATGGGTGTGGCCCTTGGCCAGGAGCCTTAGGAAAGGTAGGAGCAGGTTTTTATGGAGCTGAATCACCTCAAATCAGTCTTGGGGGACCAGCACTAGGCCCTGAGCAGAACCATGGTGGGACTCAGAGAGCGTGTGGTGTCCACTGCTGAGATGCTAGAACAGGTCAGGCCCCACCTAGCCGGGAGGTCCTTGACTTCCCTCCTATTCTCAGGTCCCAGAGCGAGCCCATGTCGGAGCCTGAGCTCTGGGGTCTGAATGTGTCCCACATGCTCCCCTGGCCATTCCACTCAGAGTCTCGGTGGTAAGGCCACACCAGAGCTACTGACATTACAGGACACAGGGCTGGACGCTCCAGACAAACCACTAGCAGACGTCTTCCCATTCTCCCCCAGAAAGTGCCGACCGGGGGGAGCAGTGAGTCCTCACTGGGGAGAAGGCGTTGGTCCCACTCACCCCCTCTGAGTTCCGTGGCGGACTCGATGTAGTTGAAGTTGTCCAAGCTGATGATATCAATCACCGGGCACACCACCCGCGTGTAGTCCTGTAAGACAGCAGACTCCGGGCTCAGTCAGTGGCGTCAAGGAGCCAGGCCAGGAGTCAGCGGGCTGGGGAGGGCCTCAGCCTGGTAACGCCAGGCTGGGTTTGTGGCCCTGACCAAGCACTTCCATTTCAGGATCTCAATTTTCTCATCTATGAAACGGAGCACTGGATGCTATGACCTCTCGAGTTCCAGTGCCTAAAATGCTATGAGCCTTTTTCTGGCTCCTGGGGGGCTTTCACAGACCCAACGGCCATCTGAGCATGGTGGGGACACAGCAGGGGTGGCTGGAGAGTGAGAACACTGAGAAAGGGGAAGGCAGGAAGAAGGGGGCTCCGGAGGTCCTTCCCGTGGGCTCTCGGGAGGCAGAGGCCACAGGCAGCCGGGAAGGTGACCTCAGCCAGCAGTCGCATGAG
The DNA here is from genome assembly GCF_023065955.2 of Ursus arctos. Classification (NCBI taxonomy): domain Eukaryota; kingdom Metazoa; phylum Chordata; class Mammalia; order Carnivora; family Ursidae; genus Ursus; species Ursus arctos. The sequence goes on along the minus strand of NW_026623100.1, from coordinate 61,533,460 downwards.
GCAAAGCTACATATCCACAGGAAGAGCAGCTTGAAATTCCCAAATATTTTCATTCGATGCCACTGTTTCCGGGCAAGCAATGAACAGCATCTCCGGAGACTCCTACCTTCAGATGTCACCCGCGATCCTCACCAATCTGTGCCTCCAGCCCGGACTTACCCCCCTTGCTCCCAGACTCGGGCCCACGAGACCACTGACCCCTTCCATGTGGATTTCACACGGGATTTCAGTGATGGCTTCATCGTCTTCTCCCCAAGCATGCTCCTTTCCCTCGGTTGCCTATTTCTGCTAACAGAACCATCGTGTAGTCCTCTGCCACCCCAGCAAAAGAAGCTTCGCCTCCGCGCATCACCCAGATCAGTCCTGCCGATTCTAACTCCGAAACTGCTCTTCTGAGCGTGTCGTGCCTCTCCTTTCCCCTCACTCCTGGCAAACCGCGGTGGACTCCTAACCTTCTCTCACCCTCTTCCCTTTGGTGGCCGGGGACGTTGTCATTCCAATAGGAAAATCTCACTCTGCAGCTGAGCCGCGAAAACCCTGAGCTCCCTGGAAGACAAGGTTCACACTCCTCAGCTTGGCATTCAAGACCTTCCACAAAGGGCCTGTGTCTCCTTCTCCAGCTCCCTTACTTGCTGCATCCTGTAGGCCACCCTGTCCACAGGCATCAAAGCCACCCAGGAAACGTTTTCAAAATATGCAAGACATATTCACCAGTGCTGGGGGCTGTCAAGGCAATGCAAAGATTTTCAAAGTCTTCCCTGCTCTGGGTGAACACCCTGTACCTGACTTGCAGGAGGAGGGCCTGGGGGCAGTGGGAAGGCCACTCCGCAGCCAAGTGGGAATCAGGCAGCCTGGGAGCACCAGCAGGTGTGCGCAAATCAGGCAGGGCCACTTTTGTAGTCCTCGGTGTACTCCCCCCCCCCCCCCCCCCCCAGCCAGCATGGGCACGAGCCTCTGCTTCTCCCTGCAGCCGTTTCATTTCCCGGTTCAATCTCTCTCCCAAATGAGGCTGTCTTCTTCTTTTAAGCTCAGACTCACCAGGTGCCTGCTTTTATGTTCACAGACTTCATCTGGCCCTCAGCTTCCACGTGTGACTCATCCTGACAGTGACAAGGTACCTCGGAAGCCGAGTGGCCCGTGTGGAAAGAAACGCTCCTTTTCAATGCATTGCTCCTACCTCTGGGACATGCACAGATGCTTCTACCGCGGTCAACACGGCACCTGCCCAGCTGCCTCAGCTCTCCAGGCGCTTCTTGGCCACTGTCATCCTGCGTCTGTGTGTGTGTGTGTATGTGTGTGCGTGCACACGTGCGTGCACACAGCATGGGCAAGCCCAGCCATCCACACCAATACCTACCCATACAACCCCGAAGACGTTCCCATGACTTGAATTCTGACATGTTCTCAGAAGTTCAGACTGAACTTCTTCTGTGAGTCTGACAAAGCTCTCATTTTGCTTTTGCTTGTTGAGTTTTGGGGTCTCTGTAGCTTTGCTAAGTCCTTACGAAGACCGCTGTGCAGTAAAGGATTCACCCTGCCCACAGATATGCGTGGCCCTTGCCCGGCTTCTGGGCAGTCACTTCTAAGCCATCCGAATGTCCTGCCTCTAAGAGTGTTTACCTGGGAGCCTTGGGATATACCAGACAGTCTATGCTAACACTGTGACTTAGGGTAAGGCCCTTGGGCTGTGTGGTGCCAGCTCGATCTGACCTCTGGAGGAGCACGGAGACCATGAGGGGTCAGCCATGGCTATGGGACGGACCCCCAACAGAAAGCCCAGACGCCAAGGCCCGGGTGGGCTCCCCCGTTTCTCAATGATCTGTACGTGTCGTTCTACATTGCTGTTGGGAGAAGGAAATGCTGTCTGTACAACCCCACTGGGAGGTCCCCTGGAAGCTTGTGCCTGGAACTCTATGCACCTTTCCCACTGAGGATTTTCACCCGTACCTACCTGCTCTACTAAACGGCAATCATGAATATAACAGCTTTGCTAAGTTCCAGGCCCTTCCAGTGAATGACTGAACCTGAGGGTGGTCTTGGGGACCACCGCAATCCTGGTTTTTTAATTTCTCCTCAATATTTGGAAAATGAAATGCCAACTAAAATGTTGGTTGCTTACCTCGGCCGCAGCCTTCCCCAGAAGCCGCCCATGGACCTGCCTCCAGGGTGTGCCGGCTCTGGTACCCTCTCCCTATAAGTTCTGAGGGCTCCTGCCTTTTTTTTATTCCGGTCACAGCTTATGTGTGGTGTCTGCTTGAGTCATGGAGCCCAGAGAGGTGATGAGGGACGTTTGGGGCTAAATACTGTGTGGGGCTGTGACCTTAAAAGCAGCTGCCTAAGATTTCATGCATGAGCCTTGAAGCCACAACACAAAGCTCTCTGAGTTACCTAGGGGGTCAGGAACTGCTCCAGCTGTGTTGACCTCCCCCCCAACCCACAGCCTGCTGGGCAGCAGGCAATGCATCAGTGTTGGCTAAAGAGGCTGTCGATTAACTCCCTCTGAGGACACCATTTCAATGGCTGGCAGCAAAGCAGGTGGGTCCCTTACTGCTGCGAAATATGGCCTCTCCTCCTACGGGTTCAGGGATAGAGGAACTCTCCATAAAGACACCCAGACCCACCACGCGTCCCTGCCTCTGTGCTCCGGAAGGCTGGTCTTTAAGGCTAGGCCCACAGGTAGGCTTAATCAGGCAGCTGGACGAACCCCTGACAGACCCAGGACTGCACCCCTTTTACCCCCCTCCCCAACACATATCTGAGCCCGGGCCCCAGCCCTGCCCCATGGACAGAAGCCCAGCAACGACAGAGGCTGAATGTACCAGCCAATGGGCATCAATTGTCCCTGCGGGATACCTTTCCTTTCTCCACCCACGCATATAATTAAAACCACATTGTGAACGGGCCCTCAAAAAACTCCAAAAGATGGCCACTTGGGTGTCTCACTTGGTTAAGCGTCCAACTCTTGATTTCGGCTCAGGTCATGATCTCAGGGTTGTGAGATCAAGCTCCACGTCAGGCTCTGCCCTGGGTGTGGAGGCTGCTTAAGATTCTCTCTCTCCCACTCCCTCTGCCACTCCCATCCCTCTAAAAAAAATAATAAAAATTTAAAAAAAAAGCAAAAAACCTCCTAGAGAGATCATTCACTCATTTGGTCAACCAGCTTTACCAAGCACCTCTTATAGTTTAGGAATTGTGGTGAGTACAAGGGAGTAAGGCCTCACAGTCTAGGGAAGTGGGGGACAGGTGACAGAGGCTTTCGATGGCAGCCTGAGGGGAGGGGTGCAGGAGAAGGAGGGGTCCTCAAGGAGGTGACAAGAGACGTGGGTTCTTGTTCTGGTTCTGCCACCTAGAATACATGCCACCTTGAACACACCAGCACATACTGAGGAACTGTCTCTTCATCTATAAAGCAAAGACAAATTATTATTTGCAAAACTACCGTGCCTTCCTCACAGGGCTTTTGGATGGAACAAAGGAGGGAGGCGTGTGAAAGGCTTTGAAGCATATGTAAGCCATTATTTATATAAATTTACCAAATGCTACAGGGATTGAAATTTCTCAAAATCTTTTTTCCAACTAAAGAAATATGTAGATAAGGAGCGGTGGGAAGAGCCTCTGTTAAAAAAATTAAAACCAACCTGGTGCTTGTTTCAAGTATTGTCGCGTAACCGAAGGGAAGAAACGGGACATCGAGAGGGTTCCATGTGGACGAGACCAGCTGAGGACGGCTTCTGACAGCCCAAGCCCAGCTCTTTCTTATTTCTTTCTATTTTTGAAAATCCCAAACTCCAATTACAGCTTAAAATTTCCACTTCCACTCACAAGACAAATCACGTTTTACTCTGAGACAAGACACATACAAAGACACGTGTTAACACAGGCTGACACACGCCCACATCCCTGTCCTGAAGGGGATGTCTCAGGGGAATGTTCCATCAACAGGAATCAGGGCCTAGTAAAAGTCTCTGCACCCCACGGAGGCTGCTGTGGCCCCTGCAAGGGGCAGAGTCGGACCACAGACCCGGGTCTGTCCGACCAGTCCTCTGCTACCAAAGCTTTAGGTCAGACAGTGGTGGGGACTGGGAGCTCAGCCTGGGAAGATGAGCTCTATCTTGGAGCCAAATGGGAACAGGCGCCTGGGCTACAAGCAGCACTCACATGCAGGAAGGAGGAGGTGAAGGTTTCTCTGAGCTGCAGGTGAGGTTGGCCAGGGATGTAGGAGTGAGAGCATTTTTCAGAGAGGGCTTCTGTGATGGCCTCTGAGGCCCTGGGGCGGAAAGGTTCATTAAGGCTATCTGAGGAAAGCAAGGCCCCCAACATATCCTGCAGGGCCACATCAGCCTGGGGGGGGCGTCCTATAAGTCAAACACTGAACCGCCATGTGAGCCCACCATTCCACTCATTTGTATGGACCCCAAAGAATTGGAAGCAGGTACTCAAACTTACACAGTAATGTTCACAGCAACACTATTCACAATAGTAAAAAGGTGGAAACAACCCAAAATGTCTATTAGCAGAGGAATGCATAAACTGGGTATTCAGGCAGTAATTTCTCCGACATTGGACAGCAATTTTTTTCTAGATATGTCTCCTGAGGCAAGGGAAACAAAAGCCAAAATAAACTATTGGAACTACATCAAAATAAAAAGCTTGTGCACAGTGAAGGAAACAATCAACAGAACTAAAAGACAAGCCACTGACTGAGAGAATATATTTGCAAATGACTTATCTGATAGAGGGTTAGCCTCCAAAATATATAAAGAACTTATAAAACTCACACCAAAAAAAACCAATCAATTAAAAAATGGGCAGAGGACCTGAGCAGGTATTTCTCCGAAGAAGACATACAGGTGGCCAACAGACACTTGAAAAGATGCTCAACCTCACTCATCATCAGGCACATGCAAATCAAACCCACAATGAGCTACAATCTCACAGCTGTGAGAATGGCTAAAATCAACAACACGAGAAACAACAGTTGTTGGAGAGGATGGGGAGAAACAGGAAGCCTCGTGCACTGCTGGTGGGAATGCAAACCGTGCAGCCACAGTATGAAGGTTGCTTGAAAAAGTTAAAAATAGAACTACCCTACGATCCAGTCATCACACTACTAGGTATTTACCCCAAAATACAAAAACACCGATTCAAAGGGATGCATGCACCCCTATGTTTATAGTAGCATTATTTACAATAGCCAAGATGTGGAAGCAGCCCAAGCGTCCATCGACTGATGAACAGATAAAGAAGATGTGGTACACACACACACACACACACACACACACACAGGAATATTATTCAGCCATAAAAAAGGTGACATCTTGCCATTTGCAACAACATGGATGGATCTAGAGGGCATAATGCTAACTGAAATAAGTCAGAGAAAGACAAATGCCATATGATTTCACTCACATGTGGAATTTAAAAAACAAAACAAATGAGCAAAGGAGAGAGAGAGAGAAACCAAGGAACAGACCTTTAACAGCAGGGAACAAACTGATGGTCACCAGAGGGGAGGTGGGTGGGGGGAGGGGTGAAACAGGGGAAGGGGATTCCGAGTACACACGTTGTGATGAACACCGAGCAACATACGGAATTGTTGAATCACTATATTATGCACCTGAAACTAATATAACACTGTATGCCAACTATACTCGAATTAAAATAAAAGCTTAATTAAAAATGTGCTTATACTGTGACGTTGTGATATAGAAGAGATCTACGCCTGGCCTTTGTTCCTGGTTCACTGAACAAGACCTTCTGAAACCCTGGGGATTTCCTGAGTGATGGGGTGACAGGCATCTTCGTGATTCACAGCAATCGTTTCTCACCAAACCTGAGCTTTTACTAATGAGGTGACTGTTTCTGGGGTGGAGGGGTGAGCCAACCACATGATAAAGGGTTGGCACTTTCAGCCCCCCCATCCCCTCCCGTCTGGGACACAGCAAGGGGAGGATTTGGAAGGGCCTCTAGGGCCAGGCAAAGCCCCTCAACTAAACGGTCTGTTCATAATCTACTATTTCTCAGTGCAGACCTCTTCACCTGGATTGTGCCAGAAAGAGGGGAAGAGAGGATTTTCCTAAACGGCGCTAAGCGCCTCTCCCAATCTCGGGGCAGGCGATCATGGGACGGGTATTCGCATCTGGGCCCACGTGTGAGAGCTCTGCACACCCGCCGAGGTTCTCTCATTGGAACGAACAGAGTTGGGAAGGATTTCCCACTTCTCTAAGCAGTTCACACATACGGATTCTTTCGTCCTCAATACGGTCATTCTGCGGGGAAGAGCAGGGAAGCTGCCACAAAGAGCAAGGAGGAAATCACCACGGCACGGCGAAGAGGCGGTGGGGGCTCAGGCGCGTGTGGTGCCGCCAGGGAAAATCAGTCCAAGTCACGCCATTCCCCCGACACCGCGTCCTCATCTGTGAAATGGGTATGTGAGAAATACGCGGCCTCGTACTTCACGGAGCAGCTGTGGGAGTCGGTGACTCAGGGCGGACAGGAAGGGCACAAATGCTAAGCCCCTACAGTACAGAGCCTTCTGTAGATCAGGACAGGGCGGACGGTCTTTGTGGGATATATAATCCGACCGGAACATTAAGGGAAGGTTCTTCTCATTTTCAAAAGGAGTAACTGAGACATGGAGTGAGGAAGCAGACGGAATTCCAGAGCAATTTAAGGGCTGGCAGAGGCCAGGAATTCAGGTTTCTCGGCATTCTGCCCACGTGCCTCGGCCTTTGGGCAAGGGTGACGCATGGGTGGAGGGAAGACAGAAGTCTCAGGAATTGGGTGACAAGGCCCAGTCACCTCCGCTGCCTTCTTGTCACAAAAGGCACTCATCAGGGCTCCCTTTCCAGAACCTTCTATCGTCTGGGAGAAATAGTTCTGGGCAGTTCTCTCACCCAAAAGCTGCAGGGGTCATGTATCAGCAGCTGCCAGCAACCCCACTCACAGGCCTGCTGCAGGTGCCAGTGTGATACAAAGAACAGTTCCCCGGCTTTGCCGCCCCACCGCCTGCTGTGTGACAGTGGGCAGGCAGCTCTACCTCAGTGTCTCCATCTATCACATAGGGACAGCACTCAGCCCCACCCCTCTCCCAGAGGGCCTGGGGGCGTATGTGAAGTGCTGGCTTGAGAGAGCCTAGAGGAGGTGGGGGCGCAGCACTGTGACCCTCAGTCTGCCCCACTCACCTCTTTGACTCTGTGCAGCAGGGGCTGGAGCCAGTCCCTGTTCACCTCGCAGTGGCTGTCCAGGAAAGTCAGAGTGGTGCCCTTGGCAACGCTGGCGCCCCGGATCCGGGACCGGACCAGACCTGTGGTAGCGACAAATGGGCAAGTGGGCGCCCCTGTCCTTCCGTCTTCCAGAGAGCTCACAGAGGAGCCACACGACATTCCCTGCACACTAAACGCACATCCCCAGCCCCCACACCCACACTCCAAGGCCCCGCCCAGCTGCACAGACCTACCTTGCCGCTCGCTGTTGCGTATGCACTTCACCTTGGGCAACTTGACAAGCTGCAGGCAGTCCTCAGCTGCAAAGACAAAATGTTTGTGGTGTGAGCACCCGGCGGTGGACATGAACCCGGAGAGTAGGTAAGGCAGCCCAGCCTGCTGTCCCTGCCCCCACCGCAGGCCCTGTCCTGACTCCAGGGTGGTTGTGGGCTTTGGATGAGGCTGACCGACCACTGCTATCGATATACAACGTGGCCCAGTCCATGCAAAGTGGCCTCTTTGGTGCAGGTCGGTCACATAGCAGCACTTGTGTGCTTACTAGGAAGCACTCCCACATGGGAATTCTTGGTACGATCACCTGGAGACTCTTCTCCTTTCCTACAGACCATTAAAAAAATGAGATAAGAGTCCTGCTCACTCTAATGGGTTCTAGCAAAAACTGCTGGGAGACCACACAATGGATGAGATAAATTTCAGAGTTTCCTTTCTGATCATGGGCTTTTGATCCTGGAGACCTTATCTGTTAAGTGATCTGTTCAGGGTATCCCATCACACAGAGACGGCTTAACTCTCCACCATTCAGGGGAACGTGCCAGGATGGGCAGGAGGAGACCCCCGGCTTATCTCTGGCTTGCCAGCTTACCCATCACTTGCTTGATTCACCAATCCTCTGAACTCCACGTTGGGACCCCACCATGTTGGCTTTGTTTCGCTGGTTTACCAACCTTACCCTCTCTCCCACGGAGCCCACCCAGTCCGAGGGGAATGAAAGGAGGGGGTGGTTTCAGCCTGCAATCAGGCTAGCGATTCCCACAGATACAAGTCAGGAACCTCTAGCGCTATAAATTGCCCTGGGCTCTGGGTCCCAGGGTCAATCCTCCAAAGGTTTCCACGTCCAGGAATGTAGGTTAGGGGCGCGCGTGCACGCACACACACACACACACACACACATACACACACACCAACAATCATGGATCTACTAAATTTACTGTGTAGGTCCTCAAAGACTCGCAGCAGAGAATCCAAGACATTTTTTTTTAAAGGTAAGGTTTATCTCCCTCTTGAGCCCCTCAGGGACACTCAAAGTCTTCCGTACCTGCTACAAAGCCAGGCTTTCCCCCTTCCCTGGAGAACCAGTGGAGTGGCCTCTGCCTGTTATGCGGGGGCTGGGAACTTGTATCTACAGAGCAAGGGGATGAAGATACTTACGGTCATTGCTGAAGTCATCTACTAATATGATCTCCTGGATCAGATTCATCGGCGTGCGGTTTAATACACTGCGAGGTGGAAGGAGGGGAGATGATTATGACGTCTAGTGACAAATGCATGTATTAACCCGAGCTTTAAATAGACATCATCACATTTGAGGAATGAAAACTCAGGGCAACCAAAGGGCTTGTGCCGTTACACTGCTGACCTGTGAGCCCCTGGGATACGACCCTGCCTTCTCCTAGTGAATGCCACCGCACGCACCCATGGAGTCGGGAACCCAGGAGTCATCCTCAGTGACCGCCCTTCCCCACTGCCGCCGCCCCCAAACCCCATACAAAATCAGTGACCGGACCCGCCTGTTCTACTGGAGAAGGTCACTCAAACCACTTCCACCTCTTACACCTCTGTCCCAGTTCAACTTTTGCCCAATTTTTTGCAGCAGCCTTGACCTGACCAGGCCGTCCTCGCAGGGCCTCCAGAGTGAGCTCTCTGAAGGCTCGATTTGATCTCTCATCATGTGGCTTTCCTCACTAACACAAACAACTAAGTTGAGCCTCCCCAGGGTCTTGCCACCATCTCCACCCAAACCCTCAGTACGCTCGCTCTCCACGATCTGGACACGATCATGCCCAGGGCCCTCGTCTGGTGGCATCCTGCTTGTTCATAACGGAGAGCCCCAGGTCTCCCTCGATGCCGTGGCCCGAAATGCCCCTCTTCTGCCACAAGGACCCGTTCACCACACCTCCTAACAGCTTCCCACTACTTGGCATGAATTGCTTCCACTTCCTGCGGCTTTCACCCGCCTGACTCTGAGGGCTGGTTTGCTGGCCCCACTGGTCCACTCCTGTCCCTGGGAGCAGGGTCCTTGTCAGTACTCTCTGCGTTGCCAGAGGCCAGCCCAGAGCCATGGCCTGTCATTTCCTCCAGGGGTGGGTACTATCCAGCTCCTCTGCGCTCAGCACTGGGTCTACAAGGAACCAAGGGGAAGTCTGCTCTGCCTTCCAGAAGCTCGAAGTCGAGGAGCTCCTTACTACAAGCTGTGTGATCTGGGGCAAGTTCCTTTACTGCTCTGTGCGGTAAGAAGCCCCATCTGTAAAATGGAGAGAACAGCAGTACCTACTTCACTGGGCCATTGGGAGAATTGGAGAGAAAATGTTTCTAGAGGATTTAGCACCATGTCTGGCTCAAAGCAGCAATTCCTGTCGCAGGAATGTGCAGCAGGAATGACTTGGCATTGACTTCACGTGCCAGCCTGGACTGCGAATTGGGCTTACAGGGAGAGGCTGCGTTTCCATGTTCCTTTGGGGTCTCAGGCCGTATTCCACATCCGAACGCCCCAGACCACTCAGTTCCTCGGGCACCTTCCAAGGCCATACTGCCCACTGTAGGGTGCCCGTGGCCCTGTGTGTGTTGGAGAGGGGTTCGGATGGTGCTGGTAGAGGCGCTGTGAGTTCCCTCAGGAGGGCTGATCTGAGCCCTGCTTCCGGTGAGCAGCCCTGTGTAAGCAGGATGCAGAGACTCTCCAGGAGAACTTTGCCTGGAGCTACTTTTATTTATGAAGCCTTAATTCTCACCATGGCAACTAGTATAAGGTGGGAGAGGAACCCTGACTCCAAGCGCTGAGCTGGCTGTTGGGAGGTGGGGACAGGGAGGGGCAGGCGGTGGTGGGAGGAGACCCTCGCCACATGGGATCAATTGACAGTCCCAAAGAAAACACACACCAACCCCATAACCAGTCCTCTAATCAGACAGGGGAGGGGGGAGGGAGGCAGCAAGAGAGGGAAAACCTGCTTGAAGAATACCCTCTAATGAGGTTTGATTAAGGCGGCAGCTTCCGCATGCGATTCCCCCTAAATCCCTGCCGGCTCTTTGAGATTCAAGAGTTCTCTTCTGTGAACATCAAAAGGTAAATCGCGTGCAGCTCTGTGCGGGTTGAACTGAGAGATGATTAGCGAATAAAAAATGTCCAGGGTTTAAAAAAAAAAAAACCACCACCCAGAAATCGTCAGCCCTAAGAGCTAATTAGACCATTTCCTGGTAACACCTGGCTTGTTTTTGCTCCTCTGATCAGAGCAATTGGAGTGATAGCGGGGGCTCTAGGAACGCGGCTCCGGATTGTGAGGCCTGCGAGGGGCACGTGCTCTGGGCTCCTGGGGTGGCCAGAGGAGAAAGGTCAAGTCCAGCCCAGGGGAGCTGGCCTGGCCTCAGAGGACCCCCCCCCCCCAGGGCCCTCCTTCTGCACATCCACTGCCACTCCCACCACCCTGCCCCTGGTTGCTCCGTTCCCCCCCTCACTTTGCTGTCCCCAGTTTGTCCTCCAGGCAGCTTCACCAGCCCGCCTCTCTCCGCCATGACTGGTCCCTGTCCTTTCCCTACAGCCTCAGCGTGACAGTGAGCGCTCACCTCACTGGCATACCGGGGTCCCACTCTGCCTGGGAGGTATTCTAGAACGGAGTCTCCTTATACACGGCTCACTTCTCTGCCCGAGGGTAGCTGTGCTGCCAGCATCTCCCCCACCTTTGACTTTTCTGCCGCTGTGCCCGTGCGGCGGGGCCCACACGGAGCAGCCTGCGAGCGGCGGGCACGGCCGTGTGAGCAGCGTGGGAGGCCGGGCGGCTCCGCTGTGCCACCCTGAGCGAGACGCCAGGCCACTCCCAGCCTTCGTTTTCCTCTGTAATTACATTTTCCCTGTAAAGGCAGGCGATATTAATACTTGACCTACTTCACAGGCTTCTGTACGTATGAAATGAGGAAATGTATTTGAAATTGCTTCATGAGCTCCGCGGTGCTGTATGCAGGCAGGGTTTATCAAATGCTCCATAAACCCCAGGTGAATGAAGACCTGAGGCCGGCTGACAGTTGACTTTGGTCGTTCTGGAGCCGGGCTGACTTGGGTGCAAGTACTCTATCCACGCTGGCTTGAGAGCTTCGGTACTGAGGTATGTAGGTACTTAGCTACTGAACTTGCAGCACCCCAACTTCCTCAGCTGCATGAAAGGTGCTTAGCACTGAGCTTGGCACCGTGGCTGCTTTTGGAATCTGCGTATGGATAATAACGATGGTACTGGTTCTCAAAGTGTGGTCCCAGGGCCAGCAGCCTCTATGTCACCTGGGGACTCGTTAGAAAGGCAAATGCGTGGGCCCCACTCTAGACTTACTGCGTTAGAACACCTGGGGCTAGGAGGCTGCAGGGGCTTCTGATGTGGGCTCAGGTATGAGAGCCGCACAGCACTGCTGCCCGCCCTGGCTGGAGGGGCATCCTGACACCTGCTGTCCCTTGCACGGGCTCCCTCGGTGCCATGTGCTGCAGCGAGGCCTTTACCTACCTGAACTCCCTCTTCCCCATAATCATGTGAGGTGGTTATCAGCAGCTCTTGTTTTACAGGAAAGGAAACTGAGACAGAGGGGTCAAGGAACTTGTCCAGGTCACATAGCTGGTAGCAGACCAGGCCCCAGGGTCCCATTTCTTATCCACCTTTACCTAAGAAACCACTCCTCTAACTCCAGGATTTTACAAAAAAGCAACAATAAGGAGATTCAGGATATAAAGAGATCAACTGCACATGCTCTGGAGCCCCCACGGGAAATGTAGGGTTGAAGGATGCCCCAAAAGGAAGGGGACAGCCCTGGGTCTCACATCTACCCAGGGACCCACTGCAATACCAGACAAGAGAAACCACTCCTCAGGGCTTGTCTTCTCTCTCCTTAAGTGAAAGAAGTCCTTCGTTGATCTGGGTTGTGACACTTTCCCTCCCCCCATCAGGCCTCTGCCTGCTCTGAGCGTCCCCATGTGTGCCCTTCCAGCCCGCAGCCCCTAGCTAACTCAGGAGCTCAGGGGGCCAGAGGGCTCGGGCAGGGATGGGCAGAGGGACAAAGGCTTGGCCAAGTACTGGGGGGAGGGAGGGGGAAGAGAGGGTACATTCAGTCCTCCCCTTGAGTGTCTTTTTGTGAGAGCCTGGAAGCAAAGCCATCAGAATTCTGGAACATGAAGGATGAAAGATACCTCAGAGAAGATCCTTGCATTGACGACAAAGTAAGATAGGAAGTGCTCCTCATTCAGTCCCACCTCCGTGCTAGTGATTTATTTGTGCGTCAGGACAGGGAGGGTAAGGAAAGTAGAGAATCCCAAGGCAAATCATACCTGCCATGGGCATTTCTAGAAGCAATCTTCCTTGCTTCCACCCCTAATATTCACCTTCATCTTGCTTTTGATATAAAAGCCTGTCTGTTCACACACAGGTCTCCCCTCATTCCACTATTTTCATGTATCACACTTGGATCTGAGCCTGGGGGCCTGGCTTCTATCAGAAGTTCCTCAGAAGCAGGAAATAGGTCCACGGACTCTCCTGGCAAAGCGCCCAGCAGTTTGGTGTATGGTCTGGCACTTTCTGGGGGCCTTTTGAAAAGTATGGCGTGGATGGGTCGCAAGCCCCCTTTCGGAGCACAGTGCACAGGGCCTTGGGGCAGCCCTCATCAGGCTGGTGGACAGAGGCGCGGGGGCTGTGTCCTTAGCTGCCCCCCACGTCCCTCCAGGAAGTCAGGAAGCTGAGTCTTGGCTTCTGTGCTTCCTAGCCCAGTGGCTTTAGGCCTCCATTCACTTCATGCACCCCTGACTTCAGAGGCTCCGGAGGGGACTCCAACTGAAGTGAGATGTAATGTGTTCTGGAGACCATAAAGCTCAGCATACATTTAAAATATTAATAATATTATTATAAAGTATCATTATTACTCTTATAAAGAGATGGAGGAGAGGCGGGACGAGAAGGGAAAATACGTCTTAGAGCCGAAAGGGACGAGTCTATAGGCAGCAGCTGTATGGGAAATGGGGGGCCTGGGGGCCCCACGGGATAGTAGAATACCCCCAAATGTCCTAAGGTAATGTCTTCTTGTGGGAAATGTGATAGAACCAGGAATGCTGGAAACATGAAAGATGTTTTCATTCCCGTCTTTACCGATGTGGTCAGTGACCGACACAAGGTCACACGGCTAGGAAGTGGTAAGGGAAGGACTTGACTCCAGGTACCCCACAGCCTCTTTTTCTTGAGAGCTCAGTAGCTGTGCAGATATGGACACAGCTAACGTGGCTCAAGCACCTAGTTTCACCAGCTGCAGTGGCCAGTCCCTTACCCAACTGAACCCAAAGCAACTCCATGCGGTAGCTGTGGTCATGATTCCCATTTCCTTGATCAGGCAACTGAGTCACAGGGAACTTAGGTAAGAGATGAATAAGACATAAGCTCCTTGCCCTAAAGGAGCTCACTGAAGATGACATCTGGGAAAAATGCATTAGGTGCTAGAGTTGAGATGTGCAGTAAGGAGCCCAGAGGAAGGCCCTAAGGGGGCGTGTGTGTGTGTGTGTGTGTGTTGAGGGGTGGACGTGTTTGATGTCAGAGGACTCCTAGAAAGAAAAAGAGAGGCCAGCTGGGAAGGCAAGGAGCCTCTCTCTGATCCCGTAGTGTCCTCACGGAAACATCTGGCAGACGTACCCAGACATGACCTTGTGGAACAGCCACCATGAGTGGTGAAAGGCGGAGGCTGCCCTAAGTTTGTTCCGGAAACCCTACCTCGTGCCCAAGCAGACCATGACAGGAGTGGGGCTGTGGTGTGGCATTTTCAAAGTAGCCACCTCTGCTCCACTGTGAGCCCGCTCAGCCTGCACGGCCCAGGAACAACGTTCTCCCCTCACCAGAAAAGACCCAGGTAAATCAGATCACCCCGTACCCTCGTCCCCTACATGTACTCGTTCAAGTTTACAAATCAGACAGGTACTTTATTAGTCTACTGTGAGACTCACAGTGACTCCTGACAGTGACTCAGGACATTTTCGTGTTAAGACCTGAAGCCTCGTTGGGAAATTGAATGTGAATCTGGTGACTTGCGGGCCGAACACAGCAGCCAGGGCAGACAGGGCAAGCAGCTGGCAGAAGGAACGAGCTGGCCAGCTGCCAAGGACATCTGGGCAGCAGACAGAGCTGCCCCTGTGGACAGGGGAAACAATGTGCGTTTGGGCAGGACCGTCCCTGCATTTCTATGGGATGCATGGACCCTCCACAGCGGACATTCATTGGAAGTGACAGTGGCCCCCAAGACATGGTGCCTGCCATCAGGGTGAACCTACTGCTGACTCCCTCCCATCACCTGGAGCTTCCCTGCCTGCCCACCACCAGGCATAGGAAGGTGTGGCTTCGTGATGGAAATGACGAGAGATTTTGCCATGCTTGGTTGTCCTCTCCCAGTCCCTCCCTCTCTGTGGGATCAGGCGACCATGTGCTGAGCTGTCTACCCGACAGGGGGGCCTCATGTAGGCCAGGTGTCTAGGGGCATGGAGATATGCAGGCACTTTATCCCAGGGCCGGCCCCAACACCAGGGAGGCTGAACACCACCTGGAGCATGGCCTGGCCTATGGAAGCTGCTGAGAGGAACTGAGGTCAGCAAGGGTTTGAAACCAGCTTCCCCACCGTTAGCTAAGCAAGAGGAGCCTCGATTTAGCATCTCCGAGTCTCAGTCCCCTCAGCTGTAAAGCGGGGACAGCAATGGCCTCCCACCTCCCCAGCTGAGAGTATGAGCCAAGGCGTGTCTGCACACCAGAGGGCCTCATGACTGATGGTCGGCATTGCCACCGTCTGAGATGTCAATGATGCCGGAGACCTGAAACAGGAAGGGGGGCCAGGTGGTGTTGGGGGTAGGATGGGCAAGGAGGCCCCAGAGCTGCGGAAGGATATGGCCTGGGGAAGGGGAGCCAAAACAACCAGGGCCAAATCCCCAGGGCCCCATCTGTGTGCCACGGGGAGTTCTGCTGGGCTCTGGTGCTGGGACTTCTGCATGTCCCAGCTTCGTGCAGGCCATGGGTCGGACAAAGGAAGAATGCACCTGTTAGAGCAAGAACGGGGCCCAGACTCGGAACTGCGGGTGGTGGAGAGGAGAAGCGGGGTCGGGGCTGGAACAGAAGGGAGATGGCTGGGAAAGGAAGTGTCAGCCACTGCCTTCAGGCTGCTCTGATTTGCACTGAGGCTCCTGGCCACGTGGGAGGCTGTGGAGAGGCGGGTGCTGGGAGAGGCAGCACTTGGCAGACCCAAGTTCTAATCCCAGCCTGATGCTGGGGTGGGGTATGTCCTCAGTCTCGCGGAACCTTAGCAACCCTGGCAGCTGTGGAAGTTAGAACTGTTCCAGAGGCAGCCTAGCACGATGGTTAAGGGCGTGAGCTCCAGGTCCTCTGTGGCTGCCGGTGACGGGCAAGCTGCTGACCACCTCGGGCCTCTGTCTCTCCCCATATAAAACAGGGGACAAGCCGCCCTCACAGGGGTGCGAGGAGTGACAGAATGGAAGCGAGTCAGACAGCACTCGCACGGACTCAGAGATGCCTGATATTTTTAGTGCAGGGCTAGTCCCCCCACCCCCGGTGACCAGACCCCTCTTCCCGAGAGCTGGGCCTGGGAGGGCCGACCGATGAGGAGGGCTGTCTCACCTGCGGATGGTTCTGAGCAGGGTGGAGCGGGCCTCGTTGTGGAAGGTGATGATGATGCTGGTGGGAGGGAGGTCCGTGCAGTACACCAGCAGGGTGCATCTGGGGAAGGAAAGGCAGGAGGACACATAAGACCTTGGGGGCGAAGCAGAGTTAAGTGCTGGAACCAAGGGCACTGTGGCCGTCACAGTATGGACGGAGGCCTGGTGCCTGGGGGGACCGGCCCAGCTGCCCAGCACAGGTGAAGACTCCAGGGCAGGGCAGCGCCCAGCATGACTGAAGTTCAATTCCCCACCTCCACAGAGGAACTTGGACTTGGATCCAAATTCAGTTAGTGCACAGAACATAAACGTGGGGTTTCTCGCACGCCGAGTTAATGCACAGAGGTTCCTGGCAGCCACACAAAGCAACCCCTATGTCTTGGACTCTGCTCCCCAGTCTGTGTTCATCTGGGTCGGCAGAAGCCTCACCGTGTCCTGGGCCAGCAGCTCCAGCCCACCCCACCATGCTGACCTCTGACCTCCTGCCACACAGGCGGAAATCCGGCACGTTTAACCAGGCAGAGCCCTAAAACCCTGGCATAGACAATAAAACCCCATCTTGAAAAAGCATTCATTTCCACGTGTCCAGGATCATTTCGTATGACAATTACATCTGGGGTAATTTCAATTTAATACCTCGCTGCAAGGGAAAATTGTAGCCCGCAGCCCGAAAATTACTATAATAATGAAAATAAACCCGCCAAGTGATGCTGGTGCCACCAGGGACTATCTCTGGGTAAGTGCTTCCTCCTGTTTGCAGCTCTTTCAGGGGCTGTCCAATTACGGGGAGTGGTATTAAACGAGGAAGTAAATAACAGACATTTGGGTAGTGAAACAGTTCTTCTCTTCGTTTTCCAATTTCGTCCTCGGCTCAGGCCTTTGCATTTGGGGTCCGGAGATCCCAGGATGGACTTCCAGGCGACCGTGAGCCCAGTGAAACTGTTTGCAAAGCAGTGTATGCAAACGTGTGGGTTGTTGTGGTTTGGTTTTGTTTTTCTCTGGAAAGATGATTCATAGTTTTCACTAGATTCTCAAAGAAGTCTGTGGCTGAAAACACTTCATCTCAATCCTAGGCCAGTGAGCCTGATGTCCCTTTGGCCTCCTTGAGACCTGAACATGTTCGTCCAAAAGCAAACAATGAACAGGAGAATTTACACAGAGAAAGAGGGGCTCTTGTGCTCAGGGCCTAAGCAGAGCTGGGCTTGGGTCACCTGCCAAGAGCCAAGAATTAGGAAAGGAAGGCCCCAGGGGAAAGGAGAGTAGAAAGGTGAGTCATGACCTTCAGGCCTTCCCCATGCCCCCCCCCCCCCCCCCCCCCCGCCAGAGACAATGCCTCACCACATCATGTCAGCTCCACCTACTAAGAAAACCCTCCAGAATCCACTCCTCTTCTCTTGTCCCCATGGTCCTGGCTCCCAGAGTCCTTATTCCTCTCAGGGATTCCTGTGGCAGCCTCCTGACTGGTCTTCCTGCCTCCCCCCTCTGCCCCTGCCACTCACGTCCTGTCCACCACACAATTCTACTCAGGCCTTCCTCTGGCCTGAAGCCCTCAGTGGCTCCTGATGCAGAAAGTCCAAACTCCCTATCACAGCCCTTGAGACCTCCCACAGTGGCAGCATCGTATGTTGCCAGAACTCTCTGGCCCTGCTCACACTAGGACTTCTGCGTGGAGCAGTGTCCTTCCTCCTTTCTCCACCTAATGAGCTCCTACTCATCCTTTAAGACCCAGAGCAAATGCCCCCCCTTCTGTGAAGGTGTTCCGTACTCCCCCAGATAAGCAATGACCTGTCCTCTGTGCTCCCGTAATTCTGTACAGATCTCTCTTCTAGAATTTTCGGAGCTGGGAATGTCTCCTGCACTTGACTATTATTTCCTCTAGGGAAGGACCCTTGTCTATCTCCATGTCCCTAGAACAAGAATTCAGCATACTAGATGCCCATTCATGGGGAGAGGGAGAAAGAAATTTGGGAAATGCATTCCTAACTCAGCTGACTACTTAAGAGTTGATGGCTTTCAAAGGCGTGGCAGCCAGCCTCCCCGAAGGCTTCCGGTAAATCTCAATGCCTCATGTAGTTCTGTCGCTCACTGAATCAGCTCTAGCTCCCACAACCAACGGAATATGATGGAAGTGACAGTGGGCGACTTCCAAGGCTAAACCGTAGGACTGTGGGCTCTGCCTTGGCCACCTGGAGGGAAGCCAGCGGCCGAGGAAACTCAAGCCACCCTGCGGAGGCATGCCCGTGTGTGGAAGTACCGAGGCCTCTTGCCCGCCATCGCCACCACCCACTTGCCAGCCACGGGAATGAGCCGCTGTGGAAGTGAGCCCCCCAGCTTCCGCCAAGCCTGCAGATGACAGAAGCCCCAGCAGCTCCACGCCGGACCTGCTCGGAACTCCTGATCCATGAAGACTAAGAAGATAAGCAACGATTCCAGTGGTTTTAAGCTACTAAGTTTTGGGGGTGACTTGTTAGGCATTTGTTAACTATTATAAAACGGGAAGGAAAATGCCTTGACATAGCCCCCAGGGAGAAGAGGCCTTGAACTTGCCTATCTTTATATACAGACCTGAGTTTAAATTGGGAGCAATGAGGAAGAAGGGCAGGTGGCTGGTTGAGATGGACTTGTGGGGAGCCCTCAGTTGCCACACTGCGGGGTCCACGAGGGCATGGAGGGGCATGGAGAGACCCAGGCAGAGGAAGAGGCAGCAGCCAGCATGGGGAGAACCAAAGGAAGGAGGTGGATGTCGGGAGCAGAGCGATGCTCGTCTGTCTTTTACAGGAAGGTAATAAAGCTGAGAGCTTAGCAGGACCTCCTTGTCTCTGTCAGAGAGAGGGGACAAAAAGAAAGACTGACCCGCGTGACTCATAACACCACAACTGGCAGGGCTGTGCCAAGGGTCAGGCGCTGGGCACTGCCCTGGGGATGGCAAAGGGACCCCAAACCCTAGCTCTGGTGATGGAAGTTATTGAGGACAAGTTCGTGTGGCAGGGTGAGAGTGGAAGCCGCCGCTCAGAGAGCTTCTGGGGACAGAGGCCATTCCTCCTACCTTGGCCAGTGCAGCTGGGAGGCGGGTGTGTGACTGTACGATGACCCAGCAGCACGCACACACACGGGGCTCGCAGAGCAGAGAGGCAGGCTCATGTCCACCTGGGGTGCTGAAGTCTTCACGGGCGAGGAGATGCTAGACGAGCTAGCGACGGACGGAGAGAAATGGGGTACAGGGTCCCAGTCCCGGTAGGGTTCTGGACCCGCAGGCTGAGTGCCGCAGTGAGACTGTTCATAGACTATTCGCCTGGGGGTCGTACCCCACCGACCGGATGTGGGACTACAGGCCAACCACCTCCTCTCCTATCTGCTGTCCACTTATCTGTAGGACAGGGCTTGGGCTCTCCTGCTGAGGGTTCCCGTGCATAGTAATCGGAAGCTCTGATTGCAGCTGACACCAAATAAAAATGATTTGACAGAACGCCACAAAGACCGTTCTGCAGCTTGGGCTCAACTATGTGGCTGGACATCGAATTGACTTTTCTGAGCCTCAGTTTCTCTGTCTGGAAAGTGGAGACAACAATTTTTAACTTGCAGATTTTTCCCCTAGATTATTGCTGTTGTTTAATATTCCATGCTTGATAAAACTGTCAGGACTGTTATCTTCAACAGCAAGTTCAAATGTGCAGAGTACTCCCCCCATTGGGCGGTTCTGTCTTGTCTGACAGAGGGCGAGGCGCCCTGAAAGGTGAGGGGGGAGGGGGAAAGAGCAAAGAACCCAGCAACAGTTTTAGAGAAACGAAGCCGGGTTATGATGTCGGTTTGAATCCTGAATCTGTCGAAAACTGGCTGTGTGCCCTTGGGCACATCATTTGCCCTCTCAGAGCCTCGATGTGTCACCTGTTGAGTGCAGACAGACACCTCCCTTGCAGGCTTGCTGTGAAGACCACAGACTGCAGGCAAAGCACCAGGTGTTTAACAGCTGCCAAGTAAATGGCAGCTACAATTATTATCAGCACGGCTCTAGGGGCTGAAGCAGCTCCGTGCAGTGTTCTGCCCTTATGGACTAGAACCATGAACTCATGATTCCAAAAAGGAAGGGGCCTTGGAGATGACCCAGTTCAGCCTCCTAGACTGGGCAGACCTTGGTGGCGGGACAGGCATTGGCAGGAGCCTGGGCGGTCATGCTCTTGGACCTCACTCCCCTCCACCCTCCTGCAGGAGAAAGGTCAGGGGGCTTCTCTCTGGGTGGGGCAGGAATCCCCGAAGAGCTCCAGTGTGCACAAGCCCAGGGAGGGCGGGCAGCAGGGCACTGCCTCACACCTCAATGGCCTGGGCATCTTGGCTCTTGGGACTTCACAGATTCTTCCTTCTGCCCCTGGTCACAGTGCGTCAGCTGTCTCATCAGACCTTCGCAACAGCTTCTGAGAACCTCCACTCCCCAGAAGAGCAGACCCGGGGCTCAGAATCTCACTCAGAGTCACACACCTGGGGAGTGACTCAGGTGAGCTGCGCCCAGGTCCTGGGACTTCTAACTGCCACCTGTCCCCAGCACCCCGCAGCCCTACTTGGGGATGAGCAGTCAGCACTGGCAGCAACCAGGCTGAGAGGCAGAGAAAAATCCTTCAAACTGGACGCCATGAGGAGAGTCGGCTCAGACGGTGGGCTCTCTGGGAGAAGACTCTAGAAGATTAATCAAATGGCAAGATCTATTAGGGACACCGAGGGGATGTTGAAAGCTTCCAATGCTGAGATCTGGCGCCCGCAGACAGACGGGAAAGCATGTTTGTAATTTATTATTCAGGGGTTTTACTGGAGAGAAGAGCAAGTGAGCAGGAAAGATCAGAGTGGGAGGAGGGCCAGGAGGAAGGGCGGACCACATGGTGTGTGGAGACTGACGCCAGCCTGCCCACCGGGGCTGCTGTCCTGATGGCCCCAAGCACCTCCTGAATAACATCTGCTCCGCTGAGCTCATCCCCCACATGCAGTATTTTCTGTTTTGTGCTTCTCTTTTTTCTTTCTGCAAAATTCAGCTGAGGCTCTTGATTTCCCCAAGCTCAGGTGCATCTCAAAGTGTTTCCTGAACCATCAACTTCTTGAGTGTTGAGCGCCACTTACAGCCAAGGCCGCCTCCACAGAGGGTCTGAGATGCTAGCCCCAGGGCACAGGCAGGAGCTTCCTCTTCGGTCTCTTTCCGTCTCTCCAGCACCAGTCCCTGCTCCCCTACCCACCCCCGCCCCGCCCTGTATGCCAGCAGGTGCCAACGCGGGTATGTCAGAAACATTAAGTGATGATCACCATCAGTTCCCACAGAAACGTAATGTACACATGCTTTTTTTTTTTTTTAAGATTTTATGTATTTATTTGAGAGAGAGAGCGACCCAGAGAAAGAGAGAGTATAAGGCAGGGTGGGCAGGGGGAGAGGGAGAAGCAGAATCCTCCCCTGAACTCAGAGCCTGGCGCAGGATCCCTGGATCACACCCTGAACCAAAAGCAGACGCTTAACTGACTGAGCCGCCCAGGCGCCCCGTGCACAGCCTCTTATTTTGTTGCACAAGCTCGTGAGACTGAGAGCTGCCTCTAAGCGGTGTTAAGATGGCATCATCATCCCCATTTTATCAGTGGGCAACAGAGGCTCCCGAGGGTCCCAAGGGTGCCTGCTGAGGCTGGCACCCAGGTCCTCTGACTCCTGGACATACGTCTTCCTCCTACAGCGTGCCACCCTTACGGAAGAAAAGACGTGGTCATAAATTACAAACATTTGGGGTTTGATTCTGGAATGTCAAAACAGGAGGGAGTGATGGAGTGGCAGACCCAGGAACCCGGAGGAAGAGGACAGTGCAATTATTATCACCAGAATGTTGATGGAGAGAAAGGCCACTGGTCTCCCCCCGCAATTGACAACGGCACCAAGTGTGAGAAGACAGACTCCTGAAGGGGGGGCTCTGGCATCCCAGAGGGGAGACTGAGGGCAGCTAAAGAAAGCGGAAAAGTCACACAAAAATGTGGCAGAATGTAATGGAGATCACACAGGCCTGGGGTGGGACACTCGGGTGTGTCATCACTTGGGAGCTTGGCAGTGACTTCACTTCCCTAAGCCTTGGCCCCCGGTCTACAGTGATGAAAATATCCATCTCGTAATGTTCTTAAACTGCTACTTCGGGGGCACCTGGGTGGCTCGGTCCGTGAAGCGTCTAACTCTTGGTTTCAACTCAGGATGTGATCTCGGGGTAGGGAGATCAGCGTGGAGCCTGCTTGGGTTTCTGTGTCTCCCTCTGCCCCCACCACCTGCCCTCCCAGTGTGCGTGCACACGCTCTCCCTCCAGTGCCGGGCGCTGTGCGGAACACCTTGCATATTTAATGCTCACCGTAACCTTATGAGGGGCCACTGCTTGATGGACTCACTCAGGAGGAGACTCAGGCACCGGGAGGTGAAGCAACTTGCTACAGCCAGTGCAGGGATTTGAACCCAGGCCTGCCAGACGTCCTTGTCACCATGCCACCACCTCTCCACGCCAGCACTGTTACAAGCACTAGGGTATCCAAAAGCCTTCAGCTGCTGCTCAGGTCCCATCTGTGTCCTGTGCCCTGTGGACCCATGGGCCCCACTCAAGTCACCAACCCAAGAAGCAGTTTCTACTGAGCTCTGGAATCCAGCCGTTGCAGCGACCTGCCCGGGGAGGGGGGTGGGGGACAGGCTGTCGCTCCTGGGCAGTTAGAGGAGGACAGGGAAAGGGCCAGCTGAGCTACCCTGGGGGATAACGACAGGGGCTCCCACTTCCTGCCCAGGCAGAGCCAGCGGATGTGTGATTTCAATGAGGCCCTAGGAGGGGAATTTGTGAACACCTATTCTAAAGCTAATGTCCATCCCTCTGACTCCTACAGTCCTGAACACGTGGCAGAGGGCAGACTCAGACAGAGAAAGTGAATAGGCTGTCTTCTCTGTGTGTTCCATTTCCCTGAACTCTATGGCCACAAGGGCCAAAAGAAGCACAGGCATACAGTGGGAGTGGGACCGGTTTCCTGGGAGAGCCCTGTCTGTCTCCGAGGGAGAGACAATCTGTGGATTCCCAGGTGCAGGGGTGTGCGGGCACATCCTCCGTCCCTCCCACACTTTTGTCTCGTCTCACCATGTCATGGCTCCAGCCCTGATGAGGCCTTGGGGAGACCAGCATCTCTTCCCCTCACTCCCCAATGACACCAATGCCCACCCCAAAGCTGATGTGTGTGCAGAAGGATGAGGGGGGCAAAGCTCAAGGCCCAGGGACCTTTCCAGAATGTCAGTTGCCTTGGGACAGGGACAGTGAACATGCCGGCAGCATGGAGAATCACAGGTTTTGTATTTAGAGCTGAGAACATCTAATACATTCCCGGATCAGTTCTCCGTACAGAAACCTGCTCCCAGCCAAGCGGAGAAGGAAGATGGCCAAAAGGTACAAAATGCCCAACCTGGGCCTGGCCTCTAGGTCCAAACGCAAGTCTTTAGAAGAGAAAAATGCAAGCAGTATGAAAGTATGACAATTGTAGAATCAGAAATTCCTTTTAATCTCATTTCATGGGCAACACAGATACACTGTAAGGCATGAAATTTTTATTTCATGTCAATTTCACTGGGATTTCACATGCAGATTAATTTGTTCATCCACATAAACATATAGTGCTCCTAGGTCTTGCCTCAACAGCTGTCCTCATTTAGGATTACAGAAATCCTGCATCTCATACAAGATACTTAAAATAACAGTGAGATCTGCTACTCCATTATGCTGTGGCGTTTTAATTGCTGAACGCGTTATTAAATTCCTTTACTCTGAGAAGGGGGTTCGTGGGCCAGGGCAGGGGAGTGAGCTGCCTCGAAGCCTGGTCGGGTACTGTGGTGGGCAGATGGCCTCCAACCCCCAAGTCCTTGTGTTATCCCCTCCCATGGAGTGTGAGTTGACCCTGGTGAGTGGCTTCTCAGGGATAGAATACAGCTAAAGTGATGGGATGCTACTTCTCTGATTAGGTTAGCAAAGACTGGGACACCCATCCTTTTGGCTTGCACTTTGGTGAAGCAAGCTGCCACACTGGGGAGCCCCACATGGCTAGGAACTGAGGCATGGCCTCAGGTCAATAGCTCGTGAGGACCGGAATCCTGCCCACAACCACATGAGGGAGCTGGGATGAGGGTCCAGCCCTGTTTTGCTCTGAGATGCCGGCAGCTCCAGCTGACCCGTGGATGACTGCCTGGGAAAGCCTTGTAGTCAGGACCCACCTGAGCCATGCCTGCATGCCTGACCCACAGAAACAGAGATGATAAACGTCCTGTTAAGCCACTAAGTTGCGGGTAATTTGTTACGAAGCAATAGACAGAGAACACAGGCACCCTCGGCTACCTGAAGAAACAAGGTCAGCGGCATTTCTCACTCCCCCGGGGCCGATGGTAAATCCTCTTGGGCAGTTGGTAGCTATCCCCACAAGGTGCTCCCAGAGCCCCC
This sequence comes from Ursus arctos, assembly GCF_023065955.2. Taxonomy (NCBI): domain Eukaryota; kingdom Metazoa; phylum Chordata; class Mammalia; order Carnivora; family Ursidae; genus Ursus; species Ursus arctos. The sequence goes on along the minus strand of NW_026623100.1, from coordinate 61,508,840 downwards.
ACAGGACCCTCTGGTGGCCTCTGTCCCCCTAGAGATGCTAGGTATGAATGCCCGGGGGACCTACACACACAGAAATTCTCCAGTAGTACCTTTGGGGTTGTTACAATCTTTCTAGATTGGAACTCTCTCAGGGGTTCTTAATATGAACCATACAGTACATAGAAGATCGTCTGGCTCTTCGCTCACGTCTCCCATGGATGCTACACAGTAGAAACCTTCCACACGGGTAAAGCAGAAGGTAATTCATTTCGTCACAATGGATGTCCAGGGGCTTTAAGCTTTAATTCTCCTGCAGAAAGGCTGATCCCGATGGTATCATGGGCACCCCTCCATGAACACAGGAACATTTAACAGAGGACTTATCCCAGGGTGAGCCTACTTAGGCCAACAAATGCCTTCCCTTGGCCTTCCCAACTACCACCATATTCCTGGTTGACTCTGTCAGTACAGCTCAGAGCCTGTAGTTCACTTCTTCCTCCCCCAAGTATTCTCCTGGATTTCTCAGCCACCTACTCCCAGGGGCCTCAGATTTCTAAGAAAACCTACATCTTGACTATTCTAGGGCACTTCCACCATCAGATTCATTGCAGCCCATAGATCAGAATAGTGTTCCCAGAAAACAGCTCTGCAAGCCCATTTTCCTGGCGATGTAAGAATGCCCCACAGGGGTCCTTGCTGACAAATCGGGGCGCTAACTGGGCGGGGAGGGCACCATGATCTAAGAGGCCATGGTATCGGGGCACCTGGGTGGCTCTTGGTTTGGGCTCAGGTCATAATTGTGAGGTTGTGGGATCAAGCCCTAGATCGCGCTCTGCACTCGGCATGGAGTCGGCTTCGGATTCTCTCTCCCTCTCCCTCCCGCTCATTCTCTCAGATAAATAAATAAATAAATAAATAAATAAATAAATAAATAAATAAATAAAATCTTAAAAAAGAAGAGACCCTGTTATCTGGACTCCCCTAAAGGCTCAGTCTCTGCTTCTACTTTATTTTGCAGCCCTTGGCAGCTAGAAGACCTTTCTCACTTTGACTCCAGACGAACCCCTGAGTTGCTGTAACACTAGAAAGTACCATGTAGAGCTTGTGGCTGGGTGCCCCCTACACTGCCAGCTGGTGGACAGTGTCTCCAGGAGAAGCCCATGCATGCTTTGTGAAGACAGCGGACACAAGTCAAATCAGTTGGGCAAATGAGAAATACTGGAAAAATACGAGATCACCTTTCTCATGGTCAACAACACACATGAACATGTTACAGGCTCTGAGACTTCTGCTAGCTATTGTTTACCCAGCTTTGCCTCAAAACCTGCCCCCTCCCCACCCTTGCATTTTTTCTTTTTTCCTAGCACACAATCCCTTACGCATAGTGAGAACTCACATATTTAACGGATATATAGTGAGTAAAGCACAGCATTGCCCAAAGAGAATTCTGTGGGGCCCAGGTTTAGAAGATGTTGCTTCCAGCTCCCTCTTTATTCACTGATGAGGAAACTGAGGCCCAGAACAGTGAATTGACCTGCCCCAGGCCACCTTGCTAGTTAGTGGTCTAGCTAAGATCTTCTGGGTCTTACCATTGAACTTGCTGTTTCCTTCCAGGAACCAAGCTTGGGGCCCCCGTCAGATGATACACAGAGGCCCCAGGCTCCAGTCCACATAGCGCTCCTGTTCACCTCTGCCTTCCAGTGCCCTCTAAACCCCTCTCCCCACCAAATCCTACCACCAAGGTCCCTACTGCTCCTCAATGTCGCTAAACTAACGGAAACTTTCCAGTCTTTATTTGACTTGTTATCTCTGTAGCACTTGACACGGAGGGTCACGCATTTTATTAAGGACTTGGTTCTTTGCGCTTGGCTTTGGCGAAATCACCTTAGTGCGGATAGCCTCTTCCTAGGCTGTCTCCTCTGGATTTTCCTCTTCTTTCCTCATCTGAAATTCTAGCCTTCCCCCCAAAATTCTCTTAAACCATCTTTTTCTCAGTCTTCCTTCTCTTTGGATTACTAAATTTTTTCCCAGGGCTTCAATCTCCTATCTGTTTGCTAATGACCTCAACCCTACCCCTAATCCTGATGAGACCTGTCCTTGGATGGCCCCATAAGGTGACCTCATTACCCACCCTCTGCCTCCAGCACCTCGGCCAAGCCTGCTGTGCCTGTTGTGTTCCCTACCTCACCATCTACCGTGTGCCCAAACCCAAGAGATAGTCTCGAATCCTGCCTCTCCCCATCCCCCCAACCTAATTAAAGGCCTAGTCCTGTCAATCCTTCTTATTTATCTCTCGACCTGGCTGTTTCTTCACATTCCCATCATGTCTTCTCTGTATTACTGCTGCAACTTCCAAGCTGGCTTTATCCCCTTCCAATCTATCCAGCACGCTGCAGCTAGAATGATCTTTCCAAACTGCAAATTCTTAACATGTTTCAACGCTGCCTAACTGTTCACAAAATGAAGTTGATACCTCTAATCGTGGCTTCCTATCCTAGTGACCCAGCACCACGTATGACTCCTCCCCTGCATGCTCCAAGTTTCGGCTACATTCTGCCTGACCCACTCTTTTCTCTCTGGACCTCTGTGGGCATGGCCTCCCTCCCACATGTCTGAAATGTATTCTCCTCTCTTCCAAGCTTGGGCAATTTTCTCTTCTTCTAATCTTGGCTTGGAAGTTACTTTCCCTGGAAAGCATTTCTTGATCTCCCCAGGCTTTTCCAACATGCTCTCCTAGGACATCTCTGTAATCGATTACCAAACATTGTGAACTTAATTTCTGTCCCCTCTACTATTGCCTACAGCAAAGGCAAGGATTCATTTGTAGCTGGGACCTCAGAACCTAGCACAGAAGACATATAACACATGTCTGAAGAATGAGTAGATGCCTGGGTGAGGGAGGAAGCAGGTGAGCTCCCACTGGGGCAAAGTCGGAGGGGACAGTGTCCATTGCCAAGTTATGAGTGACAGCAGCTCGAGGGAAATGCTGAGCCATAAGCTGAGCAAGGTGCCACGATCAATCATACAGAGAAGGAGACCAAACAAGTCACTAAGACTGAAGTTGGAATATGTAGCCACAGTGGCAAAAACAGGGAGCCTTGTGTGATGCCTGTCCTGGGAGACACCTGGGACAGTCATGTGGTGGCTGTGGAGAGCTCTGACACATTCTCTGTAGCAATGGAAATACCCATCTGTATTTAAAGGGCCGAGATATTCTCCCTGTTTACCAAAGTCCCAGGGACAATGAACATCGCTCATCGAGGTGAACACTGTTCATCAAGGTGTCCATCGAACACTGTTCAAGGACGGTGAACATTTGTTCTTTCAAGTGAGAGGGAGAGATTGAATCCTACCTGGACAGGGTTGCCAGACATGGCTCAGACACCCTCTTCGTCCAGACCCAGCCTGTCCAATGCGGTAGCCACTGAGCACTGGAGTGTGAAATACACACAAGATTTCAAAGACTCTGGATGAAAAAGAATGTAAAATAGCTCATCACACTCACTGTATGTCAAAGTGGTCATATTTGGGTATCCTGAGTTAAATAAAATATGTTCTTAAAATTATTTTACTTGTTTCTTTTGCTTTTTAAAACATGACTACTAGAAGATTTCATGTCACCTACGTGGCTTTCATCTATTTCTACTGGACATCGTTGTCCGAGATGTTCCTCAACCTTAGCCTATATACAATCCAACTTCAAATCTCAGCCTTAGTGCCAGACAATGGTTTCTAGATGCTGGGTTCTTTTGTACAAGTAAACCAAAACTTAAAAAATTATAAAGACCATTATTAGGTTTGCAACATTATATTTTGCAGGAGAGAACATATTTAAAAAAATCTCATCATCTAATATCATTCTTTCATAAATGGGTGTTTAAACACTAGAAAAGGCTGCAATTTCAGAACCATTAAAAACCCTTTAAATTGTAAAATTAAGCTTTAAGAACATCTCTCTCGCGGTATCCCCTCTTCCCCCAACACCAAGGATCAGATTTGCACTAATTTACATGTGAAAGTACAGCTCAAAGGTCCATCCACTAGATTAGGATGAGCCTGTGTTTGACCGCCCCCTGCGCGGTGGACACCAAACACGGAAGCCGGGACACCGCCACTCTTTGCTCCGGAACCAGCAGCCCCAGCTCTGTTCTTGGTGCTGCTGATCTCACACATCGGGACGGTTTTCCTGATCTCTGGTCCCAGTTTACCTCCTCATGGACTTCTGCTGCCTGTGCAACTGGCTCAGAATGAGCACCCGACTGGGGAACGCAGACACCTCGGGCTAAGCTGAGGCCTCCTGGACCCCACCACTGCTCCCCTCTGGACAGGACCCCCTTGTTTGCCCAGACAACTGATTATGTTGACCAGGTCTTTTGAAATGAGTGGGACCCCGCAGTTTGGGGGAAACCACAGGTAGGAAGCAGTACCTTCTCTCCAGGAAGAGCAACTGCTTTCGGGAGGCAGCAAAGAGGCTCCTCTTGGGACCTTGCCAGGATCTGTGTTCGCTGGTACCGAGCGCCACCCAGATGGCAGGCATGTGCGCGTGTGTGCGTGTGCGTACGTGTGCGTGCACACACACAGAGGAGAATGTTCTCAAAAGGCAAATGCAGAGTGTAGCTGCGACCAGGAAGTGTGGAGGTGGGCCAAGGCCTATTTTTGCAATGTTTCTGAAAAAGATTCCTCAGTGTCTGGGACAAGGGCTCCTTCAAGTCTTATTTTAGCCCTGCTTGAATCACATTACACAATAGTAATAAGAGACAACACCTACTGACCCCTGGCTCTGTCTCAGGTCTTCTTCCAAGAGCTTTAGATCTGCACAATGATTCTCTGAGGCAGGCGCTGGGACTCCTCCTCTCCCGTTCTGGAGGGGACTGTGAGGGCAGGTCAGTAAGCAGCAGAGCCTCGAGATAAAACCGATGGGCTGGCTCCCGACGCTGTGCTCTCACACGCTCCCCTAGGGTGCCCCTGGATGGTCATTCAACTCACTGGCTCTCAGCCTTTATTTCACACTGGTCTTTCTCTCTGCCTTTGGTCTTGAAGGGCACATGCTGGAAGGTTCTGGAAAGATGGAAAATCCTAAGTCTGGGTTGTCCCTCACCTGCTAAAAGAATGGTGTCTCCCTTTGATGCTCCCTGAGCTATTTCCTGATATTTCTCAGACTTTCTAGCTCAAGGATCAGAGAATAGTCAGTCCTTCCTTTTACCTTTTGCCTTCAATCCTCAAATTCAAGCTGAGATAAGACCTGTAGCCCTAGTGAATCCAGGGACACAGCCAGGCCCACCCCACTGAGCTCAGGAATGGGCTGCTTGAGGGCCAAGTGTCCCCCACTTCTTCTCCTGGGGACTCACAATGGCATGCCCCTCTGGAAGGTCTGAGGTGGGGAGGTAAAAAGCAAAGGCTTCTCATATCTTCCCATGCCCTCCTCCTAGCCAGTTCATCCATCCATCCTGAGCCAGTCCTGCCCCACATTCTGCCTCCACCCCTCCTTTATTCTCACTTCCACCTGCCCAAGCTGGGTCTGCACCCTTGCAAAGCCCCCTGACTGTTCTTCCTGCCTGCAGAGCCGCCCCCCCCATCCCCTTCCTCCCTGCTCTCTGCACACAAGTCACACACCACTCTCCCTAGCCTCACCTGGTTCCTTGAAGCCAAGCCCTGACCGCATCCCAAGGCCTCCCCCTCACACTAACCCCCAGCCCTGCCCCACAGTTCCCCTGCCTGAGTCTTCCAGCCCTGCTAACCCGGTCCACTCACCTCCCTCCAGCACAACCTCCACATGCCTCCCCATCCCCCACACTCTCATCTTCCTGTCCGGGGCTGCCTAAATTACAACCCTTGTGCCACCCATGTCATCGTCCACCACCACACGTCTCAATGGGACTTACTCCCCTGTTTGCAAAGCTGTGCTGTCTTCTCCGTGGGCACGGCCCACTTTTCTACTTCTTTATGTTCTTAATGGCAAGTTAGTCAACCAACTGGAGTAAATGTCCTCATCTCTAAACCGGAATCGCAGCAAGGCTGCTGGGAGGCTGAGCTGGGAGAACACATACAAGGTGCCTACCACGTGTCAGGGGAATAGTTTGATCAATAAACATTGGCTGCTTATGGTCCCGGATTTATGGGCTAACATGGAGAATCCTTTGTTGAGTGAGGGTGGTTTTAAATTTCCCATGACTGGATTTTCACCCTGTTTTGAGGCTTCTTTCCCGCACCTGCTCTCCCAAACACTCGTGTTTTCAGTAGAGAGTTTGATGGTGAAGCTGGTGAGGTGCCTTTGGGTCCACAGTCCCTCAGAGCGTAGCGATGAGAGGCTGAGTGTCAGGCACACTGCTGGAACACCTGTCCTAGGCTGCTCCAGGTCTCGAGGGGAGACTGATGTGCGCCCCTGGGGTAATGAGTGCTCACAAGTGAGCACAGGAGTAAGGAGGAGCCGCTGAACTTAGCCTGGGGGGGAGACGCTTTCCTGGAGAACAGCCTCCCCAGCTGCCCCAGGTTCCCGAAAGATGGCATGCCCTGTGCAGGCAGAGTAGCAAGGTGAAGAGGCACGAAGCCTGAGCATAGTCAGGCAGCCGCAGCCTCGACTGGCTGGGGTGGACCTGCCTTCTGGAAGAAGTGAGCCAACGACATTTGAAAGATTTCAAATGGGAAGCCAAGTGTCTGCATTTGGAAAGCTCTCTGTGGAGGAAGAGCGGAGGACGGACTGGTAAGGGGCCAGAGCCATGCTGGAGGGCGGTGGGGGCTGCTGCAGTCACTCTGGAGAGAGGGGACCACCACTGAGGATGGCAGGCAAGGCCAGTCTCCAAGGGCTATCTAAGAGGCAGACTCAACAGAATGAGGGTGGACAAGTCGGACTCCAAAGGTTTCGGCTTGGGTCCAAGGTCAACAGTGGGACCTGTCCTGTGATGGGGCAGGTGAAAGCCAAGTGGGTGCCTTCTGTCTCGAGAGGCAGTACAGGCAGGCTTGGTGAGACGTGGGGTAAGGAATAAACGATGTGTCCTGGGGCGCCTGGGGGACTCAGTCAGTTGAATGCCTGACTCTTGATTTCAGCTCGGGTCATGATCTCAGGGTCATGGGACGGAGCCCCGCATGGGGCTCCATGCTCAGCACAGAATCTGCCAGAGATTCTCTCTCTCTCTGTCCCTCCCTCTGCTCTCTCTCTTGCTAATAAATTAGTAAAATCTTCTAAAAAATGTTGTGTCCACATGATGAATCAGGGCAGACGTGGCAGAGCAGGGAAGCAGGAGAGTAGACGGAACGATGCCTGTTCTGGCTGGCGTCATGGTCAGGGTGAGGGCCACATGGGGGCAGAAGGTGAGAGCTGTCCGGACACCCGTGCTTCAGTCAAATATCAGGGGTCCTCCTACTGCATCTGGTTCACCAAGGACAACTGTAGGGGCATTAGCCGATCCTGCCCTTGCTAGCCCAGACGGAACCCCGGCTGCTACGTGACTCCACAGGTCCCCCCTCTTCTGTCACATCGTGCCTTCTTCAGCCGCCCCCAGGCCCACCACTCACGTCACTCCATCCCACTGTCTGTCACCCCGGCCAGCACCGGCTTTCCACAGCCGCCCGCCCACAGCTGTCACCTCCTCTGCTCTTTTCATCTGCTGTCAGACACAGTTCTACTTCCTGGCCCCCAGCCCTGAAATCACTCCCTCTGCTGGCCTTGGCTTCTATCCCCACTATTTTAAAAGTACACATTTCACCAGACGGGCATCGCGATTGCCTCATTGCTTATTTTGCGCTCCGGTTTTTAAAGTTAAGTTTGACATTCAGGCAAGTGAAGTGTTTCGGCGCCAGGAGCCGAGGCTGAGGCAGGAAGCTCTGTGCAGAACTTCTCTGCCCGCACCCTCTCCGCCCCCGCACCACCCTGTTCCTGGAGCACACCCCAGCTCAGAGGTGGGGGACCGGGCACAGAGCCAGGACCTCTCCAAACTCATTCACGTAGCTCCTTGCTCCTTCAGGGCTGGCCCCCTCTCTGTCCTGCCTCTGGACCTGCTGCCGAGCCTCGGACAGGTCACAGGGCCCGGTGCTCACGGGGATCCTGGGGCTCAGACCCGTCCGACGACTCACCGCCACGGCTAGCAGACCGCGCTGACTGGGGGCTAAAGACTGTGCTCAGCATCCGAAATGGATTATTGCACCTCCCCATGATGGCAACCCTGGCTACCATTGTTACTCCCATTTCAAGACGAGGAACTGAGGCTTGGGGAGTTAGAGTAACTCACCCAAGGAGCAGCTGACGACCGGCAGACAGGCCTGATCTCAAAGCTCCCAGGGCTAGGAGGCCTGGCCCTGCCACTCACTTAACCAGCTACGGGCCTGCACTCCGTTTTCTTCCCTGCTGGATGGCGGTGACCCCTTCCCCCCAAGGGCAGCTAAGAAGGACATGTGAGGACGCTCTGTGAAGTCTCCTAGAGCCGCAGGGTGTGGTACTCTTATTCTGAGCATGGCCGAGGTTCAGCTTTTACTTAGGAATTGTGCCAGGTGCCCGAGCCACTCAGGATGTCCTCGGGCCCGTTCTCCCGGCCCTGTTTCTTTCTAGCATTAGAGGCGCAGAGGAGTGGCCTGTCACACCAGCCGACGGTTCTCTGAAGCGCTGGGGGGGATAATGGTAACCCAACACGACAGCGCTCTGCGTTATAAAGGGGAAAAGTTCACACGTTCCAATCCTTATTCTACGCCGAAAACCGTGGGCAGGTCACCAGTTTCAGTCAAGCTGCCATCCTGTGATGTGTCAACTCCAGGAGCAAACAGCTCTGCTGTTAAAGGGCAAAGACGGTATCAAAGCGGATCATGTTGGCCTCTCAAGCCAGGAGGGGGGTCTGGAGACCTTCGCCCAGGGGAAGGCATGAGGGCCCAAAGAAATGGACAAGACGGCAGTAAAGGACAGCTGTCGTGGTCCTGCAGGCCCCCGAGTCTCCTTAGGAGGAGAAGTGTGTGAGGGGAAGGATTCATCCAGGGCCATGGGGGAGGGGAGGTGCTGCAGAGCTGGAGGGAGTCGTGCTTCTGGAAATAGCCTCCAATCAGATTCAGTCCCTAAGTCAGTTCCTGCACATTCTTACCAGCACAAGTATTTTCAACTGGCAGACAGGGCTGGAAGTGACCTTAATAAGCATCTCTGAGCTACTTCTCTCTTCTTACCCGTGAGGAAACAGACACCCTGAGAGCTGAAGGGTTGGGCACGATCTTAGACAGGACCCATGGCTTCTCATGCTCCGTCTAGTAGCTTCCCCCCATTTTACCGCACACCGCCATGATGTGGGAGAAAATGTCAAAAACACTCAGAAGAGAAGCAGGTTATTGAGGACAGACTAGGAGTCAGGCTTTGTGCTTGGTTTTTGGGCAAAGGGCCTAGAAAGGGGAAGAGAGCAGGTATGAAACACTTGACTCGGGACTGGAGTGGCCCATGAACTTCCGAAAGGTGCTCCACCTCACTGATTGGTGGGGAAAGGCAAACCTTCACCACTGGAAGATACCACGATGCAGCCTCTCTAAGGCTCAAGTGAAACAGACAACAGCCAGTGACTGACCACAAAGATGGCGAGCCACTGGAACTCTCACACACGTACATGGCCGGTGGGGAGGAAACGCGTGTTCACCAAAAGACAAGTACAAGATGGATCACAGGAGCACTGTTCGTAAGAGCCCCACTATGGAAAAACCCCCATGAGCATTAACAGTAGAACCGATACATAAATTGCGATAGACTCATACAAAGGAATACTATACAGCAGTGAGAATAAACGCAGTACACCTCGGAAAACATGTCTGGATTTCACACACATAATTTTGAGGGAAGCCAGACATACAAGAGCACATACTGTGTAAGTCCAGTTATGTAAAATTCAAAAACAAACAATGCTAGTCTATGGCGTTTGAAGTCGGGACAGTGTTACCCATAGCGGGGAGTAGGGGCAGGGACGTAAGGGTGGTTCTGGCAAACTGAGCGTCGTCTTTCCCTTGGTGGACGTGCTTGATGTAGGAATGTGGGCGTGTTCTCTCTGGAAATTTCTTCAAGCGGTACATGTATGAAGTGTCAGCTTTTCTGTATGTATGTGGGACTCTGATTCAAAATCTACCTAAGATGAAGAGAAGTTCTGGGTCTTGAGGAATACTTCGGTCTTGCAGGGATATTTCAAAAGCCACCGAAGTGGAAGGATTCGATAGAGCCCATGAACTAGAGGCAAGAGCCACAGCCAAACTCAGCAATGCTTTCTCTTCCCCTGAGCACTCCAGCTGTCCTGGTGCCCCCAACAGCACTAAAGAGAACACTCCAGAATGCAGAATGCAAGTTCAGGGTCTCCTCTTCAGCCTTCTGCTTTCTTAAAAGTGTATTCCCCAAAAACAATGGGGAAAAAAAGGATAATTTAGAGGAGAGAGCAATGATGCCAACTTCCCCTTGGTGTTACTGGCCCCGAGTGCATGGGCCAGGGCTTCTTTTCTTTTTTTTTAAAATAATCTTTTTTTTATTATATTATGTTAGTCACCATACAGTATATCCCTAGTTTTTGAAGTAAAGTTCCATGATTCATTACTTGCGTATAATACCCAGTGCACCATGCAATACGTGCCCTCCTTAATACCCATCACCAGCCTATCCCATTCCCCCACCCCCCTCCCCTCTGAAGCCCTCAGTTTGTTTCCATGGACGGGACTGGAGGAGATAATGCTAAGCAAAATAAGTCAAGCAGAGAAAGACAATTATCATATGGTTTCATTCATTTATGGAACATAAGAAGAGGAAGATCAGTAGAAGAAGAAAGGGAAGAAGAAAGGGGGGGGGTAAACAGAAGGGGGAATGAACCAAGGCTTGTTTTCAAGGCCAGCTAAGGGAACGTTCTTCCCAGGGGGAGTAGCCCTCTGGTGAGAAGGGACAGGTGGCCTGTGGAGGGCAGTAAGGAGTTCCCAGTCATCTAGCCGGGAGATTTGCCTCCTTGGGAAATCTAAGCTCCATGAGAGCAAGTGTTTGGACTGCTTGTTTACTGATCTATCCCGACGTGAAAATGAATAAAGGAAACCTCATTCAAAATACAGTCCGTCAGGAAGAAGGAAGATTTCCTCCCACCCCGGCAACAGCAAGTTGCCCTCACCTGCAGCCAATGAGAAGCTGTCACCACTTCAGACTCTCATTTTCCTCCAATGCGCGTTTGTTCAGAATGACCCCTCCAACTTCCTCCTTTCTCCTACAGGATGATGTTCTCCCCTTGGGTCTCCAGACTTGCCTGTGGCCCCCCAGGGTTTGTATGTCCCAAATTGCAATTTCTCTGCTCTTTCTGAACAAACTCATTTGCTGCTCAACAACCTTTGTTGTTTAATTTTTAAGGTGCACACCTAATAACCTAAGACTCAATAATTTGCAGGAATAACTCTGCAGGGGAAATACTTAATTCCAAATTAGTTTCCCAGTCCTGGGCCCTGAACACACTTCTCTGTGTCTTTCCATATCTCCTTCCATCATCTCCTTCCTCGGGCAATGCATAATAAAGGAGGGAAGCCCTGGGGGGAGGGAGGGAAATGTGTCTCCAGAGCTGGAGCCATTTAGTGCCTTTCAAAGGCACACAGGTTTTCTTGGCCTTGGCAACAGAACACAAGAAACTACTGACTCCGTTAGCTAACTGAAATATGTTCTATCCATGCCTCCAAGCAAGCTCAAACGGAAGTCTCAAACTACTTTAACTGGGAAACAGAATTCTCACACATCATCCCTTCTCCTTGCCCTACAAGCACCAGTAAAGCACACACACACACACACACACACACATACACACACACACACACACACTCAGTGAACTTGGACATAATCTGGGCTTCCTATTTGGGACAGAATATATACATATAGATATTTACATACAATTAGACCTAGAATCTGAAAACTTGATTTTGAGCACTGACTAGCTGTGTGATCTTGGACACGTCCCTTAACCCCTCCGAGCCTGATCTCTTTACCTAGGAATATGCTAGTCTTGATCTTCTGCCCAAGTCTTCATACCCAGTACTAAACCCAATAGTCAGACAGGGCAGATTCCTTTTCCAGATCCCTACCAGCTCCTTTTCCCTCCTGACCAGCTCTTGCTTCTCTCCCACCTCACCCCAGAAGAAACTCCCCAGCATAAAACACAGCATGTCACCCTGAGGATGCCAGTGCCCTGAAGACAAGATCCCACATCACACTCTATCCCCTTGGCCCCACTTCAGTCTAAGATTGGTTTTGGACATTGCCTACCCTTCTTTGGGGGTGGGGAGTGCATCACTGCCGCCTGGCACAGTTCCGCTCGGACCTACCTTGGTACTCCCCACTGCCTGCCGCCTGCCTCGGCAGAGCTCCACTGATCCAGGACTGGCCAGGGATGCGTTGCTTAGGACATCTGCCAGGGTCGCTGAGATGATGAGGCTATGACAGGATGAAAGTCCTAACATTTCAATGTTGACTGAACTGACTCTAAGCTCCTTATCCTGAATTCAAGACTTGGCTACAACACGACCCCAAGTTTCCTATCCAGAATTATTCTCCCCTCCATCACCCACACTCCAAGGAAATTGGACTGACTCCTGCAAAACAATGTGGCTCTCCCACCTCCTTGTCTTTGCGTATGCTGTTCCCTCAATCTGGGATGCCTGCCACCAGCTAAAATCCTACCTGTCGCCCCCAATTCCAGCTCAAATGCCATTTCCTTCAAAAAGCCTCTGCCTCCTATCCAAGTGTAAATGCCTTCTCCTGGGTAGGCCGGCTTAGTGCTGTTTTGACTTTTTTACAGGAAAGCTCCTAATTCGTATGGTTTGCTCCATGGCCAAGACAGAAATAGCGACACCAAAACCAGGACAGGGCGGGAGATGGGTACTTGGAAATCAAGGACAGGAAGTCCGTGCATTAGCTCCAGAAGCAACAATATGGCCTTGGAGCAATCCACAGTTGAGCATCAGGAATCAGTCCCATGTGCATTTTCTCCATAGACCATGAGCTCCCAGGGAGTGGGGACCAATTTCTAGCATAGAGCTTGGCATGTGGTTAGTGCCCAATAAACGTGTCAAGTGGATGAATGAGTGAAAGAATGGGAAAATGAATGAATGAATGCTACGCACAATGTCAAAGCTGGTGGGAATGAGCTTAAACAAGGTGTGAGAAAACATTAGTGAAGGAGGTTCGTTCAGATGAATTCTCATTGGCAATTTTCTTGACTGGTCCCCTTTCAAAGGCTGAGATGCTGCCTCTTTGGGAAATCTGCCTGAAACTCACAGAGCAGGCAGTGGCGGAGGGACAGGGGTAGCATGCAAGGACCCAGGGGACCAGGAGTGGAGGGAATCCTGGCCCAGAGGCCCCTCCCATCTCAGCCTCTGTGGCTTCTCTTCCCCTGCTGTGCTGGTGAGAACCCACTCCTATGCCCTGCACCGGTACTCAGATAGCCCCCCAGGGCAGCAGACCCTTTCTTCCGCAGAGCACTCCTAGGATGTGCAGAAAGTCATTCTGCTGCCCCCTTCCAAGGCTCCTTGGGACTCCGGGATGCTCTGGAGTGAAGCTCACTCATGGCTACTATCAACAGGCTCACAAACTCCTGTATTGAAAAATGGTGCACAGGAGGGACCAGAACGTAGCAGATGGGGAGAGCATGTTTGCAAAAGCTAAGTGTCTGTGATGGGTTTCCTCTCTCCTCCCCTCCGCCTAGATGTGGAATCACCAACTCTGTGCTAAGCTAGTGGAATAGCCTTGACTCTGAGGGAATATGAACATTTTTTATGCTTAGCCGTTCCAGCCGTAAAGATTTTTATCCTATTACTGCTAAGTGACGAGTACAAGGAGAGAAATGATGATGATCTTCGGCAGCCATTCCAACCAAGTAAATACAAGGAGGGAGACACGCGATCCCAGACCGGGCTGCTGCCCCTTCATTTCCTAGGATGAAAAGGAGCAAAGGAAAAATGTCTTCCTGGTGAGATGTATCAAAGTGTGGAATTTTCCCTCCAGGCAAGCGATGGGTATCCCACTGTTTGAACCATTTAGCACCGCCCTGGACAGAAGCTGGGAGAGCAGGCTGAGGGGAGCAATCAGACCCAGCCGGCCAGGAGGAGGTGACCTAATGAGGCTTCCCAGCCATAAGGCCTTCCAGCTCGCAGCTCCTGGGCGCAGTCCACCCTGCCACCTGCTCCCCTGCAATCACAGCAACCCCATAATAAGTATTGCTAGGCAACAGCAAAAATATACATTTGCTTTATCAAAATATTGCCTCCCTTCTCCAGGGGTGTGCCTCTGTTGAATGGCTTCTCATCTGCCAGATGTTTTATGTGCTCCTCGGATGATGGCAAGCCCAGCTGTTGTCACCCAAATGTGGTGACAGCAGTGGGGGCGGGACAACCGGAAAACGAGGACTATTTGTTGTACCAGTCAGTGCTTGATAAACTGGAGAACTCGCCTGGGAAATCTCAGACTCACCCCAGCTAGACGCTGTCCCTTCCTTCCACTGAAACAGTTACTTACGGCTCACAGTCGCCACCCCGATACGGCCACTTCTTCACCCTCACGACCGCAGAGGACCTCGGCAGGGCCCTGGGAGTTAAGGCTCACGTCTGTGTTCACATGATTGTGGGTCTCGGGGAACAATGTGGCACTAGGTTGGCCCGATGCCAGCGCAACCATGAGATTCCCACGGAGACGGGTGGGAGAGCTGAGTACATGGACGTGGATACATCTAGAATGAGAAGACCGACTACAGAAGAGTGCACTGATGGGTAAGCTACAGCAACTCTGCACTGATGAAGCTTCAAGGCCATCTAGTCCCATGCAATGAGAGAACAAAGCCGAGAGAGGACGTGCAGAAGGTCGTGCAGAAGGCCACTGCTGGGCACCTGGTCCCCACGCCTTCCACAGGCCCTGGATCAGGGATGAAGAAACTGAGCCACGGCCAAGATGTGTTGAAAGGCCAAATACAGCAGCTTTCCATCTCAAGACTGTGAAAATGTCACATGTTAGGTCAGGGATGGGTGGGCATGAGAAGATTCGGTTGTCAACCCTAAAGGGTGAATGTGCCAGGGATCCATTTGAAACCACAGATACTCACTTTCCAAACTAGCCTGAGTATGGACATCACTCACTTCCCACCCCCCATAAAGCATGGGAACAGGGAGTTCCAAGTCTGCCTCCTCACTTTGGTCATTCCACTCTCCAGGTCAACCGGACCCCTCCACAAAATACCCTGGGCTCCCTGGCACAGGGGACGGAGAGAACAACGTGACGTTCTATTCCACACGGGGAAATGAAGCCCCTGGCCTCTGTGGGGCTGCTTTCGCTCAGTGCCGGGCCACGACATGCTTGGGAGGGCTTCCGTACTGCCAATGCGTTTGGTTTTTCCACCAGCCCAGCTGTCTGTTGGGTGAAAACTTCCATAGCCCTGTCTCCCTCCCCCCACCCACGGCCTCCTCCAGCCTCACGGCATCTTCGGATTCCTGAACGATGCCCCCCGACGCCGGCCTCCCAGCAGCGCGTGCTCTAATGCTCAGCTAATAGCTCGGTCTCGGGCACTTGTCCACACGCATCCTATAAATCAGAATCCAATTACGGGGGTTAGAAAATTGGAAGCAAATTTAATAAGCTCAGGCCACTCCCCCATGCTCTTTCTTCACTCTTCTCTTCCCGGTAATGAGAACTCCTTTCACGGACTCTGTTCTCCTGCCTCCTCCCCTAAAGCCCCCGAGGATGGAGGGAGAGGAGGCCGGGGGCTGCTTCTCGGTCCTCTTCCCCTCTTTGCACAGAAGGCAGAGGGGAGAAAGTAGTCAAGTGTCTTTGCAGATTTCCTCTCCCTCTCCTCTGTTCAACAAATGTTTCTTGAAATTCTGGCACACACCAGGTGCTGTACTAGGTGCCAGCAAAGATGACTCCCCCTAGAGGGCAGAGGGCCTCGTCCTGCTGCTGGGGCTGATAACGCACGTCGACGGTTCAGTCTTGAGAACTCAGACAATGAGCGGGGCTGGCTCTACAGCAGGGGTTCGCTCTCACTGCAACTCTGCCCCTCCAGAGACATCCGGCAATGCCACAACATGGGGGGAGCTACTGGCATCTAGTGTGTGGAGGCCACAGACGTTCCCCAACACCCTACAATGCACAGGACAGCCCCCACAGCAAAGTATGATGCAGCCCTAAATGCCAGCCACTGATTGATTCCCTGGACAACAGGAGATAGGTCACCAGCAGCCACAGCTGGTCAGAGCTGGGGTAGGCAGGTCCCAAGAAGGACCCCAGGGCTCTGTCAGCCCAGGCAGGCCGGCCCCATGCATTACATCAGGATGAAGTCAGGATACAGGAGCCTGGAATCACAGGATTAAGGGACTTAGCCGGTGGTTTTAACCTCACAGACACTGATTCCCTGGGAAGCGAGGGCTGGAAGGAGGAGATCCTGTAGACGGAAGGTCAACGTCCAGGGGGGCCCATCTGAGGGAAGCACAGTGGGCTTTGCTGGCAGTCTCTGGAACTCTCATTAGCATAAGAGTGATCTGCGCACAGGGTCAGCCCCATACCACACTCAGCCTGGAGGTGGCTGACCCAGTTGTTAGCCTCTGTTGGCGCTAGCCTGGGGCTCTGCACACAGTCCGTGCTCAACAGCCCTGCCGTGGCTGCCTGGTCCCACGTGCCTGCCCTCAGTCCCAATCCCCCATCCTCTCCTCTTCCTGCTCTTTCAGACCAGGAGCCACAGATCTGAAATTCTCTGAGTCACACAATCCCAGCTCCCACAGGGCAAGGTTAGTGCCCAGAGGCAGACATATGGCTGATAGACTTTTCCTCTTTGTCTTCCCAAAGGGGGCCTTAGATTCCATCTAAATCCTCTCTGCCTCTCTTGCCACCCTGCCGGCGATCACATTTACTACCAGATACAACAAACTCGGAGAGGGCCCCAAACAGGACCTGGAAAACTCGGATCCTTGGGGATGGTCTCAATGCCTCCTACACAACCCGTACATATGGCTGGCCCTCATCATCCACTTTCATTTCTACCTCTCAGATCACAGACGAGGGTGATCACAGAAATTCGTCCCGCTCAGGGTATCATTTGGAACCTACCTGCTCAGTGAATCCCCCACTCCATGCCTCCCTTCTGCAGGTGGGAGCAGGCTTGTTTCCTGGCCGGGAGGCGACCCTTCGTCCTTCTGGAGGGTCTCACCATCTGGACTCAGGACAAGGGCGGGACCACCTGCCTGAGACCAGGCGGGCTTCTCAGCCTTCTCCCTATTCTCCTACCTGTAGTCTCTGCTCAGGGAAATAAAATTACTTAATTCTTTTTAAAAGATTTTATTTATTTATTTAAGAGAAAGAGCACGAGCCGGGGGTGGGGTGGTGTGGGCAGAGGGAGAAGCAGACTCCAGGCTGAGCAAGGAGCCCAAGGCTGGGCTGGATCTCAGGATCTCCAGGATCATGACCTGAATCTAAGGCAGAAGCTTAACAGACTAAGCCACTCAGGAACCCCCAAATTACCCAATTTTTAAAGAATATTCTATCAGATGCCAAGGACCAGGTTAAGTGCTGGGGAATTTTGATAACAATACTACAAGACTCTGACATGAAGAAGATTTCAGGCCAGCAGTATGGAGTGTTCGAGGTACAGCCAGTACCCCAGATCTCTGGCTGTGGGGACTTCCTGCTGCTAACAAGAGTCTCGTGGGTACCTCGAGGGGACTGTTCAGTTTGCAGGCTCTTGGAGTCTTCTTCTGAAGACTTCTGAAGCCACAGAAGCCTTATAGCTCATGGCCCTGGCATTATTTCTATGGGGAAACCAGGGCTCTGGCTCCTTTCATAAATGGTGGTGATTAACATAAGCCCCTCCATGGGATGCGTGCTATGTAAGTCGAGGTATCTGAGTTGTACAGCCTAGCTGGGGAAACTGAGTCCGCCCCCTTCACAGACTGACAACTTAAGCACCACCAGATTGACCAGTGTCATAAGTCATGACAATTCTTACCGCCCTGCTCATAAACCCCAGTGTCCACAAGCAGGTACCCACAGCCCCAAAGAAAGACAGAAAGCTAAGAAGCTAACACCAGTCCTCCAGCCTCTCAATGTAACAAAGCCTTCAAGCCCCTCCCCCCCAAACAGGCCAGTCTGCTATTTGGAGCTGGGGCAAAGTGAATTTCCCACAGGAGACAGAAACACGCCCCGGTGGGCCTTTGGCACAGCTGGGCCTCCCAGTTGTAGGCAGGGAGGCCAGCACGGAGGAGCTGGGGTTGACACGGACCTGCTCACTCAGGCCTCAAGACGAACCAAAGGGCTGTTTGGCTCTAGGAAGGATTGGTAATGAGGCAACATGCCTTCACAAAGGCTCTCTCTCCTGAGAAATAAAGCTTTCTGCATTGTGTCAGGCCCGACCTCTGCAACCCACCGGAAGGGGTGGCCTGGCGGCGGGCGGCGATGGCAGAACGGAGGCTGTGTGAATGGGCTGCTCCGAAGCAGACAGCGGTGGCATGTGAGGAAGCCCAACACCTCGCACAACAAAATGTGCCTGGGCTGTCGGAGGACACGACCCCTCCCAGCGACAGATGAGGCCACCAACCTGACTTCCCAGGGGTCTGCCTGTCCTGCCCTCCCCCATTTGAAAGCCACGCCAGGCCAGGCCATGGGAATCTGCCAGGGAAACCAGGCCCAGGCTACAGGTTCTTTAGTGCTCCATGATTTCTGGGTGGCCACCGGGTGAGGGGGGCAAGGTGCAGGTGAAGGGGCCTCCCACGTTCTCCGTGGAGGTGCTCGGGGATGGCTCACAGCGGTGAGTAGCACAGACAGCGTCAACTACCATCCTGCCTGCCCCAGCTCCTGGCCTGGGCACCGCCCGCATCAAGCCTGCCGTTGCTCCGTCATGAGCACTGGGAACAGGAGAGAGCACCAAGTGGGAGCACGGAGAAGTACCTCAGATGGCGGGTGTCTGGGACGGCCCGGCTGCTGGAGATCCGCTCGCTCTCCCGCTGGTTGAAAGCGTACAGCTTATAGGGATCGTCGCCGACGCGCCACTTCTTGGCATTCAGATACTGCCGCTCATCAAACTGGTCCCACGGGTCTTCCCAGTCAGCGTCCAAAGTCTGCGGAGCACAAACGGCAAGCCAGTGAGAAGAGCTCCCAGCCCTCCTCCAGCCTTCTCTGTCTGTCGCTGCCCCACGGCAGAGAACAGCTTTTTCCCGGCCAAGTTTAGCCCAAGGATGGGCTAGGGGTAAGAGGTTAATAAAATCTCAGCAACAGTGACAACAAACACAACAACACAAGCAGGGCAGCTGCCATGTACTGAGCGCTATGTAGGAGGCGCTGTGCTAGACCCTTCGCTCACTCCCCCTGCTAGTTCCAGGAGGCGGGCAGTGCTCCCAGCCCCACGACACAGACGAGAAAGCAGCCTCCATGGGCAAAGCACTGTGCTCAGGATCCCAGCACTAGGAAGTCGGCAGGGCTGGGACTTGGGTTCCAGTAGCCTGAGCCCACAGGCCACTTCGCCAAGGTAATGTGAGAACACCCGGCTGAAAAGTGCCGCACCGTAGCTGGCACGTAGCAGGTACAAAATGACGGTGTGACCGTCGTTCCCGCCTCTGCATAGGAAGAGATGGGAAGTCGGCGATCCAACTATAACAGTGTGCTCCCCACCAGATGGATGCCGGCGTGTCCCCTTCTTCCTTCAACCCAGGAATCTGTGATTATTATTTTTTTTAAGATTTACTTATTCGTTTGAGAGAGAAAGAGCATGCGGAGGGGAGGGACAGAGGGGGAGGGAGAGAAAGAATCTCGAGCAGACTCTGTGCTGAGGGCAGAGCCCGATGCGGGGCTCCATCCCTGAGATCATGACCTGAGCCAAAACCAAGAGTCGGACATTGAAGCGACTGAGCCACGCAGGCACCCCTAAATCTGTGATTATTTTTCACATGCGTCGATGCAGGAACAAGTAATACCCTCACCGTACGTGGAGACAGTACGTTAGGACGTATAAGGTAGCTTCTGCATTCACGGTCTTGTTTCATTCTCACCAGTCACTCTGTGCTGAGCTGGGAAGACAAGTTCTCACCAAAGTTCTGGGCTTGTCTGCACAGGTGGGACCATGGTCGAGCCCAAAGCTGAACTCAGTGTCCCCGACCCTCCGGTGCATTCGCACGGCAGAGACCGCGAGGGGATTTGCACAGGGAGGGGATGGCTCCTGCCCAGAGCCAAGCTGCCTCATCTGTCCCACCCACACCAGCCCAGCAGCCAGGCAGAGACTGCACAGCCAGCCAGAGCTGGTGGGCTTCAGAGCCTCCACGTGCTGGATGCTTCCCTCCAAGGCCCCTGCCCAGCTGATTCTGGCACTTTCACCCCTCGGGGAGAGCCACTCCCCTTTGATGAACTTTCAGGTTCATCAAAGCAAAAAGAACTCTGTGTCTCTGGGAAGATTCTACGGACCAGGCTCTGCCCTAGAATGTGAGGGCTGGGACCCTGGGGCTAGCAACGTCCCCAAAGATGAGATGCTCACTTTGTGTTACTGACCCCTAGTCCCTGTGCACGTACGAAAAGCTGCCTGGGTACCGCCCCTCCCGCCGCCGACCAGGGTGCCCTCCTGGATGTGGGGAACAAGACAGGAAGGCCCAGGGCAGGCCCCGCAAATGGCAGGGCAGGAGCTCCACCCACAGAGGGCTCCAAGGGGTGGTTCGCCAGCGTGCACATTTATCTCATGCACCACTCGATCTTGTCTGGTAATTGATCTGCCTCTCTCTCTCTCTCTGTTATCTCCTTTTGAAACACCATTCTCCTGCTAATAGCACAAAATGAAGCTTTGGAAACCAGCGATTTTTATCCAATAATTGATTTTATTAACGTCCTGGGATACTGCTGCTACACAGGGGGTGGGGTGTGAGACCCCCAGCCTGTGCTGTGCAATGTCACAGCCTGACAGCTGTCACTCGTGCTGAGAACATCACCACAGGGTGACCCTGACATCATGGGGCCCTCTACCATTTCCCCCTGGCTCATTCCCAATTAGATTCATTGCAATTCTCTCAGCCAGTGGTGAGCTCCTACAAAGCTCTGTGCTACAGAGGGGAGATGCAGAGATGGAAGGTCCCAGCCCTCGAAGGGGTTGCAAGGTTGCAGAGAGACATGCATGAAGACACCTATAACACCTATAACAGAGAAGTGAGGGAAATGGGGAGGGCTGCCTGGAAGAAGTGTCAAATCAGTTTGTGCTTGAAAGATGAGCAGGGAGTTTGCTTTGCTTAGGAGGAAATGGGAGGGGAAATACATGTGTAGTGAAAACCCAGATAAAAGGCAGGAAGACCTGGAGGAGGGAGAATGTGTTCAGAAGGCGGCTAGCTCAGGAATGGGGAGGCCAGAGCGTGGGCTGCAAAGAGTGAGTGAGTGAAAGAGAACTCTGGAACACAGCTGGGTCAGTACGAAGCGGCTCAGGTGGAAGGGCCTTTGGCTGCACGTGCAGGACGAAGTGGACGGAAGAGACTGCTGCAAGGAGCCTAGGTGGGAGGTGAGCTCAGGAATCGAGACTGGTGGGAAGGGAGACCTGCACTGCAGCGGTGCTGGGGCATTTACGAACGGTGCCAGGCATCAGCTGGAGAAGCAGATGGAGGGACAGGCCCTGGGGAGCGGCGGAGAAAAGGCAGGGAAAGACCTCTTAGCTTCATCCCGTGCTCTCTATTCACACCAGATCAGTCCCAGGGCCAAGAGGGCATAAGGCTGGGTGGTTTGCTCGGCTAAGCAATCACCACCCTACAGGCAGCAAAGCATCCTTGGCATCCCTGGCCAAATCCACCTCCTTGGGGACGGGGCCATGGGAACTCAGCTGGGATTCTGGACCCCAGAAAGCCCATAGCCAGAGTAACAGCCTGGCTGGTGAGAAAAACTCAACAATCAGTTAAAGCCTCCTTGGAGGGGACCGCTCCCTCTGACGGTCACGTGCACAGAGTGGGTTCACACTTGGCTGCCCTGAGATCCACTGGGGAACTCCCTGTATTGGGAGTTTGGTTTTCCTACAATATCTGGGTGTATTAAATAATAGTGACGCTGTGCTTAAAATACTAATGCTACCATCTGAATAGCAATTTCTATTTCATAAGGTGGCTCACACATATTGCCACAGAATGCACACACAGCCCCATCTGTACAGGGAGGGATCGGCATCGAGAGGCTCGCCGGCTGCCTTGCCCAAGCTTGACGGCTAGAAAGTGAAGGGACTGCTGACTGAATCCTTCCCGAACCTCCCAACGCCTCGGTCTGTTCTACCACGGAAACCAGTCAGGCGCCTGTCCTCTGCTGAGAGCAAGTGGACAGAGGAGCTCGGTGGGGGCCACACCCACGGGAAGCGCCAGCCACTCTTTCCTTGCTGGTCCCCAGATGAAAGTGGCGGCTATGGCCCTCCCAGGATTTCTGAAGGGCCCCAGATTCCCCCAAATACTTCCAGTACTAATTTGGAGTTGACTTCCAAGCTCTTCAATTCACAAGGCCCCATATTCCGGCTCTGAGGGTCCAGAGGAAGGCACATGGTATCCATGCTTTAGATTCCTTCCTTCCTGGCTCCAGTGACCACCCGGGACAGTGCCTGAACACGCACGTGCACCTTCACAGGCTTTCCTGTTACGGGAAGAGATACTGCTCTCCCGAACAAGAACGCACACCCAGGAACCCACACAAGGTCCCACCCCAGGGCTCTGCCCCCTCCTGTGTGGCCCCCACCACCACCCATGGCCCCCAAGCAAGATCTCACTTGACTCTCTGACCAGACTTACTCACTCTAGAGCGTGTGCATTTCCAACCGTGAGCATGACGCCACGCACAGAAAACCAAGACCATTTTTTTTAACAGAATGTATCTGACTACATCAGCCAAAGCCCGCCTTAAATAACTGGGCACCAAAAATGAATGCTCAGAAGCACATCCAAGTGGCTTTGTTTCTTTCCTCCCACCACGTTTTCAAGAGACACCCCGAGTCCCCTTTCCTCCGACCTCCACTGGCCTGTTCCTCTCATTTCTCTTTCAGACTGACTATTTGGTTCTAATGTTATTAGAGCGGAATATGGGGCTATCTATGATTTCAATGTTTCTCTCTCCCTTCTCTACCTGGCTCCTAGTTCTCTCATTGCCCTAAGTCTCTTCTCCCCCCTCCACCCCCCATTAGAATGAGAAAATCTCTATCCCTTGAGGAAAGTTCTACCCTACTCTGAACTGTGCTGACCCTTAATAAAACTCCTCAAACGTACCCTATGATAAAACAACTAGCACTTTGGGGGTACCTTCCACGGGTCATAAACATTTACATCTAATCCGCACCATCACAGATGCCAATTTTACCATTCCCATTTTACAACTGGGGAAACCAAGGCACAGAGAGTCAGGTGACTTGCCCAATATCACACAGGTAGTAGGAGCTCCAGCCGGGGTTTGAACCCCATGGAGCCCGACTCCACTCCCATGCTCCCGACCAAGAGGTGACACTGCTTCCCAGAGCCTCCCTGCCATTTCCTTGGGCCATCTTCAAAGACTATGTGTTTCCCTACGTGTACTCCCATCACTTTTCTCAGCCAAATTCTTTCTCTGCAGAGGGATGTCCCCCCTCAGAGGATCTCTGCTTCCCCTTCACCATCACCCCACCGGTCCATCACTCTCCCTCCTAGATACCCAGTCTCCCCCCAGCCAGGGCAGGAAGGGTGCAACTCCGAGGGCAGATTCCTGCAGGAAGGTTGGAAGATGCCAGGCTAACACACAGGAGGTCAGAATTATAAACAATGATAGAACTTATTATTTAAAGATGACAGAATTCCTCTATCCATCCAATGTTTGACATGCCAGCATAACATTCCAGTGTCCAGTGGACGTCCCTCCTGGGTCCAGCCAGGGACAAAGAGGTCCCAAGGAGCCCGCTCCAAGCTTCAAAGGCCTGAAACTTCTAGAAGTTTCCTTCTAATATTAAACCAGAATCTGACCCCTGTCAGAAGCAAATGTAAATCCTATTTGGAGAAAAGCATCTCCAATTTAGATCCTCAGGATTTCCACAAAACTCACAGAAAGGGGAAATCACAGTAAAAAAAAGATCAGGGGCACCTGGGTGGCTCAGTTGGTTGAGCGCCGACTCTTGGTTTTGGCTCAGGTCTGATCTCAGGGTCCTGATATCAGGGTTGTGAGATTTAGTCCCGTGCTGGGCTCCATACGCAGCACGAGCTGCTTGTGTTTCTCCCTCCCTCTCCCTCTGCCCCTCCCCACTGCACTCTCTCTTGCTTTCTAAAATAAGTGAAATAAATCTGTTTTCAAGAAAAGATCATAGAAGGAATCTCTCACTGAGAGTTAGTAGAAACTATAAATAACAGATTTAGATCTTCCAAAGACTTCAGATGCAGGAATTATAGATATAAAACAAAGCATAACTATAGATAAAATGGTTAAAATATGGAATGAAAAACTAGCAAAGAATGAAAGTTTACTGAAAAAGAAGTGAGCATCACTTTTGGACATGAAAAAGTATACTAATGATTGACAGTCAATATCAAACAGGCCAAACAGGAAAGTTTGCCATTATCTACAAAGATTTTTCACTGGAATGCTACACTGGTATTACCCCTGTGAGGGAGGCAAGCCAGTTGTGTTGTTCCCATTTCATAGGTGAGAAAACTGAGGGTCAAGGAAACAAAGGAGCCTGCTTAAGACCACAGAGATAGTGAGTCCGTTACTGAGACTCTAACCCAGGACTTTTGGCTTCAAAGCTCACATTCCTTCAACATCGCCAGGAGCTTCATTTATCCAGGGCCACTTTTTACACCCTTGCTGGACAGTCATGAACAGGCAGACGTAGCTTCTCACGTCAGTCAGTATTATTCTAATGTCCACCCAGCTGGGGACGGGCCTTATTTTTCCAAGGGCCAGTCCAGAGAGGGAAGAGGACAGCACAATCTCTACGTAAGTCCTGCCCAGAGTGAATGGACTGGAAAAGGAATGCCCCCCCCCGCCCCCCGCCAAACGCCAACAAAGGAAGGGCTCCCCAGCCCTTCCCTCGCTCACCTGGGCTCATGGCAAAGGAAAGAGCTGGAAAATCCTTTTCCCTCATCTAGGGACAGCACATCAATTATGGATTATTAGATAAGATCTTCATTTTAATATTTCCACCATGTATTATCACCTCTTCCTCTCACTGGAATTCTGTCTTGGGAGTTATTTAACTGATGTGCAGAAATCTAAATTTAATTTATTATGATCTAACTCACTTTAGAAGCCAAATTACCCTGCACTGGAGAAGGATCAAGTCAATATCCCACTTGGCTTTCTATTTATCTTCTGTAGGGTTTTTCTCTCCTTCTCTTCAGTATTCATTTTATCTCGGGTGCTGGTAATAAATTTAAATTTTCCTCAGAATTAGGCAATTGCTCCTTTAATGCTGTAGTTTAATGGTTAGCATTAATTATACGAAAGTCACTCCTTAAAGAATGTGGAGGATGGAATAGACATATCATGGTGGGGAAAAGGCTACTTCTCGGACCAAATGAGGTAGCATGTAGTCAGCAGGGATGAGTTTACTCTAGCTCCTTCCATCTCTTCCCTACTTTCCTTTCACCCGCCGCCCCCATCTTAGAGTTAGGTGCCTACAAAATGGATCTGCTGGGAGCTGCTTGCTACGGCCTCTCTGAGCCCCTGAGAGGTCTGCCAGCCTGGACGCCATGCGTAGAACCCTCTCTGACGCTGGCTTCTTTCTCCATCAGTTAATGTCACTGAGGCTCTGACAGCAAGAGCCACCACCACCCAGCTCTCTCCTGCCTGC
Organism: Ursus arctos; assembly: GCF_023065955.2. Classification (NCBI taxonomy): domain Eukaryota; kingdom Metazoa; phylum Chordata; class Mammalia; order Carnivora; family Ursidae; genus Ursus; species Ursus arctos. The sequence continues at coordinate 61,483,131 of NW_026623100.1, read as the reverse complement.
CACTGCCCCCACATACACACACCCCCTGTATCCCAACCGCACACTACACGCGAATACGGCTTTGGGGGAGGCTTCGAGCTTTCTGGAAGAGGAGAAGTTCTGATAATTATTATAATTGCCTAAAAACTCCAACTGTGAAATATAATATGATTAATGGAATGGACAGCAGCCCAGCTTTTGTTTCTGGAATAGAAAAAACACAAACTCACCCAATTTGGACCTAATATGAAGATTAATTTGCTCACTAATTAGCATGATAGGGAGGTACCAGGGAAATTTAAGTCTGCGTGACTGGGGAAGAGGGCCTGGCTCCCCCGCAGGTGTCAGGGTGCGCAAGCGCTCATGCGGATGTGTCTGCTCCCTTCCTACTCAAAGTCCTATAAATTCCACCACCAAAGACTAAACCCGGAGCTCCTTTATGTGGACAGGCATCTCAAAGAGCTTACAGCTTGCTTAAAGAATCCTTCCCAATTGATGGTAGGCATGAGCACTGAGCAAGAGCTGGCCCTACCCACGGCATTCATTTCTGCATCCTCTTGTGTTCAAAGACTGAGCAGTAAGCCAACCCCTGGAACCCCAGAAGCCTCGTCCCTTCCAGGTCTGGAATCCAGAGAACAAGAGATCAAGAGGGGAGGGAGCCAGGTTCCCCACCCCGGGCTCAGGAGGAAGAGGATTGGGTGGACCCACAGTGGCCCAGGCAGATGGATTTGCCCCCAACCAGGCGGCTGATGCTGGAGGAGAACATGCACCAAGAGACAGAATCGTGCCCAGGAGAGACTGAGCAGGCAATCTGGACTTAGGGAGAGAAGAGCCAGAAGTGGGCTCAGGAAGGGAGCCTCCAGCTGGACAGAACAGGATATGCGACACTGTCTTTGGTGTGGACAGTGAGTCAGGCACACAGTCACCTCGTCAGACTGAGGGCGGGCCTGCAAGGGGGATGCTGTGGCCATCTTTCAACAGGACCACAGTGGCTTCCCGCAGGACTGAGATGGGGCCTCCAGGTCAGGGCCTCACCCTATGGGAAACAAGTTCTAGAAGGAAAGAATAAAGCGCTACAAACAAGATTTGCATTTCTCAGTGACAGAAGAAATCTCTCCCCCAAAGTCAGACTCCTCTTCCCTCCCCTGCCCTAACAGGGCTGGGAAGTATCTCCAGGCATCATCAGAAAGCTCTTTTGCCTCAAGGAACAGCTCTGGAGCCAAACAATTGTCAAGAGGCCCTACTGAACAGAGGTAATCTAGCAGGGGTCACAAAGGAACATGCCTTCAGGGTCACTGAGAACAGAAATGCCAGTGAATACCTTGTACATATCGCACAAAACCTGCCTACTTAACGCTCTTTAAATCTCCCTTTCGGGTGAGGCAAAATATGCCCAAGGTTTGCATTTGGCCTGAAAGCCACCAAACTGTGACCCTGGGGCAGTAATGGAATAAAAGGAGAAGGGTAAAGAAAGACAAAGGAAGGAAGGATGACGGGAAGGGAACGGTGCTCACACTACAGGGTAGCTTCTGACTTCTTTTCTCCTTCAAGGAGCCCCTTGTACATTTCAACCCCATTTCACCAGACACCACTGCAGCCCCAGACTGTGTGTGTGTGGAAAGTGGAGACGGGCAGAGAAGGGGGAGCACCGCTCCAGGGATGACCCTGTAATCCCTCTTCATGGTTCCTCTGATGTCATGAAAAGAACGCAAGTCAGGAAAAGCTGGGTCCTGAGTCTGGCTCTGCTCCACACGTCCTTTCAAAGGCTTGTGGTCAGTTTCCCCCTCCATCCTGAGGGCAGGGCTAATTTTTACCCCACACAATTCTACAGGCCCAGATTAGATCTCAGAAATGAGATACGGCCTGAAAAACTGCTTGGCAAAACATAATGCGTAGGTAACATATGATTATTGTCAACACTGCTACAGTTACTAGTATTTCTTTGGGGGACTGAATGCTAATGGAGAGAAAAAGCAATTTATAGCCGGCCAATTTATGTTTAGCGTCTTCCTTCCCTGTGGCAGAAATGGGGTCTCTGGCAGCATCCACGGGCGACCGACTGTATGCATCGCTGGCTGTCCGCTGGGATGCAAGCAAGAGGTCATTACCAATGCCGATGTGTCCTGGGACTCGGCAGGGCGGGTCTACCCAAAAGTTCCATCTTACACATGGGTTTGAGCTCAGGGCTCTGCAAATAAGATGTAAACTACCCTCTAGCTTCAAAGGGTATAAACGGAGCTTTGCAGGACCCCTTTTAACAGGTGTGGAGGTGGGAACTGGGACCAGCACAGAACCTCTGTGGGTGATTCTGGGGAGAGACCTGGGGAATCTCAGGAGTGAGGTCAGAAGCCTGAGACTGCTTGAGACCCCAAGTCTCCCATCAGGCCAAGGAACCTGGACACGAGGGCTCTCTGCTCAACTGTGGGCTCATCTCCACCACTGGACACATCAGCCCAGGAGGGTCTTCTCCAGGCCTCCTGGGACTTGGCTTCTGAGGGCTGGAACGGTCCTACAGCTATGCTCACAAGGAATGTATTTAGCAAGGTTTACAGCTTCCGCAAATCTCCCTCTAAGTTCTGCCCAGGCAAGGGTGACCTTGGAGAAATCAAGATGCAGATGGCTATGGGAAGCCAGGGAAAAGGGCTAACTTGAAAAGGTGATCAATTCTCACACCGGACGCAGCTCAGAAGACCCACAGCTAACAGTCTGTAATGTTCACTGTGCCCCAGGCTCTGTCCTAACAAGGTCACTCATCGCACACTCAGGACAAACCTGAAGCAGGTGCGATTATGAAGCCAATGTTACTGAAGGGGAAGCTGAGGTTTGAGAGTCTAAAGGGACTTGGCAGAGTGAATGGAGATCCTGGGATGAAGCCCAGACAGGCGGGCTCTGTTGGGTCCTTAGGCAGGACCTGCGATGGCAGGGGGTCCCTGGCAGAGTGGCTTCTAACCCAGCACCTGCCTGGAGAAGGACGAGGAGGGAGGAGGGAGGAGGGAGGAAGGGTTCCACCACATCGGTCGTATACTTCCTGCTAGGTTAGCCCGGAAACACCTCTCCTAATCCACACGCGAAACTGGATTCTGGCTAGAAAAGGAGTTTCAGACGCAAGTGTCCCCTAAGCCCTGTCATTCATTCCCCAAAGGTGACATTAGCAAGAAGTCTCAAGCTCTCGGCAGAGGAGAATTTGTTCCCTTCTCTTCCACGCCTCCGATGTGCAGGCTAGATCTCCCCAGATGCCGTGTGCAGCGAAGGCCCAGAGCTTAGCGCATTTTCTATCTGCTCTGTAAATAAGGTGACATCCAGATACCCTCTGGCTCCCTCAAAACTAGGTCAGCTGCTGAATATGTAGGTGCGGGATTGGAGTGAGTGACTTTGAAATGACTTTATCTGGCAGGACCCCATGGGGAGCTGCTGGCTGGCTTTCATGAGAGGGGCTCCTTTTATGTCAAAAGCAGACCCAGAGTACCCAGACGGCCTGCCTGCTGAATCTGGGTGAGGATGGGAGGCCTGCCTAGGCCAAGGGCAAACTGAGTGCTGCAGGCAACACAGCAAGTGATCATCACAGCGGGCTGGAAAACAGAGATGCCCTGAGCCTGTCCTACATACCGACCGTCTTTACGACACCGTGGGAACGTGGCCCGCGCCATGTCACAGGAACTATGGAAAGGGGGTTTAGAACGCCCTTGCTTGTAAACAAGACCCCATTTTCCTCACTTTAGGAGGCACCAATAATCGCTCCCCCAGACAACGTGCTGGTCACCAACCATTCTCGTCCCTTCGTCAGAGTGCCTGGGGCCTGATCCCTTCTGCAGGTGAGCCCTGAACTGTGAGGGGATGGAAGGTGCCAGAGCGCTATTTAAAACACCTCCTACATGCTAACTCAACTTCTTTTAATCCACAGTGGCCTCCTCTTCGCTTTTTCAGAATCAGGCATCCTCTTATTTTAATCACATCCGGGACTCTATGGGAATCCAGATTTGCAATTCAGATACATTGGAAGGGATTAATTACTTGCCAGAGCTGTTCTGGTTTATGTTTTACTTTATAAGAGCACTCATTCACTTTATTTTATAAGAGCACTCATATATAACATTCCTTTAAGTAATCCATTTTCTTCACGCATTAAAATTAGATTCTGGTGACAAAGAAAATTCAGTATCTGAAATTTCCCAGAGCACTCTTCTGGGAAACGAAGTTAAAACCATCAAGGCTCTCTTGGCCTGGGCCTCTCTGCCCAGCACACCTACAGCTCCTCCTGGACTCACGGCAGCAGGGACCGAGAGACCTCTGGCCCCCAGCCCCTGAGCAGGACACATTCCTCCTCTGTCGTGCTATGCTGTCAGTGTGACCACTACCTGTCGGGTTCCAGCTCCACTCCCCGGGATGGGGAGGGGAAGGGAGGTCCAAGCCAAGGCATGAAACCACCTGTCAGATTTTTCAACACCATCTGCTTTCTTCAGTTTCCCAAGGGCCAGCTTCTCTCTGAGGGCCCTTCCAGCAGGACCCTCGCCCTGCCTGGGTGTGGCCTCCTCTGGTCTCATTTGCTAAGTGGCTCCACGCTGGGCTCCCTGCCCTGGCTGCCTTTGGCCCCGTCACAGAGCTTCTCCCAGCACATTAGACATCAAGGCTTTCCAGGCAGCAGAGACGGCAGGCCGTACCTTCTCGTATGCCTCTGAAAACGAGGCTGGGGAAAGCGGCAGCCGAGTGGGGGTGGCGGGAGGGCGCGGTGCGGAGAGAAAGTAGGTCATTAGTGGTAAAGACTGCAATTTTCAAGGGGTTGTTAATGCTCTGTTTATATGGATTTCTCCAAATGTGACATTTTAATGGCATCATAATTGTGTGATTACAGTGCAGTCGACACTGCTCAGGGAGGAAAGGCGACAGGGACTCCGGCGACCTGCTGGGGAAGGCGGCTCCCTGTACGCAGCCAAGGGGACTGGCTCAGTCCTGCTCAGGCCAGGATTCCTGACAAGCATGAGCCGTGGCTCCCCAGAGAGCCCTCCGCTCTACAGGGCCATAGGTTTCCAGGGAACTCGCACCCAGCCTAGCCCCTTGCACAGAATCAATGCCCGGGGCTATAGGAGGGAGAGGTGGGTAGTTCCACATCCCCTCACCCCACCAAGGCCCACCCATAAGAGCTACACTTCTTCCTTCGCTCTGCTCATGTGTGTGTTCATTCATTCACTCATTTCTTGAGTTCTGTCACCTGAGGGAAAGGGCCAATAGATACTCAGAAATAAGAGACAAAATTCAGTAGGGAGAAAGCAGCCAAGAAACAGATCCACAGGGATGGGGTGCCTACCAGCCAATGTCTCCTGGCTTCCCCGGGCTCTTCCTCACACTCTGGCCCCTTCTCCATTGCCTTTGCTGGCTTCCTCCCCTCCCTGGCTTGGAAATATTGGAATTCTCATGGATTGAATCCGGAGTCCTTGCCTGCTTACCACAGGCGACTTTCTTCTACTCCTGTCCCTCTAGCTCCTCCCCCATAGGTGGCTAATTCCCCCTAGAGCTTTCCAGCCCCGATCTCCTTGCTGAGCTCCACCTCTGTACTAAACAAAGGCCTACCTGACATGCCCACTTGGGTGTCTCACCCCGAGTAGGTTCCAAACGGAATGCTTGATTTTCCGTCCCAACCTGCACCTCCCTCTGTCCTTCCCGCAGGAAGGAAAGGCGCCACTATCCATGCAGTGGCTCAGAGGAATCTGACAATCTTTCTTTCTGATGCTTGTTTCTCTCTCACCTTTGCCTTCAGCCTGATCACCTGAACCGCCCCTCCCCCATATCTAACCCATCACCGTGTCTTAAAATGGGTCTCCATCCATCCCCCTGCCCTCCCCTAGCTCTACAGCCATGCCCAGCCACCACTGACTGCAAGAAGCCCCAACTCTGCACTTCTACTCTTGGCCCCAACCACCCATTTTCCAGAGTCACCTTTTTAAAATCACACCTTATCCTCTCTCTCCCATTCTAGCTCCAAAACTCTCCAGTGGCTCCCGCTGCCCTCAGAATATTGTTCCCAGTCTGCCGTGGCCCCCCCCTCCCCGCCCCGACCCCAGGGCCTGCCAAGTCTCCAGCCTCATCCCACTCTCCCTTCCCCTTTGGTCATTATACTCCAGCCACACTGGCCTCTTCAGCTTCTAAAACAAGTCCAGCTCTTCCCCATCTGTTATGGGCTGAGTTGTCTCTCCCCCGCCAAGATTCATCTGTTGAGGTCTCCAGGACCTCAGAATATGACCATATCTGGAGATAGTACATTTAAAGAGGGTTAAATGAGGTCATCGGGGGGGGGGGCTAATTCGTGTAACTGTTTGGAGATAGGGCCTTCAAAGAGGTCATTAGGTTAAAATAGCCATCAGAGTGGAGCCCTGATCCCCCATGACTGGTGTCCTCATGAAAAGAGGTAGACATCTCAGGGGTGTCCTCACACAGAGAAAAGGCCATGTGAGGACACAGAGGGAAGGTGGCAAGCCAAGGAGAGAGGCCTCACAGGAAAATGTCACTGCCACAACTTTGATCTGGGTCCAGGCCTCCAGAACTTCAAGAAGAGGAATTTCTGTTGTTTAAGTCCCACCCCAGAGCATGGCATTTTGCTACGGCAGCCTTAGCGAAAGGGCCTCCATGCCTGTTGGGCTCTCTGCCTGGAACAGTCTTCATCTGACCCACTTCTACTTGTCTATCAGTCTCAAATCAAGTGCTGCCTCTTTAAAGAGGCCTTCCATGGACGTCAGGTTGAATCAGTCTCTGCTTATCCTCTCCTAGACTCTGTACCTCTCCTCCAAGGCATCTGGATGCCTCAGCCTGCACCAGCCAACTCTAAGTATCTCCTTCCTGCCTGCCTGTCTGCCCAGGCCATCGCAGTCCTGAGTCGGAACCATGCCTTCTCACTCACCACTGGCAACCTGCACAGTTCCTGGCACATGGCAGGTTCTCAAGTATTTGTTGAATAAATGACTCCATGGACACGAATTATCTCATTGAGAGCCCCAGGATTTGACTACCATGAGTCCCATGTCATATACAAGCAGAGGTGCGAAGAGGAGAAGGAGATATGCCCAAGGGCAGCCAGCAAGGAAGTCCCCAGGACTAGCCGGGGAATCCGGGCCATCTGTCTACAAAGGGCTTGTCATGGCCCCATCTGTCCAGAGGAGGGAAGGCAGCAAGGGCTGGGCCTGTCAGAACACTTTGGGAAGCATGCAAGTCCTGGCTTGGGCCTGCAGGGATGGGAATACATGGTGGTGGGGGGGGGGGTGAGTGGGGGATGGGAAGAGTAGATGCCCAGTAGGGCTGGCTTTGCCATCTCTCTCCTCTACTTTCTATCTCTGCGACCTTGGGCAAGTGATTTAACCTCTCCCTGGCAACGGAGAACTCCACAGCGGCCCACTCTGTGAAACCATGACGCTGGTTTATGAACGAATGGAATACCGTAAGTGAGATCCTTAGCACTGTGCTGTGCATACAGCAAGTACTCAATACATCACAGCTACATGTTTATGTGTTAGTAAAGTGAAGAAAACACTGTGTGTCCGCAGGGCAGGAAGCGATCTCACCAGGAGGCAGTGAGGAGTGTCCTGGAGGGAGCCAGGAGATCCGGCTTGTCCCTCTGCCTCTGCCACCGCACCTCGTGTCCTTAGGTAAATCACTTCTGCTCTCGGGGTCTCGGGTTAGATCCCCCCAGCCATCAGATGTAGGGGTGAGAGAGAGAAAGTGTTCTCAACGATTCTGATGAGACACGGCCCACTTCCCAATGTGATGGAAGCCATGGGCCTTCTCCCCGGAGAAATGTCCTTGTACACATACGTGCAAATTTCTGCTCACAGCATCCAAGACCCAGCGCTACCTTGGAGCCCCAGGAGGCACCTGGCTGTCAGGTCCAGTGTGGAGGAGTGGGTGCCTCCCTGAAAAGATGAGCTCACGTGGGCAAACCTGCCTGAAAGGGAAGACATCAATGATGCCCTCCTTCCTCCCTTCCTGGCTACCCTGTAGGGGGCGGAAGCCAGTTCCCCGGCTCTGCCAGGCTCTGCCCATTTCATGCTGAGCACAGTAATGAGGCATGCTGTGCAGAGGGACCCCGTAATTGGTCCCTGCCCTGTGCTGTGCTTTAAGAAGACAACAACCCTGAGATATATTATCCAGATGTACGGCCCCCAGCCCCGGCTGCCATCTGGGCAGCCCTAGAAACCACCTCCAGAGGTCCATGAGGAAACAGCCCCGGGAAAGGAAGTGGGGTGTCTTTCAGCTGTTGCCCAGAAGCTGAGGGTGTGTGAAATGGGGCAGGGATAAGAAGGGTGGGGATGTCAGCCAGTTTCAGGAACTCTTCTATTCCCTGGTGCCTCAGCCCCGAGTACAAGATATATTTCCTTGACCTCTTTGCAGAGCTGCCCAAAAGATATGCTCTGGGGACTGAAGTCTTTAGACCTGCATTTAATTTTTCACAGTGCTGCTGGAGTGACTCTTCTAAAATACATCTGGGTCCCATCCCTTACCACGGGCTGCAAGTCCTTTGCTTGACTTCCGGCCTCATCTGGCTCGATCCTGGTCCCCGCACACTGGTGTCCTTACGGGCATCTTTAATCTTAAACTGCCACCACCTGCGCTTGAAGGAACTTGAGAGAACCTGACCCCAGCAATCTAAAAATGTCCTCCTCATGTCGCGGCACTTACTATAATTACCTGCTTACTGGGTCTTCCCGCCCCAAGCTGCATATGCCTTAGGTAGGAGCGTGGGTTTTCCCTGTGGATTCTGGCATCTGGCAGAGGCCGGGTGTCCTAATGCAGATGGCTCACAGCCCCAGACAGCACTGCCTCTCCACCCTCCCCCGGCCAACACGCTCAGGCTGCAGGAAATACGCCTTGTGGAGGGATATGAACGGGCTCAGACGTGCTAGGAAAGCGGTCAGGAAACACCCTGCCCTAAATCAGGGCCAGGAGGCCAAGCAAGATGAAGACCAATGGCATGGCCATGATGCACTCATGTTGCTGGGGAAAAGAAAATAAAAACAAAGAAAGGGAGCACAGCATGAAAAAAAAACAATAATAATAAAAAAACCCACCACCACATATACATACAAAGTAGAAAGCCCAGTGTGAAAGAAAACATGACCTAAGGAACAGAAAGACATTACCCAAACATGCTTCATGCCCTAGAACAACCCAAGAACATGAATTTCACTAAGACGAGAACTAAAAGATTAGAAGATAAAAGCAAGAAGTGACACGAAGGGTAATTTATACAGTTGAGAACCACAGCACACTTTTGCAGAACCAATAAAGGAATGTAGAAATTCCAAGAAGCAGAGCAGACGCAGCAGAGAATCTAATTAATTATACCGATGAAAGGATCCCAGTTCTGGGCTGCCAACTGTTAGCAATGGGTCCCTGGGTGAGTCTCTGTGATGGCACAGGAGAAAGGCTTCCGTTATTAAAGCGACCGGAGGAGAGAAAAGTCACGTAGAAACAGCAAAGGTGAGCCAACATCAGAAAGCTGGAGAACGGGAAGCAGGGACAGGTGGAATACACACAAGGTATTTGTCTTTTTCTTAAACGACGCTCCTGAAATGAATCAGGAAAATCTAGAAAAGAGCACGCCACACGGTTCCACGAGACACCGATACAGAGCAGTGGACACAAAGGCATTTCTTGGCTTAGATATTGAGCTCGGAAAATCAAGACCGAAGTCAGCAAACATCCAGGCAGACCTAACAAGTCACCTACAAAAGGGAGAACGCCAGCTGACCTCAGACTTGCTCAGAGCAACACTCACGGTCAGAGGACAATGGACAGACGCCACAGAGGCTAACTCCAAGGGTGACCCGAGAGCATCTCATCCTATTAGGGCATTGCTCAGGTGTGAAGGCAAGAGGCTGACATTCTCGCTGTTGGAGAGTGCAGGGATGACAGCGCACGTGAGCCTGTTTTGAAGACTCTGCCAGATGATAACTCCCGGCCAATGAAGAGACAGTTCAAAATGAAAAGGGAATGAAGGATAAGAACCAGTATAGCATTGAGTCTATTTAATTATGAAGACAAACCCAAACAGCTGTGGGAATGGTCATTAAACTTACTATTTATGTGATCTGGAGTAAGCTACTTAACCCACTCGAGCCTCAGTTTCCCTCACCTGTAAAGCAGGAGAATCATGCCCATCTCACAGGGTTTAAGGATTAAATGAAAACACCACCTGCGAAAAGCAGTGACTTGCACATAACAATTCACTCAGAGCTGAAGGTGACCAAAGATGAGGATAAAAACTAGAATGGAAGTGAGCACCCCAACTCCCCCCACCAGGAAAAGGCAAGAGGAGGACCCACTGTTCCAGTCTAGAGAGCTCAGGGGATATTCTAGGCTCTCACGAAGGTCCCTATTCCAATGCTGCAAGTCAGAGCAGGGAGAAGCCTTCCCTACAGAGGGGTGTGGGGCCCCCAGTTTCCAACCAGGCAGACAGCAGCCCCCTTTCCCCAGAACAGAGGTCGAGAAGCTCCAGACCGAATGGGAAGACTTCACCTCCGACGAGGAGCTGGGTGACAGGGAGCAGCCCCCTCCTGAGGGCCTGGAAGGCATCTCCGTCTGACCAGCCCGGAGGAATGGAGCACCATGGGGAAGGTGTTCACGGATCAGGAAACCCAGACCCACCTGCTCCTCTTCCTGGATCGGGGTCTATTTCCTCATCAGGGAAATACATGGATGGGACCACTGGTCTCCCGAGTCCTCTGGGTCTACCACATGCCTTTAGAGTGCAGAGTTCTGAGCTGGCTGCATCTCTAGCATGAAGTCTTTGGACCACAAATTCAACGAGCAAATGAAGGAAAGAGGGAGAAGAGCAAGAGAAACGGGAGATGGAGTGTAAATCAGCAGGTGAGGGGGTGACAAAAGGACTCAGGAAGCAAAGGCTCTGCAGGGGTGTCAGGGCACTCCCTGCCAGTGAAAGCAGAGAGGTAGCTGCCTCCCCCTGCACAGGGCGCCCCAATTCCACTCCCAACAGGAGCACTGCAGAAAGAAGTCAGGAAGGGTCTATGAAACAGCATAACAACTGCATCCGTCTATCTTAAAACAGGCGGGCTAAAGTTTGAGAAGAAACAGGATTTTTGCATAGTCTCAAAGTACATTCCTCCAACACTTTCATTAACTACAAAGGGAAAAAAATGATAATTTTAAATGGAGAAACCTGGCGGGCATCACCCTGGTCAAGCGAAAGAGGTGAATGCCACAGTAATAAGACACCAGGATCACGTATCCCCCAAAATGATGCGCTCAGGAGGGCTCAGCATCGCCTCCATAGCCTTCTTGCCAAAAGCACAGAAGCTCAATCTAATCAGGAGAAAACATCAGACAAACCCAACTGAGAGACATTGTACAAAATAACCTGACTAGTACTCTTCAAAGTATCAAGGTCGGGGAAGACAAGACAGAGAAACTGTCACACATGGAAAGAGACTAAGGAGACATAACAATTGAATGCACGTGGGATCTGGAATTGGATCCCAAAAAAGACAAAGCACATCAGCGGGAACACTGGTGAAGTTTTAAACGTTAGTTTTGTTAATAGCAGGGCTGTGTCTAGGGTCACATAGTAAGGCTAAAGATGCCATTCGAGGCAGCTCACAGGAAGTCTGACCTCTCAGCCGGAACTCCCCACAACATGGTCTCCGACCAAGGGACCCATTTTACGTCAAAAAGGGAGAAAGCATTAGGTACAAGACTACAGATCCACTGGTTCTAAAACATACCATGCAACCCGGAATCTGCCAGCCCGTTGGGAGTGTGGCTGAGACACCAGCATGGAGGTGACGTCCCGAGAGGACAGGACACCATCCCTCAGGGAGCTGCCAGGCACCGGCGGCCAGGATACAGTGCTTTAAAGTCAGTAGGTGAGATTCACGGGCCTGGGTACCAAGGAGTAAAGGTAACGAGTGGACAGATTCACCACTCCTGCATTCAGGGAGTCTGTGCTTTTTTCCTTCACCATTGAGGCTCTTAGGGTCTAGACCCCCTGGGTCCCAGGGAGGGGACATGTCTACCTCTTGGTCCTACCTAATGGGACAGAGTCCCCTCAGACTTAAAGCTATGGCTGCCACCTCTTTAGTTTTGACTCTTCTTACCAGTAGACCAGCAGGCCCAGAAGACAGCTAACAGAGAAGGATGACCTAGGTGAGGTGACGAGGTGGGGCCACTGTGTAATGGGGGCAGGGGCCATATGGTTGGCATTCAGGTGACTCCCTGGAGCTTCGACTGGGTAATAAGCGGGTACTGCAAGCCCCGACTGCCAGAGGCACAGTAACCAGGGTCTCGGGGATGAGAGCCTGGGTCACCCTGCCAGGCAGGCCTCCTAGACCGGCCCTTGGGACAGGGGGAGTGGGGGGAATCCAGGATGGCTGGTGGGAAGGGAGACATGAGGATTAAGTCCAGCCCCGGGAACAGCCATACTTTGTTCTGCCAGCTCCCCCACCTCGCAGGTTTCCCTAGAAACTACCCAGCCTGAATCCCAGAGACACCTGGGTGGCGTATGGATTGTACTGGATGGACTGGTGGACTGTGGTGGGTGCCACGGGGGCCCCTCCCAGATCCCATTCACTGTACCTGTCCCCCTGTCCCCCAGAGGCTGAGGGCGCTGGCTGCTGACTTCCTCAGTGAACTGCCTTCCACCAAGCAGGACCTGCCTCTCCTGGAGTTTCCATCCCTGGCTCCAGGGAGCAGCCAGGGCCAAGGTGGAGCAGACTTTGCTCCAGGCTCCCTGTGGGACCAGGCCCAGGCTCGTCTCCAAGGCCCCAGCCTTGCACGGCAAGGGCAAGTACCCTTCCTCTGCCCTAGCACCTTCCCTCACACCCCTGCTCCTGGGAGCGCTCTGGCTTACATCACCTTTACAAGGCTCTGCAGCATGGATCCTGACCCGAGACACAAGGTAAGACCTGTCTAGTCCGGTCTAGACTTGTGCCTGGCGTGGACATCAGCCATCAGCGCTGCAACATGCCAGGCTCCACGCTAGGCGCACGACGCTCATTGCTCCCCGACCCCTCCTAGTAGCCCTGCAGCGGGAGGAACTCCGTGACTGTTTCCCCATTTCCCGGAGGAGCAAAGGACTCCAAGCTAACCGTGGCAGACTTTTCATTTGCACCCCAGTCTCTCTGGCCCCGTGGTCATCCTGCTAATGGCACTTCTGTCTCACATATCCATTCTGTCTCCATATTTTCAGAAAGTCCCTACACCTCTAAGCCTCTCCATCCCTATGCCCTGAGCCCTGGGACCTCGAGAGCTGGAACTTCCTCTCCCTTGGCCCACAGGGCTGCTTGGAGTCACGGCGGACGCTCAGCATCCCCCACCTTCCTTCCTCGCCCACCGCAAGCATTTCTGACTGGCCCAGCAATACGAATTCTCCAGACTCCATTACAGCCTTAACGACATGTGAAGTTACTGCAAGCAATGTACATAACACACTATCCATTTTTATAAATATTTGAATTTCCTGCTGAGAAAACACAAGATTTTTATTTCTACCTGCAGGGGACCCAGGTTCTTGATGAAGCAAAGGTTTCAAGACTGGAATCTTCTGCCTCAGGAGTGAGCCAGAGGTGAGCAAAATGGAAGCAGGACCGGTCACCTGTTCATGGCACCTGGAGCGGGGGCCCATTTTGCAGGGAGAGGGTCCTGTGTAGGCTCTGCCCCGGGGACCCTGCAGTCACGGAAACCTCCAACCCTTGGAAGACACAGAGGGCTCGGCCCCCCTCATCTGGGAATGGGCCAGCACTGCTGCACCGGGCGGGTGACAGAACGGTTGAGAAAGAGGGCACTTGATGAAATTAAAAAGCAACCAATTTAAAAGAGATTAAGCAGGGAAAAGGGGATTTAATGATCAGCTTTTGCCACCGTGAACTAGCTGAACCCACTGGCATGGAGACTAATGGTTTAATATGTTGTTAAACAAGGGTGAGCCGTCTGCGTGAGTAATAAGGGCATCTGTAGTTACAGCGACAAGGGTGAGGTTACCCTCCTGGAGGCCCTGGGCCTTGAGGGCGGCACGGCTCTGGGTCGGGACGGGCAGGGGGCAGCAACCTCAGGGGCAGGAATGGAGGGGGGAGGCCAGCAGCTCCAGCAGCAGCTCTGCAGGCGGAGGGGCCCCCGGTTTCCGGCACCAGGAAGCACCGGCTCCGAAGAACTCAGGAGGGGTAACGGCCACATATCCTTCACTCTTGCCACAGAGTCCACAGGCCTGGGAATCTGGCATGAAGGACATCTGCAAGACCGAGGGCGTGGGGCACGGACAGAGGGCAGGAGAGGCCGAAGCTGCCCGGCCTGCTTACAACCAATGCTCTAGGTCAACACACAGTAGCGCCGTCTTAATTCAGAACGGGACTCCGGCTGAGAATGTGTCAGCCCCGGAGCCCGTTTTGAGTGGGTTTTGCTTTCATTTTCATTGGTAAAGAACCCTTTCTCTAGGACCTGCAGTGCCCAGGGTCTGACACCTGCACATGTCACCAGCTCCTGTCGTTGCCGTCATTTGCGAGGGCCAGGGTCACTCATCATTCACTCATTTAATGACCACTCACGGGGACTCTGTGCCCTGCAGGGCCTGGGCTAGGCGGGAGGCTGCGGGGTTCCGCACCCGACCGCACAGCCCAGTCCCGCGTCAGGAGCCTGCCGTCAACAATGACATGTCATAACAGTCAGGACCAACAGGTGGAAGGGGTGCATGGGTTTCTTGCTGAGGTGCGGTGGCTGTTGCTCCCTGTCCAGAGGCCCGCACCCCAGCCTGGAGCCCAGGCCGTCCTGACAATGGCAGCTCGGGGCAGTGGCGGGAGTGCTGGAGTCCTGGTCTCATCTCTGCACCTGCTTCTTGTGTGACTCCAAATACTGAGCTTGCAGTCTCCATTCCCCACTCTGTAAAACGAAAGTGTGCTGCCTGCCCCACCAAGGTCATGGGGTCATCATGGGAGTGAAGTAAAAGGATGCGTGTCAAAGTTGCCTTGACAACCTAGCAGCGTCACACATGTACCAGAGACTCAGCACAGAACCAGACTGGAGCTGGGGGAGAGGGGCTTGGGCAGTACCCCCCCCCCCCCCAACAAACGGCATCTCTGCAAAACAGACGAGTGAAATGGCCAGGGATTCGGGAACACGCATGCCAGAGGGATGTGTTTTGTTACTATAACCCAGCAAAGCAGTGTTGGATCATTACCCGGGACATGAACATAGACTCAAACTGCAGATCTGTACATTTTAATTGTGTTGATTAAAAGGGGAGTGCACTGAAAGTAAAAGCTGATTTTTCTGTAACTGTTCTATCTAAAACCTGGCTACCGGTGTTAATACGTCCATGTGGGTCAATAACACCGCAGGGAACAGAGGGGTTTAGAAAGAAGCAAGGGACCTCCAGCAGCCCCTGCTCTCCCTGCCTCAGAGACCATCAGAACAGCCCTCTGGGCAGCACGAAGCTGGAGGCTGGACAATTCCCACCTGTGCCTGGACTTCCAGGTGGCCTCGGCTCCACATACGGATGGTCGCATCTACAGATGCAGGCAGTGGCCCTGCTGAACTCTCTACTCCTCAACAGCCATGCTGGGTCTAGGACTGGCCCTCTGGAGATGTGCTTCTGCCCCCCTCGGGGAGTGTGCTGCCGGCGGGATCAGCTACATTCTCCGTCTTGTCCTACTCTGCCTCTTGGTTCCCAAACACCATACAGCTTATAGTGATCATCTGGGACAAGGCAGCCGCCCCTGCTGATCCAGAATTCATCTGGCTTATCCTGGCTCTGGGTGAGCCAGTCTCCGCTGCTCTAAAGAGCACATGGTGTGCAGGAGAAACAGGCTTTCCAGCAGCCTGAGCATTTCTGAAAAGCCAATTACATGCTTATTACTCCTCTCCAGGAATGAAACCCACGTCCCACATGGCCAGCCCCTTCCCCAGCACACACTCGCTTATCTCAGCCACACGGTCCCTCCTGCCAGCCACTGCTGTCGGAAATGTATAGCTGGGCTCTTAATCACCTGCCAATGGGCCTGGAGGGAAGGCAGGAGCATGAATGCCCGTCCTGGAGCCAAAAGAGATTCACGCAAGAGCTGGAAAAGCACGCAGGCACGGCACAGATGAGCTGGCTTACAGGCAAGGGAGGGACCCTCCAGGCGTCGTGTGAAGCGGTGGTCATAAGAGAGCAACAAGGTGAGGGGCAGCTTTGGAGGAGGTCTGAGGTCCTCCCTCAGACCTGTGGGCCAGATCCAGCCTGCCACCTGCTCTGACAAAGTTTTATGGAGACATGGCCACATCCACTCGTTAACATGCTGTCCATGGCTTTCTCAGTGCAACCGCAGAGCTGAGACCATATGGCCTGCAAAGCCTAAAATATTTACTACCAGGGCCTTTAGAGAAAAAGGCTGCCAACCCCTGGTGTAGTCGGAAAGGCCCCAGAGCCTGAGCCTGGAAGTGCAAGACTCGAGATACAACGTGTACTCGGTCCTGCCCTGGCTATGGGCACCTGGGAGCTGTCTTCCCTCTACAGATCAGTGGCTGATTCTCTCATCTATCAAATGGAGATATGTATGATACCTACTTTACAGGGTTGTTGTCATAATTAGTAAAAACCGGACCAGCTGCATGGCCAGGGAAGGCCTTAAAGGCAGGTGCATCCACGAGTAAAGTAGGTGTCTTCCTCGGTGGTTCTGAAATAAACCTCTGCGTCCTGTTCTTCGCGGCTGGACTCACTTCAGAGACCCTGCATGAGTTTCTGCAAATACGTGTATCAATGCGAGGTGTGGGTCAGAAAGGGGAGGAAAGGAGTGATGAAGGGAAAGCCATTCTTTGTCACCGACTTGATTTGACCAAGGGAAATACTGATAAAGCAGGTGACTCAAAGCCTGCTTTCTTTTTTAATGTGGACACTGCCAGACCCAAAATACGGCCATTGAGCTCCCAGGGGTCCCCTAAGTGGGGGAGAATGGGATGCTGAGCCCACACCCTGTCGTACTACCTGGCTGGGGGCCAGTTTCCCCTCGGGCTGAGTATATATGTGATCTTGACCACATACTCAGCTTGCAGTCTGCCCCAACCCCGGTTCTCAAATGAGGACACTTTTTACCAACACCGCAAATTCTGTAAAGTCAAAATGCATGGGCCTTCAGTTGCCTTGTAACACTTGTACAAGGCAGTGTCCTCACACCTGGCCAACGAGTCCTGAGGGGCTAAGGAAGTATTGCAGTGGCCCCAAGACTGGTGGGACACATGGCTGATCAAAGCACTTCTGGCCAGGGAAGGAAGGATCTTTAAGGATCTTTAGGATCTAAGCACAAAAGAAATTATGGTGCCCCTCCCCCTGGAGAACTCTAAATAAAAACAAGCCACATCGACACCCAGGACTTACAAGTACACTGAAATGGACGCAGGGTCTTTGCAGCTCTTCAGATGCCGGAGTAAGTTCATGCTGACCTCTTCTGCTCGTCCCCCCCAGCCACCTGCGGCCCTGCTCTGCAGCTGTCCACGTAGCAGAGAAGCCAACACTGAGGCTAAGTGCTCTAGGGTGCCCCAGCAAAGCACACAGACGGTCAAGAGGGACCACTTCTGGACGGGGACTCGTGGATGCTTCGGCGGGGGCACCTTTGTGTCAGGCCTTGAAGAACAGGAATATTGCAACAGATTGAGATGTGGGAGACAGTTTTCTTGTTCTCTAAGGGTCTGGCCAAAGTATGGGGGGTGGGGAGAAAGACATCTTTGAAGGAAGAGCAAAATTCTAAATCTTGCCTGGAAGAGGTTCCGGTGGCTGAGAACAATGCTAGTGAGTTACAGTATGGGAGGCCTTAACCACCAACCGCATTACTTAGATCTCCTCCCCTCTTGGCCCCTCCAGGAGTTCTTTCCTGTAACTGTCTTCTCTGTCTTACGTCATCACATTCCCTCTCTGCTGGCTCATTCGCATCCGTTAGCACACAAACCTAGAACAATATTTCCCACCTTTCAAAAACCCTCCTTAGCCAGCGACAAGACAAAAGACAACCTACTGAATGGGAAAAGATATTTGCAAATGACATATCTGATAAGGGGTTAGTATCCAAAGTATGTAATGACCTTCTATAACTCAACACCAAAAACAAAAACAAAAACAAATAATCTGGTTAAAAATGGAGAGGGGGCCTGAATAGATATTCTTCCAAAGAAAACATAGCGATGGCCAACAGACACATGGAAAGATGCTCAACATCACTCACCGTCAGGAAAATGCAAATCCAAACCACGGGGGGATATCACCTCACACCTGTCAGAATGGCCAGTATAAAAAAGACAAGAAATAATATACGTTGGTGAGGATATGGAGAAAAGGGAACTCCCGTGCACTGTTGGTGGGAACATAAATTGGTGCAACTATTGTGGAAAACAGTATGGAGGTTCCTCAAAAAATTAAAAACAGAAATGCCATATGACCTAGTAATTGCACTCCTGGATATTTATCCAAAGAAAATGAAAACACTAATTTGAAAAGGTCTACGCACCCCCATGATTACTCAGCATATTTACAATAGTCAAGATATGAAAGCAACCCAAGCATCCATTGGTAGATGAATGGATAAAGATGTGGTGGAATGGAATGAAATATGACTCAACCATTAAAAAAATGATCTTGCCGACAACATGGATGGACCCAGAAGGTATTATGCTAAGTGACATAAGTCAGACAAAGAAAGACAAACACCGAATGATTTCACTTATACGTGGAATCAAAAAACAAAATAAATGAAAAAACAGAAAGTTATAAAATAAGTCACAGAGAGATGAAAAGTACAGCATAGGGAATATAGTCAGTACTATTGTAATATGTTGTGTGGTGACAGACAGTGGCTACCTTTTACCATGCTGAACATTACATAATGCATAGAACTGCTGAATTGCCATATCATACACCTGCAACTAATATAACGTTGTATGTCAACTATACTTAAGTGATAAAATTATTTTTAAAAATCCTCCTTTGACCCCAGATCCCTCTCCAACAAACACCACCTTTCTTGGCTTGCCTTTATACAGAGTCCTGCTTTCACCGTCTCTTCCTCTTCCTGCTGAGCCCCAGACCGTTAGGCTCTCTCCCCAGGTCTCTACCGAAATGGCCTTTATGGAGATCACCCGTGATTTACGAATGATCCTCGCGGAGGTCACCCGTGATTTACGAATGATCCTCGCGGAGGTCACCCGTGATTTACGAATGATCCTCGCGGAGGTCACCCGTGATTTACGAATGATCCTCGCGGAGGTCACCCGTGATTTACGAATGATCCTTGTGGAGGTCACTCATGATTTATAAATGATCCTCGTGGAGGTCATCCATGATTTATGAATGATCCTTATGGAGGTCATCCATGACTTCCACATGGTTAAAGTCAATCCACAATTCTTAGATCTCTCACATTTGACCCAGCAGCATCATTGCATGGTAGCTCCAGCCCTTCAGCTGGGACACTCTCCGCCTTTGCCTCTGGGACACTGCTCTGACCTGGGTTCCCTCCCACCTCTCTAACCACCTCCTCTCAGTCTCCTCCCTGCTAAGCACTGAAGCGCTCTGCCATCTTCTCCTCTGTATCCACACATACTCTTTTAGTGAGCTCCTCCTAGTACCAAGGATTTCAACATAGAGAGGACTTCTAAATTTCTATCTTTACCTCCAACCTCTCAACCTCTTCATGTCCAACTGCTTTCCCAGCAACTCCACTGGAAGGTCTAAAATATTTCCTGACATAAGTCCCCAACCCAAGTCTTGATTTCCTCTTCAAAGCTGCTCCTCTGAGCCTTCTCCAGTCAGTAAGAGGTGAATTCATTTATCCCGCTTCTCCAGCCTTCAACGTACAGGTCACCCTATTTTCTGCCCTGTCTCACTCTTCACATCCTTTCTATCAAGCTTGCAACATACCTCACAGGATTCAGTGACTCGGCCACTACCCCTGTGCCCGCACCAGTCTGTCTCACCTGAGTTCTTACTGGTCTCCCTGTTTCTTCCCTTTCTCCTTAGAGGTTGATCTCCACACAACAAACAATAAGAGCCATCCTTTAAACACACAAGGCAGATTGCACTGCACTTCTGCCCAAAACTTCCTCCTGGCTGCACATCTCACTCTGGGACAAAGCCCTTACAATGGTCCAAAGATCCCCATGTTCTCTCCTCTCTCCTTATTCACTCTACTCCAGTCACATTGATCTCCTTGCTATTCCTTTCTGGTGCCCATCAAGCTCTCGAGAACCTCAGGACCTTTGCACCTGCTGTTCCTTCCAGCTGGAATGCCTTTCCCTCAGGTATCTGCCTAGCTCACTCCCTTCTGCTCAGATCTTACCTCACCTCTTTAGAGGATTCATCTAGATCACACTTCCCCTAATTCCGTTCTGTTTTCTATATATTCATTCATATAGATTATGTATCCCTCTGCTTTCTATCTTCTCTCACTAGAATGTGAGGCCCGTGAGGGCAGGAGCTTCACTGGATATCCCTGGCACCCAGTCCAGAGCCTGGCACATGATCTTATGCAATAAACATTTGCTGAGTAAGTGCCAGGCCCAAAAGTGTGGGTTTTATTTGGAGAAGCAGTTGGGAGCCACTAAAAACCTCTGAGTAGGGGCGCCTGGGTAGCGCAGTCGTTAAGCGTCTGCCTTCGGCTCAGGGCGTGATCCCGGCATTCTGGGATCGAGTCCCACATCGGGCTTCTCCGCTGGGAGCCTGTTTCTTCCTCTCCCACTCCCCTGCTATGTTCCCTCTCTCGCTGGCTGTCTCTCTGTCACATAAATAAATAAAATCTTTAAAAAAAAAAAAATAAAATAAAATAAAAAAATAAAAACCTCTGAGGAGAGTGATCCCACACAGCGGGCTCTGGAACCATCTTCCTGGCAGTGACAGCAGGCTTGTGGAGTAATACGGAAGTTCCTAGATGGGAAGTCAAAACACATAACATGGGGCTCAGCTATGCCACAGACACTCCACGTGCAGCAGGCCACACACTTCATCCATTTGGGGCAAACTTTTTTTTTTTTTTTAAACTCTGTGGTAATGATGAAACTAGGTACCAGTGATTTAAGTACTTAGGTTAAATACATCTAATCCTTCTCATAACTCACTATTATACGTATTTCAGAGGTGAAAAAAACCGAGGCAGAAAGATTCATTATAATGCCAAGAAGTTGACAAGTGCAGTTCCTCATGCGGGAGTTCTGATTCCAGAAGCTTGCGTCCCTCCCCACCTCATTCTGCTAGTCCGTGAGAGGGGCTGGCATCAGGATCTGCATGGAGCCCTCCCGTCACTAACATTCTGTAATGTGGAGAGAGAGAGATGAAGAGTTGATGCTGCTGTCTTGAGTCTGAAGACTAGAAACTCAGGCAGGGTTTCTATGTTCCCATCTTTAGTGAAGAGAATTCCTTCTTCTTCACTAAACCTCACTCTTTGCTCCTAAGGCCTTCAACTGATTAGACGAGGCCCAACCACACGATGGAGGTGTAATCTGCTTGACTCAAAGTCTGCTGATTTAAATGTTTATCACATGTTTAAAATACCTTCAGAGTAACATCTAGACTGGTGTTGCACAAACAATTGGGGCCCACAGCCTCCCCCCAATGACACGCAGATTTAACCATTGCCGTGAGCTTATTCTTAGATGTCCCGGGTGTGCAGAGGTGGCCAGAGATGCACGTGGAATATCTCGCACTTTCAGGAGGACACTTCTCTCCAGTGAGGGGCTGGGCCACTGGCTTTTCTGCAGGAGGTTTGCAAAGGTCAGACTGTCCATCTTGATTTCCCTTCTCCTATTACTTTGCCAGGTCCCTGAGGCCTTGTAGAAGTGTTTTTCTTCCCACTATTATGGCTGTTGTTATTATCCTTCTTAATCTTGGCACGAGGACGCCTTGGCTGGCTTCCAAGGAGGAGAGCTACTTTCTGTCTCCCTGACACCCTCCTGTTGCTTTTAATCGGGTGCAGAGTATCTTGTCTTCTCTCCCCAGACAGACACTGGAATGTGGCCTGTGATGGCTGACAGAGCCACCCTGCCCTGGCTCAGACATGAATGGGACCTAGAACGGGGTGACACCAGGTCATCCTGGCTGCCACGTGGAGATGTTTGCTTCTAAGGAGATACCCAAGGCCCCTGTGCCCATCACTTATCAGAAGGGGTCCTGCCCCAAGAATCACAATGGGCTCCAGTCCTGCCTCTGTTACTAACATGCCAGCTGACCGCGGACCAGTCTTCCCCGATCTCCAGCCTTGAGTTCCCATGAAGACCTGGCTAATTTCCAAGGCGTCTTCCCACTCTAGAATCCTACCAGGCCATCACGGCTGGTCATTTCCGCCATGCTTATGTACAAAGGAAGGGGTCTGGCCTGAGCCAGGGTTTGTGAATATGTTCATAAGGACTTAAGGCCACAGGTGGGAATCAAACCCAGGACCCTCAACTCTGACTCCAGAGCCCTTTCCTCTCCAGTCTTCCCCATGCTGCCCACTTTTTTGAGTGCAACCTAAGGTGAGAAATGCATTTCTCACTGTGACCAGGACATCCACACAGCACGTACATCAACGAGTACAAGAGAGACTAACCTTTTATGAATGATACTCTCCCTTCTGCTTGTAATGCCTTCTCATTCTGTCCCATACCTAAAAATGTACAATTCACTGATGCGCCATAATCCATATTTTTAAAAAAAAAGCACCCTGGTCTACCTGACACCCCTGGGCCCAGTGGAGAACCAGACATCCATGTGCTCTCCCTGGGACTTAAAGACAGGCTCTGCTTTCAGTATTTTCTTACTCTGAGAAGTCATGGGGCCCAGTCAGAGATCAGATCTTCAACCTTGGGGGTCCTCGCACAGTACACACAGACCCCAGACAAAAGGGGTGATGGGTGGGATTGGCCAACCCTTGGCGAATTTAGGAAGAAACCTGGTACATGGGTACCAGTGGGTTAACAGTATTCCCAAGCATCCCTTTCGGGACTGGGATATAGTATTAGATGCCCATTATCTCTGTTTCCACTTATCACCACAATTTCATGTGCCCTCCACATGGTTAAATGGGGGTCAAAACAAAATTCACATCCACCATCACAAACCCATGGAGACGGTACATCTCTATGAACAACGATCTTCAACTCTGGAAGGCTTTAGGCAACAGCGGCTGTCTGGGGTATAGGACACGCAAAGAGAGCCATGGGGTGTGGGTGTGTGGGTATGTGTGGGTGTGTGCGTGCATGTGCACATGGCTCCTCAGGGCCAGAAGCCTGACCCCTCACACAGGAGGCTGCCCAGGGGGACAGGTGTCAGGGTGCCTGGCCTCTCCGAGGGGGACACATTCCTCAGTGTTCTTTCCTGACCACCTCTCTTGCCGAGGGAGGCCTCCACCGTCCTACAGCTACTGCCCTCCTTCAAGACGACAGTCCTCTACCCCCATGACAGAACAGGCTGAACCTGCCACCTGCCCCAGGTCTCCCCACTCCTCCTCACCTAGACTCAGAGCCAGACCAGAACCCAGTCCATCCGGGACCTGCTCTGCGCCGAACACAACAGATTCTGAGCTTCAGGGCCACTGCCTGCACCCAGGCTATGAGCAGGCCGGCTCCATCCGGGTTAGAGCCGGCGGCTGCCTGTCCTTCTCCCCAGTGTCTCCCACATATAATAGTCTGTGTCAGAAATACTGCTCCCGTATTATAAATATGCAAAGCCGGGGAGGCGGCAGGAGACTGGGATAAAACACCAGGGATTATTTACGAGTCTCCAACTCACACACTAGGGCTTTATTTGCTTAATGAATGGCCGGGGCCAGCCATCAGCCCGGGGATTTATTTGTCACCGGGAGCAGAAGACACTAGCACGTAGAGATGTAAAAATGACAAATGCCCCGACTCAGCCAAGGTGGTATTTCATTGCCACGGTCTCTGGCAGGGAAGTGAAGGTGGGGAGAGGGAAGGACAGCTCCGAGGCTCAGCAGCCACGGCTGGGAGGAGCCCAGAGCGCAGACACCGGCCAGGTTAAAAAACCAAAGAAACAAAAACAGAAATGCTGCTTTCCAGAACGAAGGCTGAGGGCCAGGAGTGTTAGCCGTTCTCACGTGCTCTTGCTCCCCCCAGCTCTCGTGGGGAGCCCCCACATACCCAACCGCCCCCCCTTCAAGAAAAATGCTACCGTGCACGCTGCGAAGACCACAGGCCCAAAGTGCGCAGAGTAGATCTCAGCCTCTCTTCAGCAGCTCGCTAGCAGGGGGACCTGGGCAAGTCACTTCAAGTCTCTGGAACTGTCCCGGCATTTGTAAAACAAAGGGACTGACAAGCTCTGTGACTCTTACACAGACAGATGTCCCTGCACCACCTCGGCCACCAGCAGCAGCCTCCACCCCCAGCAGCGGCCATGGGCCCTCCACGGAGCCGGTATCGCCCAAGGCAGCAGCACTTCTTGTGTCCCCTCCCAGTGAAGCCCCCTGGCCTTGAATCTTGCCCCACACTGTCCATTTGGTAACAAACCCCTGCGATCCAGTGAGGCACGGCCACTCGGCTAGTGACTGTATTCCCCCGTCTGCCCCACAGACAGATGGAACCACACCACAAATGTAAGGGGAATGGAAGTTATGTGGGCCACGTACAGGTCATGACCTTCAAAAAGGCTACTGACCATCCCTCGCTCCCCTCACCCTGCCCCACCCCTGGGACTGGGACATGGATGTAACAAGGATGGCAGTCTAAGGCACGGAGGAGCAAGGAGACAGAGCCTGGCTCTCCACGTGACCTCACATTGCAGAATGCCCCCAGCCCGGCCCACCTCTGGACTGTATAGAGAGAAAAGAAGCTTCTATCTTGGCTGAACCACTATGAGTTTTGGTATCTTTGCTACTGTAGCTTAGTCTGCATCCTAACTAATACGCCTCCCACTGTCCTCCCAGGAAGAGGGAGTCCTTCCCTCTCTGTGCGGCCACAGCACATCGTCTCTAGGACAGCACTCCATGAGAGCATATCATACAAACGTCCTTGATGATGACATGTGTGTTTTCTGGACAGTGAGCAGCTGGAAAGCAGCTAAAGGAATGAATAAAGTCCCCATCAGACAACTTCAAGGGTCCTCATCACTGCAGAAGCATATTAGGAATGAATTATGCATGGACGGGCCTGCCCATTCTGAGTTTTCAGAACAGCACAGGAGGAAGCAGGGGCCTCTAGCACCTCACTGACGTGCTAGAAACGGAGCCAATGAGACTCGTGGGGACTGCCACCATTCCTAGTGCCCAGTGTAGGGGAGGCCTCCCTGACATGGCAGCATTTGTCCGCTCCCCTCCTGGAAATCACACAGGCTGGACACCAGGGTGGGACAGAAGAGAAAAACAAAGGGTCTGCATCGGAGATCACTCCAGGGATTGGAAGCACAAGGGATCTGACAGAGGCATTTAGAAGCTTATAAAATTGTTGAGAAGGCTGAGAAAGCAAAAGTTAAGGAAGTCGCAACTGTGATGTTTAGAAAACCAGAAAATGCAGGAATTACAGAAACCGTCACCAATGGTCTCCGCTGCCTACAGCGCAGAGTGGGTGACACTTCTGTCACCATTAACGGGAGGACACTCAGAAACTCTGGCAAAACCTCATGCCTCAAGCCAGTGAGCTCAAATCATACAATGCTAGTACGAGAATGCAGTTTTCTATAACAGAGACCACTCCGTGTTCAGAGAGTTTAGCGTCATGACATTTAAGGGACTGCAAGCCCTTTCTCAAAACTGCAGACATCCACGTCCTGTCCTGACACCCGGAGATCACTTCAGGGGTGAATGGCTGGATGATTGTAGGAATCCCACCAGGTGGCCCCAGGTTTGGGGAGCAAGTCCCATTATTTCCTGCCCACCATTGCCTCGCACAGGCGACTGGAAATGCTCATAAAAGAAAGCACATGCAAATAATAAATAAAGATGTTTAAATAATAACCAAAAAAAGCATATGACTTGGACACACTTACGTTCTGAGGTCACCAGACCATCGTTTCCAAACGATTAGATTTAGGTATGATACCGTCATCACAACTGGTAATGAGGAAACGCTTTTTAGGCTCACTCAAGTAATCAACACTCCTTTGACCCAGTCTACCTTTGCATATGGCGCGGCAGATTCTCTGATTAGCCGCTCATCTACCGACGCCACCGCACCTCCCCCTACTGGGCTCACCGTTTCCTCCTCCTCACCCAACTCACCAAGGTAAGGAAACCAAGTCCCAAACAGCTACAGCTCGTTGGCACACATTCGCAACCCTGGGATCCATCCAGACAACACTCTATGGAGAAAAAGGGAAGTCTCTGAATGCCCGGCCTAAGGCTGAGAATAGCCGGCACCCTTAGCATCCCGTAAGGAAATGTGTCTTCGGGTGCGGGATCTTGGCTGTACCTTCCAACTTGTAGGGAGGGATGGAGGCTTTCTCCTTTCCCTCCACACGTTCATGGAGGAGCAGAGCATGGGTCACACACCTTCCAACTTGTAGGGAGGGATGGAGGCTTTCTCCTTTCCCTCCACACGTTCATGGAGGAGCAGAGCATGGGTCACACACCTTCCAACTTGTAGGGAGGGATGGAGGCTTTCTCCTTTCCCTCCACACGTTCATGGAGGAGCAAAGCATGGGTCACACACCTTCCAACTTGTAGGGAGGGATGGAGGCTTTCTCCTTTCCCTCCACACGTTCATGGAGGAGCAGAGCATGGGTCTCTCTCCAGTAAGTGTCTCACTGTTTGGGGCTCTGTCTCTGGCCCTGCTGAGGGAGCCCTGCCCCTACCTTTAGGAAGTCCTTGTAGCTGCCATACTGATCTGCCAGAGACCTTCCTTCATTTGGAACAAGGCATCTTTGTCCTTCAGGAAGGTCATCCAGAAACCATGGTGGGATTTGGGGAGGAATACCCAGGGGCCAGATTCATGGATGTGACAGTCTGAGGCCCAGGGTGACAAGTCCAGCTCCCCAAGGTGGATGACCCAACAAAGCCCTCACCCATGTAAAATCGATTTTTCTCAGAAAGTCTCCGGTGCTTGTGATCCCCAGGAAACTGGGGGGGATGGCTTGTTGAAGATTCACCTACTCGAGATACCCCCAGCCGCTGACACCCCAGAATGACCATACTCCCCTGGGCTCAGGGTTGGGGATGAGAAAGCCAGGATGGCGTGAAGGGAGAACAAGAATGACCACAGGCACAAGGACTGAGGCACCACGTTCTAGAATATCCCGACTAGGAACCAAAGGCAGGGCTGTTTTCATTCCAGGCTGCAAGAAACCCATGACATTGGCAGTTCCGGGTAGCTGGGCTCGACTTTTGCTGCTTTTCCTTTTCTGGTGCATTCTGAGGTCAAGCGTATTAAGAAGCATCTTGGGGCCGCCGGGAAGTAAGTGAAGCAGCCTGAGGTCTGTGCAAGCAAGTGAACAAATGGATTCTGCAATCTTCCTGCCGGGGTAGCTGTTGAGAATATTCCCGCCGCCGCCGCCACCCCGAGATTCTCTCTCCTTCCCAGGCCAGGAAGCGCCTCCTAAGCACAGCTCGGCAGCACTGCTGAGCGATTAAGGCCGTGTCAGCCTCCCCCAGATCTGCTGTCAAGAGCAGAAGCTGTGTCCCACACTGGGGAGCCAGGAAGCCCTGCCTCAAGCGGCACTTAGCTCGTGCTGGAAAAACAGCTGGGCTCTGTGGGAGAGGGTGCCAGGGAAGGCTGCCTCCCATGCGCTAAGGGACCCCTGGATCAGTCAGCCCCCCAAAGCAGTCCTGAGCTGGGAGGGGCCCGGAGTCACACCTCACCCCAAGTTTAACTGTCATCAGTGAACATCCTTGGGTTAGGGAACAGACTGGGCGTGATCTAGCTGGTGCTGCACGTAAAGGGACAGATGGCCGTAAAGGAATGAGGTCTCCGAAATGAGCTCTGCTGGCTTGGGCGGGCTGCCTCTGCAGGGGCTCAGGCTGAGGCACGGAAAAGAGAATGAGCTCTTGAGGCTTTGGGGTATCTCTGATTTGCCAGGCACTTCCTTCCTGCCTCCATGGAGAGGGTTCCCATCTACCTATCATGTGTAGCATGGCTGCTACTTGCAAAATGCAATGCACCAGAGGCAGGGACAAGAGGGGGTCCCCTGTCTTCCCTGGTGGGCTCCCTCATGACCCTGACGCTTCCAACAGCAGAGCAACAGCGTTTCTATTTCAAAATCAGAAACCATGAAATGTCAACACGACTCTGAAACTGTCCCAATTCTTTCTTCCAAAGCCAACCGTTTAGAATGAACAGGCTATCCTGTTGCCTACCATTCCTTACTCGCGATTCTCCAGCTAAATTCCGATAATAATGTTTTGCCTGCTTGATTTTCTAAGGAAACTCCCGTATACAGATCACAGACATCCGCTCATCCCAGACCAGCCCTGCTCTCTTTCATGCCTCAGGGGTAATGGCAAAGCTGCAACTCGGGGAACCCAGTACTTTCCTTCCCAGCTCCACCCTGGCCTGCCCCTAATTGTTTGGCTTTCTCCGCTGGCTGAGTGCTTGCCCACGCCACCCCCATCCCACTCCCCTCCCTGAGATAGGCAGGTGATGCCCAAATGTGAGTTCTGGCTCTAATTTCTCTGCAGAATTCCCTCCCACGTTTCCAACCATCCATACAACATTTCCACTGAGATGTTCTCATTATTGAAAATGCACATCAGAAACTGAACTCATTATATGATAATAGCAAACAAACCCTCATACTTGTCAAGAGTTTGAGCACTCACAAGTGGCTTCTCCACCTATTTTATACCCATTATCCCATTTAAATCATACACAAAGTCCTGAAATGTAGGCCAGCCGTGCATTGCTAGTCTGATTTCATAGAGGAAGGGACCAGGGCTCTGAAGAACTGCCTAAGATCAAACAGCTAGTAAATTATGGAGCCAAGAGTACACTCCGCTTTTCTCCTTTCCTACTTCTCAGATCAAAGACCCAAACACCCATCAAATCCTATGATGTCAGGATGCCTGGCTGGCTCAGTCAGTAGAGCATGTGACTCTTGATCTCGGTGTCGTGAGTTCGAGCCCTGTGTTGGGGCTCGAGATTACTTATTAAGTAGAGATTACTTAAAAATAAAATCTTAAAAAAAAAAAAAGAAAAGAAAAAGAAAAAAACTCCTGTGAAGTCTCCTTTCCTCCCTAAACCCTTTTTGACTGATCCTGTCCTTCCGTGGTGAGGACTCTGCTCTAGGCTTTTGTCTCCAGCTGCTTGGATTAGCAAGGTGACTGTGCTTCTTCACCTTGCCGGCCTCGTTCCTTAGCCCTTAGCATGCACCGAACACCGCCTCCAAGTAATGAACACCGACACCAAATAATCCTTCATTTCATGTTGTTACTCTTCGAGGAGAAAGTTTCAAGGACTCTTCCCAGCCCACACGTCAAGATAGAGGGCTTTAGGCCAGTACCAGGGCCCTGCAAAGTGGCCCCCTGTGCTTCACAGCTGCCTGCTGCCAGTAGCTATCCCCGCCACTGACTTCTGATCTTTGGGATGGTTTCTGTATTCTCCATGTGATTCATTTCCGCCCTAATCTTTACTAATTTCCTTCTGTTTGATCTGTTTTTTTCTAATTTTTATTTTTTGTTTTTTATTGACTTGAGATCTTTCTTCTTTTTACATAGAAGCATGTACAGCCCGAAATTTCCCTCTAAGCAATGGTTTAGCAGCATCTCCTAAGTTTTGGTATGTTGTCTTTTCTTTTTTTTTCCTTTTTTTTTTTAGGGGGGTTCACACATTTTTTTAAAGTTTTTACTTAAATTCCAGTTAGTGAACATACAGTGTTTTATTAGTTTTAGGTGCACAACGTAGGGATTCAACACTTCCATACATCACCTGGTGTGCATGACAAGTGCCCTCCTACATCCCCATCACCTGTTTCACCCATCCTCCCACCCACCACCCCTCTGGTAACCATCAGTTTGTTCTCTACAGCTAAGAGTCTGTTTCTTGGTTTGCCCCCTCTCTCTTTTTTTCCCTTTGCTCATCTTTTTTTGCTTCTTAAATTCCACATGTGAGTGAAATCATATGGTATTTGTCTTTCTCTGACTTATTTTGCTTAGCATAATACTCTCTAGATTTATTCATGTTGTTGCAAATGACATGAAAAAAAATTTCATTGTTTTTTATGGCTGAGTAGTATTCCATTGTGTATTTATACACCACCTCTTCTTGATCCATTCATCTGTCGATGGACACTTCGGTTGTTTCCATAATCTGGTTATTGTAGATAATGCTGCTTTAAACATCAGGGTGCATGTATCCCTTTGAATTCATATTTTTGTATTCTTTGGGTAAATACCTAGTAGTCCAATTGCTGGACTGTAGGGTAGTTCTATTTTTAACTTCCTGAGGGACCTCCATACTGTTCTCCAGAGTGACTATACCAGATATGTTGTTTTCATTTCATGCTTCCCAAAGTATTTTCTTTTTTTTTTTTTTTTAAAGATTTTATTTATTTATTCGACAGAGATAGAGACAGCCAGCGAGAGAGGGAACACAAGCAGGGGGAGTGGGAGAGGAAGAAGCAGGCTCATAGCGGAGGAGCCTGATGTGGGGCTCGATCCCATAACGCTGGGATCACGCCCTGAGCCGAAGGCAGACGTTTAACCGCTGTGCCACCCAGGTGCCCCCTCCCCAAAGTATTTTCTACCTTCCCTGGGATTTCTTCTCTAACCCATTGGTTATGGAGTATAATTTCCCAGATTCCCTTCTGTAATTGATTTCCAATTTCACTCCACTGTGGTTGGAGCAACTACTTTGTATGATTTCAATTGTTTTAAATGAATTGGGGTTTTCTCATGGCCTGACATCTGGTCTATCATGGAGAATGTCCCATGTGCACTTGGGAAGAATGTGTATTCTGCTATTGTTGGGTGAAGCGTTCTACAGATATGTTAGACCAGCTGGCTTATAGTGTTCAAACCTTCTATCTCCTTTTTGGTCATGTATTGACTTTCTCTATCCATTACTGGAAGTGGATTAGTGAAGTCTCCAACTATTTTTGTCAAACTGTCTTGTTTTTCTTTCAATTCTGTTAATTATTGCTTCCTGTATTTGGGGGGCTCTGCTGTTAGGTGATTATATGCTTACATCTGTTATGTCTTCCTGATAAATTGACTCTTTTATCATTATAAAATGTTCTTCATCTCTATTAAAAAATGCTGTTTTAAAGTCTATTATGCCTGATATTAATATAGCTCCTTTTAGTTCTTGTTTGCATGTTGTACTTTTAACCATCCTTTTACTTCCAACTTCTTTGTGTCCTTAAATCTAAAATGTGTCTTCTGGTACACAGCAAATAGTTGGATAAGTTTTTTAAAATCCATTTTGCCATTTTATTGGAGTGTTCATTCCACTTAAATTTAATGTAGTTAATGATAAGGTAGGATTCATAACTGCCATTTTATTTTTTGTTTTCTATATGTCTTATGTCTTTATTCCTCTATTTTTGCATTTCTGCCTTCTTTTATGTTAACTGGATGTTTTCTAGTGTACCATTTTTATTCTTTGCTTCTTTCTTTCTTTCTTTCATTTTTGGGTTTTTTAAATTAATTTTCTTAGTGGGCTCCCTAGAGATTACAATTAACATCTTAATTTATAACAACCTCATTCAGATTAATACTAACTTACTTTCAATAGCATAGAAAATCTTCGCTCCAATATAGTTCCATCCTCCCCCCCCACCTGCTGCCAGTTTTGCAGTACAAATCACATCTTTATGCATTATAAGCCTATCAATGTGGTTTTATAATTATTGCTTTGTACAGTTGTCTTTTAAAGGAAATAGGAAAATAAAAGGGTAACAGATAAAAATACATTTACACTGTAGTACCTTTTATTACTACTCTTTATTTTTTTCATGTGGATTTCAATTACATCAGTGTGCTTTCATTTCAGCTTGAAAGACTCTCTTTAATATTTCTCATAGGACAGGTCTTCTAATAACCAACTTCCTCAGTTTTTGTCTATCTGAGAATATCTTAATTTCTCCTTCACTTTTGAATGATAGTTTTTACTGAATATAAAATGCTTGGGTGACAGTCTTTCTCTTTCAGCATTTTGAATATTTCATACCACGGATTTCTAACCTCCAAGATTTCTTGTGAGAAGTCGGCTGTTAATCTTACTAGGCTCTCTTCCATCTGACAAGTCTCTTCTCTCTTGCCGCCTTCGAGATGCTTGCTTTGTCTCTGACTTTTGACAGTGTGATTATGATGTGTCTAGGTGTGGATTTCTTTGAGGTTATTCTACTCAAATCTGTTGAGTTTCTTGGATGTGCAGATTAATGTTTTTCATAAATTTGGAATTTCTGAACATCAATTCTTGAAATAGTCTTTCTGCCACATTCTTTTCTCTTCTTCTGGGATTCCTACAATCCATATATTGGTATACTTTATGGTGTCCCACAGGTCTCTGATATTTTGCCCATTCTTCTTCATTCTTTTCTCACCCTGTTCCTCAGACTGGATAGTCTTGAATGGTTTCTTTTTAAGTTTGCTGATTCCTTCTTCTGCCCACTCACATCTACTGTTGAGTTTCTCTAATGAATTTTATTTTTCAGCTATTACATTTTCCAACTCCAGAATGTCTATTCAGTTCTTAATTTCTTCCTCTTTGTAATATTCTCTAATGAAACAATATAATATTCTCTTATAATATTTATAATATTCTCTTATTTAATGTTTGCATACTTTCCTTTAATTATTTAGACACAGTCTCCTCGGGCATATTTGTAACAGCTGATTTAAAGTCTTTGTCTGGTAAATCCAAAGTCTGAGCTCTGTCACAAACAGTTTCTATTGATTCCTTTTGTGCCCTGTGTATGAGCCATGTTTTCCTATTTCTTTGCATTTCTTACAATTTTTTGGTGTTACTGAAAATTGGGTATTTAAATAATACAATGTGGCCACTCTGGAAATCAGATAACTTCCCCTCCTCGGGATTGTTGTGGCTGCTGTTGTGGCTGTTTGTGTTTAGTGACTTTCTTGGACTAATTCTATAAAAATCTGTATTTTTCATCAGTGCCACCACTGAAGTCCCAGCCTTTCCTGAGACTCGTGTGTGTGTGTGCGTGTGTGTGTGTGTGTGTGCGTGTGTGTGTGTGTGTTGGGGCATGCTTTCAACATTACAACTCTGCCTCCTCCTTCACTTCCAGCCTGCATAAGGCCTCAAAATCAGCCAGCGGTGAGAAATTTAGGCCTCCTCAGATATTTCTTGGCCACGCACACAGCTCTGCATACGTGTGTGGCTTTCTGGTTAGCAAGAATTGTCAGCCCCCTACTGACATCTCACTCCCCCAGATTTTTCTTTTTAAGTATTCTGGTCAGCTTCTTATTTTCACAACTGTTTCACACCACAATGATGCTAATTGTTTTTTTTGACAAATGCCCCAGTGATACGGATGTTTGCACTGAGTGCTCCCTGAGTCAGGTCATATAAAGACAAGCCTCAAGAATGGGGCATTTCCAAGGAGCTGCCAGACAGGTCACATAGTGATAACTCTCAGGAGATGGGGCTATGGCAGGAGGGTTGGGTGGGGGGAGCTCCAACTCCATTCTGCTCCCTCCAGAGCTGCTAGTCTGATGGTTTTCATAGCTACTGTAGTTTCTAGGCTGTTGGCTTTTAAGAATACTGCAGAGGTGAAGCAAATGGGAACAGGGAAAGTTAAAATGTCACAAAATTCATTGTTCATACTTATATTCAAACATTTTTCTTGAAAAAAAATTCCTGAATTTGTTGTAAGTCTAAAGTTAATTTCTAGAATTCTGGAAAAGTTGATTCTGACCATTTTTGCCAGCATTCTTGCTGTTTTTATGTCAGAGCAGTTTTTTGGAGGTAACTACTCTATCATTTTGGAAGTGCTTCAGTGGCTGACTTTGTTGTTGTTGTTGCTATTTTAATCATGATAAAGAGCATATACAATTTATCATCTTAACTATTTTTAAGTGCACCGTTCAACAGTGTTAACAATTTTTACTTTGTTGAGAAACAGAGCTCGAACTTTTTCACCTTGTAGAACTGAAACTCTGTATCAGATACTCATTAAACATCTCCCCCCTTCCCTTCTGCTTTCTATTTCTATGAATTTGAATACTTTAGATACCTCACATAAGTGGAATCGTAAGTTATTTGTCCTTTTCATGATGGCTTATTTCCCTTAGCATAATGTCCTCAAGTTTCAACCGTACCGTAGCATGTGACAGGATTTCTTTTCTTTTTAAGGCTGCACATACTCCAATATATATGTATTCCACTGTATACAATTTGCTTTTCTATTCATCTGTTGATGGACTTTTGGGTTGCTTCCACCTCTTGGCTATTGTGAATAGTACCTGCCATGAGCACAGGTGCACAAGTATCTCTTCAAGACCCTGCTTTCAATTCTTTTGGATATGTATCCAGAAATGGGTTTGCTGGATCATATTGCCATATGATCTGCTTTTAATTTTTTAGGAACTACCATACTGTTTTCCATAGTGACTGTACTATATTACAATTTCACCAACAGTGCAAAAGAGTACCAACTTTACCCTCAACCATATTTGTTATTTTCTGTTTTCGTAAGAGCTTTTTTTCTTTTTTAATGGTAGCCATCCCACTGGGTGTGAGGTGATATCTCACTGTGGTTTTATTTTAATTTCTTTGCTGATTAGTGATTTTGAGTATCTTTCCATATGTGTGTTGGCCATTTGCATATCATTTTGGGAGCAGTGTCCATCCAAGTCTTTCGCCTACTTTTAAATCAGGTTATTTGATCTTTTTGTTGTGAAGCTGTAAGAGTTCTTTGTATATGCTCGATATTAAATCCTTATGAGATAAAAAGATTTGCAAATATTTTCTCCCATTCTGTAGGTGTTCTTTTCACTCTGTTGTGTCCTTCGATGCACAAGTTTTTAAGGCTGATGTAGTGTTATTTGTCTATTTTTGTTGCCTGTTTTTTTCATGTCCTGTTCAAGAACTCACTGCCAAGTCCAATGTCATGAAGATTTTCCCTGTTTTGTTCTAGAAGTTTTATAGTTTAGGATTTTATGTTTATGTCTTTAACCTATTTTGAGTTAGATTTTGTCTATGGTGTAGGATAGGAGTCTAAATGAATTCTTTTGTGGGCAGTACCATTTGTTGAAGAGATTGTCCTTTCTGCGTTGAGAGGTCTTGGTACCACTGTGAAGATCATATGACCACACAGAAAGGGTTTACTTCTGAACTCACTACTCTACTCCGTTGGCCTATATAGGTCTTTTATGCCAGTATCACGCTGTTTTGATTACTGTGCTTTGTAATATGTTTTGAAATCAAGAACCAAGAGTCATCCAATTCTGTTTTTCTTTTTCAAATTGTTTTAGTCATGCAGGGTCCCTTGAGATTCCATATGAATTTTAGGATGGGTTTTTCTGTTTCTGCAAACAATATCATGGGGATTTTGATGGGAATTGTGTAGGATCTGACACAACAGATTCATAGACCACTTTGGGTAGTACTGACATCTTAACAAAATTAAGTCTTCCAGTCATGAACATGGGATGTCTTTCCATTACCTATGCCTTCTTTAATTTCTTGTAGCAATGTTTTGTAGTTCTCAGTGTACAAGTCGTTCACCCCAGTTAGGTTTAATCCTAAGTTTTTTTATTCTTTTTGATGCTGTTATAAATAAAATTGTTTTCTTAATTTCCTCTTCAAAGTGTTTATTGTTAATATATACAAACACAATTCATTTCCATGTGTTGCTTTTGTATCATGCAATTCTGCTGGATTCATTTATTCTAACTCTTATCACTGACTTTTGACTATATCATGTTCATTCTGGTCAGTGAGTTTCCTCATACAATTTCTCTGCCTGAGATGCCTACCCTTCACTTAGAACTGGTAACAACAAGGATAATAAGCAACATTCCCTTAGTAATTCTCAGTTTATAAGGAGACTTTTTATTGCAGAAAGGAACCACTGAATAGATGCTATGCTCCTCATTCTACAGATGAGAAAATGAAATGATATGACCAAGGTCTCACAGCAAGTAAAGATATACTCTAAGACTTGAATCAGGTTTCATGCTTCCTAATATCATAATTATTCCTTTATACACCACAACTTTATGTTTTCTACCCAGCAGCCCACCAGTTTTCACTGTCCTCACTGACAGTGTAATATGTTCTTCCTCCCATGTCCCCTAAGTCACTGATGGATCATTTAGCCTATTTCCTTAGTTCTATCATGTATGAGGTGGGGAAGGGTCCCCCTTGGAGGAACTCTTTTCTCATTTAGCTCCATATTATTCTTGAAACACAGGAAAGTAACTTAAAAGATCATGTTACAGATATGAAATAGAGGTAATAAACAAGCATATTAATTCAACAACCATTTATTTAACATCTGTGAAAAACAGGCACTATGCTTGGCATTGTCAATTCAATGATGAATATAAAGTCCCAGCCCCTTTGCTCAAAGAGATTTCAGCAGGAGAAAGAAATGGCCAAAACCATCAGCAGACCAAGGAAACATTAGGAGCAAAAGCTACTTGATCACACCAATCATACTTCTCTGTCCTTTAGGTTATGATCTTTAGTAGATGTTTATTTCAATCTTTGTTCTGCTTAAGCTATGGTGCACTGGTAATGTCAGTAATATCTGGTCATATTTAAAAGTCTGAACAGGACATAAAGGTAACAAAAGTACAGATCAATGTGTGTGGTCAATGTTCCTATGTGAAGGCCCCCAGGCATACTTATCCTTGTGAGTGGCTGTTGAGAGCTACGGGCTACAAGAAACAGAGGGCTGTATGCAATACCTCTGTTTGATACCGCCTTTATAAAGCTTCACACGAGAAACTTATTTTACAATCAAGTCATATAAGCCTCTCTTGAGAAACTAATTGTTTTTCTTTTTCTGATAACAGTTATGAAACCACGTCTCCCTTTTCACTTTGGCAACCAGGAAGCACAGAGTCAAATGTGAAGCTTACCTATAGCAATTATAGTTTATTTGAACTTTTTTATTTGAAATTTTGAATTCTTTCCCTGATACAAATTCTTTCTATTTCTCTACTGTCATGGATTTCTGTGATGTGTACTGAGCCTAAATCATCTTATTAAGATGTGTGATAGGATATCATTCTGTGATGAATTTTTTTGACCATGCTGAAAGAGGCTAAAAGGAATGAGAGATATTTTCCCTCTCTCATCTGGAGGAAGTTGAGAATGTCCTCTAAAGCTGAGATGGGCCTGGTTTGTGAAGGTACGATGAGTGGTGGACATGGGGGCTTTTCTCCCAGCAGTGCCCTGGGCTGAATGGCTTAAGTGGTGGTGAGAAGATCAGAAAGGTGCCCGCAAGTGGGTCACAGATAGGGTTTTGGACACCGTGCTCAGGGGTTTAGACTGTAAGCTCCAGGCAAGGTGATGGGGAGCTTGCAGGTGTTTGAACAGAGAAGGGTCATGGTAAGAAGGACTATGGGAGTGGATCTCAGAAAAAAAACTGATGCTTTCAGCCTGGGTCCTCAAGCTCTCTTAATATGGAAGCAGAGGAGCCACTGGCCCGCAGACTACATGGGGTCAATATGACCAGTATGGATCCCAAACAAAAGAGTCCTTCCCCCAGCTCTTCAGAACTAGTGAGAACCCTAAGGCTTTTGTACAGTTCTTGGGGAGTGGCTGGGGGCAGGGGTCTCTCAAAAGACACATTAAATGTCCTGCCAGCTCAGCATGTGGAAGCTTGGCACCGATTAAATTTGATTTAGAGAAAGAAAGGAATGTGACATTTCTTGCACCCTACTGTTGTGGCCTGAAATTTATACCTGCTACGTGAGATATAAATAAAAGAATGAATAAATAAACAAACCAGAGGCCAGAGTGCTGGGATGAATTCCCAATTTGCTGTGTTTCCACCATGAGGATCATACAACCTTGAAACACAAGGGCTAATGGAGAATTTGGCACTTAGCACAATAAATGCCATCTGCGGGGACTGTATGTTAAGGGATGAAGGTAAAAAAAAAGCCAAAGACAGTTCCAGACTTCACAAGACTTACAATTTAATGTGGGCCTCCCATGTCAACCATAGAACACAGTAAGAACAAGGACAGCCATAGTGTCATGCTACATATTTTTATTATGTGCTCACTACACATAAAGCATGGAAGAGAAAGGTGAGGATTAAGACAGCACCCAGCAGGCAGGAAGGATGCTAGAAGAGGGATACGTGTTATAAAAGTGACTTGCATAAAGTGCTATGAAAGGAGGGGCCGTTTCTGTCTGAAGAGTGAGAAGGCATCAAAGAGGAAGGGGTGTTCAGGTGGGTCTTTGAAAATGGAAAGGATCTGAGCAGAATAAGGTGGCCGAGGGGCACTGCAGGCCAGGGGTGGTGAGGGTGCGGGCCCCCACCTGCTCATGCTCAGGGCTGTAGGGGTGTAGGAACTGTTTCTTCATGGATGCCCCTCATGGTGTGTGAGGCTGAATGGGGTAAGTGGTGGTGAGAAGACCAGAAAGGTGCACGCAGATTGGTCACAGACAGGGTTTTGGACACCGTGCTCAGGGGTTTAGACTGTAAGCTCCAGGCAAGGTGATGGGGAGGTTACAGATGTTTGAACAGAGAAGGGTCATGGTAAGAAGGATGCTCTGGGCAGCTGACTTGAATAGCTGAATGCAGGATGACGCCTTAGAGAACACGGACGAAGCCGTTACAGGGCAAAGTGTTAAGAAGAAGTCCATGAAAATGTCTCGGGCACTTGAACTATAACAGAGGCAGAGAG
This sequence comes from Ursus arctos, assembly GCF_023065955.2. Taxonomy (NCBI): domain Eukaryota; kingdom Metazoa; phylum Chordata; class Mammalia; order Carnivora; family Ursidae; genus Ursus; species Ursus arctos. The sequence goes on along the minus strand of NW_026623100.1, from coordinate 61,444,456 downwards.
TCATGGAGAGAATGAAGTAGATGCAGGAGAGTTTGCAAATGTGGGGAACGTGAGCTGGGGGCAGGGGGAGAAGGAGGAGAGCAGATGTCAAGAGATGACTCAGGGCCTTCAGGCCTGCGTGAAACAGGGAGTACAAAAGGAAGACGATTTAGGAGGAAAATGATGAGCTCAGGTGAGAGTGCACTGAGCCTGAGGTCCCAAGGGGCCCTCGGATGGCATGCTTAGCAGGCACCTCAAGTACAGAGACATATTATACAAGCGTGTGCTTAGTTTTACACATTTAGACCCTGATCTTTCATAACTGATAAATTAGTGGAGATCCATAGTCATCTAACAAAAGGATTCTTCACCTTACAAAAGCATTAATAATAGGGTACTTTAAATAGTTAGCTCCCCTGGTGAATATAAAATAGGCTTTAATATTTTTTTGGAAAGGTGACTTACACCTCTCTTTTCAAAAACTCATCTACTGTGTTAAGTAAAGCATATCTATGTATGAATATGGAATGAACTGGGGGACTTCAGCCAGGTAAAATTAATCCAGGTAGATGTTGTGAAGGAGGCGATGGATCTTTAAAGGGATTATTAAAAGGGTGGTGTTTGAATTGGTGAAGAAGAAAGACTGAGAGCTCAAAAAACAGGAGTGGACCGTAGTCTCACTGGGACGGATAGCCTCCCATGCTCTCCCGGCTCCTCTTCCACCCCAGGCATGGAAACAGTAGGGGGAGGGGTTGGGAGGTGGGCAACACCATCCATCCATCCACTGAAGTGAAAACTTTGAAGTATCCTTCACTTCCTTCCTCTTCCTTGCACCCTGTATTCAACCCATCAGGAAACCCTGCTGGCTCTCCTTAACAAGCATATCCAGCATCTGTCCTTCTCACCACTTCCACTGCGGCCACCATCTTGAACCAAGCCACCACACTTTGGTCTGGATTATTTTAACAGCCTCCTAATAGGTCTCACTGCTTCTACCTTCCCCTCCTAAAGCCTATTTTAGTGCAAGAACCAGGATGGTCCTTTTCAAATACAAGTCCGGTCATCTCATTCCTTTCCTCCAAACTACCAGTGGATCCTCACTTCCTCTGGATCTAAGCCAAAGTCCTTTCTCTGGCTTACAAGGCCCTACCTGACATGGTTCTGGTGACCTGTTTCGCGTCATCCCCTCCTGCTCCCTCTACCCTCACCTGGCCCATCCACAGCGGTGACACCAGCCCCTTGCTATTCTTCGAGCACTCCTGCACACTCTTACACTGGAAACACTGCTTTGGTTCTTTCCTCTGCCTGGAACACACTCCCCCAGATATTGGCAAGACTGAATCCCTCACCCCCTTCAAGTCTCTGTTCAATCCTCAACCTTTGTCACTCTCACCCCATGAAATGCTGCAGCCCACCACCTGCCCCTTCTCAGTAGTTCCAATCCCCCACTTTGCTCACCTGTTTCAAACACAGCACTTATTTCCTTCTGACATACTGTATACTTTCCTTCTTGAACATGCTTATTATTTACTGGCTATCTTCCCTTGCTAAAACAAAAGCTCTGTTAGTGTTCTTTATCTGTGTTGTTTTGTACCTAGCTCAATGTAAGCTGTTCAAGAAATAAACGTAGGAATGAGTCAATGAACAGATGAATGAAGAAGAAAAAAAAAAAACCATGTAGACAAACAAGAGGAGAAAAACCACAGCTCAATAACTTCAGCCCAAAACTCTGCACTCGGAGATGGAAGGCAAAGGATCCAATCCCCACAGGGCCACATCTGCCCATGGGGCTCTGGACAAGGGCTTAAAACTTGCTACGGTCCTCCGCCTTACCAGGAAGGGAGGGACCATGTGATTTTATTCTTGGTGCTTTCCCAAAATTATTTAATTCATTCCACAGATACATACTGAGGACCCACTACATGGGAGGTCCTACGCATAGAAAGATTAATAAGACATCACACCACACCAGTCCCTTCCTACAGTCCAGAGAGACCAACCTGTAGACAAAGAATGGAAACACAATACGGTATCAGATGTCTCTACAAGGTGCCATGGAATCAAAGACACAACAGTGATGAAATCAGTGGTGGGGGGGGGCGGGGGGCAAGGCAAAGGATGACCAGGGAATGGGCCTGCCAGGCTATAGGGTGCCTCACTGCATCTTAAGAGAGCCCACCATCTGAGAATGCTGTTAAGTTTCCTGACTGCCGACTTCATATACTGTTCTCTATAATATGAAAAGGACTAGCAACTTATTATAAGACCATTAAATCATTCAAAGATCAATTCTTGCATGGAATTGTTTCTTCATGTTCCCATTCGTAAACCCTTGAAAGCCACACGGCACTGTGAAAAGACAAGCCTTTTGTCTTGACACATCGGAGTTCGCAGAAAACTTGCAAGGACTCAGCAATAAATAGCATAGGGCTCATTTCATTCCGCAACGGCGTTGTGCTTGCAAACTCAACACGCCGCCCCCTTAAAATATGCACCCCTTGAAACTTGCATAGAGCTGGCTTTCCCCTGAAAACCCAAGGTTCACATTCAAATCAAGTAACGTTTTCTCTTTTGCAGCCCCAATTATTATCATTTACTGACAACACCACCATTTTCATCAAGACATTGATTTATTAAGTGTCCTTCTGTGCCTAGGATGGAATTCAGAGCAACATAAACCAAGGTACGGTGTCTGTATTCTAGAAGCGTTTACTTCAATACTCTACATTAACAGGGCACAAACCAGAAAGGAGTCTGCTAGAAATGACATCCTGGCTACATTCTATCTCAAGTGCATTTGGGTAGTTAGAAGTATGGGGTGTCTGATTCATCAAAGGCACTGGAAATTCAAACCAATACGGTCACAGAAAATCACCATCTAGAAAACCTTCAGAAAGGGCTTCAAGAAGGGAGGTGAGGAGGCAGACATCAGGAGCTATTTGCACGCTGGGACGAGAAGAATAACCAGGTGTGCAGGGAGAGGTTTAGGTACAGGTGCAGGCAAGGATGGGACTGCTGAAGTCTATGAACATCACCCATGATCTGGGGCATGTGGGAGGATGAGAAAACTGGCCCACGAGGGGGTCATTTCTATGTCCCACCATCCAGGGGCATAGGTGCCACCATCATCCCCAGCCTGGATCAGCACCCCGTCCAACCAAGGTTCAACAACACTCGAGGTGCAAGCAGGGCTCAGTACGCCAATGAGGAAACGCCAGTTAGCAAACCCCACGTCCCCGAGTTTCCCAGGTACATGCACAGCCCGTGAATCAAGGATGAAATTCATTTCCACTTCTTGAACAAAATACAAGCATGGATCCAGAAAGAACTTTCTGATCGCTCCCCCATTTTGATAAGAAGCTTGTAACTGGCTAGTTCTCCCTGTTCTCTGTGGTTATCTGGAAAACTGAAAGTAAAAAAAAAAAAGTTGCACACTTTGCAACAGGAACCACTAAAGACCTCCGTGGTGACTTCTGTCTGCTCTTAACTTCCTACTCTCTACCTCTACTTGTTACTCTGTATTATCACCATGCTGCTTTTACTGCATACGGCCCTCCAATCCTTTGTGCAACAAAGCAGAGAATAATATTACAATACAGGAGCAATAATAATAATATTATTATACTTTCATTGGGCAGGTTAAGTTACAAGCAGTCATTGGGCTAAGCTTTTCATGGAGTATCTCATTTAATCCTTACTGATAATAGGTGCTATTATCATCCACATTTTACATGGAAAGATTGAGAGAGAGAGAGAGAGAGAGAGAGAGAAATCACAGGAAGGTGAAATAATGTGCCCAAGCACTATAGACAGGCTTGGATCTCAGCAGGCTGACCCGGGAGCCCATACTCTCACAGTCTCTACACACATATACATCCAGGCATAAACTACTTAGCTGGGCATTGTTTGGAAAAATGTCTTAAGTGTGGTATGGAAATTCACAATGGTCACCTGGCTTTTGAATGACACTTCACAGTAGGAGTTCATTGTTGGCCTACTAGCCAAATTTGACCCTTAAATTTGCATTATTTGGAGCCTACAGTACCTATTTTTTCTAACTGAATCTAATTTTGCTTTCCAGCTCACTGCTCCCACCATTCTTCACTGCCTAGCCTACTCATAGATGTCCTGCATTTCAAGTTCACAGGCCTTGCTTTAGAATTTTCAAGATCTTCTCCCATCTCTCAGCTCACTTTAAAATGTTTCTAAAAGGAAGGCAGGACAAACATCAAAATTCTCTTTTGCAAATGGAGAAACTGAAGCTCAGGGTCGTTGAGTCCCTCACCTGGGCTCAGACGCGAGGAGGAGGCAGCGTAACTGGAAACACCCTCCATCCAGGTCTTTCCCCTTGTCCAAGGCTAATCTCACAGCACAGATCACCCTCCCGGTAGAACTCTAAAGAACACAGGGTGCACAGTGCCGGCCATCAGCTGGCGGAATGAGCACTCCTCCAGGAGAGAACTAGGCAGGGAACTGCCCTGCAGGAGGCTAAGCTGCAGACCTGAGGCTGCTGAGAAGAGCATGGAGGAGGCCCGCCTTACCGCCCCACCTACCCCACACCCCCAGTCACACCCGGTGAGGCAAGGAGGGAAGGCAGGAGGCGAACATCTGACATGAAGTCAGCATGTGGGCTGTTACAGGCTTTTCTGCAGCATGGCAGCATTCCCTGGGGAAGGAGGTGAACCTGCTGGGGTAATCCTACGTCATGGCAACCCTAGAGCCCCTTATCCTCCTTATGCTGCTCCTTACCCTATCACTTTACTCTACGGCAGGGAGTCCCAGGGGCTGGACTTCCATTTGTAGCCACTCACTGGGCTCCAGTAGCTTTGGAATTGGTTCTTCCTGAGGCCCCTTACTCTGAGATCTGATGGCACTACAAGCAACAGGTCTTACCTCGGCATAACTCAAAACCAGGGCCAGGAGCCCAAGGTATTCCCGTCTCCCTTCCATATCCAAATTCTCCAGAGCCTGGTCTCGTGACCTTGAAGGGCTCCCTTCTCGAGTGGAGGGGGGACTCGAGCAAGGGGACCCAAATTGGGCTGCAGGACAGGATCACCCAGGAGAGCTTTTCCAAAATGGAGATTCCAGGGCCACAGTGAATCACAAACTCGGCAAGCAGGCCCTGGAATCCGCATGTTGACCAGAATCTCCACAGATGAGTCTCACGCCATAAGGGGACAAAGTTGTGCCAGAAGCTTCTTACTGGCCACGAGTCCTGGAAAGAGGACACATCCAGCCAGAGACGAGCTGTGGGAGCCAGAGCTTGCCCACCCACCTCATCTCCAGGCCCGTTTCCAGTTCCAGCACCCGACCTATTCCGGGAGCACAGGCAGCCAGCCAAGCACCAGTCCCTCGGGGTTCCAGCTTAGGGTCTATAATAGGTAGATTCGGAACATTTTAATCCAAAGCTGCTGAGCGTGTGGGATGCCTCCAAACATCCGAGAAGCCGCTCCCTGCCCTCTGGGAGAAACCGCCCAGACAGGAGGGCCCTGAAACCACCTGGCCGGGCCCAGAAGGGCTTGCTCAGGGTCCGGGATAACCTCAACACCACCCAAGGAGGACTTCTGGTGTAAGTGCTGTCCACACCAGGTGGGAGGGTGGGGGTCAGCAGACCCGTGATGTTCTGTTTTTCCTGCTCTCTATCAGGAACCACAGGCCCTGCTGGCTCTGTCTGTGGCTTTGGGCTAGGGGACATAGGTGTGCCCGAATGTGCCTCAAACCAGCCACTTCTCCCCTGTGAGGACGCTGACAAGGGAAGATAGGGCTCTACTTCTTCTTAAGCTGATAACCCTAATGGGACCTGGACTGCAAAACCTGTTCTGGAAGCCCCCAAGCCTGAGGGAGGCCCTCTCCCCACGCCCATCCAATTCCAACCCTGACTACTCACCAGCCTTTGGACACTAAAGCAGTGGATGGCCAGATCCTCAGGAGCAGAAATAAAAGAGAGAGTCGGAGTGCCCAGGCCCTGGAACAGCCTCCCAGACCAGCTCCTGCCTCGTCCATCTTCCCACACCAACATCCGCATCCTCCTGGGGAGTTCTGCCATTGCTCCCCTCTGCGGAAATGCCCGCTATGAACCATGGTCTCATCCTCTTCTTACTCGAGGTACAAGAGCTCTGAGCTGACTCCTTCACTCTATGCTGTGGCTCTGCCTCTTGATCTTGGGCTAGGTCAATGCCCTGCCCCAGACCCCAGAGAAGCCCCTCCTGCCCTCATGATCAGGGCTGAACTCGACCCTTACCACTCATCAGACGTCAAGGCCCTTCCTCCGACCTGCTCATTCCTGCCAGGACGCCTTCCACAGGACAAATGCTCCCTCCAGCCCACAGCACCCCCTTCCTCCCTTTCCTCCCCTCCCCTCCCCCTGCCCAGCCAGCCCTCCCTCACAGATGAGAAGGGAGGAGCACAGCCATTGCAAAGACCCTGTGCCGTCCTTGCAAACCCTGCATGTCCTCATGAAGTGTATTTTATCAGCCAGCTCTCCGCCGTGGAACACACATATCCACTTCCTTGCTTCCTTGACATCCTCGTCTGCCCTACTCCATGCAGCTGACTCTCTACTTAGCTGTCATCTGCCTCAGATCCCCCGTCTCAGGGTAGGGTCTGTGTCTTCAGCTCATTCACGTATCACACACAAGACTCATTAAATGCTCAAAGTGGGAACAGTTATTGTTCAAGAGGACCAAGAAAGATGACCCAAGGTTCCTCAGAAATCTCTGAAGTCCAGTCAAATGCTCCGTAATGCTCCAGGCCGGGGCTGGGCTGGTTCCAGGACCTGGCTCCCAGGTGACCAGGGGCCGGCGCGGCGCTGAGTAGAGGACTGGAACCACGCTGGCAGCTCAGTCTCCAGCCCCTGGTCGCGGAGAAACCCTGAACTGTGGTGTGTATGCGGTACGGGTTTGGAGGGTGAGCGGGCGGCATCGAGGAGGAGTGGGTACAGGGCAGAGGAAGTCTGCAGTCTGGGGGGGGGGGTCAGAGGAAGACACAGAGCAAAGCAGGGGGGACCGAAGCAGACGGTGCTCTTCGTAGAAGGCGTACCAGGCGGAGAGCAAACTGTAGACCTGTGGGTCCATAAAATCCATTTCCCCCTCATTCGAGATTCTGGTCAGAGCTCCTTCACTGATTCCCTTCTGACTTCACATTAAACTTTACTACAATGCACAGCTTGTAAACGGCACCAAAACAATTTACTACAGCCTTTATATGCCTTGGTTTAAATAATAAACATTTTTATCTCACTCTTCTGTGAAATGAAACTCTTGGGGGGCAAAGTATGAAAAAGTAGGAGCGGGACCAGGAGGCGGGGAGGGGCTCAAAGGAGCAGGAAACAAATGGCACATGCGGCCATGAGGGGATGTGGGGCTTGCCACTGTCTAGCCACCATCAGCGGCCCTGTTTCCCTCTGTCTCTAGGCCAAGTACTGATGGCCACGCTTCTCCTTCCAGATGAGAAGGCCGGGTGCTGTGGGCGAGGGGCTATATGGATGGGCACAGCTCACCAGGGATCCAGGAGGGCACAGACATGACAGGCTCAGGATGGGGTCCACGGCCCCACAAGACACCTCCAAGGAGCACGGACCGACGTCAGGCTGGGGAGAAAGAGGCCAAAGGGAGAACAACTTAGGAATGGGGTTTGCAGGGGGGACATTCCGGGGAGAGAACTGAGCCCAGCAAGAGCCTAAGTGAGCTCGAGGTTGCAGGAGCCCGGCTCCCAATCCTGGCTCCTGGGGCTCTGGTGGCCAGGGTGCCGCCCCGAGAAGCAGCAGAAACCAGTCACTTCTGGGATGTTCTAGCTGCAGACCAGCACTAAAACCCCTTAAATGGAAATCATTCACGCTCCCGGGCCTCTCGCTAAACCTGAGGACTCAGCAACCGGCCAGCTTGTTACTTTCTTTAACTAATGCCTTTCTATTTTCTGCCGAGTAAACAACTCGATTCCATTAGATGTTGTAAAATATTTACCAGGTGGCCAGGATGGCTTCCTTCCTCCCAGCTTGCCAGAGGGAAGGAAGCTCCGGTCAGGCCTCTGAACGAAGATCAGACGGCCCATGAGCTTCGGTCAGTGACCCTCAACCAGAGACACGTGGGCTGGGGAGCAGAGGTGGGGAGAGTGGGGCCGGGCGCGGTGGGAAGGAGCAAGTGGCACACAGACCGCGTGCCCGGGCACTAAATGCGATGTGGCACCCTGCCCCGGAGCCTGGAACCATGAAAGCCAAATCAGGTCTGGAGTGAAGAGTCATGCACCCATGTTGGTTTCCGAATTGTGACAAATGTTCCACGGGGTGTGAGATGATCACGTGGGGGGGAACTAGGTGAGGGGTGTGCGGGGACTCTCTGTACTAGCTGTGCAACTTTTCTGTGCGTCTAAGAGGATTCTAAACTAAAAAATTAAATTTTTAAAAAAGTGTGTAGCCCTTCTGGAAGTAAAGAGTTCTCCATATCATGGGCAGGGTGGTGGGGGACCTGGGGGCAGCCCAAGGAATCAGGCAGGAAGATGGTGCAGAGAAACCTTCTGCATCCCAAGAAAAGGTCCCTGGGTGGAGGATACAATGAACTGGGTAGAAAGCCTTGAGCCGCATGGAATGCTCTGGGCTCCCGTCGGGCAGCCCATTGATGGAATCCTTTTGAACCTGCTTCCAGCTGCACATGTTTGGGATTTTCATCCCCGGCCCATGAAGGAGCAGTGACATCCCTGACCAGGGAGGTAAAGGCTGGCGGTCATTCCCATCCCCCCCATGCCCCGCCACCCCCACTGCTGAAAGTGGCTTTGGGCCCTTCCATCCTCTCCTATCTTGCGCCAGCTTCTGCTGGGCAGGGGCTGTGCGTCAGGTGAATATGACCACGGAGGCATGTACCCTCCCTGTCTCTCGAGCTCCTGGTCTGCTCCCATCACACCAGATCTCTGCTCTGAAGACAGGTGGTCATACCCTTCTCATCCAAGGCAATAGCAGAGTCTCTCAATTGTCAGGATGAGGCAGAGGGAAGGTACGCAGGTAATTTTTTGTTCAAACCAGGCTAGGCTACAGTGCCCAGTTGGTCAAATACCAGCCTCGATGTTGCTGTGAAAGTACGTTTTAGGTGTGATTCACATCTACAGTCAATAGACTCTGTGTCAAGTAGATGGCCCTCTGTCGTGTGGGTGAGCCTCATACAATCAGTTGAAGGCCTTAAGAGAACAAAGAGGGATCTCTCCCAAGCAAACAAGACTGTGACATAATAAGGAGAAGAGAAGGGGAAATGAAGATGAACACTCTGACTTTTGCAAACCACCTGTAGAAAAGCCAGTGGCCCAGCCCCTTACTGGAGAGAAATGTTCTCCTGAACGTGGCCGACACTCCCCCTGCATCTCTGGCTGGCTCTGCACACTCAGCGGTCTGGACAAGCTCACTGGGATGTATCTGCTCTGTCAGCTGGGCGAGGCTATGGGGCCCAGTCTTTGGGTGAACACCAGTCTAAATGTTGCTGAGAAGGTATCTCAGACATATGGTTAACATTTAAATCAATAGACTTGGAGTGAAGATTAACATTTAGCTCAACAGACTTTGAGTCTAGCAGATTGCCCTCGCTAACATGGGTGGGCCTCACCCCATGAATTAAAGAACAAAGACCAAGGTTTTGCAGTTTCGCAAAGTCGAAGGAATTCTCCTTAAGATGGCCACCTGGAAACCCTCCCTAAGTTTCCAACCTGCCTGGCCTGCCCTATGAATTTCAAACCCCAGACTGCAACATCAGCTCGCACCTGAATTTCCAGCCCTGTAGTTTTCAGTCTCGCCAGTCCCACAATCATATGAGCCAATGCCTTAAAATTAATCTCTCTCAGAGAGACAGACACACGCAGACGTAGCTCTACAGACACACACGTATGCCAACTCTGGTTCTCTAGAAAGCCTTGACTAGGACAAGGGAAGCAGAGAGTCCAGAACATCAAAGGCAGGGTCAGAGGCACCTGCTGCCTTCACTGTCCTGCTGACATCCCTCTGTCGGTTTAGAGACCGTGACACCCCATCACAGGGGCTTCCACAGCTGCACCGTTCAGTCACTGAAATAAAAGAGTTCATATTGATTGTCTTAAGAAGATGTCTTTCCCAGAACTCAAAAGTGTCAGTAAGTGACAAACATCTCAGAAAATAGCTCAGTGGACATTTCCCCCCCGCCTTTCATTTTCAACTCAAAAATAACAACACATCACTCAACGTCCTATTCCTCCCCACTCACGTGTGCCCCGGGGCTGACAGAATTTCCTCAGTGAGGACAACAAATACGCCACCTGCCCAAGGAGATGCGCTCATCGAAGTGCTGAGCTCTCCAACAGCACGCAAGGGATCCAGCTTCCGGGGGCAGGCCACAGGTCCTTCGAAGTTGTCCCGCCCGCAGTTCTCACAGGGTGGAGGAAAGGAGTAGCATCTGTGAGGCGGCCCAGGGCCTGTGGGCACTAAGACCCCGAGCCCCTCATCTTCCTGTGCTCCTGCGAGCCTTGGCCCTCCCGCTCTGTGAAGCAGAGATGTGAACAGAAACACTGACCCATACAGTCGGGTACATGACATCCTCAAGGTCACATCCCAGGGGTTGCCAGAGGACATACTCAAGGTCAAACAACAGAGTGGAGAGCTGAGCATTTTCACTTCACTCCCTTGTTCAAGGATGGGTAGCAAAGCGCTCCTGCCTGCTCTCCGCAGAAGCCTGGGCCCCAGGGAGACATCGGGACACCCTTCCTCCCCTTGGCCCAGCCACTCCTTCCCTCTGCACCAGCGCAGGCCACTCAGGCCCCTTCCCCCAGCTCCGCGGCTGACTCACAGGAGCACGCCCGGGAGGTGGAGGAGACGCGCCAGCTCCACCAGCCTCGCCTGCACAGGACGGCCGAGCTGCAGGTGCTTCAGAAATGGGGCTCTTCGGGAGCTTCCGCCTTTTGCCTTCAAATCGGGATTGCCATACTTACCAAATAAAACTACTAGATGCCCAGTTACATTTTAATTTCAGGTCAACTACAAATGCCTCTCATGCAGTATTTGGGACACACGTAGAATTTTTAAAAATCGTTGTTTCTCTGAAATAGAGACCATCTAACTGGGAATCCTCTATCTTACCTGGCCTCCCTACTCCCACAGAGGAGAGCTACAGCATCAGGGCCTATGTGGCCGCCAGCCTCCGGGCCTCGCCTTCCTGTTCCTCACAGCTGGGGCCCCTCACTCAGCCCAGGCCCAACCCGAAGCTGAGGAACTGAGTCTGACGCACACGCCAAAGCCGAGCCTCAGAGGTCCCGACCAGCCCTCCCCGGGGCTCCAGCCTCTCCCCTTGTATTCCACTTCCTGTACCTGCAGGCCTGGGCTAGTGTCCTGCCCAGGACCTTTCTGGGACCCTCTGCCCATCCTCAGGTCCAGTGTCTAAACCCCAGCATCACGGGTGGAGGGCCCTGCCTGCCAGGACAATCACCTTGGATACCACCCTCCTCCCCGGCGGATGAGTGACTGAAGACAACTCCAGCCCCGACCCTGTACTGGCCGCAGGTGGAATCGCGCCCGCCAGCGCCTACAGCTGAGCACGCCCCCCACCTGGAGGGAGGGACTCTTCTCAGCCCGTCTTTCCCCACCAGCCTGGTCGTGCCCTCCTGTCTGCTCATGTCCAGCACGGACAGCCATGGGTCAGACCTTGGCCAGGTGTGGCTCCTGGGAACCACCCTTCAAAAGAAGACCCACAAAAATGCATCCAGGGATCACCCCAGCCGGGATAGATATTTCATCACTTCCCCTGAGGCACCTGTTCCATCTGTGGCCTGAATGCAAACGCAACTCTGTTCTGATTACACTGACTTCTTAGCTACCACGCTTCCTCAACAGGGGACACGGCCGGGCATTCCTACTTTATGAAGGACTAATCTTTTTCTTCTGACGCTGGTCTTCAGACCACAGTGTTCGGGTGACTAGTGAATCCGATCAGGGCTAGGAAGACCTCTCTGACTAGTTCCTGCCCACCTTTGAGCGTCAGTGACTGCAGAGTAAGAAGCCCACCACGGGGTCCTTATGCGAAGTCCGAGGACAGTACAAATCAACGCGTTCCTTCCTCTGTCCTTCATCCACCCGCCGAACTGAGTGCAGGCTGCCTCGGAGCCAGGCACCGCATTAGGCTCTGTGCGTGTGAGGAGGGCAAGTCAGGGTCCTGCCTGATTTAGGGAGAGAGACGAGTAACCTGGCCGCTTCAAGGAAGTGTAACAAATGCTTGGATCCCCTGTGGGGAGCTGTCTACTTAATGGCTGTTCTGATTTTTTTTTAGTGGTTTGAGATAAGACAAAAGTCTTATTTACATATGTGTGGACTTACTCTGGCCATTCTGTCCATGTGACCAAACACAACCGTGGCATGGCCGGCTCCTTCTTGTCATTCCAGTCTCAGAGGCCCCCTCCTCCGAGAGGCTCTCCCATCTGCCTGATCTGAAGCCGCCCCTGCCGCTCTGCATCCCATCACCCCGTTTTATCGTTATTATGGCATCTACGGTTGCCTGGCCTCTCCTTACTTGCTCTCCGTCTCCGCCTAGAGCAGACTCTGGTCTGGCTCACTCGATGCTGCCTCGTCGGCACCCAGCCCCTCGCCCGGGCCGCAGAAGTGTGCTGCATCAACGAAAACACGAAGGAATGAACAGAAAGAACAACCACCCGGGGGTTCCCAACCTCCAGGGGCCCTTGAATGTCGTAACTGGGCACTGAGAGCTCTCCGCATATATTCCAAAGCCTCGAGGACCTCATTTGCTTGATAAAGCCCTGCAGGAGACATCAGATGTCACATTTCTTTGCCTTTGACTGGGATGATAGCCACGCAGTGAGTATCGCTGGCTCCCATGCCAATCAGAAACTCTAATTAGTAAATATATTTTGGTTCCTGAAAGTGGGAAAACAAAAGCATCCTAATATCAGAGTTGCTTATTTAGTGGATAAGATCCTGCAAGACAGGAAGCCACAGAGTGAAATTAAAAGTACTAAAGGGTCCTCAGGGTGGAGAGATTGGAAATATCCGTCGATTTTCTGGGTGGCAAGTCTGAGGCTCGAGCCCGTACAGAACCACAAGCAGGAAACGCTGAGCCACAGTTCTGTCCACCAAGCTATCCGAGCAAAGGAGGAGTCAGCCACAAAAATACTGCTCATAAAAGAAATCATGCTCTGGAAAAGGAGCAATTTAAATGAAAGCTGAAATTATTATTCACAGCACAGACACGATGTATTTTCAGGCTCACTGCTATCAAATGGATCAGCCGTGTAATACTGGCAATCTTCAGAAGGGCTAATGAAAATTTGGAAAGTGTACACCCGTGGGCAAGGTGCCAGCAAACTGCTTGTCACTTATTCTAGTATTTCAAGAAGCATTCATGACACAAGCAGTTACCCCTTGAAAGCTGACCTTTGGGCAGCACTAGAAACGGCAGGCCTAAAGGTGCTGGATAAGCCACAGCCTTGTCATTTCCCTTGATCAACGGACTGGCCTTTGCCATGCAAAACTTCGGGGTGGGAACAGAAGAGCCCAGGTCGGCTGATACTCCAGCTGCTGGAAGCCAAAGGGACCATTATGCCATTATCTGCTCTCAGAGCACTGGTGTGTCCCCTGCCACTCGACGGTTTCTTCCACCCGTCTGCAGAGCATCGGGTCATGGGGGGGAGGCCTCCCCGTGTCCCAGGAGGCCTCTGAGCAGGCTCACTGCCAAGGGACAGGCTCCCCACTGGCCAGCCCCTGGCCACCACTGGCCACCTGAAGGACTGGACAGTGGATCTGTGAGTTCTCCTACCTTCCAGCTGGGGAAGAGACCCTAATAGTATAGAGACTAACTGCTTTATTTCTCCTGTGAAGAGAGGCCCAGCCAGAGAGGACGGCAAAGAGCCACAGCCTAGCCTGACCAGAAGACCTCTAGCGATGCTGGACGGGACCCAGGAGAGACGTGGACGTACAGTGCGGAAAGCCATGATTCTCCTCGCTTGCATGCTTTTATCCAAACAGAGTGTAGCTTGGTTTAAGAGTTAGATGTGTTCCTTGAAAAAATGTTCAAAATCATTAGCCATCAGGGAAATACAAATCAAAACCACACTGAGATACCACCTTATACCAGTTAGAATGGCAAAAATGGACAAGGCAAGAAACAACAAATGTTGGAGAGGATGTGAAGAAAGGGGAACCCTCTTACACTGTTGGTGGAAATGCAAGTTGGTACAGCCACTTTGCAAACAGTGTGGAGGTCCCTCAAAAAGTTAAAAATAGAGCTAACCTATGACCCAGCAATTGCACTACTGGGCATTTACCCCAAAGATACAGACCTACGTAGTGAAGAGAAGGGCCATATGCATCCCAATGTTCATAGCAGCATTGTCCACAATAGCTAAACTGTGGAAGGAGCCAAGATGCCCTTCAACAGACGAATGGATAAAGGAGATGTGGTCCATATATACAATGGAATATTACTCAACCATCAGAAAGAACGATTACACAACATTTGCAGCAACATGAACGGGACTGGAGGAGATTATGCTAAGTGAAATAAGGCAAGTAGAGAAAGATAATTATCATATGATTTCACTCATTTATGGAACATAAGGAATAGCAGGGAGATCGGTAGAAGAAAGAGAAGAATGAAGGGGGGGTAAACAGAAGGGGGAATGAACCACAAGAGACTATGGACTCTGGGAAACAAACTGAGGGTTTCAGAGGGGAGGGGGGTGGGGGATTGGGATAGGCCGGTGATGGGTATTGAGGAGGGCACGTATTGCATGGAGCACTGGGTGTTCTACGCAAATAATGAATCACGGAACACCACATCAAAAACTAATGATGTACTGTATGGTGATTAACATAACATAATAAAAAATTTAAAAAAAAAAAGAGTTTGATGTGTTCTTGACAATTCAATTGACAATTCTGAACCTCGGGTCCAATTAAAAGCCCCAGGGCACAAGCCATCTAAAGCAGTGGTTCTGGGTCTCAAATAGCAGTACCCCCATGAGTCACCCAAGAAACATGTCAAATGCAGATTACTAGGCTCCGCTCCCCCAATTCTGAATCCGTAGGTCTGAGGTGGGGTCTTGGAAGTCTACATTTTAATAAGCTCCCCCAGTGGTTCTGAGGTAGGCAGGGATGAATGGATCACACTCTGAGGAAGCACCTGTCTCAGAAGTGTGCTTCTCAGAAACGATCAGTGTTAAAGTCAGTGAATCCAGAGACAGAAAGGACGAGAACGACCCCGAAGCTTGACCAGCGCTCTCAACCTTGGGTCTTGGGGAGTCACTGGTCAGGTTCTATGACTGAGACCTTTGAGCCTAGGACTCTGGAACCTTTTGTGCGTATGTGTGCCACGGGAAGCCCTTCTCAAAACAATGCTTATGAATGCACAAAATAAAGTGCATAGTAGTACAAAGGAAACAGATAATATTCAAAGATGGTTTTTCAAAATGTTTTCTTAAAACTTAATGTGGTAATACTTTTATTGCTTTATTAATGCTTTCAACAACAAGATCCTACAGTAGTCTAATAACTGCTGTAATTTCAAGGTAGTAACAAAGATGGAAAAAACATTTTGAAACACCTGTAGCAGCTGTACTGTGGACGTGTAAAGTTGGGGCCAGCGAGGAGAGCCAACTCAGCCAAAGGGGCACCGGGCCTGGCTCGGGCACCGCAGGAGAAGCAATAGCCCTCTTTTCTTTCTTTTCTTTTCTTTTTTTTTTAAAGATTTTATTTATTTATTTGAGAGAGAGAGAGAGCACACAAGTTTGGGGGAGGGGCAGAGGGAGAGGGAGAAGCAGACTCCATGCTGAGCAGGGAACCTGATATGGGGCTCGATCCCAAGACGCCAGGATCATGACCTGAGCCAAGGGAAGATGCTTTACCAACTGAGCCGCTCAGGAGCCCCCTCTTTTTTTTTTTTTTTAACTTTTAAATTTTATTCTTTTTTTTTTAAGTAAACTCTACCCCCCGTGTGGGACTTGGACTCAAGAGTCGAATGTTCCACCGACTGAGCCAGCCAGGCGCCCCGCAACAGCCCTCTTTATAATGCCAGGAAGATCACCAGGTGCTTCTCTTTTTTGTCATGGAGCAAGGACCTCACATGGCAACTGCACCCCACCTGGGAGTGGGAAATACTGGTCAGCGTAGTGAAATGGAATGGGCCCTGAATCTGATGTCAGAGTCTGGGGTCTGCATCCTGGTTCTTCTCCATTTGTGCCCCCACATATATTGTCTCTGATCCTTTCCATCCCGCTCTGTGCCCTACCCGGGGGAACACCACCCCTTCCCTGCCGCTCCAGTCTCACGGCATCACTGCTTCTTGCTGTTGCTGGTCCCTGGGGGCTGTTCTGTCCTCGGCTGCCCCCCTTTGCCCCGCCCACAGATCTTTAAGAAGCCCCTTCATTAAGGTCCCCTCAGCTGTAGTCTCTGTGTGTGCCGGCTGTTGCTTGCCGGAGCCCCACTGCTAAAAGCCCTCCCTAGCCATGCGACCTTGAGCAAAGTGTCCCACCAACCTGAGCCTGCCGGCCCATGAAAGGGGAACCACAACACCTGCCTCATCATGGGGGGCCTTGAGGGTTCAGTGGGACAGTGTGTGTAATGGATGTAGCAGGATGCCCGGCCCGTGCAAGCCAGGGGAGTCACCTTCCATCGTAGAACTAGTGACCAACTCCAAGAACAGGTTACTTGCAACTTGTTCTTGGTGAACAGATCAAGAATAGCTCTTGTCCAGAATGGCCAGAACCACTCTGGCCCCGGTGGGGTGGGGGGAGCCTTTTTGGTGGCACAGAGGGCTCAGAGGCAAAGCATCAGCAGCCAGGGGGCCACTCCTCGAGGGATGAAGGTGGAGGTCGGGCTGACCCCAAGGGAGTCCCCTGGTTGGGGGATGACACCCTCCAGATGTCCTCTTCCTTTCCTTATCTTTCCCCTTGGCAATAAATGCCCACAGGGGAGAGCACACAGAGCTTTCACAGAGGATGTCCAGTTTGGTCTGTCCATCATGAAGTGGGCCTTACGACACGACGTATTTTTTGGATTGGACCGAGTTCAAAGACTCATCCAAAGTTATACATTTACTAAGTGCCAGAACCAGACCTAGTTCTCACATTTCCTAAACGTCTCAATTTCCTTCCCAACAGAAAGACCTAACACAGCAGACATAAACGACTCAACAAACCCCCCGCCCCGCAATCGTCTAGAAACACAGGCCCTTCACGGAAGAACAGCACCGCACGGAAGTCATCCAGGAAGTCATCCATCGACGGTCGCCGAGCATTTCTGGTTTAATTGTGTAATTTAGAGAAAATAATTCCAAGAAAAGCAGAAAGATCAAAAAAACATCTCACGTTTAAGTAGAAGTTGAAAGGCTGAAAAGCTTAACCTCTTTATCTCCCAAAAGACACCACTTTTTTTTTAAACCTTTGTTTTAAAGGTTTAAAGGCTCTGCCCTCCACACCTGTCTGGTACCCATGAGAAAAGTGTTCGTTTCCTTTGAATTAAAAACAGAAACCACAGCCTGCTACTATCCTGAACAGAAACAGCTCGACGTTTTACGTACTTACCCTAGAATGTTACTTCTTCTGAATAAATACTCAGAAATTCAATTTATTGTCTGATTTATTGGTAACGTCAAATTATACTTCCTCTCCCTGTCACCGGGAATTCCCGACTCTCCTTGAATGCTTCGTAATGGACACCATCCCAAGGCTTTCCTCTCCCCGACCCCTGAAATGCTTCATGGCCATTAATTCCTACAATACACTTGAGAGGAAGAGAGGTGTTATTAGCTGCACTTCACAGATGAAGAGACCAGAGGCAGGAAGGTTAAATGGCTTGCCCACGAGTGACAGGGCAGCCAGTATTCCAGCCAGAACTGGAGCCAAGGAGGTCACGGTTTTTTCTACCAGGGCTGGGAAGAATCTATTATGACCCCAGAGCTCGTCCCGGTCGTCTTTCTCTGCCCACGGTACACCAGTCCCTCGGGTCTCCACTTCGCCAGCAATGCACGCGGGACCCCCAGACACACAGGCCTACCACCCAGGGCTCCCGATTTCACTTAAACAGGGTCCACTGCTGCTGGAGAGAGCCGGCTCTTCGGTGGAGGGCAGAAGCTGATTATACAGAAGCTGCTTTAATAGGGGAAAGCAAATCCACTCCGAATAAATTGAACCTGCCTTCACAGAGCACGAGGAACCTGTTCATAAAACATTTGCTAACCATTAACTACAGTCCTGCTATTCAATGCTATTAGTAGCAGCTCCTCGCAAGTGTGCCTCACCCGGGGAGCTGCACCTTTAATGGGCCAGTGGCTGTCAACGTGCCGCGAGGGGCCCAGCCCCGGCACCGGGGGTGGGGTGCTTAAGTTAAACAGCTCTCTCCATTAGTTTCGGTGCTCTGGGCCCAGCGGGTCACCTCTCTTCAAGGGAAGCCAGTGTGGCCCGGAAGACAGCCAATTTTGCAGGGTCCCCTGGCTCTGTCCTGGCCAGAGTCTTGACTCGAAGTCCCCCACTTGGGACTTTTTCAGGGAAGACCCAGTCCACTCTGGGGTGCTGGGCTGCTCCCACCTCAGGGTGGGACTCTGAGAAACAACGGAGGCCCCTCCTCTGGCTCTTCCTTCCGCATTTCTTCTCAGCCTCTTCTCTCTTTCCATTTTAAGTGTCGGTGTTTCTCTTCCCATCCTTCAAGTGCTCCCTGACCGCTCATCTGCACCCACTCAACCTTCACCCCTATGCCAAGGGTCCCAGAGCCCACCAGACCCCCTCCAGGGCACCCCACGGGGATGTCTCCCACACCCCGCAAACTCAGGCTGCCGCACGGCCCACTCCCAGTCCCACAGCGCTCTCTCTACACCTGACTTCCTCCGCCCAGTTTCTCAGGCCAAACATGTGGCCTCTTTCTTAAATTGTCTTCTCAACCCTCACGTTCATTGATGGGTGTATTAATTCCACTTCCAGAGATCTCTGGCATCCATCCCCTTCCTCTCTCTCATTTGAGAGGAAAGCATCCCATCTCAGTCTGGGCTCCCATCGACACCCCCAAGGATAACTGAGTCCCCTTTCTCCTCACTCCAATATCCCTCCTCTGCATACCAGAGCGCTCTTCCTAAAACAGTAATGACCATAAATTTCTCCTCCTGGAAACAAACTCTTCATCCTGTAGCATAGATGGCCTTTTTCCACTTGGGACCCAAACTCTCTGGCCAGGCTCACCTCCAGTAACTCTTCCCAGCAGACCTGATGTTCCAACGACCCCAGAGCCCCACGCACCCCTAAGAGAAGAGGCGTGGAGGGTTTGCTCATGCTATTCCCCCTGCCTAGAATGCTCTTTCTCTTACTCCTTATACTTTGAGCCTGGTTCCCGGGCCCTTTCAGAGTAAAGCCTTACCACTGACTCTAGACCTGCTTCTCTCCTGAGCACTGATCACTGCATCTTATAACCCTGCCCTGTGCCCCGAGGTGCCTCCCGTCACCACCCACACTGAACAGTCCTGAGAACGGGATCATAGCTGAAGTTTATTCATACCCCCAGCATTCAATGCAGTGCCCGAGCCAAATGGTTCCAATAAAATCTTGAGAATGAACTGAATCACTGCCCGGTAGTTGAAGGGTTATTTTGCCTGGATGGAAAAGATTTGAAAAGACAATTCTGCAGGAGGAAACACCCAGGATGAGGGTTTTATTCTCCTTTTCTCCCTGTTGGGCCGAGTCCTCTCTCACGGACGGCAGCGGGAGGAATGGCAAGGCTCAGGCCAGCTCCTCTAGAACTCAGAATAGTGTCACATCCACACTGGGGGGGGGGGGGGCAGCTCTTTCCCCCAGAACTCCTGCTGCAAACACTTGATATTAGGGAGAATGGAGACTGAAACTTAGTTGGGTACAAATCTGCTTTTATGTCCCTACTGTGTGTGAGGACACCAGCAAATTCCAGACAGAGTCTCTGCCCCCGCAGCTTCCCCTGGCTCCCTGGAGAGTCTAGACACAGGCACAAACCCGAGAGGAGAATAACATGAGATCGTCAATTTCTAGAAAAAAAAAACCTCCAGGGCCAACTCCTCCAATGCTTCCCTGATGTCCCTCGGAGCCCCAGGTCCTATGGTGGCAAAGAGAGGAGACAGACGGGGGCAGTAGTGTCTACCCAAACCTTAGTCCCCCAAAACCAGAGCCCCCCTATATCCAGTTCACATTTGCAGCCTGGCATAGACTTCAAACAAACTAAAAGGATTCCACTGGGGAAAAGAGTTGCAAGTTAATGTCTATTCTAATTCTCCAGATCATTCAATCAGCTTACAGAACAGCCAAGGCTATGTTTACACATCAAAATATATGATACAGAGGATACTGATTCCTGTTGGATTGGTACACTTTACATAGCCCTTTGGATCTTGCCAGACACCCCCATACCTCTGAGACCTGAAGCCAGAAGAACACGGTACCCACCTAGGGGTCCTCTGCTCCACCCACAAAGTGGTCTCCTTCCCTACCCACCAGGGGGTCCTCTGCCTCCAGAGGGCAGCCCTCTCCTGCTTTTGGCTCAGAGAGCAAACACCCCTGTCTAAGGGAAAGAGAGGAGCGCCTTGTGTCAGACGTCCATACCATCTGGGCATCCGGGTCCTCCACTAGCCCAGCCACAGACCAGGCTGCACCAATTAGAGCTCCCAATTCAACCTCACTACCAGGTATCACTTGTCAGACACGGCTCTGTTCTAAATAAATGCGATGGGGGAAAGGCAAGGAGCCTGGGTGAGAAAGACTAAGGATATTTTTTTAAAACCACACAGCCAGGCCCTCACAGGGAACAACTTTTCCTTTGTCTGTATCAATCTCCAGAATAAACAGGGACGAGAAGAGAGAGAGCCGTGAAAAACTGTTAGCACGGTTAAAGAGATTCATCTCCTCCTTCATTGCCGGCAGATTAAGTGCTCACACTTCCAGGCTGGCTATGCTTCAACTCGAGGGATGAAAAGTGGGGGCAAGGAAGGAGGCTGGAAGCAAGCCCCACACCGACCTCTCCCTTCCAGACCAGCCCTGAAGACCACCCTGCTCTGGACTCCCACTAAATTTGCAGTCTGTGCGTCCCTCCTGGTCCTTTATCATCCTCTCTTCTGTTTTATTATTTTACCTATTATTACGTGGATGCTCTAAGTCCCCAGAGCCTTAAGGGCAAAGACAATGTCTGATGTTCTACACTCTGTCTTCAAGCCTCCCCCGGCTTCTCTCCTCCCTCCACGAGAGGCTAAGATGATCACGGGGAGAAGGGCCGTTATGAATCAGTCCAAATCCCTCCCTTCTATTTACAGCCTGTGAACTTAGACGAGTCTTTGACTCTCTCTGAGCTCCGTTTTCTGCATCGGAAAAACAGGGAGAATACTTGGCAGCAGAGTAAGAATTAAGGCAAAGCAGATACCGTAGGTAAAACACCCAGCCATCGGCAGAGTGCCGGGTGGGGTTAGCCAGAACCGGTCAGGGGCCAGGAGGAAGGCCCTGGGTGAGTGAACTCTGCTGCACACCTTCCGGCCCTGTCAACTTGGTAATGGCCCCTGCTGGGTCTCAGATTTACAGATCCTGCTCACCATATCGGATTTAAAAAATTATGTGAATCGAAGCATCGCGAAATGAATCACCCTCCAAGTGCACTGGGGAGCCTCCTGCTTTGAGAATGACTACAGCAAACCTCCTGCTTATCCTCCCTAGGTGTCCAATAAATCCTGGGTGCCCACAAACCATTTCCGGGTGCCCAGGAAAAGCAGAACAGTAGAGCCAAAGGCCAGAGGCTGATCTGGGTTTGACTTCCAGCTTTGACACATGTGTGCCTTATAACTTACCCAAATATCCCCCACAAACTGCTGAAAATGCAACCCACGGGAAGGCAAGTAGAGCACAATGACCAGAGCACAAGCTTTCAACTCACGATTCGAATCCCTGCCCCAGCATCTCCCTAGCTGGGTGACCTACGGCAAGTGGCTCAACCTCTTTGGGCCTTACTTATCTTGCTCACACAGTGGCTATGTAGGAGAGATGACCTAACAGCTGTCAGCTGCCTAGCCCAGAGTCGGACACCACACAGCAGGTGCCCCCTCCCCATGACCCCGTTTCCCCTTTCCGTCAGTCTGTGGAGGTTCCATTCTGTGTGTGCCCACTGTCAGCTGCTTTCCATCCGCTCATCAGCTAAGCTGTTTTTAGGCCACCCCCGGGGCCAGAGCAGCACCGGCAGAGGGAGAGGGAGGAGAATTTATAGCACCCGCCCCTGCGGTAAAGTACCCAGGAGCCTGTCAGAAGCCAGAGGAGCGAGGCTGTGGCTTGGACAGCAGCCATTATTCACCTGCTCTGCCCGAGGACTCCGGGTGGCTGCCAGGGGGCCGGCTGGGGGGGGGGGGGGACAGCCACCTTTAAGGGTCTCGGTTTGCTTGTGAAAGAGAAACAAGGGGCTTATTTATGTCCCTTCTGCCGAGCGCGCAGGGAGGGGGCCGTGCGGGGAAGCCTTTAATTAGAGCTCTTCACCTCGGAAATGCTGACACAGGTTGGCAACAGCTACATCTTGGCCAAAACGTCGTCATCCCAATGATCCCACCGGAAAGATAAAAATCGGCTGCAAATACAGGTCTCTGCGAAGAGCGGGAGTACAGAGCGGCCCAGGAGCTCAGCTGCGGGTGGGGTCCCCCTGCTGCCCGGGACACCCGTGCCGGCCACCTGGGCCTCCAGAGGCCGGCCTACCCCCCACGCCGCCCCCCCACCCCCCCAGAAACAGAAGAGAGAAACCAAGTCAGAGCGGGAAGCCAAGGGGCTGCGGAAACGCAATTCTCAGGTCCAGTCAGACTGAGAAGGGGGGAGGCTGGGAGGGGCACTGGCCACCCCTCACCTCCCCCAAGGCCACGCTGAGGTGCTGGGACACCAGCCCTAACCCACTCAGGGCAGGGACACCCAGCCCAGCCAAAGCAGTGACGCAGTGGGACTGTGCAGACCCAGGAAGGCCTCGGCTTTCTACACCATCCGAGGCGCAGACAGTGGAGCTCTCCGGGCTCCACCTTCCAGGGGCGTTTGTGAAGGGCAGACACCACATTGGCTCAGGAAGGCAGGGTATCCACAGGTCACCGGATCTGCTGTGAAACCGGGCATTGTCTCCAGCTCTGTCCCTAGGGGCTCTGAGACGGAGCTTGCCTTCCATGCCTCAGTTTACCAGCTTCAAAGACAGAGGAGCCTATCCCTATTGCCAAGGGATGCTCGTCCATGTCTGCTCATGCAATAAAAATAACCTTTCCTGTTGACGCCACACTCTGCTTCCAGGACCATCAGCTCCCTTAATTTTCATTAACATTTTATGAAGTGGGCATGCCTCACCCCATTTTTCAGACAAGGACTGGGGCTCAGATGTGCTCAGTGACCTGCTCAATGTCACCCCGCAGCTGAGCTAAATCCAGGCAGTCCGGACGTGAACAGTATTACTGTTTGCATGAGCCTCCATCTGGGGGCGGTGCAGGCAGAAAGGCTGGGGACGCCCCCCCAAGTCTGCTCTCCCCTTCTGCGGGTGTGGCTTCTCCCCAGCTGCACCTGCGACAAAGCTCAGGTACCTCCACTTCCCACCCTGCCCCAGCCCTGCCCAGACAGGCACTCCAAACTGGAGTCTCATTCCCCAAACTGGAACCTCTGGTCATCACCAGGGGCCCAGGCCTGCAGGCACTATATTCTGGTGGCTTCTGAAGGAGTAGAAAGGGCTGCACTCCAAGAAAGGTCTGTGACTGAAGGCAAACTTGCTTTAAACAGTAACGAGAAGTGCAGAGTTCCCCCTGTTCCCCTCCCAAGTCCCGAGGATCCAGCCCAGAAGCACGGCCAAAGCAGCTCAGCACCAGCCCCCGGCAGCCCAGGACAGCAACGCGTCCCCGGGGCGCTGAAGCCGAGGCTGGGTTATTCGTAATAATAAAGTGGAAACAAGCCAAACGTCCACCAGATAATGAATGGGCGAACAAAAGGAGGTACATCCAGACAAGGAAATACTATTTGCCAATTAAAAAAGTGAAGTACTGAATCGTGCTACAAGGATGGACCTTGAAAACAAGATGCTTAGTGAAAGAAGTCTGCCACAAAAGGCCACATATTGTAGGACTCCATTTATACGAACTGTCCAGAATAGGCAAATCCAGAGAGACAGAAAGTAGACGAGGGGTCATCAGGGTGCTGGGTGGGGGGCATGGGGAGTGAATGCTAATTTGCACAGGGCTTCCTCTCCGGGGAGGAAGATGCGCTAAAATTATATTACAGTGATGGCTGTACAAGCCTGTGAATACAGGAAAACCACCGAGCTATAAACTTCATATGGGTGGATCTTAAGGTATGTAAATTATGTCAATAGAGCTCTTTTCTTAAAAAAATAGTAAGATGCTAGAATCTCTCCACTTAATCTTCCCTTTTAGAGAGGGGCAGGAGGAAGGTCAGTATCTCAGAAGGCACATGAAGCCTTCTCCTTGTTATTTACCTACCCCAAGGCCGCACAGGGAGGGCGAGCAGGTCAGTGTTTATTAGGATGTGTCTGTGTGCAGACAGGCCAGCCAGCCCGAATCCGCCCAAATCCGCGCCATCCACATCACACGTCCCACCTGCTGCAGCCTAGCTGTGTCCTGAGCACTTTGCTGGCAGTCTCTCACTTATTTCTTCACGACAGCCCTATGACGTAAGTGCTTCTACCAGCCCCGTTTACAAATGAAGCAGCAGACTATCGAGCAGTTAAATGTAATGCCTCACCCAAAGACATGTGGCCCAGGAGCTCTGGTGCTGGATTCTGAACCCACGCAGCATCCAGAGCCCTCCCGCTTCCCTCGGGGTCCCGAGAGAAGGCCCTGGAAGCAGTCCAGGGTTGTGCCCACCTGCAGGAGCAGGGCCCGGGCTCCCTGGAGGCCCGGGCTCCCTGGAGGCTGACCCCCAGCTGTAAAAACTGAACTCGCAGTAGTAAGATGTCTTTTTCTTCCCAAGAGGCCTCGGGCAACGACGAGATGGATTTCCTTTTAAATGACTGTCCACCGTTGTGTGTGATAGCTCTTTGGTTTTATCTAATCCTCCCCAGTTCATATCACTGCTGTCATTTGTCTCCCCCATCCCAATGGGGTGATGAACTGCCCTGCTCAGTGAGAAGCAGGCGCTGTGACAGGGAGGAGAGAAATCCATCAATGCTGGCCCAAACCCGGCTGAAGAAAGGGAGCTGGCGTAATCAGTCCATCAACAGCAAAGCCACAATCTTCCCTCCGTCCACCCGTCCCTCCCCTCCAAGCTCTGCAAAGCATCCTCCAAGAACCTCTGGGAGGAAAGACACAAACCATAAGCCGCAGCCCCAGTGAAGTCCAGGCAGGCCCTGCCCCCATCCGGCAGGACACACACTCTGACCCACGTTCAAAGCCTTCGTCCCCAGGTAACCTGGGGGGTTACTCTGCACACGAACTTGTTCACCAAGCACCTGTCACAAATTCAGTATGGGTCCGGCACTTGTCCCTGGTCTTCAAAGGAGCCCATAAACAAACCTAGGAGCTCAGTTTGGGTGTGAGGTCCCACGTTCCTCTGAGGACAGAAGGAACATCGAAACGGCAACACCATGCTGGCCTTGCCCAGCATGTCTCGTCTTCAGGAACAGAGATGCTTATAGCTGCTGGGGGGCCCTATTCAAAGGTCATCGTCTTCCACCTGCCCATTTTACTATGACCTTAAACAAGCTTGCAATTAGGTTCCCAACGCCCTGTGATTCACCCATTTTCTACCAACCCGAGGAAGCGCTCAGCAGCGATTTATCAAGTGTGCTCGAGGGGAGGCGGCTGACAGCCATGAGCCAGCGCAGCCAAAACAGCAGTGCTGGGAGCCACGCTTCTAATTTTAATTTGAAATCCTACACCCTGAATGCTGAATGTTTTTTCTCAGGTGCATCCAAATCCCAGTGTGGGGGCAAACGCCCAAAGCACCGAGCTGGTCGGACAATCCGAAATCCTTCATCCAGTTGCAAAAATGCGGATTTGCAAGTTGGGGTAATTTGCTGTTTGAAGGATGGAGAAAGGCAGGCCCTCCTCGGCGCTGGACCCTGGGCTTGCAGGAGCGGTGAGGGCTGTCTTTATTAGCAGGAAGATCTCATGACCTTCTTGGACTTGGAAAAGAGCAGACGCAGACTCAACCAAGGATGACCATTCTAAGTCTGAGTTCTCCCTGCACTTGACCTTCTGCAGCTATTTCTTGAACAAAGTCCAGAGGACAGCAGAGCCCAATGGAGAGCCAACAGCCCTTGGAGGTGACACCAAGGGTGGACAGAGCAGCTTGGTTCAGAAACTGGTGTCAAGTGACATCACTTCCCTCATCACAGCCATTCCAGCTCCCTTCCTTGCCCACCCAGCCAAACCCAAAGCCGTGCCACTGGCTCAGGGGCTGAGGCCCTGTGGGCTCTGACTCCGTGTGCCCCTAGCCAGCCTCTGCTGCCTTACAGGATTTCCTGGTTCGCGGGAGGGGGGCAGGAATCCGCCCCCAGCTTCCCAGCTGCTCCCTGGCTGCTTTCTCCTCACCTGACCAGGTATGTCTGGGCCTCCCTTCCTCTTAACCTCGAATTCTGGGTATCTCTCTGTTCCTCCAGCCCCCACAGGGGGTTTCTGGGCTCTGAGGCAGGGCTGGCTACAAAACTGGTGGGGCCTACCCCAAAATGAAAATGCAAGCTTCTTGTCCAAAACTCACTATGAATGTCGAGGTGGCAAGAGCACCCCATGCAGCCTCCTGCCACATCCCAGGAGGCCAGCTGTGCTCTGGGGACTGCCCCGACACAGGGGTCCAGACGGGGTGCCGATCGGCAACCGGAGTGGAGATATCACCAGGGGACAGTGAGGGCTGCAGTGGGAGGGACCACCCTGGTATGGGAGAAAGGAAAGAGGGAATCGGGAGGGGCCAGAAAGAGAGGCAGAAGAGAGACACATGGAAGAACAGGTGAACTGGGCAGACGGCATTTTGGAATGCAAGGACTGAGGCCTGGTCTTGAACCTGTGCTGAGGGCATGGGGATGCTGGGGAAGGGAGGCAGTGGTGGGCTCGGGTTGGACTCGGGCCTACTCCCTTTCCTCCTTCCAGGCTCCTTCCTGCACTGTGTCTCTCTCTCTGTTATACACACACACACACACACACACACACACACGGCAAATACACATGTACCACCCCTTCCTGCTCCCTTTCTCGGTCATCTTTGTTCCTTCATTGCCTTCTTCTCTCTCTCATCCTCATCCCCCTCTGGGCTCCTAGCCTATCCCCTCTCTGTCCTCCTCCTGCCCTGCTTCTTGCTCTCTCTCTTCTCCTTTCCATGTCCCAGCCCCCTGCTCTGGTTTCCCTGGGAAATTCTGCCTTCCTTTGCTTCCCCCTCGCTGGACTCACAGCCTCAGATTCTCGGAGCTGAAGGAGACCCAGAGGACACCTGCTCCCACTACAAGCTGGATGGGTGTGCCACTCCGACAGTGCACAGGGATGGCGGGACTTGCCCCTCAGCCCTCTACATGGGCAAGAGGGCGAGGGAAGCTTTGCATCCTAGGACACCGTGCAGAGATGTGCAGGACAGGGTGTCACGGGCCACCAGACTCTAGCCCAGTGCTCCTGCCATGACCACACGTTTCCTGCGCTGGGCTTGCTAACTGTCTGAGAGTCTTATTTGAGCCCTATGTTCTCGACACACAATGAGAAACTGGCTTTTGTACTGTAACAGCTAAGCGTTGGGTACGTGGAAGACGTACGGAAAACACCCAAGTTCAGAGGAAGTGACCAGGAACCGCAAGGGTCAAGGCCACCTTTGCCAGGCAAACCCCTCCCACAGTTGCTTTAGTCATGGCAGCAAGTGGTCACCCAGGCATAGTGTCTGAGGGCTTCTGATCTGGGGTCAAACAGCCTGGGTCCCGCACTAACCAGCTGCAGGACCCTGGGCAGGCTGTTTAACCACTTTATGCTCCGGAGTCCTCAGCTGCCAAACGGGGATATTTATAGGACTCACTCTGTGGGGATTTTGAGATCTGGATAACATATAACTTTGCCCTTTGCCTGGCATATTATATGCACCCAAAACATGTTCATTATAAAGACGACACTTTAAAAATATATTTGTGGGGCACCTGGGTGGCTCAGACAGTTAAGCATCCGACTCTTGATTTCGGCTCAGGTCATGATCTCAGGGTCCTGAGATGGAGCCCCTCATTGGGCTCTGCGCTCAGTGGGAGTCTGCTAGAGATTCTCTCCCTCCCTCTGCTCCTCCCTCCTGTGTATACACTCGCACGCTCTCTGTAAAATAAATAAATCTTTAAACATATATATCTATACACACACACACATATATATATATATATATATATATATATATATATATATATATATATATTTGTTTGCACACTAGCTATGTGCAGGTGTCGGTTTAGGCACAGGGGATACATTGGTCAAGAAAACCGACAAAGACTTTGCCCTCTTGGAGCCTGCATTCTAGGCAGAAGACAGACAAATCTTAGGTAAATCGCCTTTGCTATGAAAAAGATAAAGCAAATTCGGAGACTCAAAAGGAAGGGAAGAGCAACAGCTGGGGTAGAACCCTCTCTTTGTACTGCCACATGGGGCCCTCTGCCATACCCCAGACTACCTGTCTTCCTGCATATTATATGAGCCCTGCATTCTCGGCACACAATAATCATCAGTTGGGGTTTACCCCGCAAACAGATCTAATGCAGGTCTAATGGCGATGTTCAGGTCACGGTATGCTGAGCAGAGAACACAGCAGAGCCAGCTCTGGATCCTAATCTCAGCTCTGTGACCTTGGAGAAGTCACCGGACCGCCCAAGCCTTAGCTTCCTCACCTGAGACATGAAACTAACAAGGGACAGCTGCTGCGAGCACCAGTGACAGTAAAACTGGGGCTGCCACATCATAGGGGTTCCGCTGTCCCCACACATCTGTCACATGCAAATGTGTCTCATGCATCTTTGAGTCTCTACCTTCCACCCACCCAGAAGCTGCGCCATCCAAAAACGCTTGTTGACTGATCTGGAAACAATCAGAAACAATCTCTGGGGCCTGGAGACACAGGTTGAAAAGTGCTTCCTGATGGCTGCAGGA
This sequence comes from Ursus arctos, assembly GCF_023065955.2. Lineage (NCBI taxonomy): Eukaryota > Metazoa > Chordata > Mammalia > Carnivora > Ursidae > Ursus > Ursus arctos. Next base: position 61,415,426 of record NW_026623100.1, on the reverse strand, counting down.
TGTGTCACAACGGGCTGCCACAGCGCTTCTGAGAAAAAGCGATGCACGGCAGGGCGAGGCTCGGCTGCACCGGGCCCACCCTGAGACTGACGGCATGTTTACAAGAGCTATTAGGGGCCGCTGCTCCTCATATGCTTACGGGATGATTTACTCTGCCAGGGCTGGCAAGCTGCTGTCTCCCTTTCACTGTCGAATTGATTATTGAATCACAAATATCCCATTTGAATAACATGACTTAACTTCCAGGCAGGCAAGAAGATCAAAGCCTATGGTAGGAAAAGTCCTCCCAGAGGCTGGGCTCTGTGTCTCTGGAAAGTTCTACACACCCACGAGTTAGGGAAAGCCACCTTCCTAAAGCACCCTGCAAAGAACTCCGACAGTTATGAGTTCTGTAAGACCAGAGACTGCACCTGGCAGGTCACCAGAGGATTCGCCATGCCCAGGACGGCGCCCCCATGCACCTTCTGCAAATACTTACTGCAGGGATGAAGTCAGGTCACCCACGGACCTGGAAACCGCGGTGTGTAATGATCAGCTGCAAGAGCAGGAGAAAGGCGCTGACAGGGGCAGGCAGGGATGCGAGGCTGCACGCGCACACTCAGAGGGCTGTCCTGCGCAAGGTTCCCGTCTGTTGGGCACCCAGTTCAGTCGCCATGCAATGTCGTCCTTCGAACAAGCCTTCAAGGTATCCTTTGTGACTCACATTTTCTTTATGAACAAACAGAGCCTCCGAGAAGTTCACTGACTGCCCAGGAGCCTGTAGCTCTGAGGTGGTAGGGAAGGAAGCAAACCGCCGTCTGTCTGTGGCTCCCTGTCTATGAACGCCCTCTCTCCACCCCTCCTCTCAGCCCACCGTCCTCTGATGACCCCTCTCTATGAAAGGCCCATCGAGCAGTGAAAGGGGGTCTTGCAGAGAGGACCTCTGAAGGATGAGGTCTCCAACATTGCTATGGGATGGGCACCGGAGAAGCACCATTGCAGATACAAAAGAAGTAGGAGGGGTGTGTGTGTGGGTGTGTGTGCGCGTGCATGCACACACATATGTATATGTATGTATACACACACACACACACACACACACACACACACACACATAGTGGCCTCAAGAAACTCAAAATCTCTTTGAGAAAATAGGAAACAATGAATAATGCAATAACACTGTCTTACTGATTTAGACATTAAGAGCCATACGTAGAGTAACTATACGACTTGTCATCTAACCAGAACACTTAAGAATAAAAGGGAGGCTCAGTCGGTTAAGCGCCTACCTTTGGCTCAGGTCATGATCTCAGGGTCCTGGGATCGAGCCCTGCATCGGGCTCTCTGCTCAGCCAGGAGTCTGCTTCTCCCTCTCCCTCTGGCCCTCCCCCCTGCTCATGCTCCTGTGCACTCTCTTGCTTGTTCTCTCTCTCAAATAAATTCTAAAAATCTTTTAAAAAAATGAATGAAAGGAGGCATTGCTAACAAGTACACTGGGACAACACATACAAAGGGGACTGGCTGAGCGAGCCGGGACATAAGGTCACCTAGGGTAGCTAGACGGTCATAAGCTCCAGCAAACTTACGTAGACGCGGCTTTCAAGGGTCCTATGCGAATGAGCATTCTGCACAATAACACCATAGCCCTATGACAAAAGCACTACCGCAGCTTCTATTGATGAGATATGCCAGATACTGTGCTGAGCCATTACAAACATCAATCTCATTTGGTTCTTGAAACGATGGCGGGGTGGGCATTAGGAGACCCATTTTCCAGACAGTAAAAGCAGGTGCAAAGTTTAGGTTAAGTGACATGCCGATGGCCACAAACGTGAGTCCTCAAGAACGGTCTGCATTTAAAGGACCCCTCATCTTAATCTCAAGCTGTGGGTCCCCTGTTAGTTTCTCCTGTATTCCTCAAGGAGGCTCTGAAATCCAATATCCATGCCCATCTCTTACCATCCACAGCTCAGCTCCCACCATCTCAAGTGGCTTCCTTTTCTCCAGTTGAACATCTGCTTCCCTCCACAACATCTGTCCCCCTTCTCCCCTCAGTTATCTCAGGACAGACTTTTTCCTTCTCTCTAATATTTCTTTCCCAATTTCCAATCCTGTAACAAACCTCCAAAGACACCAGCTAATCTCGTTTGATGTCTAAGAGTTCCTCTATGAAGCAAATGAAAGCCTAAGTTGTAAAATAAACTTTAAAATAATAAACAGTTCTATCATCCAATAATGACATCAAAAGTGCCCAAAAGTCCCCTTCCATGATCCCCAGAAATCCTTATTTACCTCTTGATCTGCCTTTAATTAAACCGGCTTTTCCCTAAGTACTGACAAAACATACACACACACACACACACACACACACACACACACACATACACACTTCTCACTCCATTTCCTCCCCTCTGGGTTTCAGCCCGTAACTGGCAGGGCAGCCGCACCACGGCCTCCCATCCACTGCACGTGAGGTCCAGGGACAGCCCAGGGGCAGAGGTTGCAGTGCACTGGCCGAGGACCCCGACCAGGATTGATCACTCCAGGCCCATGGGGGCCCTGGGTATGGACCAGACCAGCGCACACCCAGAGGCTGGGGCAGCCCACAGGGAGATAGGGACTTTGCTCCATCCCAGCAGAAGTGACAAGAAGGAGAAAGGGAAGGGCCAAGGGTAATGTGGAGGAGCCTGGCTCCAGTGGAGACTGGGCTGGGTCAGGGATGCAGAGGCTGGACAAAGGCCAGGACCAATTATGTGCTGCAGTCAACAGGGGCAACAGGCGGAACGCGCCAGGTCCGGGCTCTGGCAGGCAAAGCTCAGGCTCGGGCAGAGAAAACTCCAACAGTAATGATCCTACTCGACAACGTTCCGAGGTTCAGCAAGGCTTTGAAAATAGTAATTAGGTTTGATAACATTAGTCAATCAGAAGTTCACTGGGTCTGCCCCCTAACTCCAATCTCAATCAGCCCTTCTCTCATTAAAAGAACACAGATTGATAAAGAAACTCTATCACTTTAAAGGTTACCCGAAAGTTGTCCAGAATCAAAGCCAACTAGATGACTTTAGAATTAAAGGCCTACGTCTGAAGTTCTCATCAAAGCCATCCTGGAAGGATCTGGCCTCCCTGGACCCCCATCAAATCAGTCCCACGTACCCCTCACGGCCCCGGTTGACGTGAGCTTTCCTGGGCCCAGCTTTGCAGTGCACCCCAACCCTGCAGAGCATCCCAACTGGGAAGGTTGCAGGCCCGAGCTCCTGGGGGCCATGCTGCCCACTCGGCAGGCTTTTCACGCATGGCCAAGGTCCAGAAGCTGGACAGCATGGTGAGACCACCCAGATAAGCAGCAGGGAGTGGCACGGGCACATAAAACCGAGGCCAGAGACAAGATTCACGCTTGCGAGAACTGGGCTGCGGAGAAAGAACAGGGCAGAGTAGGGCTCACTCGCAGACCAGAGGAGCAAAGGGCTGCAAAGTCAGGCCCCTTCGGGTACCCTGCTGCACCAGCCCATTTCAGAGCTACACCGGGGGGCTGGGGGTGGCTGGCTTCTAAGGGGGATGGCTGGGCTCAGGTCTGAGCTGCAGAGCATTTTCAATTTGAGGAAACAGAGAAGAAAGGGAAATGCATATCAGGATATATGGCTGAGGTGACCACACCTTTGGGAGAACAGCTTCTCTGAACCCGGAGCCCCTGCCCAGGCCCCCACCTCAAGAGGGAAGACAGACAAACAAGAGGTGCTCCTCCCATGAGAAAGCACCTCACGATAATCAGTTTCCCGGTGAGGTGCCCACCAACCGGCCAAGGGAGTGTGTCAGCATGAGCTTTGCATCGGCTTCCAGAGTCACAAGGGTCTCGATCTCCCATTCTGGGCACAGTGAGGTTCAGGTCACTCAGCCCCCCACCTCACCTACTTCCTCTGGTGGTCACCTTGACCCCAAACCTCCTGGGGCTCCCAGGAAAGAGCAGGCGGTGAGCTCAGAGCACCGCTCCAGCCCCCCCAGTCCTGCATCGCGCCATTCCCCTGCAAGCTGGGGCCGCGCAGGCTGCTTTAGGCAGGGAATGGACCCTGCAGGCATCGGGATCCCTTCTCAAAGGGATGCAGTGGTGCATGTTCATGAAAATGTTACAGGGGGCAAAACCAGAGCAGACCAAAGTAAGTGTCGTTTTCTTTTCTTTTTTTTTTTTTTCTTTTTTAATGAAACAACACAGAAGAGCATATAACTCAAGCGTGTCTGAGCCCATCAGGTGGATTATGAATGTGACCTGACACCTTACAGACATCACGGGAAACCAAACAAAACACATTACCCTGAATAACAGGAAGAATAGGATCGCAAGATAAAAAACACGACGCCCAGTTCAGTTTTTAGTATAAGTATGTCCCATGTGATATTTGAGACATACTTCTACTAAAAAAGTATTCATTGATTAGCTGAAATTCAAGTATAACTGGTGTCCTCTATTTCTATTTGCTAAATCTGGTGTCCCTACTAAGAAACCATCCCACACTTCGACTGGACGTGCAGCATATCAAAGTCCAGTGAAGGGCAGCTGTAAAAGGAATAGAAGTTAGATGTTGGTATATGGAGAAGAGTTTTAAAAAATCATTTCTTTCCAGAAACGAAGACTATGAGGAGAAATTACCCAAGTCCAGGCACAATTTATTACAGTAAACACCCTCTTCCAGGAGACTCACAGGACACAGTTTCCCATCCCACGCTTGCCACCCGTGTAAGTCACTGAATTTTTACATTAAAGTGTTAGTTTGAGGACGAGACCTGGAGATCACTGTGTTCTTTCCAACTCTAAAATATTATGATCCTATTCAATTAGGACTATATGAAAAGGGTAAACACAAATGCATTTATATTCCAAGTCCTAAACAAAACCCAAACAAACAAAAAACTGGAGAGCTTGGAAAATATAGGTCCTTTTTAATCTTTTTTTTTTTTAACATAATTTATCATCACGTCACACAGTTACCTTTTTTTTTTCCTGGTGAGAACAATTAAGATCTACTCTCAGCAAATTCCAAGCGTATAATAAAGCATTATTAAATATAGTCATCATGCTGTACGGTATGTGCCCAGAATTCATTCATCCTTCATATCTGGAACCTTGCACCCTGTGGCCAGCATGTCCCCACTTCCCTTTCCCAGGCGCCTGGCAGCCACCATTCTACTCTCTGCTTCTATGAGTTTGACTATAGATTCCATGTATAAGTAAGATCACGTACATTTCTCTTCCTGTGTCTGGCTTATTTCACTGAGCATAATGTCATCCAGGTTCATTCATGCTGTCACAAATGACAAAATTTCCTTTTTTATGGTTAAATAATGTTCCGTTGTATATTTATACCACATTTTCTTTATCTATTCATGTAACAACAGACACCTGACTCCCCAGCAGGCAGAGAACATGTATGGCCGAGTTCTAAGAGATGATGCCAGAAACAGGATCAGAAAAGACAGAGGTAAACTCATAAACCCAAGTATGTTATCTGGGCCTCTAAAACTATGTATCCCAAACATTCAATGCTGGCAGAAGAGAAGCAGCCCTTCAATAAGACAGCTCTAAGACTGTGTCTGACCCCAAACGTGTACCTTAAAAATGATTTGTTACTGTGAAAATACTTTCTTAAAATAAAATCCACTGATCCCTGTAAAGGGAATTTGTTTCAGATAGGGTAAAGCTCAATTGATCACAAAAGATGCTGGAAGGCATGTGAATGGCTGGCAGAGGTCAAGCTCATGGATTCTCAACAATGATGAAGAGGGGTATCGATCAAGTCTGTGTGATCACAACTATCTCTTCTCTACATATCCAAGAATGTCTGCCAAAGAAGACGAATTCATTCTAAATTTAAAAATCATTGATGGCTCTTGGGTGGCTCAGTCAGTGAAGTGTCTACCTTTGGCTCAGGTCATGATCTCGGTCGGGGTCCTGGATGGAGCCCTGCACAGGGCTCCCTGCTCAGCAGGGAATCTGCTTCTCCCTCTCCCTCTGTCCCTTCCTCCCACTTGTGCGTGCACTCTCTCTCTCTAATAAGTAAATGAAATCTTCTAAAAAAAATAAATAAAAATAAAAATCATCTGGGAACTGCAAAAGTTCACCTTTCTCTTCTAATATGTAAATAAGCAGAAAGGAAAGGTAAAGACTGAGTTAACGCCAAAATAGACATGTATTTTGGGTTGGATCTGCCCCAAACAGTCTAATTTATCTCAGCAAAGACACATTTTTACATTTACAGCAAAAAATAGTTAAAACATTCAAAAGTGCACATGCTTATTTTGTTGGGAAAATTATACACATTTGTTTGATTAGCTTTGGTAAATAAAATAACCAAGTCATCACTCAAGACTCAGAAGTGGCTGCAAAATTGATTCAACGAAATGTCAAAATAAATCACAGCTTAAAAATGCATGGTATGTAACTTCTAAAAATGAAAACCACATCTATCTCTGTCAGAGTTGTGAAGACTGTGCATTAAAATTATATCAAAAACGAATGCATTTTTGAAGGGAAAATATTGATTTAATCGACTCTTCCTGACTAGTGATTCAAATCATGATTTGAATCAATTCGATTTTAATCGAGCCCACCCTACCCAAACGTCATTTGTACATGCCACCGAAGTGCATGATGTTATGTTCAGTGGTCTACTGGCCTAGTTACGTGATGCTGAGGCTGATATGAAAAGGACGTGCTCCCCATGCCATGCAAACAGGACAAGGAGCAGATAATCCCGGGAAGGCCAACCAAGCACCAACTGCAGACAGTCCCTGATGGACGAGGGTTTCACTTGCCCCTCTTTGACTCTGCCACGGTGCAAAGCAATATGCATTCAGTGGAAACCATGCTTTACATTTTGAACTTTGATCTCTTCTCAGGCTAGTAATATGCAGTATGATACTCTCACGATACTCAGCAGTGGCAGGGAGCACAGCTCCCCGTCAGCCGCGTGACCACGAGGGTGAACCACCCACAGACTTACACCCCCACCCCCACCCCCAGACAACCATTCTGTTTTTCACTTTCAGGTCAATATTCCATAAATTCCATGAGATGTCAATGAGCAGGCACAGGTGAAGACAGCCATGCGGGATCCAGAGGGCGGGTGTCAAGGCCAAGCCTAGGGACTGAAGTTCATGCGTGATACTCAAGGCTCTTGTAGACTTCTGGGATGGAGGTCAGGAACAAGGCTGACCTTGGTCACAGGGGACTGTAGTACTCACTGGACCTCAGCCATAGGAGAGGCCGACAGCCACAAACCAGGACAAGGCAGAAGCTAGGAGGGAATCAGTTTTTAGAACAAGAGGATTAGAGGGGGCCCCACAGGAAGCAGACCAGATGCTCCACGCATGAGTTAGGGGTTCAGGGAAATGGTACAGTTAGCCAGATAAATTAGCTGCAACTTCTGTCTCAGCTTCCTAAAAGGGAGTATTGATCGGCCTCCCAAAGATTTAGAACGCATGTCACAGGTCAGCTGGGTACATGCGAAGTGCTCAGTACTGATTATTACTGATGATGATGGTGGTGAAGTGTTCCCTGCTAATGTAACCAACTGTCCAGCTTGCTCAGGACTGACGGATTTCCCAAGATGTGGGGCATCTAGTGCCAAAGCCAGAAAGAGCCAGGCAAACTGGGATGGTGGCTCCTTCTCAGGGAGAGAAGGACCCAGACTGATCACAGAGCCTGGGGGTGGGCCGGAAGCTGCAGGTGGCCCCAGGAGCCTTTAGCTGTGGGGCTCAAAGGCCCGTAGAGTCAGGGAGCCAGGCACATCTTCTCAAGGGCAAAGCAGGGTTTTCTTGTTTGAGAACCACGTCTAGCTTATCCCTTATGGCACCTGGTGAAGGGAACGTAGTGAATCGATAACTGTTAATGAGCTGCCCAGTCTAATCATTTCCTTCTGACGGTTCCTGTTAAAGGAAACAGAACAGGAGGTGGGAGGGGATGGTTAAGGACGTGGCGTCTGGCTGTGCCTGGGATCACGGACTTTCAGCTGGCCTCCCTATCCTTCCCCAAGCGTTCACGTCTGCCCAGTGCGTCACTGCAGGAGCTGGCAGGTGCCGGGCCCTGGGGCTGGGATGCCCACCTGCTGCTTCCTTGCACGGGCCTCTGCGGAAAGGCCTTCCCCACAACCCTGTCACCGAGCCCCCTGTGTGACCCGAGGGAAGGGCAGTCACCCGGCTGAGGGTCCCTACTTCCTCTCTTGCTGCTGGTGAGTCTTCAGACAGGGGGAGCACGGAAACCCTGGAAAATCCTGGTGACAGACTGCTGCTGGGGACACAGCCAGGGACCCCCTTAGCTCCCTGAGGGGCTTGGGGACGGATGGAGGCACACCGTTTCTCCAGCCTGCCGGCACGCAGCACACCAGAGGAGAAAGCACTCTGGGTTCCAGTCCAAACCTCCAGTTTAGCCTCAGCACACCCCCCGTCCTCAATCCTCAACACAGAACTCTGAAATCAGCAATACTATACTCCCTCCTTTTTTTGGTGAGGAGGTCTCAGAGAAGTGGAAGATGAAGCTAAGGGAAGAGTTGTTCAAGACAAGGAAGCTGTTAGGTGGTTCGGTGTGCTGGCTGAAGCTCAAACAGCTGACTCCGGAACCCTGAAGGTGGCTCTGGACAGGGACCCGGAACGTGCACCAAACTAATGATGGCTGATGCGAGCAAGCAGAAACCCCGGGGCCAGAAGGGGAGTCCTCCTTGGGCCAGCCGCCCAGTGTGCAAGGGAAGCCCGGCAGGAGATACGTCCAGCTCCTCCACCTTTACTAAGGGCTGCGATTTCTGACCCAGAGCTCAGCTTGCCTGGGCCACGGAGGTGGGGCTGGTGACCTCCTTGGTAACACTGCTTGGGCGGGCTAGTGAAAGAGCAGCATGGGTGCGACGCCCTACACGTCAGGACTGGAATAACGGCTCTGCTCCTGGATAACTTAGTGCCTGGAGCAAGTCACTTAACCTCGCTGAACCCCAGCCTCTTCTTCCACCAGCTGGCTCAGCTGTTGCGGGTGTGAGCATCCAAGCCAGCATATGCATCACGCTCAGTACTGCGTGGGGCGCAGGGCAGCCCTCCATATGTGGGGAACGTAACTTCAAGAAGACATCTGCTAACCCACCGGGGGGCTAGGCCCACAAGACAAACAGAAGAGAGCCCACTGCCCCACTGACGGCATTTAACCGGACCAGGCTGACTTGACTGACTAGAAGCCTGACTTGGAGTCTCCATTGCTTGCTCCTCATCTTCCGGGGATCCAGAAAGGCCGGCCAGGATCAAGACAAAGTCTTCTAGAGAAAGGACGGCGCCAGTGCTCAAGCATGACCTCCAGAGCTTCAAAAAGATGCTCCTGAGAAAAGCCACAGATGCATTCAAACCCTAGCCGGAAGACAACGAGGGAGCCTGACCCATGGGACAGCAGCAGGGAAGGAGCAGGAGGAACAGCGGGCCCGGCAGGGAGGTCGGTCTCTGCCACACCCTGGCCTGGGCACCCACGGGCTCACCAGGGAACCCCAAGTCCCACACGAGGGCCTGCCACCGCTGCCAGACCCTCCCCCTTGGCGTTGCCATCATTCCCCCTCCGCCTTCCTCTGTGCTCGTTAGCGGCCACTGCCTTTCGTCTCCAGGCATTACCGTGACCCCTCAGCTCTCTCCTGCTTTCTGATGCTCCTCGAACCGAAGTGCTCAGTTCTTGCCTACATGTGACACCGGCTCTGCCACCATCACAGCCGACCCGGGCCGTCAGACCTTCCCTGCATCCCAAGCTCTCTGGATGGGACCACACTCTATTCCAGACTAGCCCTTGGTTTTCAGGCACTCAGAGGCACTAGCTCTTCAACCCTGACACCTGCCACTATAGTCCCAGGCGCATCCCTTCAACCACACACAGCAGCTCAGGCCTGCGGGCATGCGGCCACCCGCTGAAGCAGGTCCCTTCAGAGTATCGGCCTTACAGCCGCGCTCTTAATCACCAGGCTCTACAGCTCCCCAGTCCCTTGACCTTTCCTTTCCAACCCCCTCCAGGCCTTTCTACTGTGGAAGAATGTGACCTTGAGCCAGTACCTTCATCCTTCTGCAACTGTGGTTACAGCTATAAAGATAGAAGTTATACAAATTATGTTCATAGGTGAGATAAAATAGCTCTATGAATTTAGGAATACCTTCAAATGAATTTGTACTTTATTCATTACAATGCCATCATTTGAAAAACAGTAATACACCTATGAGTGAGATTTATTACTTAGTTATCCAACAGCAAAGCAGTGATTCGTGTACTATGGGTCCTCGGACCCACGGTCATATTTCCACAGCCCTCCGGGGGCCCAGAGCCTGCAGGTCGGCAAACAGTGAACGAGACAATCTCCAAGGGCCTTTCAAATTCATTAATTCAACAAATATTTACTGAGTATGGGCTAAGTAAGAAGTGTACGTCCTACTTAGGGAGACAGACAACATCCAAGAGAACAATAGAAGAATGAGCCATTATGCTAACCGGTAGGACACACAGAAAAATGAGGCGGCATGTGGGGGATTGAATGGAGAAGGAGGGCTTCTCCGGGGTAGTGACATGTCTTCAGGACCTGGACGATGACCAGACACCAGTCACGGGAGGGGGAGCAGGGATCAGGAATTGGGAGAAGAGCAAAAGGCATTTCCGGCATGAGAAACAGCCTTCCCAAAGGCTCTGAGGCCGGTGCCAACATGGCCTGTTTAGCTGAGGGTCAGGATATTGAGGGGCAAATTACAGAGGGAAAAGCATTTCCATGAGGCGGTGTTAAGTGTGGGGGCGACCATGACATCCAAATGTCAATGTCAAGATGGCTGAATAGCAGAGGAGGCTAAAAATCAGATCCCTGGGTTACAGATGTACATTCAGGAGTCACCAACAGAGAGAAGGTATTCAAACTGTGAACAATGATGGGGTTTAGAGAAAGCAGAGAAGAGAAGAGCAGCTCCAGACCACATTATTAGAAATGCCACCACGGAGCTGGGGGCAGATGAGGAGTCAGGGAGGGAGGAGGAAAACCAGGAGCTGCTCAAAAGAGAAAGGAATTTCAGAAAGAGGGAGTGACCCACTAGGTGGAGGAAGTAAGACAAGCATGGAAACACATGCATTGGCCTTGACAGTATGGACGATGTTGCTGACCTTGACGAGATGGGCCCAGGTGGGGTGGTGGCAGAGCCACTGGAGTGAAATAAAGAGAGAAAAGGACAGGAGGAACTGGGGACATCGTGCGTTGGCAATCTCTTCTAAGGTTTGGCTATCTGAGAACCAGAACAAAGGCACTCGAGAGGAAAGAATAGGGTATCTTATTATTCAGCAAGTATTTGCTCCCTCTCTCAGTCTCCATGAGAGAAGGGTATTTCCCAGCCCACTGACGTTGGGCTTGGGCATCTGATGTGATTTGGTCAATGAGAGGTGCAGATATGTCCTCAACAAGGGCTTGAGGTATGCTTGCCCAGTTGGGCTTGTTCTCTTTGGCTCGTCTCCCTCCACTAGAAGACCATACTTTGGGGAGCCTCTGGGTGATGGACAATGAATGACATGTGGCACAGACTAGAATGCAACCCACAACTTGAAAGTCCAGCCTAGATCTGCAGAGCCCTATCCAGCCTGCCAAGCCTATGAGCAAAAACACAAATCCGGCTTGTACGCCCCCGCGATGCTGTGGTTCTGTGTTACACAGCATTACGGAGGATAAAGCTGACTGACGCAAGGAGGAAGTGTGTAGTTAGGGTTATTTTCAACATAGGTGATGCCAGATATATTTATATACTAATGGGAAAATGATCTATTAAAATGAAAGAGGATTTGGGTGCCCGGGAGAGATGAGCTTAGCTTTGGAAGGGCAATAATCTCTTCTTCGATGAGAAGAGCAAGAGGGAGTGAGCTCCCCAGGACAAGTGGAGGAGCTGGCCTTAGATCCGCAGGCGTGTGCATCCTCCATTGTCACAGGAAGGGGAACGTTGGATACAGAAGCCAGAGCGCTTGAAAGCCTGGGAGGGGAAAGATGAGCTCAGATGGAATGGACTCAGTCTTCTCCGGGAATGATGAGGCAAGGCCATGGGTGCAGAGTGTGGTTGGCAGGGGGGAGGGGGTACTTTATTGCCCCTGTTTGCTCTTCCTTAAATGTCATTTTAATTTTCTCCCCGCATGTAAATTCTATGAAGTCCCACTTTCTCCCTGAAAGCGTCTGCTAACGACTCTAGCCTACCACGGCCCCTCCCTTTTCCTACAGCATCTGTGATCTCCACCCCAGCCCAAATACCTGATCAGCCTTCCCATTGTCTGATGCACAACGTGCTCGTCCCTTCCCTCAGCTGGACGTGAGCTTGAGGAGCCACGGGGGCCATGCCGACTGCTTCTTCCGAACCCCCCATGATACCAATGGCACAATGATATTCATGCCAAGGAGGCTTAATTACTTGTTAACTGGCTCAAGAAGAAAAAGTATTTGTTACTGTCTGCTAGGACAGCCAGCTCGAAGCAGAACAAATCAAGCAACATCAGCTGGTAAGAGTCAGCCACCAGAACTATTGTTTTTGAAGACAGACATGTTTTCTGGTGGGTTTTTTTTTTTTTCTTTCTCCCCTCACTTCTTATGCCAACTTATCTGAAGCCTGATCCGTTTTCTTTTCTTGACTGCTTCAAAAATTCTTTCATCAATTCTGCCTTGGACGTCCTGACATCTTCCGTGGAAAAGCAGAGGGTTATTTTCCAGATGTTCTTTAATGCCATTGCTTAGAGGGCTTTCTGTTTTATTTTTAATGAAACAAAAACTGCCAGATCTGACAGGTGATGCTAGGGAGTCTGTATTTCATGCAAGGGGTCCCAGAAATAACAAGCACCCAGCATGCTCCCTCCATCCCAACTATGTGGATCTTATTTATATCTGAAGAACAGAGGGAGCCCACTCTCAAGGGCCTTCCCAGCCTGAGCCCGGGTGGCTGAGTGTACCTTGAAGCCTCAGTTCAAGGGACCTGTCAGTTTCAGAAGGTTCCGCACCGCCATCTTTAACACCTCCCAGTTACATGTGGAGAAAACAGGTTTGGTCCAGAGAACACCTGCATGGCAACAGGGCCGCCACAGGCAAACTCGTGAGGCAGGTAAGGGTGCTCACCTTCCGCCCCCTCGAGGCCTCCAACCTATCCTCCCAAGTTGCCATCATTTCCAGACACCAGAATTGCAAGCCTGCCCATCTCTCCTCCTCTGTTGGAGCAAAGTGTCCCTCAAGAAGCACCGCAGTCCACAGCTGGGGGAGGGGAGGGTCCCCTTTTCTGAGCTTCCAGGAGCAGCTGACTCTTAGCTTCCATCCAAGGGCTGAGCTGCCGTCAGGTATTTCTCCCACGAGCCTCTGAGCTCTCTAGGTCTGGGACTATATCTTATCCATCTGAATTTCCTTCTCTAGCAGTGTGCCAGGCACAAGTGGGTGCCCAAGAAATGGTTTGTTACAGGCTAACACAGGTAGAAAGAGAACATGACCCAAGTCTCAGCTCTGTCTGAACGGTGGAGCCCAAGATAGTCAGTCACTTAATCTTTGACTTTCTCCTCAACTGTGAAGGTAGATATTAAAGTATCTGCTTCACCGATGCTGTGAGGACAGAAGCAAATAATGCATGTTGTAGAAACTGGCAAGTGTTTTTACAAAGGGAAGTCGTTAGTACTAATTCATACTAAAGTTACAAAGGCTGCATTAACTGTCCCTCTGACCTCCCTTCTCCTCTTCCGCAGAGGGCAATGTTTTCCTTCTTCAGCAGTGGTGATATTTCAGGCTTGGGTGAAAGCAACAGTCTATGTTTGGACTGAGGGACCTTATTGACAGAACATAGACTAGAGGTCAGCAAAATGTGGCCCACCACCCAAATCTAACCTTCCACCTGTCTTTGGATGACAGATTAGCTAAGAGCGGTTTTTACATTTTTAAGTGGATGGAAAAAAAGTCAAAAGAAGAGTACTTCGTCACACATGAAAGTTACATGAAATTCAAATTAGAGCATCCATAAATAAAGATTGATTGAAACACAGCCACACTCACTTGCTTACATACTCTCTGGCTGTTTTCATGCAACACCAGAAAGCTACTGGGGAGAAGCTGTACGAAGACCATATGGCCTGGAAAGCCAAATTAGTTACTAATTGGCCCTTTAGTTAAAAATTTCGCCAACTCCTGATGTAGACCATCTTTCTACCTGCCCCAAGGCTACTCCTAGAAAAGGATCTAGAATGAGCTGGGATTTGATGCTGCGCTGGGAATTCCACTTTCAGAGGGATTACAGACAAAATGGATCCTATTCAGGAGGGCAAACGGGAAAATGCTGGGATTCAGCCATGTATGCATCAGAGGAAGAATGGTTAGAGAGTGAAGTAAGGGGGTGCCTTCAACTTCAACTTCTTCAAAGAAAGAAGATAAGGATCCTGCTCCGGCTGCAAGGAGTAAATGTGGGGCCAAAGACCCATTTCAGCTCCATATCAAGAAGCATCCGAGCTGCCTGAGCTGTCTTAAGCCATGAGTTCCTGAACACTATATATATTTGAAGTAGTAAACATACAACGTTATAAGTATGAAATGCAGTGATCAGTGACCAGTATCTGGTCATCTTTAGAAGAGTACTCGTCTTGCCAAGACCTCCTTAACCAGCCCACGAGCATCCACAGGGCAGGACCTTCCGGGATGCCATGTTTGTGCAACATGCTTCGGCCACGGCTTAGGGGACTAGGAATGCCTCCTGTCTGGGGCTGGGCCCACTGGGGTCTTTTACCTTAGAACTTGAGAGCAGCTCAGGGAGGAGGCAGAGGACAAGGGAGCTCTGTGTGGCTGGCAGTGTAACCTTTCTGCCCCACATGTGAGCTGAGGAGCAGAAAAGGTTGGTCTGCCAGGAAAGAGGAATACAGCAGATATACAGAGAGTGCAAGGAAGAGACAGAAGAACTATTCCAGGGGCTTGCAACAGACTTTCGGTCCTGGGCTCCCAACTCCTCAGGAGGCCTGGGTTCCAGGACCACACTTCCGGACCACTGCCAGAGCCTCGTTTTGCAGGAGCTAGCTTGGGGAGGATTCTCTGACTTACAGCTCAAACAACTATAAGGGGAGACTCAAAGCATGAGGGCCTGGCGGGGCTCTGCCAGGACTGGGGACTTCAGATCCTATTAGCCAACCTACAGGAGAGGCCACGCCACCTCTCCAGGCAGTGTCTAGGGAGTCTGGAACCGAGCAGTGAGCAAAGACAGGATATGTGATTCCCACACACCGTGCTTGTGTCTCTCCTCTTCAAAAAGAGGATAACATGAGTCTATCACACCACGCTGCTGCAAAGAATAATGAATAGCACTGTTAACAAATGACAAGCGTTGCATCTCTTATTATTATCTATCATGTATACATCATTTTATTTCCGTAGCATCCAGCAGGTGTTGAATGCAAATGGCCTGAAAAACTTCCGCAGGCTTGCAGCCTCTCAGAAAGAAAAACATCCGTGAGCATAGAACAGCAGAGCTGCCAGGTTAGACCACGGCCCAGGCTCAACTTCCCTGAGCAGGACTTAAGAAACCCCTCTCAAGCATGTTGATTGGCTAGAAACCCACTGAACGCAGGTAATTCACATTTGTTTTGGGACAATAAGATCACTCAGCTGCAGGCTTTGACCTGGCTCCATTTGCAGGCCAAAGCTATTTGTGTGGTCAGAGAGCCACAGAAGCTGGACATTTGGCACTACATGGCCAGGTGCCCTTAATCACTCTCTGGCCTTGGGTCTCCCTGGATCCATTTTCTTCCACATGCCAGACTTCACCATTTCCCAGGTGTCTCAGCCTCTTCTCTGCTCTCAGCATTTAGCATAGAGAGAACAGAAATTCATGATTAGTTTCTCCAAAGAACATGAGGCTGGCTTGGAGACTGGAAGGCACAAGCCATATCCGGTCCAGCAATGATGTTCCTACACACACTGGCTGGAGGGGATGTGCTGGGAGGGGACAAGGAAGGGAGTGGAGAAACCGGGCTCTGGTCCCATTGCTGCCCCGGAGATACTGGGCCCCATGCAGCAATCTTCTCCTTTCTGGCCTCAGTGGTTCGTCTTTCCAGCGAGCAGACAGGACCAGGAGCAAGGTCAGAGCCACGGGACAGGACTATCAAGATCAAAATGAGGAAGAGGCCAAGAGCTGATACAAAAGAACCACCAGGCAAATGTCAAGTCTGGAGTGGGATCAATGAGCATATTCTAGCTGAGTCACTAAGGGTACAAATAACGTGCTGAGTTAAAGAGATATAAATAGAAGAGTCGAGACAACACAGAAGTGACTTAACTTTGGTAGAGATGTGTCATCTTAATAGCTTAATGCCACCAACACAAATACCACTAGGTGGAGTGACCACTAGAATCCCACCCAGCATTCAGTGTCTATGAACTGCAACCTTGCTCCAGACGGGGGCACGAATATGCATCAGCCCCAACAGCAGAGCAACAGCATGGGCTCTGCATGAAGCTACTCCTTCCTACCTAGTGCTAACTGGGCACAGGGGAAATCACCCTTAAAAAGGATGTACTTACAATTATACAAAAAATGGTTTCTGCTCCGACTTCCTACTTTTTACCCTCCCACTAAAATGTTCTCTTCCTGGGGAAAAAAAAAAAAAAAAAGAAAAGTCAAAGTGCCTACCCATCAGGACAAGTCATGACTACACCAGGTCACTGAAAAATAATAGATTTTAAAACTCTTAACCCTCCATAGGTAGGATGCCGGCTAGCTAGGAGGAGAGGAAGATTTCTTTCCAAGACCATCTATTTAATATCCTAATCTCTTCCAGGCTATCTCTCACAGCCATTATTAAATACACTCAACACATCAACTCCTTTCTCTGCCTAGAGAAAGTTCCCAAAGCACCTGATTTATGACTTGGAAAAAGTCTCTACCTTTCTCTGCCTAGTTTTCGCATCTGTAAAATAGGAGACATGGTACCTGTGTTCATTTTCTAGGGCTGCTGTAACAAATCACCACAAGCTTAGTAGCATAAAACAGTGCAAACGGATTGACCTACAGGTCTGCAGAAGTCCAACACGAGTCTCAGTGAAGCTGAAATCAAGGTGTCAGCAAGGGTGTGCTCCTTCTGGTGGCTCTAGGGGAGAAGTGGCTTCCTTCCCTCATCGAGCTTCTAGAAGCTGCTTGCATCCCTTGGCCTCTTTCCTTCCTCTCCACCTTCAAAGCCAGCAACAGAGAGTAGAGTCCTCACACTGAGTCACTCTGACCCCCTCCTTCTGCCTCCTTCTTCCACTTTTTTTTTTTTACAGTTTTATTTTTTTCAGTAATCTCTACACCCAATATGGGGCTCAAAATCACAACTCTGAGATCAAGAGTTGCATGCTCTACCAACCAAGCCAGCCAAGCATCCCATCCTTCTTCCACTTTAAAGACTCTTGTGATTACACTGGACTCACCTGGGTAATCCAGGAGCCTGTCTTTATTTTAAGGTCAACTGATTAGCAACTCAACTCCCCTTTGTCATGTAATGGACATGTACAATTTCTGGGCATTAGGGAGGACATCTTTTCAGGGGGAGCGTGGGGGAGAGAGGGCGTTATTTTGCTTACCACAGTACTGTCTCAGAGAGGCTGAGAAACAGATTCCTCTACTAGCTAAGCACAGGACCCTGGCCAAACCTCCTGTCATTTTGGTTCCTTCTTCTAAAACTGAGGGCTTTAGTCTAAGAAGATCTTTAAGATCTATTACTTTGGGGAGATAAAACAAGGTTATTAAAAGATTAGCTTCTGTCTATGCTTTGTCTCATTTAATTCTCGTATCAATCCTGGGAAATACACAGGGAAGAGGGCTCTGATGCCCACTTTGTAGGGGTGTAATCTGAGAGTAGGAAGTCAAATGATTTGCCCAAGGTCACACAACTAACAAATGACAATTGTGGTTTCAAATTAGAATCTGCTAATAACACTTGCCCTATGTGAAAACCTGTCTGAATACCATGGAAATGCCCACACAGGGAAGATGTCATCACCGCCATTATCACCACCACCATTACCACCATTCGGCCAAAACACAACTTGACCTTATGGAGAGGTGTGGCAATGGTAGACCCTGGTCTCTGCAGATAAGTCAGGACTCTGAGCCTCCCACCTTGGACTCCTGTCCTCTGTCTGTGTCCCATTGGAAGTATCCTCTAAACCCGGACTCCCCCTTTCGCGCTAGATCACGCACCATTAGCCTAATCCTGGTTCTAACCCGAGGAGAAACAGTCGGGGACCCTCTAGCTGGGGCAGAGCTGGGGGAGAGGCTCCACGGAGCTGAGCGGTCTCGAGGCCCTCCTGCTTCCATGAGGTAGGACCTTTCCTCACAGCTACGAAAGCTTCTCCCTGGCCTCCTGTGGAAGGGAAAACATGAAGAGTGAAGACATTTTTTAGGAAACAGGAAAACGAAGAGAGCTAAAGACTGCCTCACGGTCTCTGAGGTGCAGTGGAGTTTGGTTTTTTGCCCCCTACATCCACTGTCACATCAGTGGTTTTTGAGAGCAATCTCTCTCTGGACTCAGACCCTCCTCCATCTTGCACCCCGACGGCAGGGAATTAACTCCTTCCACAAGCATTTACGCAACACCTAAAACGTGACATGAGAGTAGATGAGCCAGAAGAGGCCCCTGCTGTCACAGAGTGACCAACTACACAAATCCAAGACGACACTTGGCAAGGATGTTACAGGCTATGAGAAAATAATATAGGGTTTTTGCTACAGAGAGAAACCCTGGGTGCTAACTGGACTTCTCGGCTTTGCTAGCTAATTCCTCCTTTGTAGAAGCCCCTTTGGGTCAGGTTTCCTGTTGCTCACACCCAAGCCTCCTAACACAGGGGCACTCACCCCCACCCCGTGAGCCTTTCTGGTACTGCGCGTGCACGCGGTAACACCGCACTGACCGAGCCAACACCTCTGTGATCATGGGAGATGGGCAGATGGGCAAGAACCCAGAACTGGCAGGTTCCAGCTCAGAACTCACGTTCTAGCTCCAGCTCACCACTGACTAGCCAAGTACCTCCTACCTGGGCTGGAGTGTTTCCTCACCAGTGAACTGGGGCAGTTTCACGGGTCAATCTCTATGATCCATTCACTTCATCACATCACGTCCTATGCTCCATTTGCAGGAGCTGCGCAGACGCACATCATAATAGGGAGCTGAGGAGTCTCAAGCCGGTATCAATCACCGGCCTACATTTCTATTAAAAAGCTGCAAAACAAGCATCTAACAGTCCATCCAGATCCCTACCAAATCGTCATGGGAGATGCAAACTGCACACTCAGCAAATGCACTGCATTCTACAAACACACACTCTAGGGCCTAATAAAAGTTAGTGATTCGAGATGATGCTGATTTTACCTGAAAAGCTCATGGTGGAGTTTGGCCGTTATCCTTCACGGCTTACTAGGGAGGGGAAAGATTGGAGCAAATTACATTTGGTTGGAGTCGAAGCATTTGTACCCTTTTCTGTACGTGCAGACAAGGGGGCATGCATCATCTTGTGACAAATATATCAGTGAATATGTCAAAATCCTGTTAGTGTAATAATCCTTTTAAAAAATGCATTTACATGTTTGTTTTTTTTAAAGCCATACAAAAATTTCCCTTCTACCCTGGTCCATCCCTAGTTCACATCACCACCCCTAAAGGCAAACCATCGTTAGTCTGCTGTATATCCTTCCCGAATTTCTTATGCATATAGATGCAAATATAAATACATTCTAATTCTGCCCCACTCCCACTCCATCAACTTTCATATAAAATTAATAATGTATATACATTTTTCTTTTGGCAATGTGATAGGTGAAATATGGTATTTATATATAGATTTAATTAGCTTTTTTAGGAGGTAGAGTTGAACATATCTCTTAACACATTTAGGACCTTTATATTTCTTTTTCCATGAATTATCTGGTTATATACTTTGTCTATTTTTTTTCTATTAGATTGAAATGCTTTATCTTATTGACTCTTTGGAGCTCTTTATTTATTAAGATGATTAGTCCTTTGTCATTTGTCTTTTCTGTTTACTTTATGTAGATTTTTTTTGCTAGTCGGATGATTTTGTTGTGTATTTTTTTTCTTTCCATTTTTATCTAGTCATATATATCAGATTTTTCTTTTATGGATTCTGGATTTAAATTTTGCTTAGAAAGGCCTCCTCTGTGCTATCTTCTAGTACTTTTATAGTTTTGTTTTAACATTTAGATCTTATTTTTGTTTTGAATTTTATCCTGGTGTATATATGGTGTGAGGTATGGATCCAACTTTATTTCTCCCCCATAGGGCAACCAGTTATCCTAATTGCACATATTTAAACTTTTCCTCCAGTGATTTGAGATGCCACCTTTACCAAATACTAAGTGATCATATGCAATTGGATCTATGTATAGATTATTCACTCTGTTCCTTTTTAACTATTTGTCTATGTGCCTGTAACATTCTGTTTCAATAAACAAGGCACTACAATAAGTTCTAGTATCCGAGTGCCTGGGTGGCTCAGTTGGTTAAGTGTCCATCTCTTGATTTCAGCTCAGGTCATGATCTCAGGGTCATGAGAACGAGCCCCACAATGGGCTCCACACTCAGCAGGGAGTCTGCTTGAGATTCTCTCTCTCCCTCTCCCCTTCCCCCTGCATGTGCACTCTCTCTAAAAAAATAAATAAATCTTAAAAAAAAGAAATGTGTATTTAAAAAATAAGTTATAATATCTAGTAAGGTCGGTCCTCCCACATTGTTTTTCTTTTTCAGAATTTTTTTTTTTGAGGATTCTTATTTGTGTGTGAATTTTAAAACTTACCTGATTAAAGAAAAAAGGGACATCTGGTACTTTTATTTAAATTGCATTATATTTACAAATTAAAGAGAATGATATCTATTGTTTTTCTATCCATGAACATGATACATCGCTCCATTTGCTCAAGGCTCCTTTTGTATCCTTCAGTGGTGCTTTTAAATACTCTCACATGTCCAACAAATCTGCCAAGTTCATCATCGGTTTATGATTTTTGATGTTATTGTAACAGAGCTTTTCCTCCAATGCATATTCTATTTGATGTCTGTATATATGAAGATTATTAATTTCTGTTTACTAATTTTTACTTTATAGTATTCTTTTATTGTTTGGAATAGGTTTCCAGTGATTTTTCTTATGTTCTCCAGCCATACAACCACAATACCAGCATATTTAGTGACCTTCACCTCCTCTGCACTTCTCTCTTTGATGTCTCTCGTCTAGTGCATTGGCAAGCATCACCAGTGCAAAAGGAATCATCGTCCTAGTAGCGTAGATCCCTGTTCTTTACTTTAGTGAAAATTCCTTTGTTGTTTCCCCATGAAGCCTGATGCTGACTTTCAGTATGAGGTGGATGTATTTTTAGTATGTTAAGAAAGTACCCAGCTGCCTGTCATCTTGGGTGTATTTTTTTATTAAAACACGATCATCGAACTTTCTCAAAGGCCTTTTCAGAATCTATGAAGATAGCCATGAATATTTTTTCTGCTAATGTTCACTAGTGTAGAAATGTATCTGTAGGGGTGCCTGGGTGGCTTAGTCGTTAAGCATCTGCCTTCGGCTCAGGGCGTGATCCCGGTGTTCTGGGATCGAGCCCCACATCAGGCCCCTCCGCTGGAAGCCTGCTTCTTCCTCTCCCACTCCCCCTGCTTGTGTTCCCTCTCTTGCTGGCTGTCTCTATCTCTGTCAAATAAATAAATAAATAAATAAATAAATAAATAAATAAATAAATCTTTAAAAAAAAAAAAGAACTGTATCTGTAAAACCATTTGGACTGGTGTTTTCTTCTTTGGAGTAGGGTATACCTGTTTCAAAGTTTGGCGGGTTTTCTGCTTTGTAATTTTCACTTTGGAAATTTTGGATTCCTTTCTTTGGTCAGTTAAGTAAATTTTATTTTCTTGAAAGAAAATCTAGTTCACTTAGGCTTTCAAAAGCATTTGCATAGGGCGCCTGGGTGGCTCAGTCAGTTAAGCTATTGCCTTCGGCTCAGGTCGAGATCCCAGGGTCCTGGGATCGAGCCCCACATCGGGCTCCCTGCTCAGCGGGGAACCTGCTTCTCCTTCTCCCTCTGCTGCTCCCCCTGCTTGTACTCTCTGGCTCTCTCTATCCTTCTGTCAAATAAATAAATAAATAAATAAATAAATAAATAAATAAATAAAATCTTTTAAAAAATGTATTTGCATAGAGCTGAGTCAAGCAGTCTCTTCTGACTCCTTTAATTTCCTTTTCATCTGATTATTTCTCACATATCATTTCTTATTTTATGTATCTGTACTTGTTCCCACATTCTCTTGATTAGATTAACTAGTAGTTTATCTATTTCACTGTTGCTTTTCCCCAAAACCAGCTTTGAAATTTATTTCAACTGCTTTCTTTTCTAACTCATTAATTTTACTTTTATCTATGTCTTCCTTCTGCTCTCCCTCTGCTATAATCTGTTTTATTCTGTTGTAATTCCTTGACTCAGATGATTAATTTATATGTTATCATTCTTTTGTGTAAATATTTAAGACCATCATTTTTCCTCTGAGTACTGCTTTAGCCATGGCACATCTGTTCTGATAGTGTTTTCATTAATCATTGTTTTCCAGAAAATCTGCAATTTCAGTTTTTATTTTCCTCTTTAAGCCATGCATTAAGTGTTTTGTTTTGATTTGTTTTGATTTTACATTCAATGTAATGGTCTTTTGCTTTTCTGATTTAGTATTAATTTCTAGCTTAACTGTATCAGAGAATACTGCTTCTATTTTTTTCCCCACATTTTGGGATTTGCTGAAGTTCTCTTTGTCCCCTAGGAGATGGTCAATATTTGTGAATGTGTCATGGGCCCCAGAATTATGTATTCTTTTCATTTAGTCTGCAGGGTTTGCTATTTATCTATGGGATCTTCTTTATTATGTTAATTAGTTCTTCAATGTTGATTTTTATTCTTTGTCCAGTTATCCGGAGATTGAAACACGTGAATTAAAGTGATCTATTACTAGTGTGCTTTCGTCTATTTCTCCATGCATCCCCTGAAATTCATCCTTTCATATTGCTGCTATGTTTTTTTATCACTGTGAAATGTACACTTTAGCGTTACGAAGTTCCTTCATTTCATTAAAAGCATTTTAACCTGAATTTTACTTCATTTGATGCAAGCTCATCATTACTACTCTTTATTTCTGTGTTTCCCTCACATTCCTTTACATATCCTTCCTGTATTTCCAATCTTCCTGCATCACTTTACTTTAGGGGCATCTCTACAGGTAATATATAATTGGGTTGTGATTTGTGATCCAATCGGAAAATCTTTTTAAAAGGTGAGTTAAACTCATTTATATTTAGCCACATGACAAATAGGTTTGTTCCTGGTTCTCATTTTATATCATGTTTTCAGATTTCTTGGCATTATTTTTAGTCTTTCTATGATCGTTTCCCCCTGTGTGATTCTTCCGGGAGGGTTCATGGTTTTATTCTAGTGGCTGCATTCATAACTGCAATGTTACATAATAGTCTTAACCTATGCCTTTAGACATGATTTATTAATCCTATACTACAAGCAAAGATAAAATTGGTCTATTTTCTCTTCTTCCCCTTCACTTCTTTCTACAGAGGCAAAGCAAAGGCATCGTTGGAGTGGGGACAGAGAGACGTACACACCCCTGGATGGCAGTTATGAAAGAGCATGGAGATGTTAACACAGTGGCAGGTGCACATGGGGAGGGAGACGATAAACACATGATGTAGCCCCTGGGCACCACTGACTACCTATGCTGCCTCTTTTCCACCACCTGATGTTAGGCAGTAATATTATCTTTCCTAATGTTTATCATTTATTGTTAAATATAATTATGCTTATGTTACTTCTTTTGTCAGCTCTAAATTATATCCTTTGAGTCCCTGTTATTATAGAATGAGGCATTCAGAGAATTTACTCTCCCTCCCCCCAGCATTCCCAAATTTGTTGGTTATGTCATTTTGTCACCATCAGGGCACAGAACATTCTCCTCTGTTGTTCTAATGCTTATATTTGTTTTCGTCTTAGTTTTAGTGTAGATTGATGGTTGGAAATCATTCACCCTCAGTCTTCTCTTTCCTGGCTGAAGTTCATCCTCTACTAGTCTGCTCAGGAAGGGCTCATGGGAACAATATTCCCTGAGTTACCGTAGGCTCGAAACTCTTTATACTTAAAAGACGGCTAGGATGGATATAAATTTTGGCTCACATTTTCTTTCTTTGCTTATCTTTCAGATGTTTCACTGTCTTTGGGGCACTGGATGTTGCTGTTAAGGAAACAGACCAACCTGATATTTTTCTCCCCACAAGTAACTTGATTTCTTTGCCCAGATTCCCGATGACTTTCTTCTTTTTATTTACTATTCTTTTTCATGGTCTTTTTGTTAATTCTGAAGTAATTTCAAACCTAAAAAAAAAATTTGCAAGAACAATACAAATGCTTATACCCCCTCCACGCCAAGTCTCTGGATGATGACATTAAAGTCTATTTTCCCCATTTTTGGAGAGAGAGGGATTTTTTTCTTTTGGCAGGATGTCTATCATCTCTAAATACTCCAGTACATGACTCCCAAAGACAGGAACCCTTCTCCCATATGACCACCATATAGCCCTCTGAGTCAAAACATCAGCACTGGTCCAGCACAGCCCCGTCCACAGACCCACTCAAATTTCTCCAACAGCTCAAACAATGCCTCTTTTCCTTCCTGGTCCAGGATCCTATCCACCAACACACATCCCTGTTAGCAGCCATGTCTCATCAGTCTGCTCCAGTCTGGAACACTTCCTCAGTCCTTCTCTGCTTCTCAAGTCCTTAAAGGTCTCAAACGAGTTACAGACCTTTCATTCTGTAGGGTCCGGGACCATTTTACGTTTCCTCATGACCAGACAGAAGCCTTGCATTCTCGGTAGAAATACAACAGAAATGATGTCGTGTTAGTGAATCCTATCCAGGGCACCCCGGGTCAAACCATCCTACCACCAGTGACGTTAATTTGCATCAGTGGTGTCTGTCCGGTTTCACCACCGACAATTCACCATCTTTCCATCGTATCTGATTACAATTTTGTGGGAGGCTATTCCAATATTGTACCAATAGACCGATCCTTCTAAGACACCTCCACCCACATGACTTAGCATCCATTGACAACTCTTGCCTGTTTCAACTGCCTTTATGATAGTTGCCAAGAGGTGAGTCTCTATTTCCACTGCTCCTTCTACATTTATCAGAATATATTCCCACTCTACAGAAGAGTTTTCTCTTCTCCCCTACTTATTTGTTTACTAACTTATCTATTTATCTATATATTCATTCATTCTTTCACTCACTCATTCATTCATTCATTATGGTCTGAACTCATGGATTCCTGTTTTAGTCAACAGATTGTAATCTGCTACTCATGCTCTTATTCCTCAGTTTGACCTGTGGAAACTCTAAGCTGGTGTCTGCGTCCTTTTGATATGTTCTAATCTTTTCCTGACTTTCTGCAAAACAGAACGTTGCAGGCTCATTTCATACTTTCTCTGTCCCACCCCATGAGTCAGCCTCCTCTCTGAGGAGCCCCAGTAATTTTTAGTGGAGGATATTATTTAGAAACCAAGATCTGAGGACTCAGTGTGCACTCAGGGCTACGGCAGTTCCACTGCTTCCAACCATTTCACTGCAATTAGTTAGGAAATGTATGTATGTATATTGACACATGCCGATGCTTCTAATTCCAGTCCAGCACCCCAGATCCTTTCCAGCCTTCCCTCCTGACATGTTTATAACTCTCTTCTCAAACAGTGGAAAACATGGGTCCTACTATCCTCTCTATATTTATCTACTTGCTCAATAAATTAACCTATTTGCCCCCATGACTAATCTTCCAGTCATTCTGACCACCTTCTATGCATACCAGCTCCATGTTCACCCTCTACCCTGCTGGGAAAGGAAGGAGAGGGGAAGGAAGGGAAGGAAGATGAGAGTGAGGAAGGAAGGAAGGAAGGAAGGAAGGAAGGAAGGAAGGAAGGAAGGAAGGGGAAGGGAGGAAGAGGAGGAGGAAAGATAGGAGGGAGGAAGAGAGGGAGAGAGGAAGGGAGGAAGGAAGGAAGGAAGAAGGAAGGGAGGGAGGGAGGAAGAGGAGGAGGGAGAGAATCATTCCCTATCTTTAATGTCAAAACTTTGCAAGACTGTATCTTGGTGTTAACTGTTCTGGGTAATTTCCCCCAACACCCAAATTTGTGTTGTTTAACATTTATATTTAAGTATTCTTTTACACCCTGAAAGCTTTCCTAATTTATATTTTAAATATTTGTTCTATTCAATTATTCTGTGTTTTCCTTCAGGGACTACAATTACACGTATGCTGAATTTCCATTGCTTGTCTTCTGTACCTATTACTTCCTTTCTAATTCTCATGAATGCTTTCCTTATTTCAATTCCATTTAGTCACCTTTCTCATTTCTATTGTCTATGTTCCACACTGTATTTTCCAGTGTCTATTTTCCCTTGAGACCCTTCAGACTTGATCTTCATTTCTGAGATAGATTTGGCTTTTTCCTCCTCTTTCCTCCTCGAGTACTGACAGCTCACGTTTCCCTACCTCTTGCCATCCTGTCATCCCTCCCAGAATTCTTGTTTCTGCTTTGTAGCTTTTCTTCACAGAAATGATTGCTTCATTGAGGTCTTTTAATTCATTGTGAAATCCTTGACTGCAATTTTCACCTGTTCCCTAAGAACATTTTCCTGGGAATGTTCCTTATTTGGGGGGGGGGGTTCCTTAATTTTTGTGGCTACTGTTGACATTTTTCACTATAATATCTTTGCTTCTATTTTACCAAAGCTCTCAATTTCTCTTTTTTTACTTTGCAAGGTGGGCTTTCTTGGGCCAGTTTTTTGTTGCTGTGGGATAGGAGGAAGGCTCAGGGCAGGCTTTCATCATTAAAAGCAAATTCTCTTTGTGGGAGGGGTAATGACTAGGAGGAAGCCCAGTGAGATTTCTGGGGTGCTGAAAATGTTCTAGATCTTGATCTGGGTAGTGGGTGCACAAGGACACACATGTGTAAATTCTGGCAAGCTAAAGAATATTTGTATCCTTTACTGTATGTATGTTATGCCTCAAGAAAAATATTAAGGAAGGAAAGAAGGGAGACAGGGAGGGAGGGAAGACTTTTTTTTCTACTGCCACAGACTTTACTTCCTACAAATAGCCTCTCTAGAGGATTCTTTGTATTAACCCACCTCCTCTGCTTCTCTGAAGCAAAAGAGACTCAGGAAGCACCTTTCTTCAATTCTGCTCACGCCAATCCCTGCTCAGCGTTTGCAAATCAGGGACATGGCTGGGGTTCTTCAGGATGTCCTTGCACCTCCAGGTCACACACTCCACTGACGCTCTCGGCCGTCTGCTGCACGGAGGCCCTCCTGCCACTCTTCTCGGCCTCTTCACACACACATACCTCCCCCCACCACCCCCGTGGTCCCTCCCAAACCCAGCTGCTTGGGTAGCCCTTGCACCTACCTCAGATGCCACAGGTTATATCTGTTCTCTAATTCTACTGAAAAAGACATTTGGGTTTTTTTTTTTTAATTGTTCCTTTTGTTGCTGTTATCTTATATCCAAGAGCAGAAAGCAAAAGAGGCTGTCTTGCACTAACCGCATCATGCTGTAAGTCCTGTTTGCCAGTTCTACAGGCTCACCACAACATCTCAAACCAGTCGTCCCTTAAGCCTCAGTCTCCCATTAGCAGGACTGCCAGAAGAAACAGCTGTCCTTCTCCTCGCTCCTTCTGAAGATGATCAACGCGCAGTATGGAAGGTGCAAACAGGAGGCAAGTCTCCCTGCTGCTTGGAAGGCGTGCCTCCCCGGCAAGAAACACGGCGCTTTCCATGGTGCTGATCATTTTACCTCTCATCCTATTTCTCCTTTAGCATCTGTTCTTCCCTAACCCTTAGCCAGGAAACAGCTGGTTCTTCAGGACCAGACTCATACCCCACGCCTCAGACTCTCACCGCCTCCCCACCAACACCCCCACTCACACCCAAAGACATAGCAGATTCTTCAAAATACCAGTTTGCTGGCTGCCCTGTCTCATTTCTCTTGCTGGCTGCAAAAGTAACAGTAGGAATGTGCCACTACTTGGCACCGTCCGCCTGGCTGTGAGCAAACACAGGCTCTCTCAGCCAGGCAGTGTTTCAGGAAATACCAAACCTAGACTCCTGCCTCTGACCCCACATGAACCCCAAGGTTTCAGGCTGCAGATGGGCAACATTCAATCACCCAGGCCTCAGGACTCCACCATCACCACATCAGTCACAAATATCACCCTTACTAATAGAAGTGGCAGATGGGAACATAAATTCTTCAAAAGCGATTCGCTTGCCAAGGACTAAGGAACATATGAATGAAGTGTGAACAGTAAATTTTTCCAAGTTTGGGAGGCTGGACACGTCACCCACTCAACTATACAAACAGGCTCTGAAAGACCCAACCTAGTTTTCCATCTGGCTGAAAACATTTCAGGCTGACTTAAAGGCAAACACAAAAGCTAGTTCTCTCTTCCCTCTGCTACCTCCTCAAAGAAGGCCCAGAACTACAAGAGCAAAACTCAAGAAGGCAACACTGGTAGGAACATTGGGCACTCCGTTTTTCCAAAAGAGTGAGGATAAGAACAATCCTTTCATAAAATAATCCTTTGAAATCACATGTCCTCCTTCAGAAGGCTCTTTGGAAGGGAAAGGGTTTCCCGGGGGAATAATAAACGCTAGACAAGTGTTAATCATTTGCATGCTCTGTGATGGTTTTCACAGCTGGAGGGTCCAGCAGGCACCCAGCATCCCCGCCGGCAGCTCCCAGCTCCCTACTGAGCTTTGCATTTTATGACACAAAAGCAGCCAGCCTGGAACAGAGAGAATGCAAAGAATTTGGAGTAGGGACCAAGAGGCCAGATTCCAGGTAGGTTCCGCCAGGAACCAGCGGGGTAATCCTGAGAAAGTCACTTCCTTTCCCCAGGGTCCGCATCCTCAGACCGAGGGAGCAAGCAGGTCTGATAAACTCAAAGGCTCCCTGCCTCAACAAATGAAGACTCTGGTCTGTTCCCTTAGCCTAACTGTGATCTCGGTCCCAGAACCCAAACCCCCAACACCATAAGCAAAGACCGTGTGCTTTTGTGAATCAGCTGCCACTCCACCAGGCCCGGAATGCAGCTGTCACGGTGGCAAAACGCCGTCATTACTCCAAGACCAACAGCAATGGTAAATGGCAGAGAAAATAAAACCCAGCAAACTCGCACTGCACAACCAAGCCAGCAGAGGAAAGAGGGGAGGAAGTGACTGCCTAAGTAACATTTCTCGAAATTGCCCACCTCTTGCCTCTCCACGAGAAACAGATAACAGAAAGAAGCCACCCATTGAGTCTGAAAATGCATCATTCCTTGTTCTGAGATGAATTCAGGCTGCTAATAGCACTGATAGCTTTAGAAAACCAAAGACGAGGAATCTGAGGCTTCAAAGGAGCCTGTCAGAATGTGAAATGATGCCCTTTCTCCTTCCTTGAAAGTGTAAACCGGTTTGGCTCAAATTATGTCTAATTAGGACGCACTGAAAATGCAATGCTCATAAGCACATGTACACAGAGACGCGTGCACAGGACCTGGCCCCTCTGTCCTACGCCAGTGCGGACAGATTGTCACGGACGCGATGCAGTACAATCATTAAACATCTCTCCAGCTTATTTGCGTGCAGTGTGTCTCAATAATGTGTTATGAGGTGTGTTTGTAATTGGCTACTGCTGATAGCGGTCCTTGAAGGGGAAATGGAGTGTGTCTAAATGCAGACAAAGCTACTTAGCGCGCCAGGACAAGATGAGATGCTCCTCGCAAGGTCCAAATGGGATACTCAGGGCTTCTTTCACCCATAGCTTGGGAGAGAGAAAAAGGAATAATCTGTCTCAATTTTCTCAGCTCCAGAAACAATATTTATAAAATAGAAGGTGATTTCAGAGCTCATTTATTTTCCTGGTTCACAGTCCCCACTCTCTGCTGACATCATTTTCTAACCAATTTTATTTCCAACAATTCCAGGAACAGCCTCAATTCAACTTGAAATCGTTAAAAACAAATCCATTCTTTCCTTGTCTTTGAGTTCCATCTTTCAAAAAAAAAAAGTTTAATTTCTGTATTGCCTTTCTTTGAGACAATATTCCAGGTCTCCGAACAGCCAGATGAGATCCTTCTTTCTCCCCTTCTTACCTCCTAAATGCTTGTATTCCCTATAAAGGCAAGAAGCACACAGACTCCTCCTGGCTCCATTTCTAGACACTCCACTCACTGGCTCGGCAAGTCAAAGGTTGTCCTCCTCGTAGAGATTCCGGGGGACAGGTCTCTCAAACACTAGGCATCTTGGAGACAGAACAGGCCAGGGATTTTAAAAGTCACAAAAAGAACCCTGTTTCTTACCCAGAAGGCAATCTTTAACAAGCAAAATCACAGCGTAACAGAAGATGCTGAGCATGTGCTGGCTTCCAAGAAAACTGTGGACGTGTGCTGGCAGAGGACAGGTAGAGCAGCCTCCTTGGACTGCCAGGGGAGGGAGCGATAGCCCCTGAACTGGGTGTTGGCCATCTCTTGCTATGTCCTTCCCCTGACCTCCCAGTGGAACTCCCACAGGAAGAACGCAGGCTATGTTCTTGGGGGAGCCAGGCTAGCCCTGGCAATCACCCCATTTTTTCCTAAGCGCTCAGAAAACCATCTGTTCTCAAATTCAGGGGAATTAATGTCAAGCTGATTGGTCTTTTTCTCTGAGTGGGAAAAACTGAATTGGCGAGACTTTTAGCAACTTCCATAGGTGCTAGATTCATGCAGAAAAACATTCTTAGTCAGATTTTCAAAGATATGACACAACTTGACTCCGGTGGATTAAGGGAAAAGGTGGGAGCCTGGACCAGAACGCCACACCCCTGACTGACCGAGAGGGGTATACCCCATCTGTAAGATGGAGTTAGCTGAACTATCCCTCATCCCTATGGTCTCCCAGCAGAGCCAGAGAATTGTAAACAGCGGGCACTCCAGGGCCTCAAAGACAGCAAACCAGAGCGAGGCAGAGAACACAATGCTACCTCTCCCTTCAGCTCTGTAGCCCCAGGGAGCCTTCTGGATTGCGGCTGGGGAAATGCCACTGCTGAGCCGCCCAGCATGCAGACCCAGGGATTCCACATCAACAAGCTCTGAGGACACCAGGATAAGGCCTTCCAGGGTGTGTACCCTGCAAGACGCCACAAAACTCCAGGGCAAAGGGCCTGCTTATACTTTTATTCCCACAATGCGGAGTTCAGCACAGGTCACACGGCAGCTATTCTCTAAACATGTGCAGAATTCAATTTGTTCACTGAATCCACAGCAGGAAAGACAAAGGCGGGGGGTGGGGGGGTGGCGAGGAGAACTGTCTGCTTGTTCCCCAGACTGATGTGTCTGGGACATCTTTCGTGTGAACTGCATGTGTGGCTTTTATCCAGGGCTTCAAACTACAACCCATCAAACAGCAAGTAAACTGTAACGAAATACTACAGGCTGCACAAAGCTTACCCCTGAGCCCAGCCCTCCAGAGAATCCTGGCTGCGTCACTGTGAGCACGAGTGTGCCATGAGAGCCCTTCACCTTTCGACATGAAGCAAGAGGATACAGGTCAACAGGGACTTGCTTACAACCTTGCTCCAAATGGAGGTCCTCACCTGGTTTTAGTCACTTTTTCTAGGCAAGGTGAGTTTCCATTTGATCTCCTCCCCCTCTCCCTCCTCCTCCTCCTCCATCTATCTTGCTTCTTTCTCCTTCTTATTTATCTTTCAATGTGTTAAGCAGGCCACCAGAAGCACCATTAGCAACAGCACAGCTGCCTCCAACCACGGGGCTGGGTGCCTCCTCTCCCCAGAGCTCTGTGCATTTGCTTCTTTTTCCTTCTCTGTATCCCTCCCTATGTCACAGGGGATCTGAGCTCCGGTTTCAGTCTCAAATTCCATAAAAGACCACCCTTTAGAGAAGGCCAACACTCAGCAGACGAGTTCACCGAAATGCTCCTCCCAAGAGCAACGAGCAGCACAGCAAACACATCGCCCTTGCTTTCTTACTCTGAGCACTGTGTGAACAAATCCTGGACCAAAACTGATGCTTTTCTTTTTTTTTCTTTTAAAGATTTTATTTTTTTATTTGAGAGTGAGAGCTAGCATAAGCAGCGGGAGGGGCAGAGGCAGAAGCAGACTCCCCACTGAGCAAGAAGCCAGATACAGGGCTCCGTCCCAGGACCCGGGGATCACGACCTAAGCCAAAGTCAGATGCTTAACTGACTGAGCCACCCAGGTGCCCCCAAAACCAATGCTTTTCAACAACACTGTCCCATCTGAGTCAGGCCCCCTGATCATTCACAAAGGCATGCCACAGACATTTACTGACACATGACCTTGAGTAAGTCACTCACTTCTCAGTCTCATTCTTTACGTAAACAGTGAAAAGGCTGCCTCACATAGGGTGTTGGGTGGAGATCATATGAGATGTATGGGACAGCACTAGGCACGCTATTTTGTATGTAAGAGGTGTTTAATACATTTTGAAAAAGGTGAGGATCTCTTGAATTCTTCATGAGCAAATCTCAGTAATATGCCATAGTCTTCAAAGAAAAATGGCCAACATTCATGACCTATTCATGACCATTCATTCTAGTTCTCCTCACTTGAAGGACATCTGACCAACTGATTTGGCCAACATCTTGGCCAACTGATTTCCCAGCAGTTCCAGGTCCACGTGGCACTCTGTCCACTCTATGGAACAAGATCTGATACCATGCTCATCAGCCCACAACACCATGGAGCTTGTCCCTGATTTTACTTCAAATCTGCTCATTCTTGCCATCCCCAGATTCTTCACATTGACGCCCAGACTACACCAAATCCTCCTTTCTCTGGTTATAGAATCTCATCACCATATCCTTCTGGAACTCTAACTTTGTGATGGATTAAGCCTAGAAGTTTTCCCAAATGGCCCTATAAGGAAGCCATTTCAGTCAAGACGAGTTAGGCCTACCCAGGGGTATTATTATACGCAGCTGCTATAAAATCACAGTAACATTTCCCAATGAAAACTAGAGCAAAACCCCTTTCCCAGAACATGGAGGAATACAGAAGTTAATGCAAAGACTCCACCTCCTCATTTTCCTACCAGAACTTAATTATGTTCAAAGAAACCTAAATCTTAGGACAGGATTTGGTGGGAAGTTTCTGAAAATTCACTTTTGAAAATCCAGAAACCGAGAAAACAGTTTGGGACAATGGAGTCTTGAACGTGTGCTTACTGATATCTGGAGCTGTCTCTCTCAACTCCAATCCAACTGCAGGGTGCTCTCGTGAGCCCGGCAGGCCCTGAGGCCAGCATGCAGGTGCGGTGGGGAGTCTGTGAGAGAGACCGCGGGTCCTGCAGAGCTGGATGGAGAAAGCGGAGGCAGGACTGAAAGACAGCATGGAGAACCAGAGCACAGAAGGTGCAGAGCAAGAGCAGAGCTCCCAAGCCCCATGGATAGCCCAGCCGGGAGTGAGATGGAGCCTGGGGAGGAAGGCAGCTCTCCCTGGCATGAGCACTTTGGAGAGCCTTCCATCTCCCTGGCCCAGAGGAAGGGCTGGAAGCTGAATAGGCCTGCCAAGTCCTCTCTAGTCTGGAGCAAGAACGATTCAGGTGGTTCCTTCTGTTGTCTCAGGGGACTGACACCAACCAAGTGGACCACCCCTAAGTATAGAAGTTAAGACGACAACGCCATCACCACTCTCTGCTGCTCTTACCGGAAGACAGCCAGACAGCTGGTGCTAAGCCTCCTCCAGTAGACAAAGGGAACGAGCCACCCACAGAGGGGACCAGAGGCCAGAGAGAAGAAGGAGTGAAATACTTAGAAGGGGAACAGAGCTTCTGCAAGAGCCAAAGAACACCACAAACAAAAATAGTCACAGTACTTAGGGATACTCAATCACAATGCACACAGACAAAAAGACTCTCTGGAACAAAAGTTATGATTTTCATATTAAAAAGCTCATCAGATGAGTTGATAAAAGGGATCATTGCTGTAGAGACCTCAATTAGGGGCCTGGAAGATCAAACAGAAAAAAAAAATTGATATATATATATATCACAACAAGAGCCAAACCCAAAGACCTAAAAATCAGGGGCAAAAAAGATTTTGGGAGAAAAGATCCATCCCGAAGACCAAATTTGTGGATAACGGTAGTCCCAGAAAGAGAAAAGGGAATACATAAAGAATAGACAAGAATTAAATTAATAAAAGCAGAAAATTTCCCTTGAAGAAAGAGCCAAGTCTACAAATGGAACTGAGCTCGTAGGAGTCATAGAAAAGGACACACCCTGAGGTGTGTTCCTAAGTTCTAAGGAGAAGGAGAAAATCTCCCCAGGCCCCAATCAGAAAGAACAGGTAACTTACAAAGGAAAAGTAATCAGGCTGCAAGTATACCTGCCATTTGCAAAACCAGAATTAGGAAGACAGTGGGAAGCCATCCACAGACTGGCAGGCAGCCAAGCCAGATGTCACCCGCCTGTACAATCTACAGAATATTCATGGGTGTGCAAGTTTCACAGAAAAGACAAGCCACACACCCCATCTGAGGAAAAGGCTCAGGTCAAAAAATGAATGAATTCAAACAGAAATCTCAAGATAGGCGAGATAAGACAACACAGTGGTGAACCTCGTGAGTTGTTACATCTAAATAGTAATAAGGTGCTTGGAATGTGTAAGTCACAAAGAAGAGTACTTGAAAAAGAGGCATTCTGCAAAGAAAACCTGATATATAGTTCTAGAAGTGTTAAATTATCTCAGCAAAATCTGGAAATTAGGGTGTGGAAGATGAAGGGAGTAAAAGCCTCCTGAAGTCCTACCTGCTTTCAGTGGAAGCAAGCGTAAGGAAGTAAAAATTGTCCTACAAGGCTCAACTCATCAGGCTGATAATGAATGGATGAGGAAAACATCCTGGCAGGGAAAACTCAATGACATCTTGTTTTCATAGAAATAGGTATTTGAATGCCCTGAAAAGGAAGGTAACAGTCGGTGTTGATGGTACAGTATGGAACATACTGTTGATGGCACAGATGTCCAAATGGAAAAAAGAAAGAGGAGTTGAAATGGTCATTGGCCAAACTAGTGAAAAAAATACAAAGGAGAAAGAGAAAAATAAACTAAATAGTAAATATTCAATGTATCAATTATTCCATGAATTATGATATGCTGAATATTCTTATTAAAATATAAACATTACCAGATTGGATTGAAAAATAAAAATAAGTATGCAAAGGGGGCATGCCTGGGTGGCTCAGTCGGTTAAGTGTCTGCCTTTGGCTCAGGTCATGATCTCAGGGTCCTGGGATCAAGCCCCGAGTCATGGGCTCCCTGCTCAGTGTGGAGTCTGCTTCTCTCTCTGCCTGCCGCTCCCCCTGCTTGTGCTCTCTCTCTCTCTCTCTAATAAATAAATAAAATCTTAAAAAAAAAAAAAAGGTATGCAACGTAGTCAAGGGCTACCATCAGAGAAGTCAACAGGACCATATCATTTCAGAGCTGAGTTTCATGTGGTCATTAAAGAACAGATACACCCACATTATTTAACTAACCCCACATATTAAAAAAAAAAAAAAACTCCCTAATTCATTTTATAGAAGCAGTATAGTCTTAAATATAGACCCTGATAGAGTACCAAAAAACCATGAATCAATTCATGAATACAAATGTTAAAATTCCCAATAAACACCAACAAATAAAATCCAGCAGCATAAATAAAAATAAACCATTACTATATAGAGCTTATTCCAGGAATGCAAGGATGGCTTAAATAAAGAAATCAAAATAATTCACTGCATCAAAAAAGGAGAAAAATTATAATTCAATCATAATATGAAAAAATTAAAAAATCATTTCTAATTTAAAAAAAAACTTAGGCAAAACAGGAAAAGGAAACGACTAAAATACAATAAAGAGTATTTCATAAAAGTGGACAGTAAATAGTGAAACACTATAGCCATTTGCATCAAAATCAAGAAAAATTCCTGTATTAGTATGGTGTGGCATTTTGAATCTTCTCATGAATGTGACAAAACAAAATAATGAAATAATCAAGAGATATTCAAAAAGGAGAGATAAATTTAACCCATTTTGAGAATATGATTTTATACCTAGGAAACTCAATGGATTATTCAAGTGACCACTGGATTTAATAAAAAAAAAAAAAATTCCAGCAAAAGTATGATATTGGCATAGTAAGAGATATACAGGTCAGTCAATAGAACGGAATGGATTTCCCAGAACTAAAACTCAATATTTATGGGAAACAAAATTATGACAAAAGTAGCATGTCAGTCACTGGAGGAAATGATGTTTTCTTTAATTAGAGATATTGACACAAATGACCACCCTTTTAGAAGGAAACAGAGTTGAATCCCTATCTCAAACTAGAAATAAAAATTAATTCCAGATGGACTGAAGATTTGAAAATGCTTTAAGTCATGTAGAAGAGGAAATTCAGGATGTTCTATATACAACCTAAGCATCAGGAAGCTCTTTTAGTAAGACAGAATGCTCATTAGCTATTATTAAAGAGACATATTTAACTATATGAAAACAAGCAAAAAAGATTATATGGCAATATATACCATAAACAAAATCAACAGTGTAACAATTGATTAGAAAAAAATCTGTAATACATATGACCAATAAAAAGCTGTCTACAACATACAAAGAGTCTTATAACTGACAAGATAAAAATACACAGCCCGCTGTAAAACGGGCCGAGGTTATGAATAGATACATCACAGAAGAGCAGATCCTTATGGGCCATGAACACACGTGAACATATCCAACTTCTCTGCTGGTCAGAGGAGTGTAACATTAAAATAGGATCCTGTTTCCCACCCTTTCGACTGGCAAAAGAAAAAGAACATTTATGCTAAAGGGGATGCTGGAAAAAGAGTATTCACACTTTGCTGGTGGAAATGTGGATGATGACACTGTTTCTAAAAGCAAGCTTAATATACCCATTAACATAAAAATCAGGCTCCCTTTGACTCAGAATTCCCATTCCTCAAAATCCATCATAGAAGCCAAAGCCAAAGTCCCGTGTGAGACTGTGTGTGCATAGACAGTGACTGCAACACTGTGTTTGGGGATCAAGGTAAGAGACAGGTGGATGCCCACCAAATGGAAACAAGGGAATGAAATAAAGCACATCCATACCACAGTATATCGGGCAGTCACTAAAAACAAGCTGGCTGACCTGAGGATTTCTGGGCTACATGATTAAATGAGGAGTAAAATGCAAAGACATATATACAACACGATCAATTTCTCCTCTCCTTTGTAATGATGACCACAGCAGATCCGTAAATGCTTACCTACATTTCTGTTCTGACGACAGGTGCACAGAGAAAGACACGGAAGTTTACATATTAGGTTGCTACATTGCTTATGTAAAAGCAGGGGGAGGAGGGAGTGGAAGGAGCTGGGGAGCAGATAAGCCAAAATCAATCAATCAAATAATTTTAATAACCAGCCATGAGAAATGCAGCCTGGACATTTAGGTAAATCACCCATTTTGATGTTCTAAGTTTTGTTTTGTTTTTTCAATATACATCTTGTGTTAAACAAATTGAGGTCCTACTATAGACACAATTCTGAATCCTACTTTTTTTCTTAACTTGGTACATCATGAGCCTACTTCCATGTCCACTGCATTAGGTCCTTTCCTAATCTAGCTTCCCAAGAGGGTCCTCTGGAGAGAAGCACAGTGGATCAGCCACATATCAGCTAATGCAAAAATGCCACCAGTCTTGGGCTACCTGGTATATCTAAAAAGGAGGGAAACTTCTAGAACCTGATTGTGATCCATCCTCCCAGTAACACCAGCCAGGATGTCATCTCTTCTCCATTCCTCCAACTAATGTGTATGGACTCAGGTCTTCAGGACTCAGGACCCCAAGCATACCCTTCAGGGGACATGACTGTTCTAGGTGACTTTTGGCCACAGCCCTGCCAAGGCCTCATTCAAGGGAATGTAGGCAGGTGAGATGGATTTTCCAGGGAGCATTTAAGAGCAGCCACATGAATGAAAGATGAAAACAGGCAGTCAGGAAAACCCAGAATTGACCTTGGTGAGAAATGCAGAACATATACAGTGACTCTCATTTAGGCCAAATGGGTGAAAGAAAGGGAACGTCAAGTTCAAAACTTGAATTGCTACTTTCAGAGCAATTAGCATACCCTGAGCAGTTAAAACCCTTAAACCCAAAACAGTTATCGAACAAAGTCCCCAGTGAGTAGGGTGTAATATTCCCAACTGGGGATATCTGTTTACTTTCAGACAGACGTGCGTCTTAGAACAAAAATAAGCAAATGAGTTTATTTTCAAACGCTTCCACGCCTGGCCTGCTCCTAGTTTCCACTGACCTCTGGTCACTCCTGCTGGAGTCCCAGCATCTCAGAAGACCTCCCTGGCCCCTGCCACCCACCCAGTCTCCCTCTCTCTAAATTCCTGCGGGAGTTACCTCTTGTTCTACAGGAAGACTGTCTACATTTGGTACTGTTCTAGATGACGTGGGTTGTCCCATCAACTGCACCCTAATATCCTGCACGCGTGGCAGGATCATGGATTGGGTTATTCGTTATATTTCTTCTCCACTGCACTCTACCTGCTCACTCCCACTCCAGCCCTCCCCTAACCCCTCATCTCAGCACTTGATGCTCCCTTGCTTCCCGGTGGTGGTGGGGGGGGTATGCAAAGGCCAGTGTCATTGAAAGAAGTACCCCCAGAGGATAATGGAAAAAGGGAATTCCTCCCACTTGGAAAGACAATGGAGGCAGCCAGTCCAGAGTGTGGGGGAGGGGTGCCCAAAGGGTAGCAGGATCCAAGAAGAATGGCTTCCTGCTGCAGCCCCTCGGGAGGCAAAACCCTCAGTGTGGGGCCCCCTGGCATCACAAGGAACCCACCAACCCGGGAGCAGCACAATGATGAAGTCTTGGTCAACAGTGTTCCTGCTGTGACCACAACGCCTGGAAGCCTGGAAGATTCAAGGCTCCTCTCCTATTCCAGGGCATGGAGGAAACCTTCTGGGTCTTTGTGCAGCTAGAAGTAGAAGAATCCCCAGTTCAACAGGGGGAACGGGAGTTTAGTCTTGAATAATCCAATCCAATTGAATTCACAATAAATAGGGAAATAATGGCACTGACTCTAGATCTGTTTGTCCTGCACAAGCCTTTCGAAGAGTTAGTTGACATCTAACCCAGCACTTCTCAAACTTTAATTGCACAGAAACCACGTGGGGGTTCTGCTTAGATGCAGATGTAAAATCAGTAGGGTTGGCCTGAGATTTGGCATTTCTTTTTTTTTTTTTTTTTTAAAGATTTTATTTATTTATTCGACAGAGATAGAGACAGCCAGCGAGAGAGGGAACACAAGCAGGGGGACTGGGAGAGGAAGAAGCAGGCTCATAGCAGAGGAGCCTGATGTGGGGCTCGATCCCATAACGCCGGGATCACGCCCTGAGCCGAAGGCAGACGCTTAACCGCTGTGCCACCCAGGCGCCCCAAGAGATTTGGCATTTCTAACAAACTTCCAGGTGAACCAACACCCCCGCCCAGAAATCATACTTTGAGAAGCAAAGGTCTGGGGCAGGGATTAGCAAACACTTTCTCTAAAGGGCCCCGTAAAACGCTGGCTTTGTAACTCCCTCCCCGTTCAGCTCTGCCGCTGCAGTGGGAAGGCCGCCACAAAGAATACATTAAGGAACCAGCATGACCGTGTGCCCATAAAACTTTATTTATGGAC
The DNA here is from genome assembly GCF_023065955.2 of Ursus arctos. Taxonomy (NCBI): domain Eukaryota; kingdom Metazoa; phylum Chordata; class Mammalia; order Carnivora; family Ursidae; genus Ursus; species Ursus arctos. The sequence continues at coordinate 61,375,606 of NW_026623100.1, read as the reverse complement.
GCTGAAATTTGAATCTCATATAGTTTTCATGTGCCACAAAATATTATTTTTCTTCTGAGTTTTTTTCCAACCACTAAAAAATATATTTTTTAAGAAGCCATTCTTAGTTCCCAAGCCATACATAAACAGCAGGAAGAAGGGACTGAATGTGGCCTGTGGGCAGACCTCAGTCTTCGGTGCCCCAAAAAGTACAGAACCCCAACAGGCATCCCTGACAAAGTCAATCAAAGTGGGTTGCTCAGTTACCCTATTTTTTTTTTTTTAAAGATTTTATTTATTTATTCAACAGAGAGAGAGACAGCCAGCGAGAGAGGGAACACAAGCAGGGGGAGTGGGAGAGGAAGAAGCAGGCTCATAGCGGAAGAGCCTGACGTGGGGCTCGATCCCAGAACTCCGGGATCACGCCCTGAGCCGAAGGCAGACGCTTAACCGCTGTGCCACCCAGGCGCCCCTACCCTATTTTCTATCCTGAAGTTGGTTTTCCTTTCCTGTCCTCCTGACACTAGCGCTATGCATTCCAAACAGCAAACACTTCGGGGGTGCGTAGATCCCAGCAAATGTGCTTCTTCAAAAGTCACTGAAATGACTTTAAAAGACTGCCCCTAAATGCTTCTTCTTCTAACAAGAGGCCTTGTGGAATAACAGGTTCCTGGGTTAGTGAAACAGCTTTTCAGGATGAGACTGACCTTCAACTAGAGTTTTCTGAGCTAACGGAAGAGTGACAGGATCAGGAGAAGAAAGGCAACCTTGCAAAAACAACTAGTAAATTCAAAAGCAATTTTCTCAAACCTTTATCCCATGAACCCAAATAAAGATTCTCTCTCTCCCCTTGGCCTCATGTTTCACTTTGACTCAAAAGAGAGAAAAGATTCCTGTTCATCTTGCAGTCCCTTTCACTGTGAAAAGGCCATCCTGGAGACACGGTTGTATCCTTCCAGTAACACACGACACAGTGTAAAAGCCAGGAGGGGGGCGCCTGGGTGGCACAGCGGTTAAGCGTCTGCCTTCGGCTCAGGGCGTGATCCCGGCATTATGGGATCGAGCCCCACATCAGGCTCTTCCGCTATGAGCCTGCTTCTTCCTCTCCCACTCCCCCTGCTTGTGTTCCCTCTCTCCCTGGCTGTCTCTATCTCTGTCAAATAAATAAATAAAAAATCTTTAAAAAAAAAAAAAAAAAAGCCAGGAGGGAGACAGTTCTAGAAGAGGGGCCCGGAGCCAGCAGACAGACACAGCTCCAGACTCCACTACCGCCCCAAATCTGCCCTGGGCGAGGAGGGTGGAACCTGGTTGGGAGTCTCCCGCACCGGGCTTCACATCCAGCCCCACAGGGGCTTGCGGGATGAACTGGTAAGCGTGACCCAGGGGCAGGGGAATTTGCCCAGTGTCACCCCACGCTGGCGAGGCACTCAAAAGGAGAAACCCCTTCAAGGAGCTCACTGCCCCTTGCGAACCATCCTGATGGCACCCCAGAATCCCCCAGACCTATCTTAGCTCTGCCACTTACGAGCTCTACTGATGTGGGCAAGTTTTTGGAACTTGAACCTTAAGTTCCTCATCAGTAAACTAAGGCTACTCAATGTCATCCAGAGATACTATTTATAAGGGAACATCTGAACAGCCTGTATGGTTCAGGCACTGCGGAGTCAGAAGGGCGCCAGCCTTAAACACCCAGCATGACTCTGCTGACGAACACCAGCTAAATCGCAGCCTGCCGACCGCACAGGTGGTATCAAGAACGAAGGACTCAGAGAAAGCACCTAGCGTTTCTCCCAAGAGGCAGTCATGCACCCTTGGCCCTCAGAAAACTCTCCTTCCCGCAAAGACTCTACACTGGTGGTCCCGACCCGGTTCCGTCTCTAGCATTTCATGTAGGACACGTGACAGTCACTTGCACTACTTACCAAGGTCACGGCCAGAGCTGCCCCTTGGCTCTTGCCGGAGCGGGCACCTCTCTCCAGGCAACCCAGGAAGCTCCCGAGGGCTCTTTCAGATGGTCCTACCCACGAAACTCATAGCCAGCCTGGGTGGGAAGACAGCTGGAATCTCACACTGCTGGCCACACACCGTCAACCTACTTGTAGAAAGATGGCCGACTTGGTGGGGAGGGGTGGGGGGTGCTGGTGCCTAAAACACCCAAATGTCCATCCCATCCTCCTGGAACCCAGGATAACAAGGCCCAAATCTTAAAATGCCACCGAAAAAGCAACCAGGTCATTTCTTTGGCAATTAACTTCAGCACTGATCTCCCAGGGAAAACCCTACGATCCCTTACCCCTCACGATGACACCGTGCCCGTGGGAAAGATCTGGATGCTGCTCTGGAATCGCCCCGCTTTTTCCCTGGAGACATCTAACGCACTTCAGGGCCTGACATGTGGCACTCAATGCACACCAGCTCTCCCGACCCCACTTTGAGACTGGAAGAAAACAAGATGGTGACGAGATGAGAGCTCAAATAAAGAAACATGCTTAGTGTGACTGGGGAACTGGAAGGCTTCGCCCCAAAAGAGAAGAAAGGAAATTGCACATTATAAAAAGGAATACGCATTTATAGTAGAAAATATCATAAATGCAGCTTATTTATGGTATTAATAGCAGGTATTTGTTTTTGGTGCTAATAATCTAATTAGCAGTCAATCCAATGCATCCTTTATCATCAGCTGATCCGTAATTACTGCTCCATGCTGAGTATTTTCCCGGCACACGATAGCTTTCAACTCCTCAGCACAAACAAGCAAATAATTGGTGCTATGATGCTGGGTAAGGGACTCCTCCTCTCCGAGGGATGACGTTGGGAGTGGTTAGCCATCCACCACGGCCTCGGCATTCTCCCATCTGCTGATTGATTCTCATTGTCCCTGCTCCGATCAGTCCTGAAGCACACCTTAATGCTTGCAAGAACGTGACATCTTGCAGACTGCCTTTTTTCAAGTTCAATCCTGGGACCAGAAACATTCCCAGCCATCCACAGGAGAGAAGTGTTCATAAGGATGTCAAAGAGTGCTGAAAACACAATATATTTCTCTTTGAAAATGCTGTAAAGTTTCCTCTTGGAATATTGTTATAAAATGGCTTGTCCTAGAAGAGCTAGCTAGCTTCCAACATAAAACTACGGCATCCAACAGCTTGTGGCCGAAACAAGATGTGTCTAATTCCCAGAAGCAGAGCAAAGGCTGCTCTAAGGGCTGGTTGCTACAGGAAAGATCTAGTCAAGCCCTCAATTCCACGATCGCACGTATGGGGTGAGTGTGAGTGGGTGGGGAGAGAAGGAAGCACGGGGCGAGCAAGTGGAAAGAGGGTGGGCTCAAGGTCCCATCTGGAATCCAGCTCCTCCACTTCCAAGCCGCATGACTTTGGGAAAGTCACTTAACTTCACTAAGCCTGGAGGTTCCTCATCTGAAAGGCGAAGCAAATAGTGTGCACTGCACGGGGTGGTAACGAGGAATGAATGACTGACACACAAAGCACCTGGCATGTACTAGGGACTCAGGCTGTTAGTTCCTTGCTTTGACCCTGGATACCAAAAGAAAACAAAAAAATGAAAAACAAACAAAAAAAACAACACCTGGTTTTCTGCAAGCCAGTAGTTTGTGCCACATAATTCCATTCTCTCGTCTCTGTAATTAAGTCTCCACCTCTTACCTACAAGCATAGGTAGATTTCAGCCTGGATTCACTATGGGACACGACACCAGCCAATGTCCCTCTCACAGTCCCCACTGTCCCGAAGGCCCTCCAACCGCAACCACTCTCCTAGAATCCTCCCCATCTTCCAATGATCCAGCGACTAAGGGGTTAACACTCAGCACATACTTCGGGTTTTTTTTTAAAGGAATATTAAATTATTTATTGGCCACTGTTTACCAGTACTTACAATAAAGTAAATAATATACAATTGGATAACATTCTGACTACAAAGTTATAGTTTTTCCTGGTTACTGCTGAACTAGTAACTCAAATACAGAGGAGACTGAGCCTACATGTCAGGAGTGAGTTGGGGTAAAGGAAAACTTTGGTTGGCTGGTGCCCCTCCCGCATCGGTTGTTAAACGTCTTCCTGATTATAAAAGGGAATAAGATTTGGGAAACTGGAAAGACATATCAAGACCTTTCTCCAGAGACGGTCTTATCCAGGCAACAGGAACCAGTAGCTATCAAAAGAACAAAAACTACTACGCTCTGACCCCAAGTGAGGTGCTAAATAAAATCTGAGTCAGAAGCACACATGCAGTTCAGACTTCTTTTTGAACTTTTTACTGAAGTGAAATACACACACAGAAAAGAGTGCGCATTCGATGAATTTTCACAAAGCAAACACACCTGAGTAACCAGCACCCAGATCAAGAAACTGAACAGGACCAGTTCTCCCCAAATATCCTCTGCCTCCTTCTTGTCTTTTTTTAAAGATTTTATTTATTTATTTGAGAGAGAGAAAGAGAGCATGAGCAGGGAGAGGGGCAGCGGGAGAGGCAGAGGGAGAAACAGGCTCCCTACTTAGCAGGGAGCCCGACTCGGGGCTCAATCCCAGGACCCTGAGCTCATGACCTGAGATGAAGGCAGATGCTTAACTGACTGAGCCACCCAGGCGCCCCTCCCCTGCCTCTTTCCTGTCACTGACTCCAACCAAGGGTCCCCATGAAACTGACTTCTAACACCATAGATTAGTTTTGCCTGTTTCTGTACTGAATATGAATAAAATCCCATTGCCAAGGCTGGCCTGCCTGCCACCTGCACCTAGCACACCCTGCAAACTAAGAATGCAATTTACATGTATAAATATTTGAAAATACGTACTCCTAAAAGGAAAATACTTCATGAGATGTGAAAGATGTATGGAATTCAAATTTCAGTGTCCGTAAATAAAGTTTTATTGGGAGACAGCCACACCCATTTGTTGACATCCTGTCTCTCTACAACAGCACCGTTTTTGAGCAGAAACTGTATAACCTAAAAAACCAAAAATATTATCTGGTCCTTTCCAGAAAAAGTTTGCCAACTCCTATTCAGGTACGTGACGTTCTCTGAAATACAAATTCACTTCTCTCGTGCTCACAGCTAGGAGTGAAACTGCAGGGGCCGAGGTGCACTCACGTGCTCAGCTTTTGTAGACGCTACCAAGAAGCTTTCCAAAAACACACACTCCGTTTTAAGGGAAAAGCTAAAACCTGGAGCAGAAACCATAACGTCAGTTTCAAGAGAGGCGGGGAGAATTACAGGGAGTTAGCTCATCCAGAATCGAGCAAATATGATTAGAAAATCACGACGGCCTCCGAGTGGAGAGGGAAAAATATCAGTCACTAGGTTTATACTTTTTTTGTTCTTACTCCATGCATGATGTTTAAAAATACAGTTCCCTTTAATGTTGCCATGCTCAGTGGAAATTGACAGGAGTGGAAAAAGTAGCGATCTTGGCGTAGACACTGACTTTGTCATTCAGGCCACATAAGAAAAGCACCAGCAGGAGCCCTCCGGTAGTTCGTCCGAATTGCAGACAAACTATCCAGGAAGACATTAGCAGCTCCTGATTTTATGCTTTCATACGTTGAAACATGCACATGGGCACCAACTATCACTCATGCCCATCCTCCCAAGCAGCTACAAAGAAGCCGAGCCCCGTGCTGGGTCCTGCCAACAGCCCAACTACAGGGCAGAAGTGAGCAGTCCATCATCAAGGGTCCTCACAGCTAAACAGTGCGACTCAGGCACGGCGCCCTCTGTCTTCCAGAAAGAGGCTCAGGTGATGCGTAGCATCTAAGGGCACTTTCCTGGAGTCATCCCCCACACACCTGCCTTGCATTTCAAACAGGACTTATTAGGGTCTTTCAAATGACATTTTTCCTCTTAGAGGGGAATTGCTTCTGATTGTTTAAGGACCACACTCATCACGAAAGGGCGTCTGTCTTAATTGCACAATCCCGTTGACTTGTGAGAGGAGCAGCCTCGTGAATGACAGTGAGCCTCATTTCCTGCTGTCACCCCTCGCCAACCCAGAAGGGACCTGGCTGGTGAATGTGGGCTCACCCGCACGAGGACAGAGCCACTCTGGCCCAGCATCTCCCCACAGCAGAAGGTAGCATCCTGTGGAACGGTCCTGCAGGGCCCGTGGGCAAGTGACACTTGGCCCATCCTGGAAGAAAACCCCAAGTCCTCCTGGCCCTCCAGTGGCCCTCCTGAGATGCGCTCTCTGGTGCCCCTAAAATTCACTTCTCACGTTCCCTTCTGCATGCAGAAAAGCAACGCCGGTGTTTTAGAGGTTGGGAGTCATTTCTCAGCAAGAGCATTAACTTTTCGTCCATAAGAAAACATACATATAATATACACACGCATAAAATAGATTTCATTTCCCCCTGGAAAAGGGAGCTAACCAGCAGCTGAGCATGGCCATACCAGAAAAAGCGTGAGCGTTAAGAGTCAAAAGAGTGAGTTCAAGGCCACTTACTGGTTGGGGATGCTTGCCAGGGTCTCCTCCCCCTTACAACCTCGGCTTCATCACACTTAGGAAAGTGAGTAATAATAACTTCTGCCTCACGCGGTGGCAGGAAAGACCAAACGAGGCATCTGTGAGTACAGACGCTGCGTAAACCATAAAACATCACAGGGCGTGGCGGAGGAAAGAAGCTACCGCTTAATGTCTTGTTCCTGATTCACTGTTAATTAATCGAGTCTTTGAGCCAGTTCCTCTGCCGATGAAGACCCCAGCCCCACCGTAAGTGCGTCAGTCATTTCAGCACCCAGCTGGCAGCCATCAATTGGCCATCTATTAACAGCCAATTATCTGGACAGCTTAATTAATCTGTGCACCACGTGCTTTGATCTCCCCGAGATCCTCGAAAACAATGAGCCTGATATATAGGCACCAGCTAATTTTTCAACGGCCATCAAGGAATTTGGCGTGCACGATGCCTGTGTGTTGCAGCTGCGAGTGATGGGCGCATAAATATTGATTGGACCAGTCTCTCTGTGGCTTGGGGCGGGGGGAGGTTAGGGAAGGAATGAATGACTACAGTGTTCTCCGAGGAACAAGAGAGCTACATAAATCTCCAGTCCCGGCCACGGGGAAGAAAATCCTAATTTCTAAACCTTAGTGAGACAAGGAAAAGGGACAGGGAGCCTCTTTTGGAGAGAGCGTGTCAAGATGGGGTGGTCATACCCGTTCTGTAGATGCTTCCCTCCTCTCCTGGCCCCGAATGAGATGCAAATTGGGTTTAAGCAGCCGGGATCATTAGGAAGGAGGCAGCTGGGTAGCTGTTCTCTTCATCTGGGAATTCAAATCCAAAGGCAGGAACATGTGAGTGTGCTGCTCTCCCCTGCATTTCCTTGAAAGATCTCTGTAGTGCTTACAGTTAAGAAGACAAGTGACATGAGGAGAATTTAATTATTTTTTTTAAGTGCCTAGTCTCGTCTCTGGGAATGGTATGCAGAAGGGATGTGGTACTCGGCAGCGGCAGCGTCCAGGAGGCCGTGGGTCAGCTGGCTCCTCGGTTCCTGTGGAGAAGGGCTCATGGCGCTCTCAGGGCATCCGAGCAGAATGGTCCAGGGCGGCCCAGGGCAAGGCAGCCAACTTCCCTCGTTCATTAAGAACACCCAGAGCAGCAGGGACGCAAGCTGCTCCTGACCTTGGCTGGAGCTTGCAAGGGACAGCCCAGCCTCCTGTTCCTCCTGGGGCTCCCGGCCGAGTGTCCCAGGGCTCTGTGTTCCGGACCCCACCAGCTCTCCAGAAGATGCAAATAAGAGGAGGGAGAACATGGTGGAGGGAAGAGGGGCTCGTGGAAAGACAAGCAGGACTGAGGACCCCCCCTTCCAGTTCTCACCACAGAGACCGCTTCCTCTCCCCCCCCCCCCCCGCCTCCTCGCGTTCATTAGATCCTGTGATGGCAGCAGCTGCTGCCAAATGCAAAGGCTGCTGCCCCAGAAGGTCACATCAGGCCATTTATTCTGAAATACCAAAATACCAGAGCCAGCAGATTTCAGGAGCTTCTGCAGAATTCCCCAGGGCACCCGAGTATGCGTGTGTGTTCTTGCATATCCCAAAGGGGTTCTTTCCTAATCAGCTCAACATCTGAGGACTCAGAGACTGATTTATTTTTTTGGTTAATCTAGCGTTTCTGGTAAAATAATTAAAAGATAAGTAATAGACACGGAGTATCTGTGCCATAATTATTTATAGCCATGAGGTCTCACTTCGGAGTTATTCACAAGTCACCTGAATCAACAGAGGCTGCCAGTGGAGCAAGCGGGAGACAGGCCCCGGGCCACAGCACACCGCCCCCATTTCACAGCTAGGGAGACTGGGCCCGGGAGAAAGGACCTGAGTTGCCCCTGGCACCTGCCAATGGGTTGCCACACGTACAAGAAAAGCCAGAAGGTGAAACCACACATGGTTATAGGACAGGCGCTCCCAGGAGAGGGTGGGGGCTCTGTCTCCTGACTCCAGCAAGCAGTGTGAGTCTCTGAGGCTGCTGGGGAGCAGGGAGGCCACCCGCCCTCTGGGGCGCTGCAGCCAGTGGGAGGAGTCAGCAGCCAGCCTGCATGGGCAGTGGGCACAGCCGCGCTCACATCCCCAGCAGATGGTGAGTCTAGAATGTTGGTCTCTGGGGCAGAATGCGCAAAAGCCATGGCAAGGTTCACAGACTGCCCCAAAGGGGGGGGGGGGGGATGGGTCCCTGCTCTCTAATTCAGATGCTTTTCCGGAAATGTAATGGGGACTTTGAGATGCTCTGGAAGAGGGACAAAACTGTACATGTTAGACCTTAAACAAGGGCACGGCAATACATTTCTTCAAATGTGCCTGGTAATGGCTAAGACTGTTCTGGAAATTTGGGATGGAAAGCCGTGGGAGAGGATGCAGGCAAAGGAGATAGAGGACGAGATGGCTGTGAACCAGGCGGTGTGGAAATCCTGGGTCTCAGGCGTCCGCACCAGCAGCTTCATTTTGTCCCTGTTTAGTTTACAAATGACCTCTGATGAGTGGCAATTAACACTTTTAAATGATATAAACACATGAGCGACCTGGAAAAAGGGTAGTCTCTAGACAGGCTGGGGAGGCTTGTGACAGGGACATTAATTTCTCTTTCCTTCTTGGTTTTGCCCCTTTGTCGTCTCTGATTTGAGCAGGCATCATTCTACGCCTCCAGGAACATTTGAGACAGGGATCCCTGGTCTTTGTTTCCCAAAGCAAGGAGCTACTCAGGGGAACAAGGGTTTAGGAAGACAGAGAGCTCCCCAGACGGACGCAAAGAAAGTCCCTCAGAACAGATCCACCAGTCCCTAGGACCGGGCCTCCCACCGGGCCCTGGAGGGGAGGGCTGGCTGGGAAAGCAAGCTGGGACATGGGTACAACACAGGGCACGCCAAAAAATAACCTAGGGTGGAGAGATTCCCACCAGCCTAATAGCCTGGAATTTGGGGGCTGGGGGAGAGCTCAGGGTTTAAGAAAAGAAAAAAAAAGCAGCTTGTTGATATCTACAAAGCAAAGACATGCCATTTCGTGGACACCTGACATTTCAACCTGCTACTTTTATATTTCCCATCCTCTTACAGCAACCCCTGCTGGACCACGAGGCAACACTACCCTGCACCTGCTCTAGGAACCTCAGGAGAGGGGAAAACAGCCCAGCGCAGGGTGTAGGCACCAGCGTGCAGGACTGAATGAAAGGACGAACATTCATCTGACAGTGGGCTCCTTCTGGTCGTGCCAGAGTCCAAATTCTCTGGACAGAGTCCAATATGCATGCACTGAGTATCAGCAGATTAATAGGGTCTTTCTCTCCAAAATTCATAATTTTTTTAAATGGGAGAAATGATCTACTAAATGGGGAATAAAATAACAGTGTCATATACCCTAGGCATTTGTGGTATGCAAATATTACGGAAAGACAAGCGCTTTTCCAATAGTGTGTGCTCTATTCCTAGTAGAGCACAAACACATCTACATGGGCCCGAGGCACTTTATTCAAAGCCTTTACATTTCCAATACCTTCCTCAAAAAGTACCCTCAGGCCTCAAATTCTTTTGCTTTTACTAAGCCCTAAGCCCCTGGACTAAATTTAGTTTCTTGGAAGTAAGAGACAAATTTGCTGCTTTTTTTTTTAATTCTGTCGGTTATTGTATAATTCTCCAAATGGCAAACAAATGATAGGGGAGAGAAGAAATAAAAACATTTTTCAGGTATTTTTAGTGGTACAGTATTTATCACTGAAATACAGTTTGAATTAAGACATCCAACTTGTTACATGATTTTCAATTAGGAATTAGAGCTCTGCAGAATTCGGGGGTAGGGGACCCGGTAAAAGAATCAAATCAACATTAAGAAGTCAAACTTAAAGAAATCTTTACTTTAGCTGTTAATAGAACCAGCCCTTCTTGGAACTAAAAAAAAGAAAGAAATCCAATTAATGTCCTTAAACTAGGAATGCAGCTTGCCTTCTCTACATCAGTTGGATTGTGACAAGACGTAGGTTTTATTTTATTATCAGGCCCACTTCTGAGATCGCATCACCAAGTGAATGAGGATGCTTACCAACGCTGGGAGGGAAGGCAAGGAAGGGCCTGAAAACTAGAACTTGTCGCAGACCCCAGGGAAGGCAACTTGCTACATGGAATCTACACAGAGAGGTCCCCGGCCCAAGAGCCCTGGCCACAGTCTCCAGTCCTCCACCAATCCCCTGACTTCTCAGGGGAGGGAGCCCATTGCCTGTGCTTTGGAAAATAACCTGATCCCCTCTTCCACAGCAGGAAGAGGCCCAGGTGGGATGACAACTTGCCAAAGGCTTCGGCATGCCCAAGGCAAGGGCTCTCCCCAAAACGAGGAATGAACATTTCCTGGGAAAAGCTAGGGTATTAAACTCACTCAAAACTGAGTTTCTTCCCTACGATAGACAAATGTCCCATCTGAGTCCCTACTATTGAGGAAACAATCTCTATCCTGGCAATGATTCTTAAACCAGTTGTGCTCCAGCCATTGGATGCAACTTCCCATGGGACCCTTCCCACCAGTGCGTACTCCGTCCAGTCAAAGGAGCCTCCCCTGCCCCAGGTGGACTCCTCCAAAGGCAGAGAAGGCTTTCCCTCCACGGTGGTTCCCTCACAAATTACACCCACGCCCTCCGCCCTCCCTGGAGCTCTGCAAAGGCACGTGTCCAGGGATGAGCCATGGACATGCTGGGAAGTAGGTTGGGCAGCATGCCGTAAATATCCCTAGCCTCCCCCCCATCACCCCCAAGAGCAGACCCTGGCAGTCCACGCACCATAGCGCCATGGAAGGTGCCTGGGGGGGGGGGGCAGTTCCCAAAATGATCCCATTCTGTTCTTATCCCTCACGCTGCCACTTAATAATAACCTTGTTATCTTAGGCCAATTGTATAACTTCATCATTCAGACTTATCTGCATAAAAGTATGATCTGCCCCATGTGGTTGTCGTGGAGATTAAATGAGCTAATATGCATGAAATAGAGTTTGTGAATTTGTAAAGCACTACGCAAATGCTAGCTACTGTTATTTCACACGAGCGCACATGCTCACACAAGCTCGGTCCTTGAGGAACTCAAGAAGAATGAAATCATTCGACCATATGTACATGGGGCCAACCAAACTACAAAAAAATATACACACTTAGTATTCTTCAACTAGCTCCAAATTTTATCCATCAATAGGCTGCTTTCGACTCACATGGAACCCTTGTAAAAACAGTGATTCTAAGACCTTCTCCCAAACCCACAGAATCATAATCACTGCAATAAACCCCAAAGCTTGTATGTTAAACGAGCTCTCCGGGGGACTGTGACACGCAATCGGGTTTGGGAACCAACCACGCTCCTCTGGACAGGATGTGCAAATTTCCGAAATAGATCAGTCACAGGAATAAAATTGTTCTGGTGCTAAGGACTCTTTGTCTCTCCATCTCCTTCCTCAGATACATGTACCAGACACAAAGACACTCACAAATACACACGTAAGGTCAAACAGGTGAAAAACAGGAAGGAGAAATATACTAAGAAGGATGCCTAATAATAAAAGGTATCAAGATTTTAAAAGTCTATAGAATTTGTGTTTCTAAAGAATACAGGAAATGGGAGGAAGAAGAAATAAACTATTAAGACAAAAAAGCAAGGGGTCAAAACTAGAAGACCCCCTCTTCCGTGCCTGCACGGCATTATGCCCAGAATTCCAATATCAGACCACTCCCCCACCCCAACCACTACTCATTTGTTTGTAATTCTACCTCAACCAGGAATCTGTGAGAGCTTCCACCTCCCTGCAAAGGGCCAGGGACACAGCATCCTCATCACAGCTGCCTCCTAACCTAGCACAGAGCCTGGCATAGAGCTGCATTCAATAACTGTGTGTCCAGCGCACACCAGAATGAGAGGAGGCAGGTAAAGACGAAAGAAAAGTGCACAAAGAGGGATAGAGCTTTCTTATCCCAGCTCCCTGGTGTAAACTAAGAATAAGTAAGCTTAAGGTAATGAGGTTCAACGCAAAACAGCGAGAGTTCAAGTCTCTGCAGGTATCATTAACTGCATCACAAGGAGCGGACCCACCCCGGGGGGAAAAGAAGGAAAGCTCTCCAGATCTACGCGCAGGTCTGAGGTGAGAAAATTGATCCAGTGCTCCAAAGGCTGCTTGAAATCACCAGTCTGATCTCGTCACTCCGCGGCTTACCACCCCTTTAAGGGCCCCTAGCACCCACAAGGTCCTACCCAATCCGACCCTCATACACCCGCCCCCAGCCTCCTTTGTACCATCAGCCATGTGGTTTACGCCCAAATTATGCCAAACTCACACAACCTGCTGTGTCATTCCTCTGAGCCTGTTTGGTACAGTTAACCTCTACCTGGAATGCCCTACCTCCTGGCAAACCTACAGTTCATCCTTCTCAACTCAGTTCTGTTACATCCTCCTCCTACAGGAAGTCCCCAGGCTCCCACGACACCCAGTACACTGAGCTCTGTTGGCCCTCAGCGAACTGTACGGTCCTGGCCCCTTCACAAGGAAATCCCCTATGCCCAGAGACCAAGTTCTGCATCTCTGTACCCCTAGCCCCTAGCACACGGCCTGGCACACAGCACACTACAAATAAAAGCTTGTGGAACTCAACTGGGCATTAGTGAGATTCCAAAACCTAAGTGCCAGAAGACTTAGATAAAAGGGGATCTGAGACACACCTTGCTATAGCGGAAAGATTCTGAATATCAGAGATATGAGTTCAAATCAGAGTGACCTAAGGCAAGGTACAAAGACTGAACTTGCTTCTTACTCTATGAAATTAGGACACCACCCAACTTACACAATTACTTATGAAGAAGCACCCACTGTGTACCTGGCACGAAGCGGGTCCTCTGTACAGTACTCACTGGGGAGAATCCCCTCTTTCCCTGTCTCCCTTTCTTTTAGCCTCCTGCTTCAGACCACAACCTCCTCCAAGGGTTTTTCCCAGACCGTGGAGGACTGCTCTGGACCCCGTTCATAAATGTTGTCTGGCTGGCCAGGAACCCCCAGAGGCCTCCTTCTGTGCCCCGCGGCTAGGTCTGTGGAAGAGAAGGCCGAGGAATGGGGGCTCTGAATTACAGGTAAGAGCGAACCCGAAGGGAGAACCTTCTGGCTGCGCTTGGAGGAACCGACCGGGCAGGAGTTGGAAAAGCCACTTGGATTCTCATTTCCCCAACTCCCCACCAACACCAAGGCGTCTGCTTTTACAGGATCCTCAGTGGCGTTCAGGGCACATTGAACTTCCCACGCAGCTGGAGAGCTCGGGGACAATCAGAAAGCAGGGGTGGCGACAGGCCGGTGGGCCCCGGCAGCAGGCGTGCGGGAGGCTGTACGGCGCTCGCCCGCGATGCACACGCGCGCGCGGCGCACCCCGGGCCTCCGGCCTCGCCTGGTCGGGCCTGGCAGCTGCGGGAAGGAAGGAGGTCAGCGCCGCGGCCAGACTTCTCGCGGGCGCCAGCACCCGCCGGCCCTGCCACCGGACCCGACCGCCCGCCACTCGCCCGCGGCGTCCACGGACCGCCACCCCTGGGCGGCTCGTCTGCAGCGCCCCCTCCGCCCCGGGACCCCCGCGCGCTGCCCAAGTTCAGCGACCCGCTCTGTCCGCGAGCGCGCGACCGCCACCCACACCCACTCCCACACTCCGCGGGTCCCGAGGTGCCCCGAGCTTCTCTAAATCCAGAAATATCACCCTGTGGTCGCATCCGGCGCCCCGTTACCTGCTCGCAGCACCCAGACCCCCGCCCTGGCTTCCCGGGAGCCCGCAAGCCCCGCGCGCGAGCGGCGCGCACTCCTGCAACCCAGTGCCCTGCGTCCACCACGCCGCCCAAGCCCGTACCTTTGGGGTCTGCACTTCAGGTCCCGGCGGCGCCTCCAACTTCTTCTTGGTTACCCAGAAGAACAGCAGCACGGTGATCCAGAGCACCCCGAAGATCGGCAGCGCCAAGCGGCGAGTCAGGCGCCGCATGGTCCCGTTTGCCTCGTCTTCTCCGCGGCGCTCCGCCCCTGGGGCACCCCCTAGCGGTCAGGGTCGGAGGGGCAGGAGTCCGGGAGAGCGGCAGCCCCGGGATCCGGGTGCAGGGGCGGCGGGAAGCTGCTAGGCGCCCCGCCCGCTTCGGAGAGAAGCGACCAGGGGCGGGGGTCTCGGGGCCCAGAGCGGCAGGGAAGGACCGAAGGGCAGCCAAGCTGGACTCCCGCTCCCGCCGGAGAAGCGCAGTGGCAGCCGAGATGCTCCCCGCGCCGCCGCCGCCTCGCCCGCCGCCGCCGCGAGGGAAACGGACTCGAGCCGCGGGGAGGGAGGAATCCGAGGCTGTGCCCGGCACCCCGGGAGGAACACGAGGGAGGAGGGAGGGGAGGGAGCGAAGCGAAAGCGTGGGCCCGACAGACCGACTCCGAAGGAGCCCGGGCGGGAGCGAGCGGGGCTCTGAGAGGGGGCGCTACCGCAGCCCGCCGACCGAGGCGCACCGTGCTGCTCTGGGGCCGCGCGAGCCGAGCCCTGGACGCAGCTCCGGGGCCGGCCTGGGTTGGGGAGGGGCAGGAACGGTGCCCCCGCAGCTCCGCCACCCCAGCTGCCAGCTGGGACCTCGGGGCCGGCCCGCGCAGGGCCGAGCCGGGCCGGGCCTGGGAGGACTTTCCCGCTCGCCGCGGGGGCTGCACGTGGCGCTCACTCCCGGGGCCCGCCCCCAACGCACCCGCCTTCCGGGAGCCGGCGCTGGGACTGTGGGACTGCTGCCCCATCCGTGGTTCACGCTCCCGGGCAGTCAGGCCCAAGGCCGAGTTCAGCCAACTCCCCACGGTGTTTCTATGCCTGCCTGCAGGTGCCTGGCAACTTTTTCGGCTTAATGGAAAGCTGAGCTGATCTAAATTTAACTTTAAAGAAATCTTTTTAAAAATTAAGGCGCAATTATCTCCCTTACGGGTTTTCTCTCCCTGTAAGCATCAGGGCTCTGTGCTTGTAAGGAAGCAGGGGTCCAAAGTTGTGCCAACCACATGAGGCACTTGGAAAATGACCCTGGGAAAGCCCCTTTTCCCAAGGCCCTTGGAAAGTGCATTCTCCTCCTTTTTGCAGATGCAAACCGTTTTAGTCTAGAGGCAGAGCAGATTACGAATTGGATTCCCTTGTAGGCCTCCACTAGGCTGGAATCAAGATGCTATCACTGGACTAGGAGTTCCTGGACTGGGTCAGGCTTCCTAGCTGTGCGAATATTGGGCAAGTCCTTTACCTTTCCCCAGCCTAGATGCTTCACCTGTACAATAGTGAGGATGGCGATACCTCCCCTGACAATGAGTGAATAGTTGTGAGAGCTGAATTGAGGTGCTGGTGTTATTCTGATCATCTGATCCCTCAAGGAAGGGTATGAAAAACTCTGTCCTGCCTGGGGAAAACCGGCTGCCAGATTGTGCCGTTTGACTGTCCGCAGCCTTAGCGGGAGGGGTGCTTATGCCATCAAGTTGCGGGGGAGGTGAGGATGATGTACCTGCCGCCATATAGCCGCCCTCCGCCTGCCTCTCCCCACAGAGCTCGGCACAGAGGAAGCCCCGTACCCTGTCTGGAGGTGGGGCAGGTGTCGAGCGGGGCTCTGGAATTCATTCTCCAGTAAAATGGAGCCCCCAAGAAGGGGAGTCAGATATGGAGGAATCTGCCAAAAGCCCCCCATGCTTGGTGCCTTATCATTCAGCCACAGGCCGGTCCTGCCTCTCAGCCCCAAGGTGTCCTTGGCCAGGCTGTAGATAACAGTTTCGGGCTACGAACAGAGGTAGAAATCAAACAGCCTAGAAAAGCTGAGCACTGTTGGCAGCCCATCTTAAGATTCAGCTGAACTCCCAGACCATCACATAGAACCTGAGGTGGGGGAGAGGAGGGGTGTCCAGGACTCCCGTTTATTAGAACTCTGGACACTGAAAGATTGGGGTAGGCTCCCCAGCCGCCGCTTTGGCCAGGCAAAAGTCCAGGTAGATCACGGTAATGGGAGGGGTGAAGGGAGCAGAAAGAGAGCCCCATCCCTGCAGCATCTTGAGCTCCCTGGATTTCTTCCAGGAGCGTCCCCCTGGACCTGCAGGCCGGGGCCTGCCCAGTGTGCTGTGGCAGGCTCGGCAGGGGACCCCCAGGCAAGCAGCTGAGATGCTGCGGACTCCAGGCAGGAGCTGCGGCACCGCACCGTCGTCCATTGCTCAGCGCTTTGTGATGCTGCTTCCGAGTAACAGATGGCAGACAGTTACACAACCGCCAACCTTCAGAGATGGTGCAGCACCACGCTGCCGGCTGCCGAGGGGCTGAGGGCCTTCGTTCTGCTGGGCATCTGGGGAAACCGAGGCCCTAGGTTCCCCCGGGGCAGCTCCATGCAGGGCCTGCAATGCCTGGGAGAGTGGGGATTGCCTTCCGAGGTGCTTGCTTCTTGAATCATTATTTTGTCCTCTGCTCAAGTGGAGAAGATTCCTGGGCCTGTGGAAGCTGTCAAGGGAAGCCAGTTTTGCTTCAGTGTCATTACCTGATCCAGCCACAAGACTATTAGTCTGGGTTGTCAGACCAATACCTGTCATCGGGATTGAAATCCACTTCGGATGGGACTTCGAACATCTGGAAGCCAGGTGAGTCCCCACGCAGGACCCAGCCCCATAGTTCTCTCCCAGGACCCAGGATGGGGTCCCCACGCTTTGGTGGATATTTAAAACTTTAATAACCAGCTTAAGTAATGCAGAGCACAGTGGATCCCAGTGGGGGATTAGCTATCATTGGTGATTAATCCAAGTTACTTTTTTCTCATCACAGCTTATATGGGGAGGAAAAGCTCCTCGCGAAAGATTTAACATGGCAGGAAATAAGATGAATTAAACAAGTACACTCATTAGGTGCCCTCAAATGGATCTGCTTCCCTGGTCTTGACGTTCCTGCGCAAGCTCCTCATTTCTCTGGGTCTCAGTTTCCCCACCCGTAACGTCATGCCCTCTCAACGGCCCTTCCCGCTCACGCACAGAAGGTCCTAACCTTCCTCGTCCCTGGATCGGGACTCTTTCTGCTACTCCTGTCGTTGGCAAGTTCTGTGTAAGCTGTTCTCTCCTCACAGCCGAAGACATTAGAGAGGAAATTGGGTATTGGAGCAGATGTGAGTCATTCATGTTAGTATAAAAACTATGGAATAAAACCCATTATGGCCCCGGAAAGCTGGTAAAGCAGCATATGGAGCCAATGTAAGCTGGAAGCAGGAGGAAGCTGGGAAGTCCAAGGCACATGCTCTCCAGCGGCTTTGGCTTTGGGCTTTCCCACTTTCCTTCTGGCTTCCTTGAGCTGTCCTCCCGTCATTCTCACTGTGCTCACTGCAGAGCCTGCTGCCTTTTGTTCCTTTCGGATCCGACTCCCTGCATCCTTCCTCCCTGCCCACCGTTGTGACTTAAGGGAGAGAGAGTGTGAGCATGCAGGTCTCCCGTCTGCATGCTTATCAGACCTGTCACCACCAGCAAGATGCCCTCTGTGCCAACCTAATGAGATTTTTACCCACAGATGCCCGGACGGCTTTCTGTTGAGGTCTTTACCCCTTCTGGGCCGCAGGGAGAGGTGACGGGTAGCAGGGCAGATTGTCGCACAGTGGAGAGAGGAGGCGCGCACACGCTGGCCCAGCACTGGCAGGGGGCCCTGGCAGCAGAAGGAGCACACCAAGAATTCAAAGATGTCTTGTCTTTATTCCACAGTCGTACAGACACAGGTCTTCGGGCCGACCCCTGCCGTCTGCTCTGTTCAAGTTCTCCAACTGTAAATAATACATCAGCCCCTTTTCCTCTGTGCTCCTCTCCCTTTTCCCTGCCACTGTTGATACTGTCACAACCACATGCCCCAAGTCTCCTGCAAGGCCTTTTGATAAAGTGAGTGATAGAATAGTTTCGGCTGCATGGGAAATGAGCGTGAGCTATACCTTCCTACCTCCTCTCTCTGCCACGTTGGTGCATCTTTGTCAGAAGAATAAAGCCAACTGGCTTTTCCTCTCATCTTTGATGAGTAGATGGGTGGCTTTATCTAAGAGATCTGAGAATCACCTTTCTGGATCTCTCTCTATCCATTAAACAACTCCTTTCACCATCCCACTACCCTCCACCCCACCTCCTTTTTTCCCCCCTAGGTATAATTTGCTTCCTAGAAAGGGATTTATACCTTTGCATTTCAAAAGCCTGCTTCTTTCATTATTTGAAATGCCCCCAAACTTTGTTTCTTCCCCAAATACCAAGTGAAAAACTTACTACTGCCACAGTGATATGTCTTCACTTGTTGTAGAAAATGATTCAGTCTTCAGTGGTAGTGTCCTGCCATGACCTGGGTCATGAACCACCACCACACCTCCCAGAAAGTGCAAAGTCCTAATTGCATAGAGGGGCAACCCAATCAGCTTTTAAAAAAAGTAGAGGAAAATTCTTTAACCTGAATGACATAGAAGGGTTTCTGAAGGAGGAGAGCACAAGCAGAAGAAATGGAGGGATTCAAAGACAGCTGTCATTTACTCCCCAGGTCGCCAGAATTTCAGACAGCCAGGTCTATCAGCCACCTGCATTGTCTCTTACTGTCAAAGACAGTCCTTGCAAGGCTTACACTTAGAGGCACCTGTGAAGGGTAGAAGGGAGCGGGAGAGCTGGAATCCCAGAAGGAATAGAACTGTGGTGGGTTGTTTCCAATCTGGCAGGAAGGTCAACAGTGAGAGGAGCCAGGCATGCCCCAGGAGTGGAAATGGGACAGACCTCCTTCCCAGGACAAATTCCAAGGGCCAATGGCAGATTCCATGATCAACTCATTAGTGGGTGTTGCATATTGAACAGGGTGACCACACGTTCCAGTTCGCATGAGAAAGTCCTGGTTTATTCCTATTTTCCTTGCATAATTATTAATCGTGCCCCCTTTGACTTTTAAGAAATTGCCATTTTAGACAATACATTAGATGACCACTCTTATGGACAGGAGGGCTTCCAATGACGTTGCCAAACACGAGATTGATTTTCTTAGGTGACTAAACACGTGGGTCTTTGCTGTTAAAAGTTCTTTTGTGTGTGTGCTGAGCTCAGGATAATCAAAATGTTCATGTGGGGCACTTTTCTGAGTAAATGATATTCAAGACATTTGTCCAGAGATGAGGCGATGTGGACAAACTGAGCGAGCTTTAAATAGGAAATAATTCTATTGCCCACATCAGTGTTTGAGTCCATTTACCGACAGAAGGCACTTTACCCACCTACCCACTCACACATCCCAGAAAGCAGCCAGGTTCCTGGCACAGATGTCTCTCCCGAGGGCAGGGGTTCCTGACATCAGACCCTAATTATCCCTCCAACTATCTCTTCCTTTCACCCCCGTACCTACACTGGCCATGAAAGAAACATGAACGAGTGCAGCAGGATAGGGCCAGGGAAACAACAGCATCAGCACAGTGGGAACAATGGAACTGACGTTCAACCTTCATTCTGAGGACACAGTTGGGGGGATGGGTGTTCAAGACTCACAGGGAGGCAGTTTCAACGGATCATTGCCAGTGGAGATCATTGCCAGTTTTCCAACTTCTCAACAGAAACAGAAGTCCAGAAGACTACGTGATATTTCCTGGATTTTAACTATTGGTAACTAATTAGATTCCCATCCTTGGGGGGAAAAAAAAATGAGATGGGCCAAACTAAACAGGCGTGCAGTCTAGAGCCGGCCCGCTGCTGGCCGGTTTACAACCCATCCTTCAGCCATAAATGTTTTAATAAGCACTGATATTTCCCATGCACCATCATTCTATTGACTTAGAACAGATATACCCGTTTCAGGCAAAGGGGAAATAATAGATCGCACTATGTTAGGGTCAGGAGGGGCCTTCGAGAACATCTAGTTCAATGCTCCTTATTTTGTAATTAAGAAAAGTGGTGCCCTGAGAAGCAACGTGACCTAGCTACAGCAAGAAAATAAGTTCATTACGAAAGCTTGGGTTGTCATGCACCTACCCAGACCCCCCAATTCTTCAAGTGATGTCCTTCGAGCGAAAGTGCTAAGTGCTAAGGCACTTTGGATAGGTGGGGGCGCTATGAAGCCCAGAGGTTTCCAGGTAGTCAGCAGAGCAATCAACAAATACTTCGTGAGCACAGATTCTGGGCAATTTGCTGTAAGGAATACAAATATAAAGCCTGTGTCCAGCTCTTCAAGAAAGTAGAAGCTGGCCATTAGGGAGCAGGCTTGAGTGTTCAAAGACCTGGTTCCTCCTGTCTGTTGAGTTTCCAGTGAGTAATAACAGAAGACCCAGGTACAAGCTCTCAGGCCCACCAGAGAAATAGCTACATTGCAACAGGAAAATTATTTTTGTAGCCATACTCTGCACCTGTCTTCAGTTTCTCTAAGTGCTATACAAATATTAATTAAACATAGACTATTTGAAAAGTGCTTTTAGCATTTGAACTCAACTGGGCTGCATCAGAGGATGGTATTAATATCATCCCCCTGTTGGCAAAATGCTATTTTTTAAAATAAAAACTCCTTGCCTTTTGCAGGTTTCTTCCACACAGACAATTTATTTTGCCCATCCTCTGGCTATTTCACCTTTTGTGTCATCATTTTCATGAGACAAGTGAAAATAATATTTCTCTTGTGCTCCGAAGAGCCAAATCCCTTTTTCTAGCTTGATCCGAAGAAGGCGGGTTTGCACGGTAATGGAAAGAAGCCTGATGTACCGTCCAAGCACAAATCCTCAGGGAGAAATAATGCATCTCTTTGAAAAAAAAAAATAGCTTATACTTATGAGGTAGGAGATTTTCAATTTATAAAGGTTTCCTATTTCCTCCAATTGCCAGGATAACTGCATTTCAGAAAGGTTAGGCTTCTCGTCCATAAGGCCGACCTGCCTCTTGGATCCGGAATGGAGATTCTAAAGTGATGAGCGCTGATAAGCATTCCTCTCCATCCCTGCACCACTGCCCCGGGGATTTTGAGGCAATGTGGATCCAAGGGTTAAAATCCATTACCCCGAGAGAGATGGCCAAGTTCCTCTCAGTGATTTCTTCCCCCATCACG
Source organism: Ursus arctos (assembly GCF_023065955.2). Classification (NCBI taxonomy): domain Eukaryota; kingdom Metazoa; phylum Chordata; class Mammalia; order Carnivora; family Ursidae; genus Ursus; species Ursus arctos. The sequence goes on along the minus strand of NW_026623100.1, from coordinate 61,354,106 downwards.
GCTCTCAGGCCTGACTTCCAAATTGATTTCCGTAATAACTATTAAAGATCTTTTTAATTAAACCAGGCATCCTCTTCCTTGGCAAACTTTTCTTGATGACATCTCTGGTTAATTAAAGGTTTAAGCTGCAAAGACGTATTACGTAAGAACATGGGAAGCTGCTTTACGGCGCGCCTGTGAAGGACGCCGCTGCTTTGTGGGAGAGGAACCAGGGCTCCACCGCAGGGCTGCTCCCATCTTCCTTTAGGGCAGCCTAAGGAGCCCCAGAAACTGTCCACCATAAAGACGGTTGGGGAAGGCGGGGAAGGGGTTAATTTTTCTGTCTCCTGAGGTTCAATTTTTCCTTTCAGGCTTGCTGGGTAACTTTTTATCAGGTGTTTTTCATTAAAAGCCTCATTCATTTTGATTACAATTCACTGATGCTGACAAAACATTTTTACCTTTTCATCCAAAATTCCTGAAGTAGTTGATACATGGGGTAATCCGAGAACGACAAATAAAAGCCTCTTTTCACCCATCAATAAAATGCAGCCACCTCAACAACAGAACCAGGTCCTCAGAAGAAGCGGGGAAATAGTATGTGTATTTGCAATAGTAAATTGCTCTGATCTATTTGCCTTCTTTATCCTGGTTCTTTCTTTTTTTTTTTTCATTTTGTCCACCAAAACCTTCATTGAAAAATGGTAGCAAAAGGTAAGTTGTGCAGGATGTCATTAAGGAACAGAACTTTTCTTCATGCAAAGTTCAATAGCTCTTAAGTTGGAAATCAAACCTGTGACCTTGGCTTTGTGGTCATTATTATTTAAAATAAGGGTCTCAAAGCTTAATGTACATTATTAGAATTATCTCTGATCGCTGTTAAATCATATATCTGTGTCTCACCCTAAGCCTGCTGAAATTCCACGGGTGATGTTTCTAGGCACCCAAGTTTGGGAACCGCTGGTCTAATCCATATATTCCAACTGAGTTCGTTACACTTCTAGGCCTGCCTAGAAAGGAAAAGATGGCCTATGAGATCAATATTTTGGCTCTGCAGATGACTCAGACAGGTAAAACAAAGCAAAAGGAAATAGAATCTTGCCAGTATTGCTGCGGAAAAGGGCTCAAATTCTAATGAGATGCCAAGAGGGGAATTAAAAAGACTTTTCCACTCACACACTGTCGTTGGTAAGTGCAGCTCCATAATGGTTCTCGAACCAGAAGAGAGAATCAGAATCACCTGGAGAATGTCTTACTAGTCATTTTATTATAGAAGTCCTCAAACATACAGAAAGATAGACTGTATCTACTGAACTGCCATACCTGTAACATACCCACCACCCAGATTCAAAGTAGTTAACATTTTGCCATATATATGTGGGCACTCGCATGCACGCCCCCACAATTGCTGAACCCTTAAAAAATAAATTACAGACATCATGATACATAACACCAAAACAACAACCCTGAATAACCCACAAATACTTCAGCACACATTTTCTAAAATTAATGACATCCTGGGCATAACCACAACACCATTATCACACCTCACTGAATTAAAAATAATTTCCTAAGATCACTGGACACACAGTCTCTAACCAAGTTTCTAGGGAACCTGAAAAGACAAACCAAAACAAAAAAAGCAAAGCTTCCCGTCCAGGTTCCCAAACATGTTTACCCAGGTCGGCGACAGTCGTGCTCTGAGGAGTGCTGTTGTAGATGACTACTTAAGAACGCTTGTCTTTCTGATGACTGAGCTGCGGTTCACCTTTTGCACTGGGAGACTGCATGGCGATCTGTACGGCACTGAACAGTCATTACCTAATTTGATACTCTGCAAGGCTACTCTAAGGTAGATAGACACGATGAAGCACATGGGGCCAAAAATCGTTGTGACCTGCCAGGTCCTGTGGGTCGATCACAGCGGCGGCGTGGACCCCAGCTCTGGTGTAGTGGACAGAGAGAGCAATGAGCGGAGGGTCTGACACCAGGAATCCTAGCCCTCGCTCTGCCTATGGGACTCAGGGCATGGGACCCTTGAGTTCTTCGCCTGTCAACTGAAGAACTAAACTGATGTTCTCTAAGATTCTTTCTGTTTCCATATTTCTTGAATTCAATGCATCTCTGAGTCCTCTTTCAAAACCCTTGATTCATCTCCATTTGGTTCCACAGCAAATGTATACAGGGGCTTATTGAGTCATCAGGAAACACCCACTAATAGAACGTTGTGGAGAAAGAGATGGATTTGACAAAAATTTTCCCACTCGTGATGGCCAAATATAGCTGGGTCCCTGAAGCTCAAGGAGGGCGTGAGCCAATACTGAGAAACCCCTTCAGTAAGTTAGATGAGACAGGGTGTGCCTGAGGAAGATTCTCTTACAGAAAGGACCCATTCAGCTTGAGACCCCCTTTTCATTTTACAAGTGACCCCAGTGTCCTCACCCTTGCCTGTATAACAAGAGCTCCTTGTGTCCTTAAGCCCCTGTCGGGCTCGCCAACATTCCCCAGAGCTGGTCCACGGCAGACTGCTCTCTGACAGGTGAGGACCAGATCTATTTAAAATTCTTCACTTGAGGGAGACTTTAATTTTATATGTATTGTGTGAATTTTTTACAAGTAGAACATATTCATGCATTGCTTGTGTAATTAAAAATAAATAATTAAAATCTTTGATGGCTGATGGGTTTTTCTTTTCAGACTCTCAAAGACAAAGCAATCTCCGGGGTGCAGCAATGGCTCTGAGGTTTTTACTGGTAGGATGTGGGGCGGGGAGTGGGGAGCAGGTGTGTGTGTGTGTGTGTGTGTGGTGTGTGGTACAGGGGTGTGGTATGTGGTGTGTGTGTGTTGTGGGGGCTGTGATGCGGTGGGGTGTATGTGGGGGGTGGAGTGGTGTGTGTGCAGAATGTGTATGTGTGGGGGGGGTATGGTGTGGTGTGTGTGGTGTGTATGTGGTATTGGGGGGTATGATGTGTGTGGTATGCTATGTGGTGTGTGGTGTGTGTGCATGTGGTGGGGAGGTCTGGGGATGTGATGTGTGTGGTAGATAATGTGTGTGTGGTGTGGGGGGTGGGATGTGTGCATAGGGGGTGTAGTGTGGGGGGGAGTGTGGGGTGTGTTCAGGGCTGTGTGGGTGGCATGGTGTGGTGCGGGGGTGTGCACAGGGGTTGTAGTATGGGTGGGGGTGTGGGACATGTGTGGGTGTGTGGGGGGATGTAGGGCAGTGTGGTGTGGGTGATGCGGTGTGGTGCGTGTGAGGTATGGGAGTGTGTGTAGGGGGTGTGGTGTTTGTGTGCACCTGTGTGTGTACATTGGGGGTGGGGAGGCAGTATGGGCTCCCATTTACAGGAAGTGAATGGAAATGGCCTAATAATGCCAACAGGATGGCAGAAATGCTCAAGCACGTATATATAGACCAGGGTAGTGCACGTGACGAGCAGCAGGAAAACTAAGGCTGGAGAAGTTTGGTAGACCCTGGGTCAGCAGTGCAAGACGGGACACAAAGACGTGAATAAAGACCAGTTCCCCCCTCTCTGTGTCTCTGTCTCTCAGCCTCTCATGACCTCTCTCAGAATACCCGCTCTACCTACCCTCAGCACTGCCAGACCTGTCCAGCTGGGAGCCATGCTCTCATAATGTCACTCTCGACACGCCCACCAGAGGTGAGAGCATGTTCCTTCTTCACAAGTCCTTTTCCCTCATTATGAACTTAATCACCACTAGCAGCTTGTCCTCAGCCTTTAGGGAAGGAACTCGCCAGTGGTCAGGGTGACTGGCCTGAGATCCGAAAGCCCCACAGCCTCACAGAAGAGAGTTAAAATCTAGAGCTTTCTGTCCCAAAGGAGTCACACATTCCAGGAATGAGCCCTCTCCATGGAGATTCAGATGGGGAGGTGACCTTCAAGGTCAGCTGGCCGGTGCCGATTCTTTCTAGCCTGCCTTCAGAGAGTCTTTGGGTGGCCTGGCTTAGTGACACGCCCCTGTCCTAGAATCAGTTGAGGTGGTCATTGTCCCTTAAAAAAACGGAACTGGAAAGGACAAATTTTATAACCTCAAGACCGAATAAAAGGCATCCAGACCAATGAAGGCGAAAGGGCAGACCAGCCTACACGCGCCATAGTGAGGTGGCTAGTGTGGAGTCAGTCTCACTTAGTGGTTTAGCTTGTGGGGGCCAGAGTCAGAGGCCTGTGCTCGAATCCCAGCTCAGCCATCCACTGTAGCTACTGATCCTACTGGCCCCCAGGGTCCCCAGGTCAGAGCCGGTCAGGCAGAACCTCTGGTGAGACAGAACCTCTGGGACTTACTGCTTCTTCTCTGTGTGATGTGGACATGTCATGTAGCCTTTCTGAGCATCAGTGTCACCAACTGAAAAACAAAATGGCCTTAAGAATCTCTCCTTGCTGGTTGTTGTCAGGATTTAGAGACAGGATACAAAGCCCCTGGTACAGAAGGTAATCAATATGTTTGTCATCTATCGTTGCTGCTCACGACCATGTGACGCTGGCACCTTAAGGGCAAGGACCATGTCTTCTGCACCTTGGCACCCCTCAGCACTTAGTGACATGATGGAAATACTGAGCACCATGTCTGTTCAATGCATTTTTAAAGCGAGCATCTCCTTCTACTCCATCGACAGCCCTGCAAGAGGGAATGGAAAATGCTGGGTTCTGGAAGTGGAGCACCAACTCCACCCCTCAGTGGATATGCCATATTGACAACTCTGGTGGGCATGTGACGGGTGTCTGGCTGCCTACATCTGAGCCGCTTTCTGTTTTAGAGCAATTCCCCCACTTCCATGAGGGACTGAACCGGTCTGTCTTGGGAGTTGGAAAGACCAGCAACTTCCTTTCCCAGCCTCTCTTGCAGCAAGAGCCCACATTCACAGTCTCCCAAACAGAAACCACTTTAGCAAAGTTTTACGCAGGAGCTGATAAGACAAGAGAGCAGTGGGAAGGTTGAATTTCAGGGGGCAAACTCTTCTGTGGCGGTGGCAGCAGGGTCAGGAGCAGTGGCACCACGTACCTGCCCGGACATGGCAGCCGGGCCAACACTGGCATCCGGTTCTGTGTAAGGGTAGCAGTGGCTTGCTCAGCAGACCAGCTCTGCAGTGCTATGCTAGGCATACCCCTGGAAGCTTTGCCCAAATTCCTCTCAATATTCTGTTTCTGCTCTACCAGGCACAGTAATCTCCTGTAGCTTACAACCCAAACTTGACAGATCCCGGAAGGTGCCTAATCGCTGCAGCTCAGTTTCCTCATCTCTAGAATGAGGTTAATTCCTTAGGGACAGCACATAAAAGAGTATTTGTGCCAAGATCATTCCATTTCATCTGGGGGATTTGGGGAAACTTAGATACATTAGCTGTGGTTTTTTTTTTTTTTTTTTAAATGAGGTCCACCGTTGGTCCCCAACCCGGGTTCATTTCATACAGATCACTGTTGAGGGCTCTGAGCGATTCGACATATAAATGTGTATGGTTTATTTGACATATATTTATAAATATTCTTTTCCTACAGCATAAGTGCCGTGGCAGCCACAGCCTCCAGCTGTGCAAGGCCACGAGGCCAGGAATAAGCCATACCCTGTACACATTTATATGTCAAATAAACCACAGCTAATGTATCTAAGTTTCCCCAAATCCCCCAGATGAAATGGAATGATCTTGGCACAAATACTCTTTTAATGCTTTCAAGACTATAATTCCTTGCATTTTCAAGATTTGTTGAACGGGAATAAGAAACAGTTGCAGAATTATTACCTCTTGAGATCTCTTCTACTCACAGACTGGTTGGGTTTTGCCCCTTTGTTAAGGCCCCTGCCCCTGACGGACATCAGCAGGTGGTGATAAAGAGCCACATGCTCCGACCAGGACCTTAGCCGAAATTCTAGACAGCTCATCACTGCTTTTGACTCACCTTGTGGATTTGTAGACGACTTTGAAATTTGTTAAATGCAAGAAAGGAAAACCACTCAAACTGGCTTAAGCAAAAAGGGGGAAATTCACTGGATGTATAGCCAAGTATCTAACAGAACCCAAGGACAGTAAGGACACTAAGGACAGCCAGATCTCAAAAGAATTTTTCTGTCCGTTTCTCTAGGACCACATGAAGTCTTGCCACGAATCCTCTCAGTGGCTCGCTTCATTATAACCCCCTGGATAGTCGCATGGATGGTTCCCTTGTTCTACCCCTCTTTCCTCCTTGTCAAAAATAGCAGCCTCTCAAACACCAGTATCAATCTCCATGGCCTTGGGATTTTTTCCTTCATAGCACTCACGATGGCCTGCACATATAGGCTAAGTTTATTTACTCTCTATCTCTCCCTTGCCCCGAAATATGTAGAGTCTGTGAGGAAAGGGACTTTGGTTTAGGCAATGTTGCATCATCTGTGCCCCAGAGAGAGTATGATGCACAGAAAGTGCTCATTGAATAGTTTTAAATGAATAAAGAATGAATGAGGGAGGGAATTCTCCTTCTCTCCCCAGTCTTGTTCTCTGCCTCTGGGTGCTCACAGAACAAAATGGCTGCCTAACACCAATCCCTGTGACCTCCCCTGAACCCTCCATTCAAGCTAAGCTTGACTAGTTTCCTACTGAAATCCTTGAAGAGAGGAAGAATCTGATTGGCTCAGCTCATCCTACAAATGAGTTCCTTTGGAGTCCACTCCATGTCCCAAGACCTTTAGCTGCAGAATGGAGCCCAAAGCACAAAAAGGCAGCCAGGACTGTGGGAAGAAAGAATTTGCATCTTTAGTAAAAAACCATCATGTGCACAGTCTTTGTTTTATTTAATTTTGTGTTCCCATTGGGAAAGTTGGACAATCACTAACTGGTTTTTGTTATTATATACACACACATACAATATTAAACAAAACAAAATAAAAATACACAAAACACACATGTATGGGTCTTTCTTCATGAATTCCCAATTGTTTCCATGAGAGCCCTTTGAAGTGGATCTTCTCAGGAACCCTGATCAGAAGGCTAGCCTTTACATGGAACCGGAACCCTAACCCAGCAACTGAGCTTCTCTCCTGATAGATGCTTCAGTGACGGTTTCCTTCTCTCCCAAGAAAACCTTCAGCTATTTTTCTGCGGGTTATCCAGTTGGTTATGAGCTGAACTATTTTCATCCACACCTCCCCCCACCCTGCCAGTTCTTTCAGGGTCTTTCCCCAACTAGCTTTAAAATGAGACAAAACCCCATGCTATAAAACTCCGTGTTTCTCTTTCAACCATCCCTCACAAGGAAGAAAATCATCCCACCCAGCTTCCTCTTCTCTTTAGCTAGAGTTGGGTGCAATCACTGTGATATTAATTAATTAAGAGACTCCTGGTCTGGTTGCCCTGGCAATGCTCACCAAAGCATCAGAACCCTTCCAACAGAATAGCACATCCAGTAGTCAATTAACTGTTTTCTTCACACATATAAGCCAAGTGCACGGAGCACCTGGTGCAGAGACGGGCACCCAGGGGATGCTCAGTAAACACTTGCTGACTAGCTGACAACACCAAGGCCAACGAGGAGGGTGCTTCATCTGCTGCCTTGAACATCTGAAGCATTTAGAGCTGGTGGCTGAGACACCGTCCAAAGGGAATAACAGCCAGTGTGATTTTACAAGAGCGTCAGCATGGTGCTAAGACCTTAGAAATAATCCAGGTGAGCAGGGAAGGGACCACAAGCACTTTGTAGGCCAGGTGGTGATTAGAGAAGAAGAGGGAAAGCTAAAGCAATTCTTTCTGCCTGTCGTTCCCACTACCATCTCCCAAGGCAACAAAGAAAACTCTTCACTTTGGACCTCAGGCTCAGGGGTTCCTCCGTAGCAGCCCTTTAGCCCAACTCAGGCTAGGTCAGATGTCCAGGCAGGGAAATCTCCCTCTCAGATGTAACAGAGACTGCCAGCTGTGTGCATACACATGAGAACTAGCTTTCGGCTTAGTTACAAGCATGAATTTTCCAGCTTATTTCTTCTCAGGCTGTTTGTGGCTCTACTCTTTAGGGAAGTTGAGTCCTCCCGGGTACATCTCAAATTCGAGTGGAAGCTGTTTACTCCATCATATGCTCAATCACTGATGGCTTCTCACATTTCTTTTGAAAATAAAGAACAGAGGGAAACCTATTTAAGCTAGCCCACATAAAGGAGAGTTTATTGCAAAGTTACAGAATTTGCAGTCACCTGACTGAGCTGGGCCTCTTGGAAAGAGGATATAAGTAATTGAAAGGCACAGGGCCCAAGTGACGACCCTCTCTGATTCTTTCTAACACAAATAGTCTTGCATCTCGGCCTCCTCCAGCTTGTTCTATCCTCTCCTCTCTGCTTTGTCACTCATGGTGTCTGCTCTTGAAATTCCAGCTTTGGTCTACACTGGACCTGACCCTGACCCTGTCTCTCTCTACACATTGGGCCCAAGTTATAACCAAAAACTCTCTTAGTCCCTTCACTATTCCACTTCCAGATTTTAAGAGATGGATCTGATTGGCTCAGCTCTGCTCAGGAAACTGCTCTAGACCAAACAAGAATATGAGGAGTACGGGGCAAGAGCAGGCTACGCGCCACAGTCACGACTGCCTTGGGCAACCTCCTCAATCTGGGTCGGGATCAACTGGCCAAGGAGGAAGCTTGGCGGGGGGCAGGAACTGTGTTGACTGCAGCTTCTGGGACGGGGATCTCCTGAGCCTTTTTATTTCCTGAAGTCTCTGTGCACTGCTGTCTGTCATTCGACACTTCCTTTTGTTCTTCCACATTTTCTTTACACCTTTTGAGCGTCCTTTTGCTGACCATGACTTTTCCGGTCCCATCACCTACCCTCAACTATAGTTACTCTTTTAAAGAAAAAAATCATTTATTTTAGAGACAGAAAGAGCATGAGCAGGAGGAGTGGCAGAGGGAGACAAGAAGACTCCCCTTTGAGTGGGAAGCCCAACACAGGGCTCAATCCCAGGACCCTGGGATCATGACCTGAGCTGAAATCAAGTGTCAGACGCTTAACCAACTGAGCCACCCTGGTGCCCCTCAACCACAGTTACTCTTGCGTGATAGTCCGAGATTCATGTTTGGATGGAGGGCACCATATACAATATGGTGTATGGTGGTACGGATCTCCATCCAGACGTTCCACATCTCCCACCTCCACGCTCACCTGCCCGTACTCCACTTATCTGAGCATACAGCCCCTTCCTGCTTGCTGGAAAACATCTGTCTCCAAAACTTATGTTGACACAGTACTCTATAGCCATCTGTCTACCCAAGTCTGTTCCGTAAGTCATTTAGTCAGCAAAATCTACTTCCTTTGAGAATTGGAGGACTTAAACTTAATGAAGATAGTCATAACACATCAATCAGCATGGTCCCTGAGTCCAAGTTAAGCCATAAACCAGTTTTCACAAATTTTTCAATTCTGACTTAATTTCTAGAGACTGATGGCTTAATTCTGATCCCTAGAACTTAATAAAACCAGGTGCTTTTTGAGTGAGTTCAAAACAATAGCCCCCATTCAAAGTAAAAACTGCATACTAACTCCTTCATTTATTCACCAACTATTCACCTGGTATGTGTTAAGTCTGACCTTCAAAGGCAAAGGAGACCCTGGTGAACAAAAGCAGACAAGTCCCTGCTCTCCTGGAGACATACATTAATCAAGTATCTGTACTACTGACATGATTATAAAGTAAGATGAGGACAATGAGGGAAGGAACACAGTTTGAGGACATCATAGAACAAAGGAATTTTTTCTAGACTGGGGAGGGGGCTGAACCAGAGGCTTTCCTGAGGATGTGAGATTTGCATTCAGTGCCAAAAACAAAGTTACCTAGACCAGGGCACAAGGACAAAAAGAGCACTCCAGGAGGAGAAGAAGGAATGGCATGTGCAAAGACCATGTGGCCAAAGGCAGCGTGTTGCACTTAAGGAAGCACAAGATGTCTGGAGCAAAGGGATGATAATTCCCAATGAGACTAGAGAGGCAAGGGGCAGCTCCACTCCACAGATCTGTTGAGGTCATATCTGTGGGCTTTATCCCAATAGCACAGGAAAGAAGGGCCACAGGAAGATTTTAAGTGGCAGGTGGGTGAGGAAGTGTTGCAGAGGGCTGATATTATCAGACACCCGTGTTCTAAGTTTCCCTTTGGCTACAAAGAGAAAAACGATTTGGAGGGGGAAGAATGATGTGAACAGACCAAAGAAGCAATGTAGTATATACGAGCAAGACGATGGAGCTGGGACCAGGCCAGTTGTGCCCAGATGGGAGAAGAGCATGGATTTGATAGATATTCGGGGGGAAACCATAAAGAGCTGTGCAATCTGCTGAGAGAGCTAATGCACACACATACCCTGTAGGAGTTAACCTATTTTATTTTATGTTGTTTATTTTTATTTTTTTGAGTTAACCTATTTTAAATGACAGAGAGAAACTGGTTGAAGTGGGGGAGGGTAGTCTTGGCTCTAACTGGGAAAGGCACCATGGAGAAAGAACAGAGCTCTGAACTGAGGCTTATTGAACACGGTTAGATTTGGGGACGCTGGAATGGGGGAGACTGGGGACCCCAGATGTTCCCTGTGAACATGTTTTAGAGTTCAGATGATGGGTTGTTGCCCTAGTATACTTTATACTTAGACTTCTAATTGCCCAGTGAGAGTAAAACTTGAAAAAATAGATCAGGTTATCTTGAAAGAGCATGGAGGTGTTCGTTTAACATTGGCCAATGTATGTTGGATGGCTCCCCTGTGACAGGCATTGTGATGGCACACAAATCGACACCACAGCGGCGCTACCCTTAGGATGCTTATGGTCCAAGCTTGCCGTCCTCACAGCCCAGGCAGCAGTCTCTGAAGCAGTCCGAAGACCACCTGCGTCAGTGTCACCTGGGCAGCCGGCTCAAAGTGCAGACTCCCAGGCTCCTCCCAAGACCAACCAAATCTGACTCTCTGGGCTGAGAGCCCAGAACCTTCCTTTAAAGCCATCTCACCGGAAGGTGTGTAGGCTCCTCAAGTGTGAAAGTGGGGTGAGGGGGCAGAGGAGGAAACAAGCGACTCCAAGTGACTGTGCTCTGTGCGTGGCAAGCATTTTACATATTAATTAATTTAACCCTCCCCGTGAATTTAACCCTCCACCATGTTTCTCTTATTGTTACCTCCATTTTACAGACGAGGAAACACAGCTGCAGAGAGACTAAGGAATTTACCTGATTTATGACTCACGTTATAAAATGGAGATTTCCAAAGGTGAGATCTCTTGTCTCACAAAACGACATTTTTTAAAGTTCAATGTAACAGTCAAAAATTGAGACAGACCACCCCCTTTTAGCTCGGCAACAGAATGGCATTGGTCCATTTGATAAAAATGCCCCATGAAGATCTGTGATCTTCCCAACAGAAACAAACAGGCAGAGTGCCTATGGGCATCTCCCAGGGGAGCAGTCAGGGCAAGAGGGAACAGAAGGAAAAGAGGGGGCCAGGGAAGAACAAAACTGACTCACAGGTTGGTAAACCGAGTCAGGCAGGCCTGAAAATCACCGGAACAGCCACTTGGGGAGGTCACACGCTATCGCTTGACAAAGTCATTTGCTTGCAGATAGAATGGCCTCTGGAGCACTGAAACTCCCCGAAGAGCCACTTCTACAGGGAGAAACAGCAGGCAAAATCATCAACGCCCTCCCCTCCTCCTCCACTGCTATTTAAATATAACCACCTGGGTCAGGCACTCCCTGGCCCCTCCTGGATTGCAGATCATACCCAGCAAAGCAGACACAAACCCAGAGGACCAAACCTGCAATTAAGCCACTGGGAGTTAGGAGGAGAGAATTGTCAGGTAGAATAAACGGGCACCGAGGCTGCTGACGAGGGTGGAGGTTTACTTCTGTCGAGCAGGGAAGATTGGCAAGCTTGTCCCAACTGGAGCAGATTACTGCAGTGGAGGTGAAATATTTCATAGGATATTTTCAGAGGGAGATGCATGCAGAGGAAACTGTTCCAAATATTTTTTTTTAAATATCTTTGCAGTAACAAGCTAGGTAGGAGCATGTGGGTAATTGATGCATATGTATGAGAGCATAATTAAGAACTATAAGACCTGGAAGATTTTCAAGCTCTATGGCAATTATAAACTATGAAAAAATACCCTTCCTTGGGGTGTAGGGCTATTATTCAAGCATCTCTCCTCATTATGGTAGCTGGAACTTACACAGCACCGCACCGAAATGCAATAAACAAGGGTGAGCTGTCATAAACTAATAATGATTCCTGGCTTTGTGTTTTTCCAAGAGTCTTCCCACACATTATCTTATTTGATCCCTACGTGTATTAGTTTCCTATTGCTGCTGTAACAAATTACTACAAATTGAGAGGCTTAAAATAACACAATTTTTTTTTTGCTCTTACAGTTCCGGAAGTCAGAAGTCCAAAATGAGCCTCCTAGAGCTAAAGCAGTGTGTCAGCAGGGGTGACTCCTTCTGAAAGCTCCAGGGGAGAGTCTGTTTCCTGCCCTTCCTAACTTGCAGTCCTTGGCCTGTGGCCCCTTCCTCCATCTTCAGGGCCAGCCACACAACACCCTCAAGTGTCTCTCTGCTTCTGTAACCACATCACCTCTGTCCTGCTGATACCCTGCCTGCCTCTTGCAAGGACTCCTGTGATTACATCAGACCCATCTGGATAAGCCAGGATAATCTCCCCATCCAAAAATCCTTAATTTGATCATATCTTCAAAGCCCCTTTTGCCTTATAAGATAACATATTCACAGCTTCCAGCCACGAGGATGTGAAAAATCTCTGGGGGATGTTACTCAGCCAGCCACACTGCAGAAACCGTAGAAAGTAGGTCCATAAATCCCATTTTGCAGATGAAGAAATTTGACTTGCCTTTGTTGGGTAGGGTCGTGCATGTGTCCCACCAATGTTTATTGAGAGTCCTCTGTGTGGCAGGCACTACCGTATACATAGCGGAGGAAAGTCTACTTTGAGGAGCTTACATGTTAGTGGGGGAAAATAGTTGATAATTTAAAGATTCACATAGATACCAGAAGACATGAACAGACATTTCTGCAAAGAAGACATCCAAATGGCCAACAGACACATGAAAAAGTGCTCAACATCACTTAGCATTTGGAAATACAAATCAAAACCACAATGAGATACCACCTCACACCAGTCAGAATGGCTAAAATTAACAAGTCAGGAAACAAAAGGTGTTGGCAAGGATGCAGAGAAAGGGGAACCCTCCTACACTGTTGGTGGGAATGCAAGCTGGGGAAGCAACTCTGGAAAGCAGTATGGAGGTTTCTCAAAAAGTTAAAAATAGAGCTACCCTAAGACCCTGCAATTGCACTACCGGGTATTTACCCCAAAGATACGAATGTAGTGATCTGAAGGGGCACATGCACCCCAATGTTCATAGCAGCAATGTCCACAATAGCCAAACTATGGAAAGAGCCCAGGTGTCCATTAACAGATGAATGGATAAAGAAGATATGGGATATATATATAGGAGTATTACATAGCCATCAAAAAATGAAATCTTGCTATTTGCAAGGACATGGATGGAATCTAGAGGGTATTATGCTAAGTGAAATAAGGCAATCAGAGAACGACAATTATCATATGATCTCACGGATATGTGGAATTTGAGAAACAAGGCAGAGGATCATAGGGGAAGAGAAGGAAAACCGAAACAAGATGAAACCAGAGAGGGAGACAAACCGTAAGAGACTCGTAATCTCAGGAAACAAACTGAGGGTTGCTGGAGGGGAGGGGATGGGGAGATGGGGTGGCTGGGTGATGGACACTGGGGAGGGTATGTGTTGTGGTGAGTGCTGTGTATTGTGTAAGACTCATGAATCACAGACCTTTATGCCTGAAACAAATAATATATTAAATGTTAATAATATAAAAAATAAAGATTCACATAGATACAAATACATTTGTGTTATAAAATAAAGGAGTAGAGTAGTTGAAAAGAAAAACAGAGGAATCATCATTTGGGTTTGGGAGGTTTACCCAGGGGAAGCCTCTCTGAGAGAGTGATGTTTGTGCCAAGATTTGAAGATGTATGGGAGTAGACAGTCAAAATGAGAGGGAACAGCACGTGATGCTGAGGGAATAGTAAATGAAAGTTCCCTGGAGTGGGGAGGAACCTGTAAGTGCAAAAAGACCAGTGTGGCTGCAGTATGGTGAGATGTTGCCTGTGCCTGGAAGTCTTTCCTCATCCTGGATTATGAGCCCTCCTTGCTCTTGCATAACCCCTTACCCTGAGCCCTCCTCAGAGCTCCACGGTGATCTTAATAAACCTGAGCATTTGGGTCTCTTTAACTAGGATGTGAATCACGGAGAACCAGACTGGGTCTGTTCCTCTCTGTTCGCACAGCTCTGGACGTGAAGTAGGTGCTCGGTAAGCACTCATGGAATAAAGGTACGAATGAGTAATGTGCAAATCGCTTCCTCTATACAACTCCCTGTGCCCATGCGATTGATGGGGCCACAGAGTTACATTCAATTTATAAAATCAAGGTGAAAAAGACATTTTGGGGAGGGAAGTCAAGAGATCCAGAAAAGAAAACAAGATCATTGTCCCCTCTCCCCCCACCCCTCTACTCTGATTTGTCCTCCCAACATTGTATCTCATTTCACTGAACATCAAGATCCCAGAGAGTCCTATTCTAGGGTCTCTCCCTGGGACTCTAGAATTTGCACTGTCCTCTGATCCTGCCTTCTTTTCCAATCTTGCCTTTTCCTGGTTTTGTAACCACAAGCAATCTGTTTTAACTTCTCCCTGGTTCAGCTTCGCTGTTTGGAGCTACCTCTCCCTGCCTCACCACTGTCAGAGGCTAAGTGAATCTGATGTGACTCAGGCCAGAGCCGTGGCTCAGTACGTGTCCATTCCTTCCAGGCTGGGAGGCCCCTCAGACAGCCCATGTTATGTTAGAGCCTTTACCCAGCCTGTGCTCGGGGCCTGGAATGCCTTCCCACCTGAGGCCTCTCCAGGAATTCTTCCTGGCTTCAAAGCCTGGGGCGAGTTCCCGTCCAGGAAGCCAGGGCAGGATCTCTTCCTTGCTGAATACTTACTGCATCGATCCTCTGTAGAAGCCTCCACCTCAGGCCTTCATTCTCTTACATTTGTTCCATGTGACCTCTTTCTTCAACTAGCTATGAAACCCCTGAGGACCATGTCCTAGACACCTTGGCACAGAGAAGCCGAAAGGGGGCCTCATCTCCACTCATTGGCTGAACGTATCTGGATCCTCCCAGCCCCAGGCCTGCAAACTCAGACCACAGGCTCACGAAGGCGGACCCCATCAGCCCAGCCAGACCCACAGTCTCCAGCAGCAGTTGGAGGCTTCTCTCCAGTGGAGAAGGTGGTAAGAAAGCCGATTTACCCATAAGTAAATAACTGTTGTAATTATGGAACATTATTCTCAACAGACCAGCGGATGGAAACCAATTTGCATAACAGACGTGGTTATTCATGGGAATGTTTGTGATTTATCTACCAAAGCAGATGAAGACCCTAAAATTAATGTGTGTATGCCAGCTCCAGAAAGCCAAACACTCATTTCCTCACCCTTCCTCGACAAGGCACACGAGTGGCTAATGGGTCAGATTCAGCATCTTCAGGTGTCCCTGGCATTGGGGAGCTCCAGACCAAGTGCAGGTCTGAGAGAGCGGCACGGGAGCAAGGGCGAGGAAATGCACAAACCAGCATTTTCCATTATGCCAGGATGTGAGAGTTGTCAGTACCCAACTGGCAGGTGTCTGGTAGGAGTCTGATATGTCCTGGAAACCTCTGACCGGAGCCTCTCTTGGAGGATGGTGGAACACATGAAAGCTAACGGAGAGAAGTGGGTACGTTCTGAACACAGGTCTCTGCACACATCAGAACCATTTTAAGTGATTTTTCATGAAATTAGGAGCTTTTGTGAAAAACCTGGGTTTTCACATCTTGGCCCAGAATTTCAGATGTCAGTGGTGGGTGAAGGTGCCTCCCTGCATGCCCAGGGAAGCCGCACCCCCCCCCGGAAGATGCAACAACACAAAGTCATCTATGAACTTGACAAACGTGACATGCCATGAAAGTGCCATGTGTAGGGGCGCCTGGGTGGCTCAGCTGGTGAAGCATCTGCCTTCTGCTCAGGTCATGATCCCAGGGTCCTGGGATCAAGTCCTGCATTGGGCTCCTTGCTCAGCAGAGAATCTGCTTCTCCCTTTGCCTGCTGCTCCCCCTGCTTATGCTCTCTCTCTCTCTCTCTGACAAATAAACAAATAAATAAAAATCTTAAAAAGAAAAAAAAGAAGTGCCATTTGTGAAAATGAAGAAGCCTGGGTCTGTGTTTCAAACCTCCCCAGGGCGTTCTGATATAAGGCCCCACTGGTTGGCCACGCTAGGGTACCCCATACCATGTGAAGTCCCCTCACCCCTAGAGTTCACGGTTTGAAACCAAGGAAGCCACGAAGAGCCTCAGTTTTGAAGCAAATGGACTCCTTTCCAGACCACTTTCCTCACGGGGCTGTAACAGTGAGAGCTCAAACAACCAATGAGGAGACCAAGCCACAGGGAACAAATGCGTAATCCCCAAATGAAACCTCATAAATCTGGGGCTCTAAGAAGGGATTCACACTTGAAGATACAGATCTGGGGTTTAAGTTACTTGTTCCTCCTAAAGATTAGCTTTTAAATGCCTATTAATGACATTTGTTTGATTCCTTTTTTTTTTTTTTAATTCTTTGTAAGGGTGAAAAAGCTTTCAGTTTCAAACTCCCAAGCTTAAAGTCAAAGGTTGGCTCTGCTTAAGGCCCCTGCACACTTCCTATTACTTTGGGCTTTAAGGATATTTATATAAGCTCCCGTGGGCTCCTGGCAACATTTAAGGCAGCAGTCATTAGTGAACTAAACCCACCCATGCAGGGCCTTCACGGCGGCTCGCAGGGCAGGTCACAGAGCCTCTGTGCTCAGGCCTAAGGGGGACCCACGCTCCTGAGGGAGATGCGCTGCCTACAGGGGGCTGGGTTGTGGCGCGACAGGGTGGGCACCCATGGGTGCCAGAGGGCCCACCCTGCACACTCAGCAATGTAAACCCACACAAAATCACCGGGAAAGTTGGACAGCGTGGATGGCCACGAAAGCTCCGTGCGCTCACATGAGGACAGTGGTGTCACACACGCGTGAACAGACAGATGACAGGGACCAACAGCTGATGGCACGCAGTCAGGAAGCAGAGCTCACGCCGCAGCCGACGGCCGTCCGGGGGGACAGGGGAGTGCGCAGCTGGCAGCACAAATATTTAATCACTAGAAAGGCCCCTGTGGCAGCAGCTCTGGCTCGTCTCACTGTTTAGCCATGTAATGCTTTGTTTTTCCAGGTGCCCAGAGGTGGCCCTACTTGGAGGGCAGGCGTCCCCACCTGGTCACTCCAAAGGAATATCCACTGTTGACAGTGGACGGATTGAATTCCCAGGACATGTTACACGTACTTGAGCATGACGGGTGAGGATCCAGGTTCCCAGAGACCGGTCACTTCTGGGTGCCCTGACCTGGGGGTTTCTGACCAGATGAATGTCGAGCTGGGAAGGTCCCACAAGCCATCAGAGACCCAGCTAGAAACTAGTCCACTTCTCCTCTCCCACCTCCCACTGCCTCTCATTAACTGGATTTCCACCATGCTGTATCTGTCTAAAAAACATCTGGTCGTTTTTGGTGTAGGATGTAGAAAGTTGAAAAGGCATCAGCAGGGGTGCTGGGCATGCCCAAGAAATGACAAGAAATCCTGGGAACTGGCTACATGGAGACTGTCTTCAGCTGGGTGGAATGAGGATACAGCCGTGGGTAGAGGGAAGACACCCCAGCTGTGGAATGGGAGGGCTGTAAGTATCTGAGAATCCTGTCCTAAGGCTGGGTTTCTCCCCTCTTTTAGGAAAATCAAAACTTGGGAATAACTGACCACTCTCAGCTCAGCTCTGCCCTCTCTCTCTCCGGGGGTGAGCAGTCACAGACTGCCCGCGCGTCCTGCCCTGTCTCTCTGACGCAGTGCTCCCTGCGCCCTGCCCATCCTGCACACACATATGGCGGATGTCACATGGCTGAGTGCACTTGCTACTAGCAAGCCCACCTGGTTACCAGACCTGATGCTACATCCTCCAACCTGGCCTCTACCAGTAATAAAAATGACACTTAAGACTCAAGTTTTCTTTTATTTCTCAACTTACTGAGAATCTGGACAAGGAAGAGGTATGCTATTTATTGGGGGATCTCAACAGCTTTGGTGGAAAGAGCATAGGGTTTGAAGCCAGGAGCCCAATATCGGAATCCTGACTCTACCTCCTGGTTGTAACCTAAGTCATTGAACCCTGCAGATCTCCAAGGGTGGCCTGTGGATCCTTTCAGGGCCCAGAGGAGTCAAACTATTTGAGTAACAGCACCAAGCTGTTCTCGTCCTTGTGCATTGTGTCAGCACGCACACCAACGGTGCAGAAGCAGTGTGGGTAAGCCGCAGGTGCCCTGGTGCTGACCTGTCCCATTGCCACCGAACCGCATACTCTCATCATGTTCTTCCCCAGCCCACACTCGCAGTAGAAAGGGGGAAATTACATGCCAATTTCATTTAAGAGTGTCTTTGATGAAGCAGTAAAAATGACTAATTTTTTAAATTTCAACCCCTGAATTCATGCTGTTTCAAGATTTCGTGTGAGGAAGTTACACTTAAAGGGAGTTGAGCAGTAGAGTACCCCTGGTGAGACACTTTCCCGTGAACAGCTTTCCCTGGCACACTAGAGGGCAGACTTCCAGCAACTTCCTGGCTTCACATTCCTATAGGTTCTGCCATATGGCATCACAGAGACTTCTCTGCCATTCATAAGCCACAGGCGTGCCCTCTTCCTCAAAGTCTGGATTGGCTCTGAGAGGGCCAAGGGGCTCTCCCTTGGCCACCCTGCCTCAGCCCTACGGGGGTAGCACGTGACTCTATTCCTGCTGATGTTGCATTGTTTAGCTCTCTCATTACGCTTTCTCACCCAATCTCTCCTTACTCCAATCCCCTGTCACAGTTACAAAGTCTTTATAGGAAGATTTCCTGTTCACCATACTGTGCATTTCTCTCTCTTGATTGGGCCCAGATGGCTCCTCTGATAAGACAGTTTCCTCCAAAAGACCATCCCCTGGAAAGGAAGTGTTGTGTTCAACAGCCCCCCAGAGTTCAGTAAGATTCCATGGTAGTAAAAAGCGATTTTTAAAGCTCCTGTCCAGAAAGTCTGGTCTTACTGTGTGAGTCTGGGTGGAAAATGCCTTGTCTTGATCACTGAATGCCCTGTTTGCTTCTCGGGCTGTGTCTGTTACACAGCTCACAGGATGGATGGAACATAGGGGCACCTGGGTGGCTCAGTCATTTGAGCATCCAGCTCTTGGTTTCAACCTAGGTCATGATCTCAAGGTTGTGAGATCGAGCCCCGAGTTGGGCTCCACACTCAATAGGGAGTCTGCTTAAGATTCTCTCCCACCCTCTCCCTATGCCCTTCCCCCCACTCGCATGCATTCTCTCTCTCTCTCTCAAATAAATAATCTTAAAAAAAAAAAAAGGTGGATGGGACAGAAATACCTTTCTGGCTGAGTGGGGAAAACCAAAGCTGAGAAGCAGCTGTGAAGTCGAGTGTTAGCCTCTTCTTCCTCCCCTTTCATCCCTACCTCCCTCAGGACCATCCTGACGGAGTATGGCCTGGCCAAGACAGCAGGGCTTGGGGAGGCCCCCTGTACACCCTGTCCCAGAGCTGCCCTGTCCCCATTACACTTTCAACCTGGCCTTTGTCTGGGTCTCGGAAACATGAGGTGGGATGGGGCAGCCTCCTCGCCCCACCTCCCTTCCCAAGAGTGGCTCATTCCTCAGCCATGAGGGTGGAGGTTGGCAGCAGACCTGGCTGGAAAGATACCCATCAGGACCTTCTGGGGTTCTAAGAAAGGGAAGAGGGTCCAGAAAGAGATAAGTCATGAAAACCTCCTACTTCCTTAGACCTTGGGTAGGCTACTGATGTTCTTCCCTTTTCTACCTCTGCCAATCTGTCCTCTGCTAAGCTACTAGAACAGTCTCTCCAAAACATGCTGTATTCTGCTACAGCCACTTGCCATGAGAGCCAGTGTCCCTCTCCTGAGGAGTCTGCTGTCTCATGCTTGGTCCTGTCCCATACTATTCCTCCGACGTAGATCATCCTTGTCTCCCTGGGTATGTCACTGAGCATTCACGCTGAGTACAAGTCCTCCAGGAATGCTTCCAAGACTGAGTTCCCCAGTATGTTCCTTATGCCCTGTGCTGGGCTGACTTTCTGGCACTTTCCTCCAACTGCACTGCCACCTTCTTAAGAACAGGAGCTGAGTTTTCATCTCTATGCCCTAGGATCTAGCCTAGCCTATTCTTAAAAAAAAAAAAAAAAAAAAAACTATAAAAGTAATAAAATCAAGTACATATGGTAAAGTAAAATAAAATAAAGGACTCTGTCTTATCTGTGCTTGGGGTTGTTGAATAAGCAGCTGTTACTAGAGCCTGGTCCTACTAACAAAGAAACCGAGACACAGAGTTTGACTCGCTTAAACCCCACAGCTAGTATGTGGCAGTGGCTAAACATTGACCCCGTTTTCTTTGCACTCTTTGCTGAGGACAAGGAGAGGGAGCAGCGGGGTCACTGGGAAAGGGTCCAGGTGGTGTGATCTTTGGCACTGCTCAGTGCTCTGCATGGCAGCTGGTCTGGGTGCAGTGGGCTGGTGGAGAGGGGGCACTGAGGGGTCCCCTCCACCCACCACACATGTAGATGCAGTAGCCAAGCCAAATCTCAGTAGCCAAGCTAGACATCGTCCTGCCCCTAGCCCCCACTTCCCTGCTGTGGCCCCAGTTGTCACAGGAGAGATGACCTTGCTGCAGTGGTAGCCTCCACCCCCAACACCAGCGCGCCATTCCAGTCACCACACAGAAGGGCTCAGGACCAAAGCAAGAGGCTGAGATCACCTGGTCGATTGAATCACTTGAAAACACAGTGGAAAGCAAGGGGAAAGAGACAGGGTAGTTAACGCACTTAAAATACCGGGGGAGAGCGTGAAGGACCACACTGCTGGGTCCGGTCATGCCTCTGCCACATCAGCCCTTCCAGCTGACGGTGGGGTCACAAGCACCAGAGTTGAGGCTCAAGCAAGGAGCCCACAGGGCAGAAGGGGCTGGAACCCAACGACACAGCTGTTCTGTCAGAGAGACGGGGGGCAGGGCTGGCTGGCCACAGCAGCCACTCGCCAGGTACTCAGCTGGGAGCCATGGCTCTCTAGCTGCATTTCCTGGGCTTACAGTGGAACCATACGGGGGCACTGATGGGTGGCTGATGAAAGATGGAGGGCCTTGTGGGCCTCTTGTATGTTTGCTGTATATCCTTTTTTTTTTTAAATAATATATGTCAGTCACCATACAGTACATCATTAGTTTGTAGTATTCCATGATTTATCGTTTGCGCACAACACCCAGTGCTCCTTGCAAGACGTGCCCTCCTTACTACCCATCACCAGCCTAGCCCAATCCCCCACCCCCTCCCCTCTGAAACCCTCAGTTTGTTTCCCAGAGTCCATAGTCTCTCATGGTTCATCTCCCCTTCTGATTCCCCCCCCCTTTATTTTTCCCTTCCTTCTCCTAATGTCTCCCATGCTATTCCTTATGTTCCACATAAAAGTGAAACCATAGGATAATTGTCTTTCTCTGCTTGACTTATTTCACTTAGCATAATCTTCTCCAGTCCCATCCATGTCGATCGATGCAAATGGTGGGTATTCATCCTTTCTGATGGCTGAGTAATATTCCATTGTATATATGGACCACATCTTTATCCAGTCATCTGTTGAAGGGCATCTCGGCTCCTTCCACAGTTTGGCTATCGTGGACAATGCTGCTATGAACATTGGGGTGCATATGGCCCTTCTCTTCACTACGCCTGTATCTTTGGGGTAAATACCCAGTAGTGCAATTGCTGGGTCATAGGGTAGTTCCATTTTTAACGTTTTGAAGAACCTCCGTACTGTTTTCCAAAGTGGCTGTACCAACTTGCATTCCCACCAACAGTGTAAGAGGGCTCACCTTTCTCCACATCCTCTCCAACATTTGTTGTTCCCTGCCTTGTTAATTTTTGCCATTCTAACTTGTGTAAGGTGGTATCTCAATGTGGTTTTGATTTGAATTTCCCTGATGGCCAATGATGTTGAACATTTTTTCATGTGTCTGTTAGCCATTTGTATGTCTTCTTTGGAGAAGTGTCTGTTCATGTCTTCTGCCCATTTTTTGACTTGATTATTTGTTTTTTGAGTGTTGAGTTTGAGAAGTTCTTTATAGATCTTGGATACCGGCCCTTTATCTGTTGTGTCATTTGCAAATATCTTCTCCTATTCCGTGGGGTGCCTCTTTGTTTTGTTGACTGTTTCCTTTGCTCTGCAGAAGCTTTTTATCTTGATGAAGTCCCAAAAGTTCATTGTTGCTTTTGTTTCCCTTGCCTTTGGAAACCTGTTTGCCATATCCTGAGGATTTGGTTCTCCCCGTGCCTCATGTATATTCAGCACGAGCCACGAATATTGTGTGTCTACTCTGCTCCTCCTCCCCTATGTGTTTATACATGTGCTTCCCTTTATCTAGATCTAACGTGTCTCTCAAGCTGTCTGCTTCTACACTTAGTATGATCTATCCTCCTCCGTTGGTTTCTCTTATTTTCTAGAACACCCCGAGAACACCATGGTCCTCTCAGCATTAAACTCCAGGCCAAGGGCACTCTAACAGTCTCTGATTTCTCCCTTCTCAAGCAAGCTAAAGACCAGGAAAAGAATGTTCTTGTGAGTTAACCATCTGAGCTGCACCCCGGGGATCCCCCAATCGCACGCAATGGGAGTAAGGCTTAGCACACAGGCCAGCCTTGCTGAGGGGCCTGAACCGGGCCCTCTTCCCCAGTGTGTGCGGGACCAAGGGTGAAAAGTCAGAGGGGGCAGCCTAGGGGCCCACACCTGGCCTGCCCACTGTGCCTGAGCTGCTGGGCGCTGGGTGGCCTCCCCAGGGCTGTCTCCCACTGTTCCTGCTGGCGAACAAATTGGGCTGAGATCTGTATAGGTGGAATGTCAGGCTTGCTGAGGCTTCCTCTTGGGGGAGACTTGATGTGAGGTCAATGGGAAGTCAGAACAAAGACAACCATCATTTTGATCCCTTCATTCAGCCAAAATGGAAATGAATCTGGGAATTGGATCTTTTGTACAAAATCTTTCCAAGAGATGTTTTCAAGCAGAATGGAAGCTTGGGTCTCAGGCTTCACAGCCCTGTGGCCTCCGCTCTGCGCTGGTTCAGAAACCATTTAGCTTCTCCCCTAGGAGAGAGGGCACAGCAGCGGCCCTGCTCTGCACTGAGCAGTTGAAGTGTGTGATCCCATGTGATCCACAGGGCATCCTCTGGACTGTAGGTATGAACACTTGGTGACTCATGAAGGTAACTTACACCAGTAAATGGGAGAGCTGGACTCAAGTAAGCATCTTTTTTTTAAGGCCAGCCTGTGCTCTTGCAAATTTGTGACGTCCAGCCAGAGGCAGATTTAGAAGTTATACAACCCAGTCTCCTCCAACTGCATACATAACTTCCTAAAATAGTTGAATTAAGAAGTTCGGGAACTCATCTACAGCCCCATGGGCAGCTGGTCAGGGGAACAAAAAAATAGCCCGACTCCCTGACAAGGTGAGGCCTGCGCCTTCCGCCACCCCACCCTGCCTGGGCTGGGCTACACCACTTCCGGCCTCCTTTGCTCTTGCAAGCAGGAGCAGCTGAGCAAGCTGAAGATGGACACGGTGTCTCACCAGACTGGCCTCACCTCAGTCTGGGTCTAGCCCAGGACCAGCTACCTCCTACTGCTCACAGAGCTTCCATGGGAAGTAACAGGCTCTGGAACTTGACCCAGTTGGTTCATGCTTCTGGGAGGATGAATTCTGAATACATAAGAGAAAACAATGTCCAAATGCCCGGAATGTCAAAATAAGAAGCTTGTCTTCAGGGAGAGTCTGATGAGCTTCTGAACGGTGGCTCGAACTGCCCCTGGGATCAGGGCATGGCGCATGGGCACAGAGTAAACTATCTTGGGCCACATCAGAGGGACCCTTTTAAAGGAAAATCATTATGTTTCTTTAAGCAACTCTTCTATGCTAACATCTTCGGTTAGCATCTCAAATACACACTGACGTTTTTGTGAAAGGATTCACCTGAATTACTTCAAAAATTGTTCATGCATTCAGTAAACCCCAAACATGAACTCGGCATTAAGCTAGGTGCTAAGCTAGGTGCTGGGGTTCATGGGTGAGAGGCCGAGGCATGGTTGTATCTCTCAAGGAGGTGCATTTACAGTCATGGCTTAAAAACATATTTTTGCTTTTTTCAGAAACAAAAAAATTATACATTACTTACAGAACAGTAGAAAACAAAGTACAGGGCATCCATTAAAAACTAAGCAGAAACAAAGAAGCAAGAAAAGTAAAGTGAGCCTGCGTGGGGCTGAAGCTGGCCTTTTGAGCTGGGCCAGGCTGGCAGGGCACTCAAGCGCCCAGTTTCCCAGGCTAGGGGCTGAAGCTGTCCCCTGCCAGCCCACACCCGGGAAGGAGCCCTTGTGTGGGGACAGAGCGCCATCTAGTGCTGGAACAGCCTCAGCACACGCCACAGATGCACGAATAAAGGTAACAGCGGCCACCAGGGGAATCAGGCAGAGCTCACGTGTGCAAGGCCAAAGGCCGGAAATGCTGGTATGTTATATTATGATACTCGCCTTGTGAGGCAAGTGTTCTTCTCACCATCTCATTGGTGATGCTATCGAGATTCAGAAAGGTGAAGTCCTCGGACCAAGTTCCCCTGAACTAGGGCAGGGATTTGAACTTGGTGATTCCCTTGGACTCCCAGTGCATGGTCAGCACCCTGCTGACTTCATGGCTTTGGGGGTGGAGAGGAAGGGTCTGAACGTCTGAGACCCAGGCTTGAAGTTCTTGGATGATGTCTCAGACCCACAGGAGAGGATCCGGCTGCTGTGACACGACGGAGCTCACAGGGCCCTGGCCAGTGCCTGCCTGTGCCACCTGTGCCCCTGCTGCTCCCTCGAGCAGAGCTAAGCTCTGGCTCCTCCGACACACTAGCCGCTTTCCAAACATACTATTCCATCCCTCGCTCTGGGTCTTTTACACACACACACACACACACACACACCCGCACGCACACAGCCGTGCAGTACCCTCCGTGGGGAGCTTTGTTGTTCTCCCCTTAGTGTCTAGTTTCCAGCCTCTTAACTAAGCATCACCTCCCAAGAAGCCTTGCCCCACCTGTCACAGTGCCAGGCCACCTGCAGTCATCTGCCGCCCCAGAAGACTGTCCCTCTGGTCCCCAGTGCCTAGCACTGTGCCTGACCCACCGTAGAAGGCTGCCAAGTGTCTTCCCACAGAGCGCTGAACGTTTGGCTGCATGGCTGGATGGACAGACAGATAAGGTGAAAGCTCACTGCCCAGCGGGCCCCCCCCTCATGCTGGCCAGCTGGGGTAGCCTCCGAGCCCATCAGGATGGGGCACCACAGTGAGGACAGAAGTCTAGGAGCCAGGGGCCGCCCTCCAGACCGCGGATGTGCCACACCTTCTCATTAAAAGGCCAGCTCTATCTCCCAATGGAATTGCCCAGCAGAGTTTCTGGAATAACTGCTGGCCAGTCTGCAGTCTCACAGAAGACTCTCCCAGAAGCCGCGTGGTCGGTGGTCCAGGAAACTACCAGCTCGCAACCTGGACTCTGATGCGTAAACTTGCTCTGCTCCTGAGGCACCAGGTGAGCAGAGGGCAGAACTGCTGTCTGCCTGACAGAAGAGCTTTCATAACGAGACGGCTACTTTCTCAGAGGTTCCCAGGAGCTGTGTCCCTGACACCGGAAACAGGGGCCGTCCTCCTGAGGCCACACTTCAAAACTTCAAAGACATGGTGTGAAGTGTGCAGAGAGGGGACACGAAGTGTGCAGAGAGGAGGACGAAGAGGAAAGAGGAAATGGACTCTCATATCCTGGGTGTTTACAAAGAGCCATCACTATGAGGGACAATGTCGTTAGAAAGAAAAAGAAAAAGAAA
Source organism: Ursus arctos (assembly GCF_023065955.2). Taxonomy (NCBI): domain Eukaryota; kingdom Metazoa; phylum Chordata; class Mammalia; order Carnivora; family Ursidae; genus Ursus; species Ursus arctos. Next base: position 61,328,031 of record NW_026623100.1, on the reverse strand, counting down.
TTATAATAGTTGTAAAAAACACTTGTACTGCCTAAGGGAAAAAAAGAGATGCTTTATTTATTGAGTGCCTACAGTATGCTGGCATTATTTATCATCATAATGACCCAGTGATGTAGACGTTTTGGGCTCCATTTTACAAATGAGTAAACTGAGGCCCGATGTCATCCAGCTAGAAGGTTCCTTCCCAACGTCTCCTTGCTTTTGTGGCTGTTGGACTTTGTACCCCTGGGTCCTCAGAGCACTGGAAAAGAGATGGTACTCAGGCCCTGGGGCCAGCGAGCCCAGATGGCAATCTTTCTAAAGCTCCCCGAAAGCTGGACACATAGCCTGCCCCCAAACTAAGCCCGGCCCAGCTGGCCCACTTTGACCTACCCACGACCCATGAAACTCATTTCCTCCTTTTTTCCCATTATAAATATAAATGCATATATTTCACTGGGGAAACATCAGATTGAGAATCCCAGAGGCTAAAATCATTTCTCTAACCCAGCGTGACGGTGGCAGGGAAGCAGAGCTATTTACAGCCAGCTGCTGACTGCCCTGCCCCAGGCTCCGACTGGAATCTAGAAGGTTCTCTTTGGTGGTTGAGTTTTTGAACAAAACTATGAGAGAAGGAAAAGAGTAAAAACAGGGGTAAAGAAAGGGCAGGTATTTTAGTCCTCTCTTGCAACTGTCCTTTTCTTTTCACCAGTTAGGGTCTTTTTTCCTTTTTTTCCTGAGGTTTTGAAAGCCTGCGCCAGTGCTCAGCCTGGTATGCTGTGCCTGCTTACGCTGGTTGGGTGGACACCCCGACCTTCCGAACTCTCTGACCTCACCTATCTTGGCACCCAAGGACCGACTCCTTGCTCTTCCTTCGCTGGGTTTGCACACTTCCTGCTTGGCTCGGTCAGGATCAAGCTTTTGGCTTTTGGCTTTTGACTTCCAGGAAATGCAGATGTCCACTTCTCAGACCTTCAGCCTGACCTCAGTCTGACCCCTGTGCGGTCCATCCTGTCCCAGATCTTTACTTGCCTCACATGCCCTGCAGTGAGGATGGAGAAGGGATATTGGAGTGGGAAAACAGCTCTGCCCCTGGTCTCCAGTACTCAGCTTTGGGGGGCATTGGAAGGAATGGGGGAGGAGGTCAGCACGGCGTGAGGCATCTGAGTTACCACAGTGACAGACTCAGGCACGAGTGACATAGGAGGGCAGGTCAGACCACTGAGAAGATAGAAGGGAGGTTCTATCAGACTTAATTAACTTCAATATAAATGCCATTGGCACCAAGCAAAACTATTACACTGTAGTCCAAGTGTCATGAACAGGATGATGGTATCACCTTCTCACCCCCAAAAATCTTCCAAATTGCCTTTTAATTAAAAAAAATATTTACAATGCCAAAATCTAAAGACAGAGATACTGACAAATAGACATAAAAATCTTGGCTATAATACATGATCATCATTTATAAAAGCAGTAATACCTCATGTCCCTGGAACTTTATGGAAAACCATTTTACACTTCATCACTTAGAATCAATAGAGTTTTTTCTAAGTAAAATACTTTTCTACTTCCTTAAGCCATGCTTAGAAAGTATTTGCTCCTTCTTCAGTGCCCATTTATCCGACTATCAAGTTTCCTTTTGTTCTGCCAATGGACACCCTTTTATCCCATCATTCATTTTCCTCCTTTAGTCTTTTATGTGCTTGGAGATCAGACAGTCACGTCTATTAGAACAGTTTGGAAATTAAGAATAAATAGAATTTTAACAAATGGCTCTGAGTTGCTAACCTGTGAGTAAAATGTATGGACTTTGGGAGATGGCCTTTATTCTGGTTTTCCTCCAGGTTCTTGGTTGGGAGGGAGGCTGTGAAAGTGAGGCAGCATGGTAGTTCAAAAAATCAGAGGTATGGGGGCACTTGGGTAGCACAGTCGTTAAGCGTCTGCCTTCGGCTCAGGGCGTGATCCCGGCGTTACGGGATCGAGCCCCACATCAGGCTCCTCCGCTATGAGCCTGCTTCTTCCTCTCCCACTCCCCCTGCTTGTGTTCCCTCTCTCGCTGGCTGTCTATCTGCCAAATAAATAAATAAATCTTTTTTTAAAAAATCAGAGATATGAACCATGCTTAGCTCTCTGATACAGCATTGATTTGTTGTTCCTCTTTAAAGTAGGCACACAGAGGCTTTGGGGACTGATTTGAAATGGATCTGATAGTCCATAGGTCAAGTAAACAGACTGGCACCTATTATATGCAGGAAGCCCTTGGAGAATTCAGGTGTTTTAAATACACTGGTTCCCACCCCAATTTCAACCATCTGGAGATACTGTAGCAGAAGACCATCCTGTGACCTCAAATGCCAGAGCCAGCCCAATCCACCTGGACTCTGCCAATCCTCTCATTTTCTGTGTTCTTGAAAGCTCAATATAGCCCCATCCACCTCCACACAGTTGAAATTTAGCCTATGCTTCCACCAATTTCTAGAAGCTGGTACAGTTGTTTAAGGACATATTAATCCCTCTTCAGAGCCTGAAACCTAGACTATTACTCCAAATGGGATAACATTCGGCTAAGGTCATTTAAACTGGACCGCAATGGAGGCAGTATTGTTAAAGGTTGAGACACCAATTCTGGAGTCTGATTGCTTAGGTCACATTAGGTCACATATCTGCTTGTGAAAAGGTTGCAGCCTGAGAATGACAGCTGGTCTTTACAAGTCCAAGGCAATCTTTCCTAACTCCTTTCTCTTTTTGCACACTGCCTATCCAAAGGAGATCTGCAGAAAAGAAATCATCTCAGCTGAGAAGATGATGACTGGAGACATGGTCCCGAAGAATGATAAATGGGTTGAGTGTGAACTGATCTCAGCCGAAGGCTACCTTTGAACCATATGCAGAGTCCTCGGTGAAGGCAGACAGGGCTCCAGCCTCCTCAGGAGTACAGAGTCATCAGCAGCCACTGGACATAATGTGGAAGCAAATTACGGTCAGTTCAGGCAGACCCCTGACATTCAGCTAAGGGTACTTCTTTTTTCGGTCACCAGACCCTGGAGCCTGACACAGGACTTGGGACCTCCTCCCCCTCGTTTCTGGGAAGCCATGGAGACAGGACAGTAATGGATGGTTTAGCCAGAGGGACCACACCATCTGGTAGTAAGTATAAATCAACCTGAAATATAATCAACCTTGACTTCTCCTGGTGCCTGTGAATGATGATACCCAAGATACAGGCTGATTCTGTATTCAATTCTCAATGCAATTTTCTGCCATGCCTTCAATTTGGCGTGCTCATGACAGCAGCGTGCAGGTGTGTGGACCAACTGGGTAGCAGAAATCCATTAGAGCATACTCTACATGTTTACACTTATGGGCCCATTTGTCTGACAGCTTTATGTGGGTGTGATGAACAGTCCCTCTGATTCACGTAGAGGGGACTCTGGAGAAACCACTCCCCAGGCCAATTACATCAGAATGATGCTGCCGCTGATGTTGGTGATGAAGATGACAATGGTGATTTACCAATGGCATCAGAGAAAACCAGCGTGAAATTCCAACAAGTGGGCTGCCACTCCCCGTAGACCTCCTTGGATGGCCCTGAGGATCTCCTTCTCATGGAGCCAGAGATGGTCAGAGCTGAAGAGGATCTTAGAGACCACCTAGCCCAGCTCACTCATTTCACATGTGGGGAAGCTGAGGCCCAGATATATTGAAGTTGATCTGCCTAGGGTCCCGCAGCTAGTTACAAGCAGTGCTGTGGGTTCAACTCGGGTCTCGGTCCAGTTCTCTTCCCATGATGACACATTGCACTGCTGGAGTCTGCTCGGGTTGTGGGCTGCCCTGTTGCAGTTACATGTTCATGTTGTCCTGCTCTCCCAGCTCGGAGCCTGCACTATGGAGGGACTGCTTGGGATCAGGGTGTGAGCTTGGGGATTTGTGATGGAGATGGGCTCGGAAGAGTCTAACTATTGCCCCTCCAGCTGAATCCAATCTTCACATTCAAATATGACTGTGATTGAGGCAAGACACATGCTGAGGATCCAGATATCTTGGAAAGATTACATAAAACGGACATTTGAGGTCAAGGAAGAAACCTGAGTTTTTACCAGAACCTTTTTAAGCAGCCCAAAGAGAGGATGTGTTTCCTCTCTTTGGGCTGCTTAAAAAGGGTCTAGTTCTCTAGAAAGAACAGATCATTTAATTCCAGACTCCAATGTCTTTGCAGCAAACACTACCTAGGGCCACATGTGACATATAGCGGGTGCTCAGTAAACCCGCGCAGTTGAACCATCAAGGAAGACCATCAGTGTCAGGCACAGATTTGTCTTGTCGGCATTTCATCTCATTCACTCAACAAACGTTTGTCAAGCTCCTATTACGTGCGAACCACCGTATGAGGTTTGAGAAGACACAACCCAGACAAGATCAGAATCCCTGCCCATAGTGGGAAGGCTAGGCCAGCTCCTGAGAGAGATCTGACCCTGATCTTTTCAGACTCATCTTGAGCCAGTTTTGTCACTCTCTCTACTCTAGCCAGGACCACACACACTGTTCCCTCTAGCCTGAGCCTTTCCTACTCTCCACTCTGCCTCCCTGGCTCCTTCTGATCTTTAAGGTTTCAACTTCGATGTCACCTCCTCCAGAAAGGCCTCTGTGAAATGGCCTAGTCAGACCAGCTCCCCTATTACTGTCTGTGCTGGAGTTCATTGCTGGCCTGGGTCTTCACCTGCTCTGTGTCTGTGCCCTCTGCAAGTGTCTTTGAGGCACGTTGCACGACAGAGAAGAAGGCTATTTCCCCATGTGTTGGAAGTGGGTTTGGCCATGTGACTTGCTTTGGATAACAGAGTAAACTGTAGAGCACGACATGCCTGATCCTGGAGACCCTGCATTGTAAGCTCGCTCCCTTGTACTTCTGCCATTGCCCAGAGACAATGAGACCAGCCCGGTCAGAGCTTCCTCAATGAAGGTACCCCAGCAAAGCCCCAGTTCAGCCACCAATCACAAGCCACCAGATGAGACCCGCTGACCCCCAGACACGTAACCAGAACTCAGTGAGTGTTGTTTGTCACGGCTGAAGTTGGGTGGATTTGTCCCACGGCATTATTGCAGTCACAGTTATTGGGTCCACTGAGTCAGGGTCTAGGTCCCTGCATACGTGCCCGCACAGAGTGAGTTCTCAGTGAAGAGCAGACGAATGAACGGATGAGTGCAACGAAGGGCTACATCCCTAACTCAGTAGAACGAAGGCCCCAGAACTGCTCCTTCACAAGAGCCTGGAGCTGCTGTGGCCACCTCTGCCTAAGATGATGTGAGTCCATCCCATGATCAAAGGCTTACCTCTGGCTTCTGAAGGTATATCCCCTTGCCATCTTGGGTTAAGTTCTGGAAGGCATCTGTGAAAATGCAGCAGAAAGGAACACAGCTAATGTGTGCGGGAAACATTATGAACTGGTTTCCCCCATCCAACCCGTCACCTGGGAACGTGGTTTCAGCCCCATGTGGCCACACTTTACAAGGGTAAGTGAGCCGCCTCAGACCTTTGCCCCCAGGACAGGCAGGGTGTGTATGAGTTTGGGGTGATGCAGCTGGGTTTCTCGGGCACAGAGCCAGGGTGCCCCATAGCTCCTGGCCTGTTGTTTCTGCACTGGCAGCCGTCTACCCTCCTGCTTGAACTGGGGACAGGTGGGCAATCCACAAGGAGTTTAGAGGAAGCCCTGGCCCTGCCTCCTTCCCAGCAGCTCACCTTCCATGTTCTCCGCACGCAGCATCAAGTGGACAAAGCTGACGAAGTCTATCTGGAGGTTGGGGCCGCCGTACCGAATAAGCATCAGGTGGCACACATCATCACTGAGCATGATTCCTGCATCCAACACAGACGCTCGCCATGGGGGCTGGGGACTCCATGCCCCCTCCCTTCCCCTTCCAGGACCTGAATCCTGATAACACAGGGGTCTTCTTTCGTGGGGTTCAGTATGAATTGTTTAATTATTTAGTCCATTAACTTTAGCTGCATCTTGACTCCCCATTCCTGACCCCTTAAGCCACCAGCGTGAGGATCCTCTTATCGAGTGCGATGCTGGCCTTCAAAGCGAGGCAGTCTGCTCAAGAGTCTTCAAGTACATCCACTTTGGGGCCTGATCGTCCTGGATTCAAGCTCCAAACAAGTTACCTAACTTCTCTGAGCTGTAACTTCTTCCTCTGTCACGTGGGGATTATCACTCGGTGTGATTACACGAGAGTGTGCCTGCCCCAGCCCTCCATAATGTCGGCTGTGACCACAGTGATAGGGATAATAAATGTTTCCGTGATTTGCAGATCCACAACTTCGGGCCTCCGGACTCTGGGGGAGCAACTCTGCGCGCTAGAATTACTTCGGAAGTGACGCAGTGACGCAGCCCCGCCCCTCCCCGCCCTGCGAGCATGCGCCCTGCAGCACTGCTCGGCCGGCCTACCTGCGTCCCTCATGGCGGCCCGCAGCTGAATCCTGTTCAGGTATCCCGACTGGTTACTGTCGTGCTTGTGGAAAACCTCCTGCAAAGAACCACTCCAAAGGCTCAGGAACCAGGCGTTTCCAAGCACTACCCGAGAACCCCTCCGTGCCCCAGCATCGATGCTGCAGTGGACCTCCGGCCCCCGTGAGACCCCGCCGGCAGGGCCTGCTGCCAGGACGTGAATAGACAGAGGGTCCGGGCTTCTGAGAAATGGCGTGGTTTTGCTGTCATGAGGATAGACAGTCTGGGTGTAAATGAATGTACTTGACTTGGGCACATTCTCCAAACCTTGAAGGGCTGCCAACTTTCGGACTCAGGAGACGAGGGGGATAGTGGTGAGTAAGAACTGGACAAATAGGAAGAAGCCAATTGATCCGGGACTGTAATTGCCACGCTAAGCAGTTCAGACCTTATCTGAAGGCCAGGGGGAGTCTTGAAAAGCTTTCAGTAAGGAAGCAACATGATCAGCCATGCCCTTTAGGAATCCGGGAGACTGTTGCAACAGGCTGAGTCTGGGGGAGCGAGAAGGCGGGCCCACGGAAGGGAGGGGAGAGCCGATGGGCGGACAGTGGGGTACACGGGGCTGACCTGCGCCTCCCACCAGGAGGTGTGGTTAAGACTTAGTTCTTACCTGATAGAGCATCAGCTGCTTCCACAGGTCCCTGAACTCCTGGATGCTCACGGTACCAGATGCATTAAGCTGATAGAGGGTTAAGGTCAAAGCTGCCAGGGGAACTGCATTCACACCTCTGGGAGCAGCAGTCGGCCTTCCGCACAGCAGGGTGCAATCTGCGGACAGCCCTGCTCCATGTGGGATGGCCCTGCTTGGCCTCTGCTGGCTTTCAGTCCAGCCCAGTGCTCCCTTGCCACTGCTAAGAAGGGACAGAAGGAACCAGAAACACAGCCACACTGGGAGACATCCAATGACGGCGAGGATGATGGTGATAGCATTCAGTGAGAGGATATTTTGACACAGCCAATGTGATGTGATTTAAGTGAAAAACAGTCACTCTCTTTTTCATTATTGTTAAAACCAACTTCTGGAGGGAGTCTGTCACAGGGCCGCTCTTATATTTAGTCCTTTTATAAAAAGTTAAAAGCTTAATGATTGGCCTTGTAGATCATATCATGTACAAATACCTCTGCCTCAGAGAGACCGGGTCAAAATACTACCACACACACCTCTATTTGAGCCCATCTGGTGGGTCTAGGGCCGAGTTATATGCTTGGCCTACGTTACTTCATTTTCACCTCCTAGGGGAGGTCGGTGTTCACTCCCCCGCCCTGTAATGGATGATAAAATGCAGGCTCAGGGAGTACGCTCCTGTTGAAGTTCATGCAGCCGGTGATAAGGTCAGGACCTCCTCCAATGCCTGCACACCGGCCCACCGCTGCACGCTGCCCTCTGCAACGTTTCTGCAAAGACCGCTTTTGTATTTACAATCCCCTTCCCCCCCACACATACGCTATCCATTCCATGTGCCTCTCTGTACTATGGATAATTAAACAGTGATTAAATCGTCCACTTAGAAAGGCAGAGGGTTTGCTAGAAACAGCACAGGGCTGAGAGCCAGGAAAGCAGGGGCTGTGGCATGCCCCTGAGCTTACTAACTTCTGACTTCCTGCTCTGTAAATGGGAGCAGCCACTGCCTGGTCCCCAGCTGGAACACTTGGGAGTCTGAGGCTCCTGTAACAGCTTCTTGTTACCCGGAGGATTGCTCCCAACCACCACCCTCCAGCGGCCTCATCCTTTCGGCAAATAAGATTCTTGTTATTTGTAGCTAATATTCAACACTCCTTGGATGACAGCACTAAGCACTTTGCCTCGGTTACCCCACGTGCATTCTCCTGCTGATACTACAGAGTAGCTTTTAATAGCATCTCCATGCTGCACAGGAGGGCCTGAAGGCACCAGGAGGCTATGTGACTTGTCTGCGATCACGCGACTAGGAAGCACTTGGGTTGGGATTCAAACCCAGGCAGCCTGGTCCGATGCGAAACTCTCCACCAGCAGCAGCACACCTCCTGCCACAAACCTGAAAGGATACGTCCAGCAGGGCCAGGATCCCCTGGCAGGCGTCCAGGCTGAAGAGAGGCTGGGCACTTCCCAGACCTGCAGAGGGACAGAAAGAGTGTGCATGGGGGTGGCCCTAGGATGGCATGGCCCTTTTCTGAACGGGAAGAGGCCAAGCTGTCTAGGCCACCTGTAGCCTCTAATGGCCGTCATTTATGGGGGGTAGCAGGGAGTAAGAACAAGAGGGCAGTGGAGAGAGAGAAGGCTCCATGGTGGTTCCTGCAGAGCACCATAAACTCTGCAGAGACAACCCGGTTACAGCCCAGCTTTGTCCCCACCATAGGCAGGTGAACGTGGCCCCATGTACCTAGGACATGGGTACCTCACAGAGCCATGGACTCCCAAATCTGAAAGCGAGCTGAGAGATCAATTTGTCCAAGTTCCACCTAAACTGGGGGATCCTTTCCTCAGATGTTTGGTGGACGGTCTCTCGGTTACGGGTGTTTGCTTTTTCACATGGATGAATAGCTCCAATCAGGAGAAATTTATGTTAATTCTAAAGGAACCTTCTGCAAAATTCAGTCCTGAGTCCAAGTTCTGCTTCCAGAAAGGCATAAACTGGCATATGTCTGCTCTTCAACATCTCCCCTCCATGCTAAACGTGGCTTCTAAACACTCTTTGCCTTCTTCTGGACACTGTGATTTGCCATCTTCTCTCTCAATGTGGTACCAAGACCAGAATGTACTCCTTCAGCTGCAGTGTAAAGCAGAAGGGTACAAGGGGGCTATTGCTTCCCAAATTTTCAAGCTGTATTTCCAAAATTATGTTCTGTAGAGAAAGGTTTTGAGTTCAACTGTATTTGAAATATTTTGTATTTATAGACCCTTTTCTCCATTCACCATGCATCTTAGCATGTAATAGGTTATGAGAAGTCAATATTGAAATTTTGTTTTTGTTTAATGCAGAATTTCCCGAGCACAATTGACCACAGAGTCTAACCCCTTTTATTTCATGGAACACTTCCTCAAAACTTCATAGTGTCTAATACTCCTTGGAACGCAATTTCAAAAATACAAATCTAAACATTTCCATTAAATATAGCCGGAGTTTCGATTCGCTTATTTAGCAGCAACTTGAAACTGTGAGCTTGTGTTAAGCTCCAGGTCAACTAAATTAACCAGATACCATTCACATAAACTGCCACAAAAATGAGATCTCTTCTGCCATGAACTTATGCAATCAATTTTTAAGAAATAATGAAATGGCAATTTTTAATTATCATCTTGACTCTGTTTCATCTTTTTGGTTTGGGCATAGCTTGTCGTGAGCATTCTGAATTTCAATTCTGCTATCTATTATATTAACGACTCCTTCCAGCTTGGTGCCATCTGCAAATCTGATAAGCCTACCTCCCATGCCCGCTTCTGAGTCACGGATAAAAGCTGAGCATGTGAAGGGGACCAAGGGTAGAAACCAGGAACTCTCATCTATGATATAGAATTACCCCTCTGGTTTCATATTTATGTAACTCTTGGGAGTGGTAATCAGACTTGTGAATACATCTCATATTGCTCCTTTCCAACCCACATGTCATCATTTACCATCAGATTACCAAGTATTTTGCCCAAAACCACAGTAGTTCTTTGATCTGTTAATCCAAAAATTCTCTCATAGGACTAAATGAAAGCAATTTGTCCACACGTTTTTTTGGAAAATGATTTTGCATACTTGTGCTCAAAACATTTTTAAAAATTGTAAATGTGCTCGAGCTAACTCTTCTAGAGAATTTCCCTCAGATTTATTTTCCGGGGTGTGGGGGGGATTCTTATATTCTATAATTTCTAGAATCTCTCCTTCTGGCTCTTTTATGATACCTGAATTTGGCTTTGAGGAACCATCTGGAAATTATTTCAAGCCCTGCGTTATACAATACCCTGGACTATAATTTGTTTGGGGTTGAAGTCTTGGCTTCATATAAAGGAGAACCAATCACATATGTTAGGTGGCAAATACCCTTTAATTATTTGGTTTATTTTTTTTGTTTTGAAGTTCATTCTCCTCCTTGAAGAAATCATGTTCTTCCCACTTGAAATATACATATAAAAATTTTTCCACAGACTAAGTTTTCTTAATAATTTATCTCAGGCTTCATATGAAGGCACCCACACTGGCCATTTGCAGCCCTCTGAGGGGATGTGCTCCCCTCCTTCAAATTTTTGTAGGTTGGTCAACTAAAATTCAAGTTCATGAGAAAGCTCCCTGGAGGGCTAGTCAACACTTATATTGTATATAAATACAATATTTATATGCCAGCCTGGGTACAGTTCTTCCTCATGGAATTTATATGCCAAGAAAGAAGTACTCAGATAGCCTTCTCAAACTAGCAAATCATCAGAAATCTTTATTTTCACAGCCATATCTCTACACACCCAAACTAAGCAAAGCAAAAGCAAAACAAAACAAACCCCCCTCCAAAAAACAAACAAACTATTTTCCAAGCTGTGTAAATTTCTCTGCTGCTTCCTCAGACCACATGACCCACCCTGGTGTAAGACACAGCTGCTTACGGGACCCTCGTGCAGCAATTCACATGTCCCACCGGGGAAAGAGAGCAGACCCGGAGTTCAGAACAGCTGTGCCCCCTGCGTCCTACAAGATGACTCTGAAATACTCACTTGACCAGGTCATGTGGTTCAGGATCTTCTGCAGCTGCACTGCATTTATTTCTGGATACTGAAGTGGGAGCAGAGTGGCAGGAGAAAATTATCATTACCGAAGGCTCATTAGACGCAGAGGGGCTGCAGGAGAAGAGGGCTGGAAAGTCACTCCTACACCCGCTCAGCACGGGACATACACCACTTCTGGGCAGAGTGAGTGAGCCCAGGTATCGAGTCCAGGGAACCTGAGCAGGACAGGATTTATAGGAAGCAGTGCAATAATGGGGTTTTCCAAACTGGGCTTTATCAAGATGCTTCGGGAGTTGACAAACAATATGGTTTGAATTTTATTCTTAATAAGATATCTTTAGCCAAGGCTCCAAGTTTTAGAGTTTATCAGAAGCAACCCTTTACATTAACATTTAACTTTAAAGGGGCCCTCGAGTGACTCACTTGGTTAAGCATCTGCCTTCGGCTCAGGTCATGATCTCAGGGTCCTGGGATTGAGCCCCACATGGGGCTCCCTGCTCAGTGGGGAGCCTGCTTCTCCCTCTGCTGCCCCTCCTACTTGTGTTCTCCTGCTCTCTCTCAAATAAATCTTTTTTTAAAAAAGATTTTATTTATTTGACAGAAAGACAGCCAGCGAGAGAGGGAACACAGGCAGGGGGAGTGGGAGAGGAAGAAGCAGGCTCCTAGTGGAGGAGCCTGATGTGGGGCTCGATCCCAGGATTCTGGGATCACTCCCTGAGCCAAAGGCAGACACTTAACGACTGAGCCACCCAGGCACCCCATAAATAAAATCTTTTTAAAAAATTAACTTTAAAAAGCATAAATGAAATGTTAAGTATCATCAATGTGAGCTTTTAAAACAGATACATATTCATATCATTTTTATCTGTTTTATATATATTGGGGTTCTCAGTAAGATTCCATTTGATAAAAGGACTGCAACAGAAAATGTTTGGAAACCCCTGGTATGGAGAAAAACATTTATGAACAACACATGTAAAATTCTGACTATCCTCTCTGGCTACATTAGGCAGAATGCCAGGGGTGAATAGAAGACGGGGGCAGGCACATTGTGAATTAAATCCAGAGTGTTACTAACATAAGGAGCTCATGCTCCTCTAGTTTTAATGACATCACTAAGCTGTCAGACGCCAGATTTCTAGTGTATTTCTTGTCCTATTCCTCAACGGATCTAGCATCCTGCAGCCTAGGGACACAGTGGCTTCCAGAGCCCTACCTTGCACCACTGGCCTCCTGATCTGGGTCAGTGCAAGGAAAGGCTGCAAGGGGACCAGGTATGCAGCCCCAGGCCCTCCTCTTCCCTAGTGCTCTCTTCCCAGCCCTATCCCTTCTCTAGATGACCACTCAAGGGGGCTTCCTCCTTGGGCCCCCTCAGACCCCTAGAGCTTGTCATTACTATGCTCTGTGCCCACTGCCAACACGGATTCTAAACTCTATATTCCATTTTCTCAGGGATTAAAGATTAAGGTTGTTTCTCCTACAACTAATAAATGTCGCTTTGAAGAACAGATATGCATTTTATAGGGGCCTTCTGGAGACAATCCACTTCTACTTATGTGTCTAAAAGCTTGAGGACTTGGATAGAAAGTGGCAGTCTGGGGAACAGTAACCTTGTATCACACTTTGTACCCAGGGTCAGGCAGCTGTAAACACATCCTCCATGGAATTCTGTGTTCCTCTTTGTCCCCTGCTTCACCCTCTGCTCGCCACCACACCTGGTCAACTTACCTTCTCGAAGAGTTTTGTGAAGAACTCATCCTGCCCTTCATTTTGGTCCACTATTTCCTAGAGGAACAGACACATGGAAAGACCTTGTTGTTCTCCTGGATGAACAGGTGCTCATGCACACACTAATGTCTCACAACCCCCAGGCCCCGGAAGTCCGTAAGTTAGACCTTGAGCACTGCCTTAAGTTTTCTACCACAGCACTCACACATCCTTTGTTTCTCCACTTCTCACTGCCTTTGGGGGAGTAGCAAACAGCGAAATGGGTAAAAGAAATACCAGGTAGGAAGAAGCAGAAGCAAGTCAATGTGTAACTCATACATCTAGGGCCCTGGGGCGTCCATGACAAGGACCTGACCAGAAGGGCAGTCCTCCTGGTGCAAAAGCAGCAGGGCCTAGGGGCTATCAGGGCGCAGGAGAGAAGGTAGTATGGGTGCCACAGAGGAGGGTCCTCAGGATCTACAGACTTCTTCCCCCAGCGCCTGAACATGGGGGGAGAAGCCCACCATCCTGGCTTCGGAAACAGGCCCAGCACGTGGAATGCCACCTGCCCACGCACCTTAGAGAAGACAGCGCTGGCGCCGCAGCCAACTTCACTGAGGGAGAACAAAAGGCAGAATTACTTCGTGGGCACATCTTGGCCAATATTCTTCCCCTGGAACACACTTTCCAAGTCCCTTAGCTGACGTGCCACGTGGGCTCGCCCAGCTCTCGCGCCTTTCCCCCCACTTCTCCTTGCACTGGGCAGTCCAGCCACGTGGCCCCGCACACTGCTTGTCCCTCCCATGTGCCCGGGGCTGTTGCTCCTGTGCACGCCCAGCTCGCCTTGCACTGTCCCCACCCACACCGAACCGCTCCTACTCATATATGTGACTTGGCACTGCTAGACTGTGAGGCTCGAGGTCAGGTCAGACTACATAGGGACGAACCACGAAATAAAAAAGAAAGAGAACTGGATTCTAAGCATTGGAGGGCTGTCATGTCAAAACAATCATAAGCAGCAGAAGCTGGGCTGGGATGTGTGTCTATTGATTCACTCGCACACGCTTACGGCATCTGAGCCTACTCATTGATGACAACCTCCTCTCGTGTGCACAACCCCATGCATCTCCTAGAAATTAACAGCTCCCCGAAGCCACCCCTGCTGCCCCCAGGACTGTGGGAAGTTGGCTCAGATGCTCCTCCTCGATGTTCTGCTAACACCCTGTGTAGATAAATGCTTGCGCTGAACACAGTATAGCATAAATCCTTGCTCATACGTCTCTGTCCTTTCCAGGCCTTGAGCTTTCAGAGCACAGGGGCCAGGTCTGTTCTAGCTTTTTCTCTCACATGTCTAGCAGACTGTTCATTTCTTAGGAGGTGGGGAGAAAGAGGGGAAGGGTGCTCTCCACGCAGGGAGCTCCCTGCTCTCCCTACTCCTCTCCTGTGTTGGCCATACAGACCCCGTCCTCTGCCATTTTCACCTCCTCCTCCATACCTCCCCTCCCAACCTCCAGGGGAGTCCTGTGCCCTTACTGGAAGATGTGCTTCCTGGAGAAGACTCTCAGGAGAAACTCCGACTCCTGGCCGGCCTCCGAGGTACAGGGCACGACGAGGTACGTCCCCGGCTCCAGCTGCAGCTCCTGACTCACTTCTTTCTCTGTGAGAAATGCTTCAGGCCAACTTAGCGGGGCATTTTTCCAGAAGAACTCAGGAGGCAGTCTCCTCTGGTCACCATAGTACTGTGGGTGGAGGATGGAAGAGCCCCAGTTAAGGTGATACCCAGGGCTTGTGGCCAGCCCTGGGGCCCTTGGCCAGGAGACAAGATGAAGGTGGTCTCTGATTAGCCAAACCCAACCTGCTCCAGTGGAGGGATAAAGGGGTGAGGAGTGGAGAGGAAGAAACACAACGTGTCAGGAACGGGCACCATAGCTGGAATCCTATGTGGGGCTGAGCAAACACATGTCAATTCATGTAACCTTACATTAAAAACAACATCGTATACAAATGACGTGAGAAATGTCACTGTGTCTGCACTTTCCATTTTACGGCTGAGGGTCTGACGCTCAGACAAGTTAGGTCATGTGTCCAGGGTCACCTAGCTGGTAAGAGTCCCAGCCAGGGTTGGAATTCAGGGCAGCTGAGCTCCAAAGTCCATGTTCTTCACACTCCCTGATGCTTCCTCCATGTATGTGATGCAATTTCAAAGTTGATTATGACGTGACTATGGTCACAGATACGGGTGGACCAGCAAATATCTCCCCACCTACATTAAAACAGCTGTGTACAGATAAACTGGACACTCTACATCATCTCAGTGAAAGGGAAAGAGAAATGGACCAAAGCTCAGAAGACCTCCTTTATTTCCCTATCTTTCCCTATCTTCTCTCTCGCTGCTTCTTCCCTTTGCTCTCACTCAAGGGTTGTGGAGGACCGTATGCTGCTTCTCCATTCCAGTTTATATACAGATGACAAAGACGTGACCCATCCACATAAAAAACATTTCACAGGTCCCACCCAAGGCTAAGGAAACAAAATGTAACTCCTGATGATGTATGCTTTCTTTTATCAGACAATGAGAACTAGAGAATCATCCTATTGCCATTTTTGCCTTGGCTACTAGGAATCTCAGAACTAAATTTTATGATCAGCCATATTAGCTGTCCTAGGTTTAGTGTTCCTGATAGACTCAACTGCTTACCTTATCCATATATGACTTTTTTCTTGCCTTTTAAATTTTTAACTGGCTTATAGTTTTGTTCTGTTTGCAAGTTTATAGTAGGCTGACCCAAACTTTACTTAGAAATATGCATGATGTAAATAACTTTTAAAAAAAATTATAGGCAACTTTCGGAGCCCTCAGTGTTCCTACAGGAGGAAAAAAAAACAAAACTGACCCAAGATACCCAGTGCAGAAATGGTTTCTTTTACAAAAACCCTTTTACTCGATTCAGTCTAATCTGAGAAAATTAAGTTTCCCATTCCTGTTTGCTTTGGGAAACAAAATAATAGCTGGCACGCTTGCAAAGACTGGGATCCCTCCAACCTTCTCAACTGCTCCCTCTAGGCTCCCACCGCACGTGACATCCACACTTGTTCTTGTCCACTGCCTGTGTTTCTGTCCCATTTTCCCAAGCCTTTGTCCCTTGTCCCCAAGGAGGTGGGCTGAATGGTCTCCTGATGTCCCATATGTTGCAGATCTGTTTTACGATGGGCTTCATAACTAAGGCAAGACTGTGATTTACTGTTCTTCTGACACTGGGAAGGTCATCAATATCAGTGCTAGGTATTTACACAAGGATTTAATAAATTCTAAAACGTTTTGGGTCTACACCAGGCTCACAGACCGCCCCACAGAGGCAGAAGGATTTCTCTGGGTCCTTGGGTAAAAGGAACGGCAAGCGCTCGGCACTTCGGCACTGTTGGCCGGACATCCTCACAGCTCCGTACACAAGGCTGCTACGGTCAAGCTGAACCTCACATGTGACATCACTCCAAACCAGGGCCAGCTGGCCAAGTGTGGCACTCACCTTGCTCAGCTGAAAAACAGAAAAGAGAGAGGCCTCATTAGGTAAGGAACACAACTCTTCCACAAGCACAAACTAACAGGGGCTGATATGTAAGAAGTCTCCCCCGAGGGGCCCCCTTCTCTCCCATAAGACTTGCTGTTCTAGTCAGTGACATTTTAATCCATCATCAGGAATTCTGGAAAAGGGTGAGGGAAGGCAACCTTGACTTTCTGAGAGAGGAAAAGAACAGCGGTATTGATTATAGGAACTGTGTGCCGGGCACCATGGGGAGCACTGGCACGCCATGTCCTTCTGGTTTACCCTTTGCCTAAATATCAGTGTCCCTACTTTACAGACGAAGAAGATGCTTAAGTGGCAGCAGGTGGCGTGTTCTAGATCACATGTTCCTAAGGGATGGAGCCAAGGTCACCCAGGTCTGCATGTAGACAGAGGCAGATGGTGAAGAGGACAGGACACAGGAAGGAAGGGTGCCCGGCGGCGGGAGATGTCCCACGCGGCCGCAGCCCCAGAGGCCCACTCACCCTGAAGAGGTAGAAGCCAATGGCGTGGTGAGGCTTCCGGTTACGGTGCCTGTGCCTGGGCTTCTGGAGCAGGGACACCAGCACGCTGCAGGGCATCGGGGACCTCCTGCCCTCCTGAGGGCTCCAGACTGACAGCAGAAACTGTGGGTTCTTCCAGAATGTGTCTGGAGGGGAACACAGTGCGGTGAGCCACACTCCCGGGTCCCTTAGCATCACGCTCCCACAGACCCAGGGCAGCTGCCCTGAGATGCCCACTCAGAAGTCCATCTGGACAGAGTGGGGTTCTCAGCCTCCTCTCTTTAACCCCCCCACCCCACCCCTGCCACCCCATGTTCTACAGACACACAGACTGAGAGCTCGTCTCGTCACTATAGCCCCTTCGCACACCACGGTTCCTGGCACAGACTTTGTGCCCCATGAACACTGACTGTCTGAAGAAGGGACTGTATTAACTAACTGAGGAGACCAGGTCCATGATCCCGGGGAGATCTGCATTTTAACAGGGACCAAGCCTTAGCTTAAGGGCAACTGCAGCCTGGGGGGGGGGGGGCGGGGCTCTGTTGCAAGAGGGGGAAGCCAGAGCCAAGGGCACCTGGCCCACTGAGATCATACCCCTCAGGCCTTTCCTTCCAAAGAGAGGGCTCAGCACCTCCATCGTGGAGACAGGGACACAGTGACCAAGTCTCTCCATTTTGAGAATTCAGACATGTTTGTCTCCTCTAACTGCTGAGCTGGGAATCCTTGATTTTGTTTCACCACCAACCTCCAGGCAAGGAGGGCCTGATACACCTGACAAAATTACTATTTCAAGCCTGCCTTTAAGGGGTGGTTATTTCAGGTTGGAAATGACCTTGTCCTAAAACAAGGGGGTTTGACACCCCCCTCCCATGCATGTGTGCCTGTGGCTTCCCAGGGCTGAGGAGGACACAGCCCAGGGGCAGAGCCCTCGGCTCAACCATCCACACCCCTCACGCTCAGCCAGATGCCCCGTGCAGGGAGCAGGCCCCCCACCACCCAGTGGCCGCGCCCGTATCCCCGCCCTCACTGGTAAAGCTGCCACTCTAGCCCCAAGAGCCCCAGCTCCTGTGCACGTGCTTACCTCGGGGCGACTTCATCCGGCCACCAGCCGTGCTCCCCTTCTCCCATTTCCCCTCCCGCATGGTGCATGCCCACTTCTGGCCCACCTCCTGACTCAGCAGGCCTGGGGTCAGTTTACAGATGACCAGAAGCATGAAATGTGCTTTAAAGTCCCTCAGTGTCATCCTGTGGAGAGGAAGGGGTCACAGTCCAATGTTAACTCATCAGGACCAAAGTGGGGCTGGAATCAAGCAGCCCCACCAGCCCCACCAGCCCCAGCCCCATGACCTCGCCCTTCTGTCCAGCTGAGCCGGCCTGGGACACAGGAGAGCGGCGTTGGCTAGATTGGTGTGAGGGTGCATCAGGGGAGGTGGGCCATCGAGAAACCACCCCCCACCTCCAGCCCATCGCTGGAAGCAGCCTGCTGCAATGTGTGCCTGGGGGAAGTGTTCTTGCTTTGCTGATGGCGGTGATAAAGCTGAATTGAGACATTCCTAGCTAGCCAGCTGAGAGATAAATATCCAATAATAATTGTGCAAGTCGGTTCTCAGCTGTTCATTGATGAAAGTCTTAGCCCCTTCTCACTAACTTTGCGACCCAAGGGCAGGCTATCTGCCCCGGCTGATGCTCAGTTTACTTCTCTGTACGAGGGAAATGAATAGTAGTTGCAGGGCTGTTGAGTTCAGTGACCGCTTCCAAAGAGAGAGGGGTCGCAGCAGTCTAAAAAGAGTGCAGGGTGGGGGAAGAGGGGCCCATGGGAACAAGGGTGGAAGGTGGAAGTTAATAGTAAGGGCCAAAAGCGAAGGGAAAAGGGAGCAGATGGGGCTCGCCTCAGACACCCAGGAAAAGCTTCAGCTCAAGGCCTCTTGGTGGCTTTTCATAAAAGAGGGTGAGCGGCTTTGGGGTGGGTGGGAGTGGTGCCACGGTGCTCTGAGGTGGCTTATAGTTGTAGTGCCTTCTTTCCTCATCTCCCTTTCAGGCCAAGAAAGACAAAACCTTGGGCTTGAGTGTTTTGAGTGACAGTGACAAGAGACAGGATGGAAGTCAGGGAGAAGAAGGTGGCTACCCCCATGTTCTGCACTGAGCGCCCACCGAGCGCCATGCCAGTGGCCACTGCTCTTATCATAGGGGCCATGGCTGTTTAACGGGTCTTTGTGATCTCTGCACACGCGGTGCCGAGCATACGTGTGGCACCCAGTAAATATTTGCAGGCTGGGTGTCCAAATGTAAGCCAGGGCATTTGTCCCAAGTCCCCAGGTCAGATACCAGAATTCTCCATCATCACTTTTTCTCAGCAGTAGAATCTTCTCCTTGGGGCTCAGTAGCTCCCACGTACTTGAGCTGAAAACAGAAAAGGGGTGTTTCCATGGGGAACGAAGGAGTGTGGAGGACGTGGGGGAAATGCGCTAGGAAATGCTCAAGGGTATCATTATTTCTCTCCTCTTCGTGCGGCTTGGCAAACAACTTAATCTCACACCCCGTCTTCTAAAAACGACATGTAACGAACTCATCCCTCACTGGGCTCCAAGCTCTGGGCCAGGCCCTTCACATACTTTATTTCACCTTAGACTAATAACAATTTTGCAAGGTAGGGATTTTTGTTGCCATTTCAGAGATTGGGAAACAGAGGTTAAAAGAGATTAAGTCACTTTCCCGAAGTTACAAAGTTATGAAATGTCCGAGCGCATTGGAACCTATGTTGGTACTATGTATTTTCAAAACCCTTCATTTTGAACTTCTGTGCCTGACCATGAGGGAATAAGGCTTTCCTGCATTACTTTCCCACCATAAACAACTAAAAATGGGACAAAATATAAAAAACAACTATTTTCAGACATTAGAGAGCAGACAGCACAGGGTTATGACCTGGGGGGTGGGGAGTAAATGAGGTGAGCCCTCACGTCGCCCAGACTCCTGCCCAAAACTAAGTCCCTGGAAGGTGACACAGGGAATCACATTCTGATCTGAGCAGAGCTCCCGGAGGTCACGACATGGAACCAGGAGGTCGGGGCCAAACCAGATTCGTGTACCTCTCGGGCCCAAGAGCACACTGAACCTGCCCAGGAAAGGACATTGGATTCAACTCCAAAGACCTTAAGTAATTCATTTACTAAGCATCAGTTTCTTCATCAGTAAAATGGGGATAAAACTCCCTACCTTATAAGAGCACTGTTCAGAGGATTAGAGATAATAAATATTCAAAGTGCTTGAAGGAAATACACCAGACTACACATAAGGGGGGGTTCTCTGCACATTCGAAGTCAAGGTAATTTTTACTTTTAAATAAATAAGGGCAGGAAAAAAAAATCAAAGTGCTTAGCACAGTGCTGGCAAGCTCTCAATAAACATTAGCTCAATTATTATAATGAATGAGGAAACCATCTATATGTCATTAAGCATCTCATAAACGCTAGCAGTTGACCTTCACAATCGGAACGCTCTCCCCATCCAGCTGGAGACCAAAGAACGCTTTTGAATTTGTGTGCGGATGGCAGCCTCCTTCGCAGCCTTGCCCTCCCCGTCCTCACCCCTGCCAGCCCGTCCCGGGCGTTCACCTGTCACTCCAGTCTCCTTTCCATTCCACTTTGCCCCAGGGGTTCCGCAGCTTGACGAGATATTCTGGTCCATGTTTGCAGGTCACCTGCACAAAATGAGAAGCAATTTAGGGGGCCGGGCTGAGCGCCAAATGCAAATGTTGCAGATAGCTGGGTGAGATCCGTGCCTGCCAGATGGGACCTTGAAGTGGAAGACCAAAGGCCCTGAGCGTGGGGAGAAGAGAAAGCGGCTCTGCCTCTCACGAGCTGCTGAGACCGAGCACAAGGGACTTACCTCTCTGGGTCTGCGTCCTCATCTGTCAAGCAAAGCTAATAGCGTCGTTGGCTGTAATGGGTTGAATGGTGGCCCCCCAAAGACAGATCTACCCAAAATCTGTCAGTGGGATCCTATTTACTTATTTTTAAAGATTTATTTATTTATTTCAGTGACAGAGAGAGAGTACAGAGGGGAGGCGCAGAGGGAGCGGCAGAGAGAAACTCAAGCCAACTCCATGCTGAGCACAGAGCCCAACGCGGGGCTCAATCCCATGACCCTGAGATCACGACCTGAGCTGAAACCATCTGTGCCACCCAACTGCCCCTGTGTGATGCTGTTTATTAAAAGGGTCTTTGCAGATATAATAAAATTAAGGAAGTTGAGATGAAATCACGCTGGAGGGGAGCCGGGGTGGTTGAGTCCATTAAGTGTCTGCCTTCGGCTCAGGTCCTGGGATAGAGCCCTGTGGCCCAGCTCCCTGCTCAGCGGGGGGCCTGCTTCTCCCTCTGCCTCTGCCGCACCCCACCCCACCCCACCCCCCGTTTATATTCTCTGGCTCACTCTCTGCTCTCTCTCAAATAAATAAATAAAATCTCTAAAAAAAAGAAAAGAAAGAAAAGAAATCACCCTGGATTAGGGTGGGTCCTAAACCCAGTGACAGAGAAGGTAAAGGAAGTGGGAGAAGACACATAGCAGAAGGTCATATGGAGATGGAGGGAGAGACTGGAGCTCTCCATCCCAAGCTAAGGAACGCTGGGAGCCACCATAAGCTGGAAGAGGCGAGGAAGGATCCCCCCTAGAGCCTGCAGAGGCCTTCATGACAGCTTGAGTTCAGACCTCTGGCCGCCAGAAATGTGAGAGAATGAATTTCTGTTGTCTGAAGCCTCTCAACTTGTGGTAATGTGTTCTGGCAACCCCAGGACGCTAACATACCACCTCACTGGGTTCTTGTGAGGATTGAGTTAACATTTGTGAAGCAGTTGGAACACGGCTTAACACATAGTTAAGTGCTAAATTTTGCTAATTGTGTTAAATAAATATACAACAAAATATGGACATAAACATATAATTTTAAATATTAATAAAATCTTAATTTGTTAAAGAAATATGAAAATACATGAAAAGCTCTCGGCACACACAAGAACATGACTGATACAGATCTGGGAGGAGGAGGAAGACAGGTGGGAGCTGAGTTCAAGAAATTTCAAACAGTAAAAGGGAATTGGAGGACGTGGGGACATCAGACTCTACAAGATGGAACGTGCAGATTTCTCACCTACATGCTTTTCCATGCAGCCCCGTCCACCAGGAGTGCCACTTTCTCTCAGACAAATCTACTGACCTTTCCGGGGCCAGCTCAATGCCACCTCCTCTATGAAGCCTTTCCTGACTTTCCCCAAGCCAACCAGGCAAATGTCTTCTTTCTTACCTCTGAGCCCCTAAAGCCTTTCATATTCTTTCTTCCCTTCACTTTCTACTTTGTTTCCTTCCCACTTTTATGTATGGTTTGTCTCCATCCCTGACCGTGAGCTCTGTGTATACAGGGTCCCTGTCTGATGCATCTTTCCCTCAATGCTTAGCATAACTCAAAAGAACAGCCATGGAAAGAACCAGGAAGACTGATGAAAAGCAGTGTGTGAGAAAGAAGTGGGAATTTGGGTGGGAAGCCCCAGACATGAAGGTCATCAGCAGCAGCCCAAGCGAAGGGGGCCTCAAGGAAGGGCAGTGAGGCCCAGCAGGGCTGGATGGCTGATTGGCAGGGCTGCCCCCGGGCAGGAGGGGCTGGGATGGTGCCCTGCAGGTGGCCCGGATCACTCCAGAACACAGGTGCAGGGAGCCCACCCCCTTCTGTGGCAGGCCTCATAAAACCCGGTGAAGAATTTGCCCCCTAGAGTGGGCACAGCTAGTAATGCTCACCAAAGCCTTGGTGAGAAGCCCTGGGAGAGAAGGGGGAGCCCAAAGGGGCTGGTTCCACCCACCTTCCTGATTCCTGTGAGGGTATAAGCATGGCCGCCCACCAGCCCGTTCTCCAGCACCCTCTCCTTCTGTGGAGACAAGAGAGCTCCTGTCAGCCTGCTGCTCTGCACAGCGTATGTGGGGGGTGGGGGGTGGTGGGGGGCATGAGGACCTGTGGGGCTGGAGCAAGGGCTTATGGGGAGGGCTGGGAGAGACCCATACTGTGTCCTCACAGTTGTCAAAGCTCTCCAGCACCCACAGTCTCATTGGAGCCTCTAAGTCAGGATGCCATTCTGCCATGATTCCCGTCCCCCTGGACAGAAGACGAGCTCAGATTTGGAGCTCTTAAGCCATCATGTGGGGTGACATGGTGGGTGCCTGCAGAGGGAGGGCTGAACCCAGGGCTCCTGACTCTACTTCCACGTTCTTGGTTGTGACTAAATTAGGCAGTAGAGACCAGTTGTGCTGGCAAACACCTTGCACCTGGTTGACACTTAGTCACTGTGAGCTCGCTTGTCTGCACACCTTCTGCATGTGACTGTGGCCTCGCCTGCCCTGAGGGCTCAGCTTGGCTGCTCTGGTTTGAACATCAGGACTCTAGGAGTAAGAGCTGGGTGGGGGTCTTGGGGCCCACACTGAGGTGAGAACAGAAGCTGGTGGATGAAGGGGATGGGAGCAGGAGAGGACACTCCGCCAGCACACAGCCTAGTCGCACCCCCGAGTGGGTCTGGCAGCCAATGAGGGTTCTGCTGTAGGTGGCTCGGGTTAGGATATCCCACAGGTTGCCGGGGGCTTCTCCCGGATTGATGGTCATCGTCACCCCTCCAGTGAAGTCCACGAGTGCTTCAGACACCTGCCCACACTGCAAGTCTTCGTAGGAACCAGAGAGCCTGCCCAGGGAAGGAGTACATATGGGAGTAAAAGGGAAGGGGCATTTATACTGTAGCCTGGGATGGTCCAAATGAGTCTAGTGAACCCCCTGCTTGGTTTTTCCCTGGGCACGTGCGTGCTACTCCTTTCTTTCATCCCGGGGCAAAGGAGAAAATGTACACTCTGAGTCCCTATCCTTGTTAAACAACTCCACCCATTAGGGAAAAGCAAAATTCCCAAATGCTTGTTCAGATGGGGTAAACTCAGTACCTAAGAGATTCTGAATACATCTCTCCTATATTCACTGAGCCATGCCTCAGTGTCTCACTTCATAATATTTACCTGCCTCCTCTTGCACTTGCCCAGCATTGATGAGAGGGAGACAGAAAGACAGAGACGGGGAAAGGGAAGGGGAAGGGAAAGGGAAAGGGAAGGGAAAAGATTTCTGGTGGTTGTCTTACTTAGCATAGGCCTTTTCCAGAAGAGCTCCCCAGAACAAGTTTTTGTAGGTGGAAGAGACAAACACCAGCTGGCCAGCTGCATTCACAGGAAGTCGGTCATCTATCACCACAGGCACCCACTTCCCAAAGTGCCAGAACTAGAAGGAGAAAGTCCCCACTGGTGAGTGAAGATTTCCGTGGAAGATGGTCAGCCCAGGAGACAAAGACACGACTCTTCCAAGAACCCTCTTTCCTATAGCTTCCTCCAGGCTGGGGCCCCAGGAGCTTACTCACCCAGAACTGGAAAATGCCGGCATATTTCTCAGTGAAATTCTGATTCAGGGGGACAACACGGCTCAGGATGTCCTGGTGCAAAGTCAGGGCTTGCAAAGCAGCCAAGAACCAGCAGTCACCTAAGCCAGAGAGCACATAGCGCCCGCGTGGGTGTACTGCCTGCATTCCACAGGTGTCTGCATGAATCTGTTGAAGACTTCTTACATGCAAGAAATGCCTAGTCCCAACTGCTTTCCTCTCTGGGCTTGTAGCCTAGTTCCGCAGCAGGGAAAGATACACTGAGGAGGAAGACTGTGAGTGCGCAGAAGGCAGGGAGGAGCCTTGGCTGGAATCTCAACTTGACATCAGGAGTTGAGCCAAAGTCCTGGACCAGCTTTTGGCTTCCTGAATGCCACATCTTCAGGAACTTGGACCAAACACAACCACATTTTTCTAAAGTCCTGCCTCTGTAACTGATGTATGCTCTTCTGGGAAAGCCTCAACCCTTCCGGGTTCCCTTTCCCCATCTGTGAAACAGGTATCACTACATTGGCGCCTTCCCTTTGTGGTCAAGGGTTTTCTCTTTTCGCCTAGAAAGAAAGTCGGGATGAGGACAGGCTTGCTTGGACTCTATCTGGGGCATCTGGTGACTAATGGGCCTAAAAGGACCCATCATGGGGACCAGGGCAGAGTGAGCACGTTCTCCCAAAACAAAACCTAGACCTGCGAACATAATGAGGATTGTCCTAGGGCAAGTTTTGGCATTCCCATACATCCTCAGAGGACCAGCTGTTATCATTTTCCTGGCAAAGGACACAGACTTCAAGGTGGGGTTCAGGGTGGCCATTTCCCCCACTGGTATCTCTCAATTCCCCTCTTTCCCACCCCACTCAGCCTTGGCTGGGCCGGGCTCACAGCTGCCAGGTCTGTGTGTCCAGGGGCTGAACAGACTTACCTACCACTCCCTGGCACAGGTCTGGCCTTTTGGCGTTGGCAGAATAGAACTGGGGATTGCTGTGTAGCTCCTGGGGAGACAGACGGAATTGTCCTTTTGACCAAGAAGAAGCTCCTTGAGCTACAGAGACCATAGTTTCTCACACCCCAAGACTGGACTTACAGGGACATAGATATAGAATATATGTGAAATCAGGGCTGGCCCAGACAATCTGGCAAACAGATTCAGCCCGTTGCATTTCTTGTTCCTTCTTGCAGCACACGTAAGCCAGAGTCCAGAAGAACTCTGTGTGGATACTGAGAAATAGCACTTGTACCAAAATGCCTTTGCTTGGAGTTTCTGTTAAAATGGAAGTATGTCTTTTAAAGGGTGTTCGTATTTTTCCTAGAGATCTTCCTGTTGTCCTTATTCTCCTCCTACTCCCCCTTCCCACCCCGCCCTCCCCCCCAACATAGAGGCCTCTTTGCCTTTCCATGCTGAGATGCGGGTGGGGTGGCAGTGGGAGGTGGGGCGGGTGGTCTCTGCTCCACGGTGAGCACTGAAGCCCCCATGTCCTGCACAGGCACAGCTCGCCCAAGGTCAGGTGTGTGACAGACTCTACGTCAGCAGTGCCCGAATTTTCTGGGCAAAGCGGAATCTTGGCTGCTATCCAGCCTGGGAGGCCCACTTGGGAATTTTGCACCCAGAGGAGACTTAGTCTGGGGCCGTATGGGGAAGGCTGAACAGGGCCCAGAAGGGCAGAGAATCGACAGCACAGGCTGACTCCACTTTGTTCACTAGCCGTGTTTGGGAAATCTATCGTGTAAATCAATTTGGCAGGGGCTGGATTGCTTTTGAACACATTAAGTTGCCTTTAAAAGGAATTGTCAAAGCACTTTAAAAAGTGAAGAACATTGTTGTAAAGTGATTAATCGCGTCTTAATTTATGTGTTCCATGGGCCTGATGTGGGGGTTAGGAGTGAAGGTATGTGAGACTGTGTCTCCCTGGCTGATGGCATCCGTGGCGGCTCAGGACACCCTGCCACCTTGGAGGGGGCCCAGCAGTACTTCGGCTGCAGCTGCCCAGCATATTTCTGGGTAGGGGCTGAGGGAGACCACATCTCAGACCCCTCTCCGTGCCACCCCTGGTTTTCTCCATCTGGAGAATGGGAATATGGGCACTCACCCATTGCCCTCACGTGGGGATCACTGGCAGTGAGTAAAACCTGGCATCTGGAACACCTCCCAAGGAAGGTTCTGGGTTGACCCGTGTGTGTGTCTTGGGGAAGTACCCTCCTCCCTTACCGGAGGCCTTCTCCACCGCAGGCCGGGCGGCAGCTTCCGCAGCAAGGGCCCGCTGCCCACCGAGCGCAGGCTGGCTGGAAAGCTCTCATCTTCAAAGAGGCGGCCTTCCATCAGGCACCTTTCCCTCAGGGCCTCATAGTCCTGCCTGGGGAGCTGCGAGGAGCCCCCCAATGAGTTCTTCCGCCCCAGCTTCCATCTGCCTCGGAAAGGCAGCCACAGAGACATAGCCAAGGGGATCTTCCTGGATGGTCTCTGTTGCTCCTGGAATGGAGAGCCCATGTTCACTTTCCTTGATGCCTGTCGACACTGTGCCATTCCCCCAGGGAGCAGGAGGAGGATGGAGACGTGAGACGGACTGCAGCCCCTGGTCCGATTCTCAGCCTAGACACCGGGCGTCCTTGAGCACTTGTTCCAGGGCTGGGGTTCTGACGGGGGTTCTGGGCTCCCACGGCCGAGGCCGAGGGAAAGGAGGGGTCTCTCCAACGTCAGGGCTGCGTCCTGGGCCCCTGAGCATGCCAGTGTCACAGGGACACTTTTGCTCGGGTGGGGGATGGGGAGAGCAGCACAGAGCTAAAGCTTAGTTCGTTGGGCTTGAGGGTCCCTGTGCCAGACAAGGAAGGAGCAGTGGCTGCCCCTTCTGTCCTCCCTCGCAGGACCTACCTGTGTCACCCCCAAGCTCACACGTGTCCTTTCACCTGCTCTGACGTCCTCCTCTGTCTTCCCTGCAAAACATGGAAAGTCTCTCACTTTCCTCTTTCTACATAGTCTTCAAATTAACTCCTTCCTTACAGACATTTTCGGCAATGTAAAAAAAAAATCACATACATATTATGCTGAATACTGAGAGTTGTCTGTACCTACCCATTCCCTTCTTCACTTTATTAATAGGATCCCAGTTTTGATCACTCAATAAAACTTGGTTTCCCAGAGCTTCTTGCAGGACAGGTTGGCCAATGAGAGGAAGGTGGCAGTCTACCAGGTGGGGCTTTTGGAAAAGCTGCAACTTTCCCAATTTTCCCAGTTGACACCACTTTTGACTTTCCCCCTTCCCATTCCTGGAAAGCAGATCCAACACCTAGAGAGGGACCACTAGGAAAACCCACGTGCTAGAAGGAGTCTGGGTCTTGATGACTTCCTTGAACGAATGACCCAGCCTGGGTGGTCTGCCTCTAGACTCATTACATGAGAAGGATAAACCGTCTGCTTCCTGAAGCCATGGTAGTGGCCAGACCCGGCAGTGTTCTCTGTTGGCCAGTGTTAAGGGACTCTGTTACAGGCTACCACAGCCCTCTCAAGTGATACTCTATGGTATGTAAAAGTTTACATACACTTTTGGGAGAACAATGGATCCTTCTTCTGAAACGCATCAACAAGCTTCACATTAAAAGCTCTGCCAGCCAGTTGGACCCCACCAACCCTAATATAGCATATCCTTATATCTCCTATGCCTGTTTTTGTGTAGTAGTGATTCATTAAGTCAATGACTTTATGGCCTCTATGATTTGCACTCCCATCTACTTAGAATCTGAAAATGTCAGTTAAAAGATGCCTTAGAATTCACCAAATCCAGTATTTCCCCAAAATTATTTTAACAGTGGAGTTCCTTCTTCAAATGAAATCCTATAAAAACTCAAGAGTAGAAGCTTGAGTTTGTAGGTTGGACCCCAGTGCAGCTTTGCAAGGTTTCTCATTTTATGGTTTGAAAACCACCCATTTTATCTAGCCCCTCTCATTTTTCAAGTGTTAAAACCGAAACCCATTCATTCATTGGCTCACCAAAAGTTTTATTGGGAATTTGTCATCTGTCTGACTTGAGCTAAGTACCATTCATCAGAGACAGTCCCCATCCTCATGGCTTTTCCAGCCTAGTGGGGGTCAGGTGATCTTCCCAAGGCTCCCCGGGGAAATTTCATCAGAGCCTGATCCAGAGCCCAGGGCCCTGATTCCCATAACAGTGCTCAGCCCTCCATGCCAACAGCTCCCATTTGTGGCAGTACAGTGCTTGGGACAGACTGTGTATGCACTGAACGCAGCCTGCAAACAAGCCTGTGCCAAGTATGAGTACTCCCTCCCAGCTGTCCGAGTGATCTGAGGGGCCTCTTCACTCATCAAGATCCTGCCTATCCTCCAAAGTCCAACTTCACCCCTCCACCAGGAAGACTTCCTTGTGCATCTGGTCTTCACTGAATTCCCCCCGTCCTGTCTACTGACCCACTGTCTACCACCCAGGACACCCTACCGCCTTCTAATTGGTGCTTCTCAAATTATCACTAGTGAAGCACCTGTATTCTTTTCTTTTCAGCTTGTCACAGAAATTAAAGAAAATAAATTAATAGAAAAAATAAATTAAAAAAGATACAGAATATACAAGCCCTCCTTTAAAAAATTTTTTTCAGATTCAACGGAAATAAAATTATTTGATCAATTACTGTAAAATAAGTTTCTGAACATTTACCTTTGGGTTTGTATTTAGCCTGCCATGCACTGCCGGTGATCAGTTCATGAATGGTCTTGTTCTTGAGACCCATTGCGGGCTCCGCTCTGAGTGATTCACACACGGAAACCTCCTGGGCCTGACACCCGTTTTTCCCCCAGGGATTAACACCTGTGGAATGCTGTTTGTCTCACACCCTTACCTCTCTCTGACGTGAGGGCAGTCGGATTCCCGGCTGTTCTTACTCGTCACAAGTGCACGCACACTTCCTGGGGACGACCCGGCACTCTCCTAACCTGGGTCACAGGGATCCAAACGCTATTACTGGGCTCTTGTGCTTTCCCCCGACTTTCTTCCCAATATAGACTATCAAGCAATGCTTCCTCCCTAACTCCTTCAACCACATTTACACCTGCAAACAAACAAGGCCACATAGAGGCTATCTTACATTTTCGCCCCTTCAAGCCTGAACAGCAATCCTTCACAGCTTGCGATGCGACCAATAATAGCAGTTCCCTTGGCTTCAGAACCAGACCCAGGCTCACGCCCTCCCTCCTGAGGCCTGGGTCACACCCGGATGTCTCTCCATGCCTGAAAACACTGCCTCTCAGGATGAATCTTGGTGCCTTGTCGGGCTCAGAGGACAAAACGCCTATCACAAGATGCTTTCTCCCTCCAAATTTCAGAACGAGGCCAAATACATGAGTATCTTGTCTTTAAATAAGTATTCCTAAGGCACCTGGAGGAGAGTCTGGAGCCGGATGTGGGCTGTTGGCAGGCCTTACGTGCCTTCTGTACGTTACAAACTGTGGCTGAATCGGGCTCTTTCTCGGAGGGCCACAGCGCTCTGCAAAGGGCCGGGTGTATCTTGGTTGTATTTGGAAACTCATTTTAGCTCTCGCGAGTAAACAGTGTCAGATCAGGCGCATACATAAGACTATGCAAATGAATAAGGAAAAGCCGATGGAGGCACGTGATATTGGAGTGTGCAGCCTGAAGACACACTGCCCGAGCCCCAGCGTCCTTTCCTTGCCTCCCCTGAGAGGGTTAGACTACTCTGGCACGTTCTCCGTGTCAGGATTCATTTGTGCTCAGCAAATAAGTGGTCAGAGCCTCCGTTGCACTTTTCTCCATCGGCTCGACACGCCTTCTCTATAGACGCTGGGTGCCAGGGGGGGCTCTGTGATGGTGAGGGATGTCCCTGGGGCTCCTAATCCAGAGGGGGCCGTTTGGGGCTCGCTGGCTGGTGAGCACTGAGGGACACTGCCAGGTGAGACACCTGAGTGCTCCACGCCTGGGGTCCCTGCCCAGGGTTAAATCACACGTGTGCTGAGCACTACCACGTGCCAGACACCGTACCCATGCTAAACACACGCACATAAGGGTAGAGTTGGGGCTCTGGAAAGGAAACAAAAGAAGTAAGTACCACATTCTCATTCGCAGGTGCTACGGACCTGTAGAATCCTCCTAGGGGATGATTGATTTCCAGAGAACTCTGGCATCCTGCCACACAACCCACCAAGCTGTCAGAAGTAAAATTGGAAAAGAAACCTAGGCTTCTTGTGCAATGGTCTGTCTGCATGATAACAAGCATTGGATTGGAAACATGGTCAATTCCAGGCTCTCGACAGCTGGAGCAAAAGAACAAGACTAACTTCCGGCCCTGCCTGATTTGTCTTGGGCCGGGACCGTACTTCTTTTGTGTCCTAGGCAGTATACAGTGGTCATGGAGCACGAGATTTGGAATCAGAAACCCCAGGAGGTGGCTGGGTTTGTCCCCTCCTACCTGTGTGACCCTGGGCAGACCCCTTGTCCTCTCTGAGCTGGCTTCCTTACCTGTAAAATGGAGACGCATGTACCGTGTACAGTCTCAGGACTCAAAAGAGCTAATGATACGAAGTAGTGTGAAAAACCTTTAGTCTAAAGCAGGAGTTGGCAAACCATGGCCCACAGGCCAAATCTGTCCCATTGCTGGTTTTTGCAAATAAAGTTCATTGAAACACAGCGACACTGCCTGTTTATGTGCTGTCCACGTCTATTTCTACAACACATGTTACAACAGCAGAGTTGGGCACTTGCAACAGACATCATATGGCCAACACGCCTGAATATTTATTGGCTGGCCCTTTACAGACAAATTTGCTTAAATCATGATCTAACTCATATAAATTGTCATGGCACAATGCTAGACACAGTGGTAGACTTCAAATAGGAATTCAGAGAATAAAATGTGATTAACTGGGTCCATCATCAAGAGTTTATATGTTAATGCAACAGAATTTTATCTCTAATTGACTCATTAGTTTTTTATAGACTCCACATTTACAGTTATATTCATGTCTCAAAAAGACTTGAAGATGTGGCCTGCCATTTCCCTCTGCTAAAGTCTTGTCTCTAATTCATTTTTTAGATATGATGGCATCAGACATTCCTGGGAAGTTTTCAGGTGGTTTTGTGGTTACTGATTATGAATAGGAAAACCCACATGTCTGTGTACCGCTCATGACCTGTTTGTAAAGGAGGAAGTTATTCTGCAACGGAGGGGAGCAAAATTTGCCACCCCAAAGTGCGTTTCTTTGGCACGTGGATTATTTTAGGCTGTTTATTTTTAAGAAACAGAAGATTCAAGAAGTTTTTCTTTTTTGCCTCTCTCCTAACTGCCTAAGAATGTTTAGATAGAGGACTTATTTCAGAAAAGAAACTACTACCACAGACAAGCTAGGTGTGGTAGAGAGGGTGGGACCTAGAAAAGTCTGTCGTTAAAATTCTTCTCTATCTCCCATCGTTGCTATGGGCCCAGCAAACATTTGTTTACTCTTTTACTCTTTTTCACCTCTGGGTGGATTGTCCTCCTTTCCTTTCAAGACCCAGACCTCTGCGTCCTTTTCATTAGTTCTGGCTGGCATATAACCCTCAATTGTCTGACTGCCTGTGGGCCTCATAATCTTATGGAGCCCTCTTGCTTACATAATTAAATTTGGTTTTCCCCTGTTAATCTGTTTCAGGTCAATTTAATTCTTAGACCAACCAAAAGAAGCTGGAAGGGTAAAGGAAAATTAATGGTTCGAAAGGATCATGAAAGTTTTTACTATTTAGATATGTCTGATTTAGATATGGTTTGTCACAGGAGACCCCAAGCACTCCTTTATTTATTAGGGCAGACTTCTGTCTTTGAGGAAACAGTGAAGAATGTGGCCCAGCCATGAGCTACAGAGGATAAGAATGGCATATGTTTTTCTCTTGGAGTCACAGAGCCAGGCAATACATCATGAATAAACAGATGCTTGATAAATGCTTGCTGACAGGCTGACTGAATGAATGAACAGAGGGTTCTTAATTTGCAAAATGTAAAGAATGACAAAGCTTGCCCTCTCCACCCCTCCTGATCTGAAGCTGAAATGAGATACGGGATATGAAATATTTTTGTGAGCTGTCCATCATTCGGCTGTTCCTCTGTTGCTCTGATCACATCCCTGAGAACTGTTTTAGGATGAGGTTTGCTTTCAGGAACCTCATTAACAGCCTTCCCTTCTAACCCATGCTGGCTTTGGGGTTACTTGCCCGGGGAATTATGCAGGTTCCGGGGCAAAGCACCCTGGGGAACAAAGTCAAATCAAGGTCAGCCTTCAAGGAGAAGAGTCTCCAAAGGGAACGTACACCTTGGGAGTAGATTGGGGGGTGGAGGGGCAGGAAACCCCCTGCCTTAGCTGGTGATGCTAGATCGGGGTTCCTATGAGCTGACTGCAAGTTTATCTGGAGATGTTAAAATTTTGTGGAGCTCTCTACCCACTCCCAACTGCCCCATCTTTCATCTGACTCCATGGGACACTGAACAGCCACAAATCTGTGGCTTTGTAGAAGTACAGACACTCCCGTAGACATAACTGTCCTTGGGCTGAGGAATATTTACTTAGCCGGTGTGAAAGATGTCACTCACTGTATATGAACCAAACATCAAGCTAGAAGGAATTTGGTGGTCCCCCATTCAGCACCCCTGTGTACAGATGAGACTTCTGAGGGGGTCCAATGGGCTCTCAGCCTGCTCAGCCTCATAGGGGTGAACCCCTCATCCAGAACCCCAGTGGGGTCACTCTGTTCCCTCAAGCCTGCTTCTGGTCTTACAGCTCCCACCCAGGAGATGGCCAAACCCTAGCCTCGGGTTGGTCCCTGCTCTCATTTCTCCACCACCTTCTGCATTTGTAATGGACTAATCCTTTCAATTTTCTTTCTTCTGAACATTTCAAAACACATTTGAATAGGAACAAGTTTTAAAACAGATCTAAATTTGTCACTCTTATTTTTTTCAGGAATATTTTCGTCTTAAAAGAGTCACAGACTTCGCACTACATTGCCTGGTCCAACCGAGGTAGCTTTTCTTCAGACTGACCCTGCATTTACCATCTGAGTGGCCATTTCACACCACTCCCCTCAGACCCACACAGCCCATGGCCTCAAACCAAATGGTCAGGCTCTTGGTGTTTTGGCCCCTTTCTGTGTAAACAACCTAGGGCACACGCCTCTTCTCTATCCCAACTTATCTTCTTACGTACACACAGGTACAAGGGCTTCTTGCTCTCTCTGCTTCAAATGCATCCAGACTTCAAAGTTCAGCTCAGTTTCCCTTCCTCCCTAGAGTCCGCTCAGCCCCTCCAGCACGCTTATGTTGTCCTCACAGCTGAGTGGCCTCACTGATGTACCGATGTTTTCACCTTAGAAAAGGTATGCTAAGGGTCTCTGATCTTGTATGAAAGGCAGAGACCATTGTAAAAGGAGCTGTCCAGAAGGAACAATCCTGAAACTGCTATGACCTAGTGCTTGCTTGCCCATTGTTCGACTGTGTAAACGAGGTAGGAGGATGCTGGGTAAGAGCATGCCCTGTCCCCCGGAAGGCTCGGTCCTGGACCTGAAGAATGCCGGCTTTGCATCTCGGGCTAGGATTTGCACGACGCTAGAACGCCAAGCTGTGCAGTTAGAAGCTAAGGCAAAACTTTGGGGAAAGTAAGGTAATCAAAAACATCTTTTAGGAAAATGATTTGGCCGTGAATACTAAAGCTAAACGTATATACACCGCATGACACAACCACCCCTGGGCATTACCCAACAAAACTGCTTAAATTTATGCACCAAAAGACAGATACGGTAGTATTCATAACAGCATTATTCAAACTAGGCCTGGACCGAGAAACCACCTGCATACCCATGAACATGGATTAATAGTATCGGGCTACATTCATACGACAGAATACTATACAGCACTGAGACTAAGCAAACAAGAACTACTTCCTACAATACGGACGGAATCCACAAACGCCAGTACTGAGAGAAAAAAATCCAGGCACAGAGACCCTATGACAACATTTATGTAACTTTCAAAAAAAGGCAAAACCAATCTATGTGTTAGAAATCGGTTTACTGGTTACCCTCGGAGTGGACACATTTATCACAAAGCCACTTAAACCACTAATATATGAGTCTATTCTACTCCTTTCTATTGATCGTTTTGATGGTCAGGAGAGAGATTTATAGGGAGACTGGAAAGTGGTAGATTCAACTCACGGAAACAAGGCTTTATGAAGTGCCTCCCCATGGGCCAGGCATCACCCTTGATGATAGGAGTACAGGATGAATTAGGGTTTCTGCCCACAAGGAAATTACGGTCCAGTGACCAGGCTCCCACTCTAGAGAGGGCTTTCTTCTCTTCACTTTGAGGTGCTCACTCCGTGTAATAGTCGACACCTACCAGTCTAAGACTCCTCATTCTAAAAGTCAAAGACATCCTCTCACCCCATCTGGTCAGGGAGAGTCCCCAGATTGAAAAACCTAGGTCTGCCTCACCAGTTCAAGGTTAGGATTGCTGTTCCAGCCCTGAGCTCCCGTAGACTATACCTGGCATTTCTGAAACAACAATGTCTAACCCATATCCAGGCTACCTTCCACCCAAACCACAAAAAGGATTATGAGCTGAGCTGAGAGCAGCCTGCCTTCCTCCAGAATCATCCAGAGTCCCAGTTAGTGGCTTCTCATGTCCAGAGGCCAGCAAATGGCTCCAACCATGGTGATTTCTAGATTTCTAGCCTAAATGAGTCCTAGCGCCATACTGATAACTACTATATGAGAAATGGAGCGGAGGAAACAAATTCTCCTTGACCCTTTCGGGGTCCTGGCTGGGTCTGAAAATTAAACCGACAAAGACAGATTAACAGGAGAAAAGCACACACATTTTACTGAATTTTTACACGAACATGGGAGCCTTGACAGGAGGATGAAAACCTAAGTGGCCAGAGCAGGAAGCTTTCATACCTTTTACACAAAGAAACCATAAATCTGTGACTAATTGACATGACAAAGGAATTTGGCTAGGAGTAGCCCAACTAGAACTAAGCAGCCCTTATCTTCCTTAACTAAGACAAGAATTTCCTTCACTGGGACAAGAACGAGAAAGACAAGCATGGTCTTCACGAGGTTTGTTTGCAGATTCCCCTAGTACCTTCTCTGAGCCTGCAAGAGTATATCTCCAATTAAAGGAGAATTTATTTCCTGCCTTTAGGCAGAAAAGGGAGAACTTTTTCTGTGTTTACCGCTTCTCAAGGGCCTTCAGCTCAAAATGATTTTTATAACAAAGAGGCATATTTTGGGGTGACGTATTCTGGTTCCCTTCAGGAACTATCTCCCTCTTACAGAAGGTGAGCGTCATCACTGGTGTCTCCCTCACACCTGATTTCACGGAAGTCGAAACAGCCTGTCTATCGGCGCCCAGAGAACAGCCTGCCTCCCAGAACATCGGGATCCCACAAAAGGCTCCGGACAGGAACCGGCCACATCCAGACCCCTTCCAAAATCGAGGAGGCTCAGAAAACCCCTGGACTGGTCCGAGCCCTGGGAAATGACAGCACCTAGTGACTTCAGTTACTCCGCAAAATAACCACTGATAACAATCAAAGCTGGAGGAACCTCAGAGATCCCCTGGGCGCAAAGACCCCCTGAGTTTAATGATGAGACTGAGGCCAAAGGGCTGAAGTCTGTTCCTTAAGGTCACACAGATTTGGGACTGCAGAGTTGAGAACAAAAATCAGGCCTCCAGACTCCAGGGCTCTTTTCATATACACTCTGACCTGCAAAGTTCAAACCAGGAGAAGCAACTACCTCTTTCTCATCGTTTGAACCCAAACACTCCAGAGGCCCCCAGGGGCTCTGGGCTAAACTGATCCCAACCCTGGAGCTAAAGAAATTTACCTGCACTGAAGATCTTGTTTCTTTAAGCAAATGGGCAGGCTCTAGTCCCAGTGCAACTAGAAGCCTCCTGCCCGAGACCAACCTTATATCTGAGCCTTTCTAAGCACATGTGCTTGGCTGGGAGTCTGCGTTCCTGGCTCCCCAAGCCTCGGCTCCTCCCCACGGTATGTTTTCTGGAAGGGAGGGGAGCACCCAGGGCTTTGTGATGGTATTGCACAAATCCAGTGATTTTCTTAGAAAAGCAGGCAGACAGAATTTGCTTCAGAGTTAGTCATCTTCTCACTTCCAGATAAAGGAGGATTGTTGGAGATATGACTTAGAACATTATTTCATTACAGGAAATAATGCAATGTTTATGTTCTTTTGCGGTCTTTGGAGTTTGATGCAGCACTCGGGGATGTTCTCTGCTGAGAAGGAACACGGTGATTCCTCTGTGCTGTTGAGAGATCTCCCTTTCCTTTCCCAACCCTACTTCCTGAATCCACTTTCCGGTCTATTTGTCTTCTTGTTCCTTGCATTCCACACTGGCTCTTCTTCCCCTAAAGCATTTCCTGGCACTCATATGGCGGCTCTTTGGAAGGTTTTCTTGGCTCTCCCGGGACCTTTGTGCTAGGCTCCCAGCTGGGCTTGTGCAGAGCTCAGCACAGAGGCTAAGTCAGCTCTCACTTGCCTGACTCCATGCTTGTAATCTTTGGGTCCCCAGGACATGGAGCAATGCCTGGCACCCGGTAGGTTAATACCGCCAGTGGAATGAATGAGTCCCTTACTTCTAGAACTTCGTCCTCCTCTTCCTTCCTACTGGCTTCTCTGCGGTGGCCTTTGCTCTGACTCTAACCTCTCGTACCTTGATCTTTTTGTGCAACTGTCTATCACCTCACTCATTGTATTAGTACCGACAAGGAAAATAATACCAGTAGTAACAGATGTGATGGACTGACTGTGTGTCTCCCCAGAAATGGACGTGTTGAAGCCCCAACCCCTCGGTGTAGCTGTATTTATATTAAATGAGGAAACAAATGAGGTCATAGTGACATGTAATCCTAAGGATTAGTATGCTTATAAGAAGAGACAGCAGAGATACCGGTCTGTGTGTGTGTGTGTGTGTGTGTGTGTGTGTGCGTGCATGCATGTGCACGGGCACACACGTAGAGAAAAGGCCATTTGCAGGTACAGGGAGAAGGCAACTGTCCACATGTCAGGAGGAGAGCTCTCACTAGAAACTGAGCCTGCCAGACCTTGACCTGGGACCATGAGAAAATAAATTTCTGTTGTTGAAGCCCCCTAGTCTATGGTTTTTTCTTACGGCGTTCTGAGTGGACTAAGACAATAGCCAACATTCCAACATTTGGGGCCTTTGTGACAGGCCAGGTACAATGCTAAGTACACCTCAAGCAGACTCTTGCTGAATCTTTGCAACTCTGTGAGGTGACTATTATCCCCATCTCACCAAAACGAAGCTGAGGCACAGAGCAGTAACCCCACCGAGATACCCACAGCCAGTAAGACTGGAACTCAGTCCCAGATCCATCATATTCCACTAGCTTTTCATCGTATCAACCAAGAAACCATGTCTTTCTGTCACCGGTAAGTCAAATCCCAAGCTTTCCTCCTGCGTCCAAAGCTCTTTGAATCCTTGCCCCCACCTCGTGTTTAAACGGCCTGCCCTCCTTACGCTATTTGATCTGAGGGTGTTGTGTGGGTGGCAGGAGTAGTGGATTTAGGAATCAAAAGACAGGAGAGAGGATCCTACTTAGTTCAGAAAACTTTAATGTTCTCTTCTGAAAAATGCAGCATAGTAATTCATCCCTATTAATAATACATCATGCCATGAACACGAAATGTTTTCTAAGAACCGCAGGGATCTATGCGCATGTGGAGGACTGTTATGATTGGTCTCCAAGCTATCCGTTTTTCTCCTCTCGCCCTGCACTGATCTTACCTCTCTCGTATCGGTCATTGTTTTGGGAACTTCCGGCTGGGGCTGCTTCTCAACCCTGGGTCCCCGCTCCATGCCTAGTGCAGGGCTGGGACTGACTTTACGTCAGAGCTGTTTTTGTCAGGTCGTCACTGGGCTTGTCATCAACTGTGTGGAAGAGGGCAAGGCCCAGTGGTCATTTCCTCCTTTGACCCTCCTGTGAATTCTTGTTTGGGGTGAGGGAAACCAGGCCAGGGAGGCTCCCTGGCCTCTCACATGAGCCCTGTGACTTACAGTCATGCAGAAGTCAGATGTCCCCTTCTCTCTTTGCACAGCATGGGTAGTCCTTGCCCCAGGAGTGGGTTGTGAACCAAAAGCGAGTTAGCAAATTTGTGGTTCATGACCAGGAGTTCATTTTCCAGTGAAAACAAGGCTCGAGGAGTGGTAAAGTCCCCAGCAGGGTTCTGGTGGCCTCTGTAAGCTCCAGAGCAGCTCTACCTAAGCGCTTGCCAAGTTCTGGGTCCTAGAGGAAAATCCAAAGGGGAATGGAGTGCCTCCTTACCTGCGCTAGGCAGCAGAATATTGGAGAAGGAGCACTGACACGACAGTTAAGAAACGTGGATTCAGGTCCAAGTTCTGCCACTGACTCTGTGAAGCTGGGCAAGTCACCTCCTCTCCCTGGGACTTGGTTACATAAAACGAGGAAGTTGTACTCGACCATCTCTCAGCTTTTTGTTATAACATTCTATGACCCTGTTTGGGACCTGCCTTGAGCAAACATTCGAAGGAAAACACGTTTGTCTCTGGCATCTTCTTACCCCACTCCAGGGACTCTCCAAGGGCCCTACACAAACCTGAGTGCTCTCTCCAAAGTGACTCCGTCCTTTTCCTCCAAACAAAATTCTCGTTCCTTCAGGGCACGAGAAAACAATCTGATGGAACTAGTTCTCATAAATGTGTCAAGAGCTCACACCTCCTTAACCTTACTATAAGGATTTGCATTTTTTTTTTAAATAGGGAGCTCCTTATCCAGACAAATTCCTGATTGCTGGAATTTCAGGCAGTGAAATAATAAGTGAAAAAGTCTGGTTGAGGATGAAGTTAAGATGCCAAGTTCAGGAAATATAACTGCTCACAAGTATTCATTCATGCTCACATGGGTCACTTCTATTGCTTAATTCAACTCACATTAAAAAACAAGTTAAAACTATAAGGTGTCCAACACAACTATAAATGGGGAAAACTACTAAAATAGTTATGGACAAGCTCTAACCATTTCTTGCATTGATTCCCTTCTGTGCAGATTTAAGAGTAAAACAAGAAAATCACGGGCTGTTCGTTACAGCTCTGGCAAAGGTTAGTGCTGGCAGCCCTCTAGATAAGACTTCAAGGTCTGGGTAGTAATGGCAGCACCAAAGCTTCGTGAAATCAGTTGACAGGTTGTACCATTCTCTGATGTTTTTCTTGCTTGATTTTTGTTCAGTTGGTTACATGTTTTCAAAACTAGGCTCAAACAAGGTAAAGAGAAGGGGTTTGATTTGTGAGGGGGAGAAAGGACCACATCAAGTTCAGAAGAATGAAAGGAAAAATTGGTGATTCCATATATAACTTTTAAACATTAGAAATTTATCCAAAACCCAAGATTAAAAAAAGAGGCTTTGTGGGCTAATTCATCGCCAAGATTCCAATGTAAATTCTAAGACCCAAGTTATTAATTTCTTTATGCTCAAAATATTTTCAGAATGTCATAGGAAAATACCCTTTAAGGAGTTCACTACAAAGTTGGGAAATAAAAACAGAGAAGTTTGTTTGTTTTCAATAAGAGAATGTTTTCCTAAATTATCAGAGAGCTCACCAGAATTTCAAGGACACTTATTTTAAACTCATAACCTAAGTGAACTTGAATTGACAAGATTTGCTGTACCTGGGAAGGGCTTGGGGGTGCACGGGGAGCCATGCAGGTTAGGGAGCCAGGGCCGGATGGTCTAGGATTGGAGTGGTGAAGAAATGTAGAAATACACTAGGTTAAGCACCAGGCAGCATCAGAGATGGTTCAAAACAGCAATGGGGACCTGGCCACAGAGCACAACTGAATTCCTAGACAGGCGGCAGAAGCACATCTGATATCTGTCTAATTGGAAAGCAGCTCCTGGGTGGGGAGCACCTTCGTGGTATTAGGATGCAAGGAAATTGCTTGATCTTAGAAAGGCAAACAAAGTTGTTGACTTCAAGACCCCACAAAATCTCGGAGTTGGGGCCTAGCTATTTCCCCAGTGTTGGGGCAGAATTGGTCACTAATTCTTGGGTGGAGAGCAGCTAAAGGGAAGCAGAAGCAAGAGCCCCCCTCTGCCGGCCTCCACTCTGGTTATGTCTTCTCCGCCCCCCTTTCTCTAATCTACTGTGGGCCTAGGGGAGCAGGCTGGATAGCACTTGGAGTCATACTGGGGCAACACCTGGGACACATATATGACAGGCACCCAACGTCTCACTCAGATGGGTAGCACACGTTGGCATTTCTGTAACAAGTTCGGGTAACATCCATTCATCCAGCACTCCTGCCTTTTTTTTTTTTCACATTTTCTCCCATGACTGTTGGAAAGAATCTGATAACCTAATTCATGAAAAGATGGCTAATAATAGTTGAATCGTCAAGTGCCGATGATATAGTTACAAAATACGGACCTTAACTGGGGCAACCGGGGGTTAAGTATCTGACTCTTGGTTTCGGCTCTGGTGGTGATCTCAGGGCTGAGATGGAACCCTCTGTCAGGCTCTGCACTCAGCGCCAAGTCGGCTTAAGACTCTCTCTCTCCCTGTTCCTCTGCCCCTCCCCCCATACTCATCCTCTCTCTCTCTCAAATAAACAAATCTTTAAAAAATAAATACAAAACATAGACTTTGAAGCATAGACCTTCATCTATTAACAATAAGCCACTAGGGGAGAACCTTTTCTCATGATGGGCCTTCCTAGTATACCCATAAATCACATAATTATGAAACTATTGATTATTCCTTCAAAGAAAGACTGTCCAAGGACAGAAAATTATTTTTATTTATTTGGCAGAGAGAGAGAGCACAAACAGGGGGAAAGGCAGGCAGAGGGAGAGGGAGAAGCAGGCCTCCTGCAGAGGGGCTCAATCCCAGCACCCCAGGATCATGACCTGAGCTGAAGGCAGATGCTTAACTGACTGAGCCACCCAGATGCCCCAAAGACAGACAATTTTAAAAAGGTCTACAGCATAATTTGTATTCTTTTTGAGCTCTTAGTCTGGTTCCCTAACAGATAAAAATGTTGTCTAGACTTTTTCTTTCAATGTCTCATTGTGTACACCTTGTTTTCTCTCTCTATTCTTAATTGTGTTCTTTGCATTATTAAACTTGTCCAAATCAATACTCAACTATGGGATGCGTTTCTAACCATTCTTCTTCCTGACTCTTACTTTGTTCCTGACATCCTTTTCCCCTGAGTGTCTTACAATTTTACCTCTACTTATATATTTGTTTTGGTTGGTTTGTTTGTTTTCCTTTTGACTTGTGACCTAGCCTATCTTTCTTGGCAAAAAGTTTGTTTTGCATTATGATGTTCATAACAGGGAAAATCAACTGCTGGGAAAAACAGCACAATTTCCATATTTCCTTCCAAGAGGTGGTGGCAAAGTTTCTGTTAGGAAAGAAGTCCCAATAGCCAATAAACCATGACTAATCCCAGGGGTACAAAAATGAGTAAGACAGGTGCCTAACGCCCAAGAAAGAAGATCCAAGATAGGAGGGGAAGAGCATCCTGAAGTCAGCAGCATCCCAGCTGGGCGATGACGCCAGCAGAGTTGCCAATATGGCAGCTCCCATGCCTGAGAGCTTTGTCCTGCATAACCATCTAAAGCGGTATCTCTAGCATGCAGGCTGCAGGCTATGCAATCAAAAGAATTCCTAACCTTAACAAGTACGTCTGTTAGCCATCCTCAACCCTGCATTCTCGGAAAATAACGGATTTCTCTACATCCAGGAAACAACAGACTTTTATGGAGTTGTGTGGGCGAAAGTCTTCAATGGGAACATGGCAGGGATTTGTGTTGAAACATGTTGTCCTCCTGCAGTTCCATGGAAGGGTTTGTGTGTGCCTTTCAAAACATAAAAAACCCGAACATCCCTTTAACTGAAAGGCATAAATCTGATAGGCTTCTGGAACGAGGC
Organism: Ursus arctos; assembly: GCF_023065955.2. Classification (NCBI taxonomy): domain Eukaryota; kingdom Metazoa; phylum Chordata; class Mammalia; order Carnivora; family Ursidae; genus Ursus; species Ursus arctos. Next base: position 61,285,671 of record NW_026623100.1, on the reverse strand, counting down.
AGCAGCTGTGAAAACATCAGTCACCGAGAGGGCCCTCCTGTCTGGGCCTCCCCAGTGCGTGGTACCTTTGACCTTGTCTGCCCGCTCTGGAAATGCGGCATTTGTGTCCTACAAAGAGCTTACCTTTGGAGCCAGATGAACCTGGAAGCTTGAACCCAACTCCACCATTTATGGGTTGTGTAACTGAACCCAAGTTCAACTGCCAGCTGCACAGCAGAAACAATCACTGGGACCTGGAGCACACAGAAAGGAAAGAGATTATTTGAGAGGCAGCCAAACGCGGAGACAGAAGGGCAAAGCCCCACCTCCTCCTCCCCGAGGAGAGTCAGGCAACTTTAAAGGCAAATGAGAAAGGCCTGGGTAAAAAGTTGCCACTCTGCTTATTAGTCCCATAAACCCTTTGGATACCGGTTTCAGGCGGAGAGCGTGAGAACTAACTCACCCCTGAGGGTCTCACTCTAATCATCTACAACATAATGATCAGACACACTTGGGAAGATTAGCGGAAGAATTCAGCTAATACTATGTTCAAGGAATACAACATTATTTAGTTCAGGGGCTGGTCATAATCACCACTCAAAACATTTAGTTAAAATAATGATTATGATTATTCCATTTGATTGGATTCCGTGCTCACAGAGAGGTCTTTGAGGACCCTCTAACCCCCGGGACTGAGTGTGCGCTGCCCACAGGACATCCAGGGAATGTTCACGATCATCGGCCTGCAGGGAGATAGTAATTGAAATCTGCAAGCGGGTAATACCACAGTAGTAGATTGATTGTTTTTGGCTCCCCCTATATCCATAGTGTTTGCCCTCCCATGTGACAGTCCTTCAAACATAACTTAAAATTTTTTAGTTCCTTAAATTCTTCACAATACGATTTGGGACTGGCTCCCTCACTGCTGAGCGTGCCACGTGAGGCCACATCTGGGGTATACCGTTTCTGCTCAAGACCTTGCACTTCACAAAAACTGTGGCAACGTCCCCTGCTCTGCTTCATTTTAGGGACTAAGCTGCAGTTTCTCTCTTGACACTCTGAACTGTCCTCGAGAAAATGACGTGAGGAGTCTGTGCGAGAACGCCCAGCACCATGCCTGCGACACCGGCCGTCACCATTTCCTGTGTGTGTCCTCAGGCAGCTAGAACCTTAGAGCTGTCTTTGGCAACTACATCTAAGTGTTGACTCACATCGAGTTTTCCGGAAATTAGATCTCATGTCTCTTTAACGTGTGAATTCTGTCCCATCCGTTAAAGGACGACCCTTTGAGAAGATACTGAGAAGGGCTGCGGTATTCTGGTGGCTATCACTGGATAACTCCCCAAGCCCCTCCTGCGGCCTCATTTCTATGAATGCATCACCAGCTACCCCGGCTTCCAAAAAAGAACACTCAGAGTACAGAACGTATACATGTAACTACGTATGCAGGATTCTACATACACACAAATATATGTATGTTAAATCTGAGAGGACTCTATAGACTAGATGCTCTGTTTTAGTAGAATATTTTTTATCTGACAAAAAAGAGAAAAGTGTTGACAGAGGTCACAACTCCCAAGCCAAGGGAGCAAAGAAAGAAGAATCTAGATAGGCATCTAGAAATTGGGAACAAAATAAGAATGCTCCTTTTTAAAAATTTTCAACATTGTTCTGAAAATCCAAAATATGAAATATAATTATAAACCAAAATAGTATTAATGAAGAGGAAAAACACCAGCTGGATGATCCTCATATAACTAGAAAACATAAGAATAAACTAGAAATTATTATATTAATCAGTATGAAGTAAAGCAACTATACTTGAGACAAATCTTATTAAAATAATGGCATTCCTATATATAACAATAAGCAGTTAGAAGTTATCATAATAGAAATATCTCAACCAGAGTAACAATAAAAATATAAAATAATAATCTTAAAGGAAATGTTTTGACCTGTTTGATGGGAACTACAAACAGTTTATAAAGATGTAGAAGATATTTGAATAAATGGGAAGTCATGACATCTAGGATGGAAAGAGTAAATATTAAGAATATGTTCATCCGGGGCGCCTGGGTGGCGCAGTCGTTGGGCGTCTGCCTTCGGCTCAGGGCGTGATCCCGGCATTATGGGATCGAGCCCCACATCAGGCTCCTCCGCTATGAGCCTGCTTCTTCCTCTCCCACTCCCCCTGCTTGTGTTCCCTCTCTCACTGGCTGTCTCTATCTCTGTCAACTAAATAAATAAAATCTTTAAAAAAAAAAAAGAATATGTTCATCCTCTTGAAATTAATGTACGGCTTTAGTGAGATTCTGATTTAAAAAATCCCAATGATCCCATTTTGCAGAGGGGGGAAGGGACAGAGAAGGTAATTGACATATTTCTTTAAAATTAATCTGGATGAATAAACACATGAGAGACTAATGTCCTTATTGTTAATAAGGAGTTCCTTTCAAAACAACGAGAAAAACATTAAACATTTTTAGAAAAATTAAGGATAAACAAAAATAGACAATCATGGAAGAAATATACATGGTTAATAAACACAAGAGAATTTTCAAACATTTTTTGTAATGATGTATCTACTAATTTTAAAAAATGAGATATCATTGCGCACTTCCCACATTGGTGAATATTTTTTATTAATAACATACAGTGTTAAAGGGAAAAAAAAAAAACCCTAGGAACTCTGGTAACATTGTGATAGGGATATAAATTGATGTACTTCTTTTGGAAAGCAATTTGGAGATAAGTACCAAAAGCATTAATAATGTTCCCAATAATTCCATTTATATAAAACATATTACATAAATAAGGCTATGGATGAAGACATATATACAAAAATACTCATTTTTCATCCATGATCTCTATAAAGAACAGATAATTTTGAAATAGAGCTTTTATTATTGTTGACAATTATTCCGCAAATGAATTCTATGTCCACCTTTGACTATGGCTAATTCAATTAATGAAATATCCATGTAGTTGAATATTAGCTTTCATTTCAATTTAATCATTTGGCTAGCTTTCTAGGATATGTGAAATACTCATGGTATGATGTTGCTTGGGGACAATGGCGTAGTTACTTTGCACAATGACTTTTCAGTTAGAAGAAACGAGAGAGAGAGAGAGAGGAAGAAGACAATGAGGACAAGAGGAAAGAGAATATCTAAGAAATTTAAAAATCACTTAAGTAAGGGAGGGGGGATATTCATACCAAATATTAAAATGTATCATAAGAGCACAGTGATTTTAATGGCATGTTACTAAAAATAGACAAATCACTTACTGCAACAGAACAGATAATTCTGAAATAGGCTTCATGTTCTCCAATCATTTGTACTAATTTATCTTTAAGAAGACTTCCATGGAAAAGAGAATGGAAGATTATTTAACAGAAAACTGCTCAAGCATCTGGAACCACCCCATAACTTTGTACAACAACAACAATAAAGATAATGTTGAATTAAAAAGTTACATATAAAAATGTCAAACTACAGGACAATTTTGAGAAAACAATTCTCAAGTATCTGAGCAGAGGAATTCTAAGTTCAGTGTAGAAGGAATCATAAAGAAGAGTATCAATAGCTTTTACTATAAAACAATGTTAAACTTCAGTAAGTAAAACAAATCTAGAATCAGAATTAGAAAGCAAATGCAAAATAAATAAAATGAAAAGACATACAATTTTAAAATGGAGACAAATGAGGTAGCAGCTGACTTTTAAAGATGTGAGCAGGCTGTGACTTCCACTGATGTCTGCTTCTGTGTTTAAAAAAAGAAAATCCTCTGCCTTATCAGGTTCCCTCTGCCCATGCACTTTTCAGGATGGTCATGGCCTTCCTGTCTTAAAATCATTGGCCAGCTGTAGGAAAGTCACATTTCCAGTCTCTGCCCATCAAGAACCAATTCAGCCATGAGTGAAATTTGGGGGACAGCACTAGCCCTGAGCTAGGGATCTTTTTTCCTTTTTAATTAGTCTCTGTGCCCAACATGGGGCTTGAACTCACAACCCTGAGATCAAGAGCTGCAGGCTCTAAGGACTGAGCCAGCCAGGCGCCCCTGAGCTAGTTTAAGAGAGATGAAAGTCCCGCCTTCCACAAAAACAGACACATAGGCCAATGGAACAGAATAGAGAACCCAGAAATGGACCCTCAGCTCTTTGGGCAACTTATCTTTGATAAAGCAGGAAAAAACATCCAGTGGAAAAAAAGACAGTCTCTTCAATAAATGGTGCTGGGAAAATTGGACAGCTACATGCAAAAGAATGAAACTTGACCACTGTCTCACACCATACACAAAGATAAACTCCAAATGGATGAAAGACCTTGATGTCAGACAGGAATCCATCAAAATCATTGAGGAGAACATAGGCAGCAACCTCTTTGACATCAGCCACAGCAACTTTTTTCATGACACATCTCCAAAGGCAAGAGAAACAAAAGAAAAAATGAACTTGTGGGACTTCATCAAGATAAAAAGCTTCTGCACAGCCAAGGAAACAGTCAAAAAAACTAAGAGGCAGCCCACGGAATGGGAGAAGATATTTGCAAATGACACTACAGATAAAAGACTGGTATCCAAGATCTACAAAGAATTTCTCAAACTCAATACACGAGAAACAAATAAACAAATCAAAAATGGGCAGAAGATATGAACAGACACTTTTCCAATGAAGACATACAAATGGCTAACAGACACATGAAAAAATGTTCAAAATCATTAGCCATCAGGGAAATTCAAATCAAAACCACACTGAGATACCACCTTACACCAGTTAGAATGGCAAAAATGGACAAGGCAAGAAACAACAAATGTTGGAGAGGATGTGGAGAAAGGGGATCCCTCCTACATTGTTGGTGGGAATGCAAGTTGGTACAGCCACTCTGGAAAACAGTGTGGAGGTCCCTTAAAGTTAAAAATTGAGTTACCCTATGATCCAGCAATTGCACTACTGGGTATTTACCCCAAAGATACAGATGTAGTGAAGAGAAGGGCCATATGCACCCCAATGTTCATAGCAGCATTGTCCACCATAGCTAAATCGTGGAAGGAGCCGAGATGCCCTTCAACAGATGACTGGATTAAGATGTGGTCCATATATACAATGGAATATTACTCAGCCATCAAAAAGAACGAGTTCTCAACATTTGCTACAACATGGACGGGACTGGAGAAGATGTGGTCCATATATACAATGGAATATTACTCAGCCATCAAAAAGAACGAGTTCTCAACATTTGCTACAACATGGACGGGACTGGAGGAGATAATGCTAAGCGAAATAAGTCAAGCAGAGAAAGACAATTATCATACGGTTTCACTCATTTATGGAACATGAGAAGTAGGAAGATCTTTAGGAGAAGAAAGGGAAGAAGAAGGGGGGGTAAACAGAAGGGGGAATGAACCATGACAGACTATGGACTCTGGGAAACAAACTGAGGGCTTCAGAGGGGAGGGGGATGGGGGATTGGGCTAGGCCTGTGATGGGTATTAAGGAGGGCACGTATTGCATGGAGCATGGGGTGTTATACGCAAGTAATGAATCATGGAACTTTACATCAAAAACTAGGGATGTACTGTATGGTGACTAACATAATATAATTAAAAAATATTATTAAAAAAAAAGTTTACACTACAATACAAATTCTCACACACACACACACACACACACACAGAAATAGAAAGTCCCTCCTTCCCCCTCCAGAAGCTTCCTGTGGCTCCCCCTGGTGGGCAGACGGGCAAAACTTAGGACCTGGGAAAGACGCTTGTACTTGTTGCTAGTACCAGGCTCCTTCCAGCTCTGGATTCTTGCACTTTTGGAGTTTCACTGCTTTGTAACTTTTCTCACCCAAGGGAGGTTGTCTAGCAGAATGGTGCAATCCAAGACTGCTGGCAGGGAAAGATCGATCTATCTGGGTGGGGACCAAGAACTTGTTTCTGTTTTGCTTTGATCCAGAAGCTCGGACCCACCCAGGCTGCTCACTTCCAAGGAGCCCCGGGTGAGCTCACCTGCTCTGACATTCTCACTGCACCACCCACCTACCAGCCCATTCCCCTCCTATCTACTGCCTCAAGGATTAAATTATTTTTCAGAATGCTGGAGATTTTGGTAAGCTGCCTCAGCTTTTGTGGATTGAGGGGAAAGTAGCTAGTTCCACAGAAGATGTCTGGGTGGGCAAAGCTTTCAACCTCTCTGTGCTTGATGTCCCTCCCCGGGAAACATCCCCATCTTCACTTCCAGGATTGCTGTGAGGACCAGATGCTGCAAGAGTAATGGCCCCTCCTGCTCTACTCCCTCCCCCTCCCCCAGAATCAGAGTCTGAGGTTGAAGGTAATGGTGGGGAGGTTTTCTAACTATAGCTTTCATCTTGCAAGTTACATACGTCCTGCCTTTGGGAGATGGGGTTCTTGGAGAGAAAACTGAGCCATGGGGGCTCATCAAGCAGGCATTTTAATAAAACCAGACATACACTACTGCCTTCCTGGTGTGGGCTTTCTTCTTTGTGATGGTGGACTTTCCAGGTTAGCTCTGCTCCTGGTACAACGCGGGATGAAACTAGGTTCCTGCCCATGAGAGCTGCCATGCACAACAGACACATGTCCCAGCAATTACGTAGATGTGGCAGTAATGGCATGACTGGGGAAAGCAGTTCCTAGACACCTGGACAACTGAACTCAGCCTGACCCTGTTTCTTCATCCCCTTTCCTGTTTATACACTTCTGCAGCACAATTTGCTAATCTCCTCATTTTTATTGCAGACTTCCCTGTCCTTACGTGCATTCAGTTGTCATTCATTCAAGGGGAAGTGAACCACTATCTACTGAGTGCTCTAGATCTAGATAGATGTAAATACATAGACACTGTATTAGGTCCCGACCTACACTGTTTTATTCTATCCCCACAATAGTATTCTAAGTGTCATTCTCAGGTCCGGTGTCACAGATGAGGATGTTGTCATAAGGTGGTTAAATAGTTTAGCCTTTTTCTCAACGGTAGGAATTGGCTGACTTGATGCACTTTCCCTTCCAATGGAGACCAAGAAATGAGTAAACTATGGCTTACCCAGGCGCCAGGCTGAGAGGGTTCAGGGGTGGCGGACACGGGACCCCCACTGAACTCTCTTAACTCCCCCAGCCTCCCTGAACCAGGGCTCAAGCTTTTATTCCAAGTTGCCTCCACAGTGTCCATCTCTCTCCCTCTACTTCTAGCCAGACCTTGGTGATCTTGGTGAGAAAGAGGAAGAGACGGGAAAGTCCCCTATTTCATTGTGTCATTCCCGAGGGCCTTTTGCAAATGCCACAAATTCTATTAGCAATTATATTCTTTAGAGTCAGTGAGCCATCTTTGGTTAAGATACAAAAGAACCGGAAGAGCTACCCCCTGACTCATGCGCTAGCTTACCAAACAGGTCCAGAACCCGGGGCAGCGCACACGCCGTGACGGAACGTCACGGTGATCATCACATGCAGAGCTAACAGTCACACTGAGCACTCGCAACGCAACGGACCGGGCATGGCCCTAAGCACGGCACACTCATTGTCTCCTTTCATCCTGAACAATCCTGTTACTCTCTCCATTCCAGAGACCAGGGAGCTGGGGCTTGGAGAATGTAGCCACTTTCCCAAGATCACACAGCCAGGATGTTGGGGGACCAGGATTCTATGTTGCAGGATGTCTGACTGGGACCCTCCGTGAGCCAGCAGGGTGACAGGTGCTGGGTTCAGGAGAGGCACCTGGCGGGAGAAAGGCGCCCCGGAGCCGCGGAGGGCTGAATAGCAATGCTGTGACACAATGTTGAATAGGAAAAAATGGAGTTCTAGGAGACTGTGTGCCGCCGGTAAGCTGTTTATCAAGTCCCGAAGCCCGGGCCCCCACAACATGTTGTTCCGGCTACCATGCATATGTGCTAACATTAATTTAAAAAGCAAGGGAATAGAGCACACTAAATTCCAGGTGGGGTGGAAGCAGGATAGGGGAGGAACACATAGGTAGATGTAAATTATTGCTTATTTTTCTGGTCCTTGGATTGGATGATGGGTTCACCAGGTGCTCTGTAATATCATTTTAAAATGTGTTAAGAAAAAGAAAGAAAAAATGCAATGAAAAAGCCAGGCACAGGGGCGCCTGGGTGGCTCAGTCGGTGAAGCGTCCAACTCTTGGTCTCAGCTCATGTCTCGATCTCAGGGTCCACGCTGGGCACAGAGCCTACTTTAAAAAAAAAAAAAATAATCCAGATACAAAGAGTTCATCTTGAACCACGAATTATGAAAAAAATCTAATTTCGTGCATCAAAGCACCAGATTTTTTTTTTCAAAGGATAGGGTGAATTATAAATGAACAGCCAAGTATCCATTATCAAACTTAAAAAATAAAACTTGCAAATACAGTTGGAGCCCCCAGTGTAACCTCTCTCCAGTTCCGTTTCCCTTCTTCGTCCCCGGAGGACACCGCTTTCCTGATTGTTTTATATTCCCTCACTTTTCAAAAATTTCTATGCATCCATGAACAACGCACTGTGGTTTTTGCAAGATCTCAAACTTGAGGGAAGTGGCCTTAGGCGACACCTCGCAGCCTCCCCCCCGCCCCCCCCCCCCGCTTTATTTATTCAGCGCCCTCTGTCCTCAGTTGCTCTATTTCCCTCATTTTCTCTTTTGCATCGTATTTATTTTATTATAAGAAATTTATTTTGTAAGAAATTTATTTTATGATACTAACACGGCAAAATGTATTTATCTACCTTCTTGGTCAAGGAAATTTAGTTGATTTAGTATTTGGCTGCCACGCACAGAGCTGCCATGAACACCCTAATCCTGATCTCTCCAGGCGTCTGTGCCGAGTTTCTGCAGACCACGCCCAGGAGCGCAGGTGCAGAGTGGAGGACGGGCACATTTTCAGCTTCCCGGATCATGCCAAATGGTTTCCCAAAGTGCTTGTGCCAATCTACACATCACACAGTGTGTGAAAGTACCCACTGTGCCACATCCTTGCTACCACTTGGTATCATCCAACGTTTTTTATTTTTGGCCACGTTGGTGGGTGTGAAGTGTTATCTAATGGTGGCCTGGTGCTTCTCTAATACTAACAAGGTTGCATGTATTGTAAATATCTTTTCACTCTCTTTGTCTATTCAGTTGAGCACTACTGCTTACGTTTAACAGTGCCAAATTCATTAATCTTTTCATTTGCAGTTTATGCTTTCGCTATTTCGTTGAAAACATTCTTCCTGACCTTGTAGCAGTACACATGTGATACCTCTTGCAGTTTTTCTGTATATCAGGTTTCCACATTGGCTGGCTCTTTTACCACATCAATGTTCTCTTGGTCTAGCTCTGCACCAAAACCACACCATCTTAACCACTGCAACTTGATATTGATGTCCCCTGGGGCAAGTTCCCTTTACCTAGTTGTTTCTATTGGTGTTCCTGTCTTCTCCTTCTCCCTCCTTCTCTTCCTCCTCCTCCTCCCCCAGTTCCTCCTTCTCCTCTTCCTTCTTCAATATCTTAGCTATCCTTGGAGTATTGTTAGAATCACCTTGCTAACTTCCAGGGAAAACCGTATTCAGATTTTAATTTAAATCCTATCAATTATTGAATCTAGCAATTATGTTGTAAAAAATTATCATCTTTGAGACCTGGAATCTTTTCATAATTAAACATGGTATGACTCTCCCATTTATTTAGCACTTCTTTAATATCTTTCCATTAAGTTTTATCATTTTCTTGAGCATCTTTTGTTAGATTTATCCCTAGGGTTTTGGTTTTTTATTAACCATATCTTCAAAAAAATTATTTTTTATAACTATTGCTAGTATGTAGGAATGCTGAACTATTACTCGGTTCCTTTCCAAAGAACTCTCTAGGACTGAGAGCTAGAATTTTACGTGACAGAAGGCACTCCATAAATTAGACACTCAGGGCTGACACTCACTGGTACATAACACCACGGCTGTACTGGTTACTATAATACTGAAATATTTCCACAGTGGAATCCCCTGATTTCTTCCTTGACACTCTGGCCATCCTGGCCTCTCCCTCTGGACAGACTCAGACCTCCCCAAGTTCCACATACTACTACTGAGGTTTAACATCTTTTCTTTTGTCTCTAGGACATTCGTAACACTTTTGTAAACACTTTCGTAAAAGGAATTTTTGGGTCTTCAGGCATTTTTTTCTATTGGTTTTTCTATTGGAATGTTTTCCTTTTTCTTACAGATGTACAGGCATTAATTATGTATTTTGGAGGCTGTTTTGTTGGTTTTATGTACTGTAATATCTTTTCACTCTCTTTTATGTCTCTACACCCAGCACAGCACAGGGGCTTAGGCCCATTCCCCCGGGAGGGCAGGTGTCTGTTCTGATTGCTTGTTCCCACGCCATGTGAGTTGTTATTTCAAATGTTACCTCTTGTGCTCAGATGCTGGTGCTAACATAAACACCAAGGGTGAAATATGTGCGCATATATATATATATATATATATATATATGGAGTGTGTGTGTGTGTGTGTGTGAGAGAGAGGGAGTGAGAGAGAGAGGGAGAGCATGCATGTGCGCTCATGTGTGTGGGGAGGGGCAGAAGAAGAGGGAGCTATCTAGCCACCACCCACCTCTGATAACCCCTACCCAAATCCCTGCAGCTTCACATACTCTCCCACGTGGCGCTCCCACAGCTCTCCCCACCACCACATGTTTCAGACTGAACACCTCAGCTATATTTATTTTCATTGTTACTCTTTCGTTGTGGAAGTATAATTAACGTACAGGGTTATCAGAGTTTCGGGTGTACAATATAATGATTCAATAATTCTGCATGTTACTCGGTGCTCACCATGAGACACACAGTCACGTGAAAAGATGCTCGACATCACTAATCGGGGAAATGCAAATCAAAACCGTAATGAGCTACCACCTTACACCTGTCAGAATGGCTAGAATCGAAAAGACAAGAAATAACAAGTGTTAGGGAGGATGTGGAAAAAGGGAACCCGCGTGAACTGTTGGGAACGCAAACTGGTGCAGCCACTGTGGAAAGCAGTGCTTGGGTCCTCCTAAAAAACTTAAAAATAGAAATACCATATGATCCAGTAATTGAACACATCATCTTTAAATGCTAAACCTGCCCTCTTCCTGACTCCCCTGACTGGTGGACCAGTGTCTCCAACCATCTTGTCTCCTGCAGTAGAAAATTCAGAATCATCCCAGACTCTGCCTTACCTTCACTTCCTCTTTCTTATTGTTGACCAAGATCTGTCAATTCTACGCCATAAAAGAGTCTCTTGAATACCACCTTACCCCATCCTAATTGTCACTGTCTTACAAATTTTTGAATAGTTTCCTAACAAGTCTCTTGGCCGCCAGCCTCTTTGGCCTCTCCAGTCCCTCCGCGACTGTCCCCAGCATCAGCAGTCCAGCCTGGACCAGTCACATACTGCGTCCTCATCCGTGGAAGGCAGTGAGTGGGAGCCATCCACCTCGGTGGGGAGGACTTTTATCACTGGCACGGTTTAGAATGGTGCTCATATAAAGCAGATTCACTTTGAGTTGGTTTTATTATTGTGTTTAAATTCCCTACAGACAATGCCACCCCTTTTGCCTACACCTGGCCAACTGTTCCCACCCCGTTCTCCTTGGTGCAACACTGGAAAGAAAATGTTCTGCCTCAGAGCTGCCGTGAACGGTGAATGGAACATGCCGGCTGAGAGCTCAGCCCAGCCCCCTGCACATGCTGAGCGCTTAATGGTAACAGTTATTAGTAATACCAGTACTATTGGTTCCTTATTCCCTATATGACTCCTGCTCTGGGAAGCAAAGCCTTTTGCACTGGCCTCGCTCACTCCCTTCCACCCTCCTGAACCCTATACTCTAGCTATCGAAACTGTTTACTCTGACTTCTTCCAACTTCCTGAAGCTTTGCAAATGCCCTGTACAGGGCCTGGCATGTCTTCCCTGTTTCTCTGGAGAGTCATCATTTAAGACCCAGTACACAGTCACGCTTTCTGGGAAGCCCTCCTCGGATTATGCAGACAAAAAGAATTCCTCCTCCCCCTGCGCACCCAGGGCCCTCTGCTCATGGCTCCTCCTTACAGCTCGCCAGGCATGGAGCTCCTGCAAGGGAGAGTCTGTGTGTGCTCATCTTGGGGACTAACTTTGTATCCACAGTCACCATAATTGCGTCTGCCCCATAATACCCACTCACTACTTGTGGGAGTTTTGCTTGCTTTGTTTTGTTTTACTGGAAGGAATGGACAAGTGAATGAATGAATGAATGAATGGGAATGGTTTTGGTAGCGACAGTTGTGGTCATTTCGTGTAACCTGATATTGGACTCTTCTTTCCATACCCCAAGGAAAATGTCTCCAAGATGCTAGCGTACCTGTCTGAGCGTACCTGAGGACTTGGCCTCAGTAACTAAAGGAAAGGCTATTTAAAAGCGGGAAGATGGTGGAGCGGGTCAGCTCAGTTGTCTTCACAACTGTCCCTGCGAGGGCGCTGTTCCCAAATCAAACCTCCAGAGGCCGGAGCTGAAATACCCGAGCGCTCCCACAGGACTCAGCATCCCTCCCTTCCCAGGCTGCGGTCGCGGGTCCCCAGCGGAGCGCCTGCCCACACACATGGCGGCGCCCTGCTCAGCTTCTCGGCGCCGGGACCGACGGGCCGGGCCGGCCTTGCCAGTACTCGGGGACTTCCTCCGCGAGCCCGCTTCCTGCACGGCTGGCATTTAAACCGGCACTTGGGGCTGCGGGCTGCGGCTGCGGGTGCTGAGCTGTCCGCGGGCACGGCGACGCCGCCTCCTCTCCGGAGCCGGCCCGCCGCGCAGGAGCCGAGCCGCAGCATCCCCTCGCGGCACCCGGGCCAGGGCAGGAGAGGTCGGGGGCCAGGTCGGGGACCCGGCATCGCACCCCGGCATCTGGAGGTTTCATTGCAGGTTTGACTTTAATTTCCGAGATCGCAGCCCTTCTGCCCGGCGTAGATTATTTCTGCTCCCCACCCCGCCTTGGTCGCTGCTTGCGGCGCGCGCTGGGCTGGGCCCCAGGAGCTCGGGCAGGGCGCGTTCCCGCCGCCCCTGGGACCCCGGCGCCGCGCGCCCAGCCATGGTGCGGCCGAGCCCGGCGCTCGGGTGAGGCGGCGGCGCGGCTCGGAGCGGCCGGCCGGCCCTGCGGGGCCCCTTCCCCCCCGGGAGCTGAGGGCGCCGAACGCGGGGCTGCGCGCGGGAGGCGAGCGGCGGCCGCGATGTTCAGCTGGCTGGGTTCCGACGACCGCCGGCGGAAGGACCCCGAGGTCTTCCAGACGGTGAGCGAGGGGCTCAAGAAACTCTACAAGACCAAGCTGCTGCCCCTGGAAGAGCATTACCGCTTCCACGAGTTTCACTCGCCCGCCCTGGAGGATGCCGATTTCGACAACAAGCCCATGGTCCTGCTGGTGGGCCAGTACTCCACTGGGAAGACCACCTTCATCAGGTGAGCCGATCCCGGGGCTCCAGCAGCCCAACCCCCGCCCAGGGCGTAGGGCCTCCGTTCACTCCCGGTGGCCCCTCCTGCCTGGGGACAAACGGGAAGACTTCCGTGGAGGGCGCTGAAGACATTCTGGTGTTTGTGTGTCCAAAGCTTGCCCCACCATTTCACTGCTGGTCCCCCACCCCTTCCTACCTAGTGCCTCGCTGCTGGCTCTTGGCTCCAGAGGTCGGTTTGAAGTGTGAAAGTTCAGAGCCATCCGTATTCTACCCATTTTATGGATGATGAAATTGAGGCCCAGGAAGTACAGTGAGAAAGCTCCTGGTCACAAGAGCACCTTATGCTGGTTGGGGATGCCTCACATTCTCACGTTTTAGGGGCAAGCCCTTCATGGCCAGGACCACCTCCCTTGCCTTTTAAAGGGCTCAGCCATTCACGTGGGGGCTTGGCAATTGCAGCTGACCAGGCGGGCTGGGGACTCTGTAGCCCCTGCTGGTGTGGTGGCAGGTGTCCTTCTTTTTATCAGTTTCCTTCTCTGAGCAGAGCTCCTACATAGATCTCTTGGAGACTGGACAGAAGCAGTGTCAGAAGCAGAATGCTTTTTTTCTTTTCCCTTGTTTGATCTTAATGGCGCCGTAATAACATTAACTAGTCTTTCAGAGGTGGAGGGGACATGGGCAGATTGTCTCATCCAGCCCCTTGACCTGGCAGGTGAGATGACTGAGGTGTAGAGGGGTTCAGTGACTGCCCCAAGCCCCGTAACTGAGTAAGAGGCCCACCTGGGATGCTGAGATGCATGGGCGGAGATCCTTGGCTAAATGCCCGTCTTGCTCTGACGGTGAGTCATCTATTCCCTTGAATTACAGAATCCTAGGGCCGGAGGGATCCTCAGGGAGTCAGCTTGTCCAGAGAAGTCCGTACACTGTCCTCCAGAGTGATGACCGTCTTTCCTGTCTTTCCGGGACAGGCCTCTCTCCGGTCCTCAGTCCACACGACCCTCAAGGCCAGGCGGTTTCCTCTGGCCTCATTTATAGCCATTGCCAAGCCTCTGCAGGTGCTTTGTGTGCTCTGTTCAGTCAGACTTCTGTAGTGTGGCAACGGGGGCAGTGGCCTCCAAAATCAGTGGTGCTCATCTCCTGCAGAAGTTCTCAAAGCAGGGTGCTCTTGTTTCCCTTCAAATCAAATCTCATTTCCATTCCAGTCAAATATTGACGAGCTGGGCACCTGCCACATGCAAAGCACTGCGCTTGTTCCGCAAGGAGAGCAGAAAAGTTAACAGTCTGGTCACTAATTTTCTAGATACTAATTTTCTCCAAGTCTAAGCTTGTACCCAAGCCTTCTGGGAGCAGGGCTGCACCATGCTGTCTAAACGGAACACCAGATGGGCTTTGCCTTTGTGGGGTGGACAGCCTTGGGTTCAGCAGCTTTGAGGGGCTGAGTGATTTCTAAAGAAGTTAGGTACCTGGGCTGGGGAGTGGGGAGCTACTGGCTTTGGATACCTTATGTTGATAGAATGACAAGGGCTCTTAGCAATGGATCTAATCCATTGCTTTCTTAACTTTTTAAAAGGTTAATAATATATCCTTCGAAAATCTGACAAACGCTGTGGCCCTATCTTTAGAAAAATGCACGTCCATATACACAAAAATGCACAAATTCATATAGAATCTCAGAGCGAGAACCCCTGATCGAATCCATTTCCCTTAGTTCATTAAGCACCCGTTGCTCCCTAGGTTCTGTACAAGGTCTCCTTTGTAATCCCTGTCCTCCACCCGGCCTGGTTTGTGCCCCACGGGAAGTGCAGGCCATTCACAGATGGCTCGTGCCCTTACGCGGGCCTCCCTAGCCCTCTGGACACACCGGGTTATAACTCCAAGGACATTACGTGGAGCTTCTCCTTCCGGTAGCACCAGAACTTAACAACTGTGCCTTAGCTCCCTGGGGGCCTCGCCTGGGGTCGAGGCTACTGGAGCCTCCCAGGAGATGTTTACAGAATGGGAGGGAAGATGGGGAAAGGCGAGTGTCTCCTGGGGGCAGGATCCTGGAACGGCAGACAGATTGAAGTACCTCTTGCCTGAGAAGCTTTCCTGGCTCTGCCTGAGTCATGCTGGCGGGTAACTGGGTCTAAGAGAGTGGCAGAGTCGAGTTGCCATAGATTATTGCTTATCTGTGGGAGACAGGAAGGCAGGGAGAGGCAGATCCCTCGCTTTCTTATTCTCTGAGTACAAGAGTTCTCCCTCCCCACTCCCGTAGTAACTGAATTTAGCTCCTGCATCAAAAGCCATCCGCCCGCGAGGGAGAGTCTACCAGCAGGGTAGGAGGGGTCCGAGCGCGGGGAAGCCCTCCAAAACCAAATTACGTCTTTTCCTCCTTTTCATGAAACCCACTAAACAGCTATTTCTCCCCCACTGGAAAATGTAGACAAGAATGAATTTGAGGAAGAAGAAAATAAAATCACCCATAAGCCCACGACTCGGGGGAAACCATTTTAAATATCATGTATACATAGAGAGAGAGAGAGAGAGAGAGAGAGAGATTTATATTTTTTGTATATGATTTATATACATTTATCTTTCCATTATTTTTAGCTATTTTGTAACACAAGTGAGATCGTGCCATAATGTAATTCTGTATGCTGATTTATTTCACTTAGAGAAGGAGCATTTTTCATGTGACTCTAAACCTGTCAGCATTAGTCTTGAGAGCTGCGTGATACTTCACCCTGTGTGTATGCGATGACTCATTAACCAGTCCGCCTCTTTCAAATGCTCTAGGCCGTCTCTCATTTTTTGCCATTGTAGAGTCCCTCTGAATACCTCTCTGCATGATATTTTTCCACGTGTTGGACTGTTTTCTCAGAGATTCCCAGAAGTGGAATCACTAGGCCAAAGGTTGTACCGTTTTGTTGTCTTTTTAAATTTTTTCTACTTTTTTATTTTGGTGTCAAGAATCCTATTTCTGAGTTGCTCTGCAAGAGGGTAAGTTGATACAACACCCCTTCCCCAGAGCGAAGCAGGCCCCCCTTGGGGTGGCCCAGGGTGCCTCCCGCCCTCGCTGCCCCGGCTGCTTGCCTCGAGCGCAGTGATTCCCAACTCCGTCCCTGACCCGAACCTGTGCAGACGTTTCCCTCGGAAACAAAGACTTGCCTCTTCGTTTCCTGGCCCTTGGCCCTTTGCCTCCTGAGTGCCCATCCACTTTCAGTTATGTGTGCTTGCCACGGCGTCCGTGTCTCGTCTCAGGAAGAACATGCAGTAAAGTACATTCTTCTAATAACTAATTAATGTGCTATGATCACTGCCTGAAATAACTTCCCTGGCCTAAGGCCTGGCAACCCAGAGTAATAAAATAAACAATAAATTGGCCTGGGGGCTGCTCCCTCCACACAGGCTGCCTCTTTGGATACAGTAGCTCTGTGTCCCTCTGGCCCTGGCAGCCTTCCTCCAGCCTCTGCTGTGTGCCTCCCTTCACTCTTCCTCTCACTGGCCCGCAGCCTCCACCCCCTGCTGCCTCCAGCCCCCTGTTCCCTTGCACGCTTGGCCCCTGGTCGCCAAGGCACATCGTGGGCTGCCCCGGGGGCTGAGACAGGCCCCAGCGCTCTGGTGGGCTGGGAGGGAGGCCTGGCTGGGCCACAGCAGAGGTCAAGTAGAGGACCAGGGGACGGAGTGTGGGGCCTGAGGCTGCCACAGCGAAGCTGCCAGGGCCTCCACAGAGAGATCCGGGCTGGTCGTGAGAACCTGAGGCCCTGCTACAATGGGACTCGGACCCTAAAGTATGAGCGCGTGGTGGGGCTGCAGGGCTGAGGTGGGGGGCTCCTCAGCGGGCCCTGTGGACTGCCCCCACTTCTTCAGGGAGCTCTTTGTGTCCTCCCACAAAGGTGACTCGGCATTTGGCTGGATTGTGCCGTCTCTCCTCACAACCCCAGCGTCCCCACTGCCAAGGCCTGGCCCCTGGCTTTACAGCATCTCTACCACATGGAAGATGATCATCCAGAAAGCCGAAGGACTAGGGAAAGGGGCCACCTTTCCAGGAACACCCACTGACCTCTGCAGGGTCTGTCCTGCCAGCCACAGTCCCTGGAACACCTCACTCCTGTCCTCCCGCTGTGGTCAGCAGACACCCTTCTCCCGTCAGGGCTGTGGTCTGCTGGTCCCTAAGTGGGAGTGGGTGGGACTCTGCCCACCTCTTACAAGGCCCGAGTGTTACTCAAGGGAGCAGACGGCCCTAGGCCAGAGGAATGAGTCTGCCTGCCTCAGGTGTGGCCTCAGATCTGCCTTGAACGTCAGGTGTACGGAGGTCCTCAGGGGAAGCATTTACTGGCAGGAGGGAACCTCTGGAGAAGGGCCTGCATCCCATTCCCATTGACAGTGAGGTAAGGCCATGGAAAGAACTCAGGCTGGCTTAGCAGAATCTAGGCTCTACGCTATGGCCAAGAGACCTTGTCAGGAAGGCCTAGCCTGTCCAAACCCCAGCCTCCCCATCACTGACCAGACACGAGCAACAACCACTTTGTGGGGTGTGTCTCCGGATTAGGAAGGGAAAGAACCAGTGTAGCCCCAGTTATGCTGCAGGCACTGGCCTTGGGGCTTTATCATTCACTCTTGTCTTTCTAGCTGATTCTCTAAGCAGAGGCTTAGAAGCTGGCCCTCAGGCGAGTGGGGGAAGCCCTTGTCCAGCTCCGCCCACAGTTGGGGGGAGGGAACAGAGGGATGTGAGGGAGGTGAGGAGGATCTTGCCTCTACCTCCAAGGGCTGGAAGAGGAGTGGGAAGGGGACTGTGCGCGGTGCTGGGTGGGTCGTGGACTGGGCAGGCCGGCCTGTAGAAGGGTGAGTGCAGGAAAGGGAGGCTAGTGGGCGGCTTGACAGCCTGGCTGCCGGCCTCCTCCGTGCTGAGGTCACTTTGTCCCGTGGCGGAGGCTGCTGGTGCCAGGGACAGTGGTGGCTGCTCCGTTGCCTACAGAGCTGATTCAACTCTCAGCGTGGCCATCGAGGGTCTCCCATGTCCTATCTCACTTTGTGATTATAGGGTGCTTTCCAGGGTCCCTAAAACCTCCTGAGGTAAGTATTACCCAACAGAGCAAGTATTATTTTGTTTTTTAAGATATTATTTGAGAGAGAGAGAGAAAGAGCACGTGCACACAGGGGAAGGGGCAGAGGGAGAGGGGGAGGGAATCTCAAGCAGACTCCCCACTGAGCGGGGAGCTCAATGCTGGGTCCATCCCAAGACCCTGAGATCACGACCTGAGCCGAAATCAAGAGTCGGACGCTCAACCGACTGAACCACCCAGAAGCCCCAGTATTATTGTTTTGACCCTGTTTCAAAACTAAGAACCCAAGGCTTGGAGAGACCCAAGGTACAGGTGTACAACGCAAATACCTGTAAGAGCAGAGAGCGAGCCGTGCCTTTAGGGTCTAGAGAACGCAACCCATGAGCCCGGCCTGCGGTCCAGCCCCGCTGTGGCGGACGTGGATTCTTCGGAGGCAGACCGGGTTAACGTTCTTGGCTCCACGCCTTTACCCTGGGTGCTTAGGTCACCAGTAAAGCAGGCCACATGCCTAGATTGCCAGCCAAGCAGGACACACAAAAAAATGAGGAAAGTGTTAGAAAACAATTTGCTTTAAAAGATATGAAGAAAAATTGTCCTCACGGAAACATCAGAATTGCGTGGGACTTCCTTACACCTATATTATGGTGTAGTATTTATTAAATTGTATTGGATGGCCAGGGGGCAGAGGGGCGTACCAAAATCTTTTCCACTCTTAGGCCCTCTAAATATTGTTCTCTGGCCCCAGAGTTGGGCAACCTGTCTCAGTTTGCTCAACGGCAGCATGGAGAAACGCCGCCGTCCCATGGCGCTTCTGGGACTGACGCGGTGGAGGAATTCGGGGAAAGGTCCCGGAACGACACCTGCCACACAGCGGGTGCTCAGCCTGCCCATCCCTCTGTAGTCTTGTGTGTCCCCATCTCCGCCGTTTCCCACCCAGGCTTGAATTAACTTTTCTTTTTTTACACTGCTGTGGGAATGTTTTTGCCTGGCAACAGAGGCGATCTGTATCACTCCCCATAGAGAAGCAGCCATGAGATTCCTCAATAGCTTTTTCCTTTCTGGACACAGTGGTGGCTTTGTTAAGGGGGCACTCAGTGCTGTAAGCCATACCCAAATGTCCCTGAGAATTTACCAAGCCCTGGGTTCTCTGCCCAGCCCGGCTGTGTCCCCGGACCCGCTGGTGGCTTCGCTGGATTCTGTGTTTCTCCAGACCCATATGTGGTCAGCAAATTGGGGGTCATGTGGGTTTAGCCGAGAGGGCAGGACAGCAGACCCAGCCGCCAGGCCCTTGCTTGGCCACCTGAGGCTGCGGCTCCAGAACATCCTGGAAAGTGGCCCCTGTTATGCTGGGAAGAGTCACCCTTTGTTCATTGGCTGGTACGCCGCGTCTCTCCCGCGGCTGGGATCTGAGGCGCCCGTGGCAGGAAGATACTTCGTCACTGCGTTTGGCCTTCTGCAGGCTGGGCATTCTTGAGGCTGCCTCAGGCCTGTTTCTTTCCCCCCGTCTGTATGTCAGCTGTCCCCGAGGCCTTTGATGACATCCAGCACCCTGCTCCAGGCTCAGAATTCACACTTGCCACATGCTCTGCCAGGAGGGCCCTGCCAAGGCTTATATCCAAGCACACGTGGGACAGGTGCCCCCATCCCAGGCAAGAATGCATGGGGTTCCCCGGCACAGCCGTGATCTCATGAGGCAGCTTCACGTTCCAAGAAGGGCCTTGGCGAGCCAGTGGGGCTGGACCTGCTCTGGTCACCCATAGCAACCACTTCTGTGGGCCGCATCCCCCTCACGGAGACTGAGCTTTGAACCCCAACGGTGGGTGTTTATGGGGATGAGCCCATTCCTGGGTTTGTGGGCACCGAAACCTAACTTTCCCCCAAGGCCTGGCCCCCCGGCCAGCCTCCTGCCAAACCGTACTCCTCTGTGGCCTTCCTGTCCCACTCCTCCTTCTGGTCTCCTGTGGGGCTCAGCCCCCTCCCGTTTCCTGGTCAAAGGACCTAAGGCAGGAAAGGAGACAGTGAATGTAGTGGTGAGGAGCGTGAATTCTCCAGTCCAAGTGCCACAGTTCAAATCCCAGCTCTGCTGTTCACTGACCGCATATCCTTTTTTACAACGACGGTAATCTCGGTGCCGGTACTGGCTTAAGGGCTTAAGGTCTGTAATGGATGGTACGCTCAGAACGCCCTTCGAGGTGGGTTTTCTTATTAGGCCCATTCGATGAGAAGGATCATAGCGCTCACATCCGAGATATGAAGAGGAAACGAGATAATCCATGGAAAGTCCAGAACAGCGCCTGGCACATGACTGGTACTTAATAAATCAGAACTATAATCTCCCAGGTCATGGAGGACGGTGGTGAGGTTCGCAGAGCGTACGTACCTTCTGAAGGGCGTATTCCTCATGGTTAGAGAAGCAGGTTTCTGGCCCCAGGCTGCTGAGATTCCCTGCCTCTACACTGAGGCCCTGAAGATGTGTTTGAGAAAGCCAGACATGCTGTCCAAGTGCGAACCTGCTGTCATTTATTCTCATCACAACCCAAGTGCCAGATTTCAAACTGATCCTCTGATGGGAGAAAATCCTGCCCTCACACCTGGGTTATTGGGCTGTCCTGGAGGAAGATGAGGGCCTCCCAAGGCAACTGAAAACCCTCCAGTGTGGCCAGGGGTGACCTCCTGGGCGGCAGCCCCTCCGCTGGCTCCTTGGGGAGGGAGCCCATAGCAACCCCATTTCAACCGCCCTGTGCCTCAGAGTAAACAAATGGCTCAGAACACTTCCTTAAGCACAAGCAGGATGTCGATGAGCCAGAAGAAACCCCATCGGGTCTCCCCAGCTACCAGCCTGTGGGGCAGAGCAGGACCGGTGCTCCAGGCCTGTTCTGGGGAGGCTTAAGACAGGCAGAGAGTTCAGGCCCTGGAGTCATGGCCTCCTGTCCCAGCTCTGTTCTGACCTGCGGGGCCTTGGTCAGCTCGCTGTCAGGGCAGAAGACAGCTGAAGAGCCAAGGATTTGGGGTTAGACTGATAGGGGTTTGGGTTCCCTAGCTGTTTAACTTGAAGAAAGCCACATAACCCTACTCTGCCTCAGTTTCCTCAGTACCTGCCTGTAGGGCCGCTGTGAAGCCCGAAGAAGATAATGTTCTCCTGGGGAGTAGTGTCGTGTCTGGCCGGTGGAAATGCGACTGAGTGTCACTGGATTTATCAGTGACATGGGAAAACTGGTCTAGAGCAGGTCGTCAACCTGCGGTGCCCCTTAGAATCAACGAGGGAGTTCCTAGAAAGGACCAGTGGCCAGTCCTCCCCCCTCTCCCCCAGCCAGCAGGGCAGGACCTCCGGGGTGGGGCCTGGGCACCATCTGCTGGAGCTGCACGGAAGCTCGAATGCACCGCCAGGGCGAGGACAACCGGTCCAGGAGGCTTTCACGTTCCTTCGCATCATTCTCGGGCTCACCATGTTTGCTCTTGACTTCTAACAGGGCCTGGAGAGGAGCAGTGGCCTTGGGCTGTCCCTGCCCGGTCCTGGAGAAGAGCAGAGAGGGGCACCTGCCACGTCAGGCCACAGCCTAGTCCTGACGCTAGAGGGTGGGACTAACATTCTTAGACTTTTCGCAGTGTGCCCTTCTCACCGTATGGTGTGGGAGCTGTTTTTATATTTTATATTAAGTAACTGAATAACCAGATAAAGAAGTCTGGACCTGCGGAAAGCCAGCAGGGTCTACGGACGGTCTCATTCTAACCTTGTCTTCATGCAAGTACTTGAGCGGGTGACCTTCAGTTGTAAAGTCTGCTGTTCTCTGTGCAGGATTCAGTCTCAACCCCGTGCTTATGGCGGAGCTCAAATCCTGCTTCTCCCTGCCCCCCAACTACTGATTCAGGGAGAGAAAAAGATAAAGGCCAAGAAGCACAGATTAGATACTTGAAGTTCGGCTAATATCCCACTTCCTCCACGAAGGTCTTTCAATTCCCCATCCGTGGAAATCCGTCCCTGCCGTGAAATGTCATTGCTGTCCACCTGCCCCTCTGCCGTGACTCGCATCACCGCCTGCCCGTGGCAGACATGTGGCTTTGCTCTGCGAACAGAACCCCTGTGTGACGACTGTGCTCCCTTCCGCCAGGTACCTCCTGGAACAGGACTTCCCCGGCATGAGGATTGGGCCTGAGCCGACCACGGACTCCTTCATCGCTGTGATGCACGGACAGGTGGAGGGGATCATCCCCGGGAACGCCCTGGTGGTGGATCCTAAGAAGCCTTTCAGGAAGCTGAACGCCTTCGGCAATGCCTTCTTGAACAGGTGCGTGCTCCAGGAACACTCATCCTGAGTGTTCTCTTTTCTTCTTCTTGGAGTTTGAGAAGGAAGGGACGGGGTCTTGGGAGGCTCACTGCCTTCTCCATACCCAGAGTTTCTCGATTGCCCCTTTCTTGCTGGGAACGTAACTGAGACCGTCACCACTGATCAGGGATGTAGGAACTGGGCTAATTCCTCCTGATCGTGGAGCTGGGTAGGGGACACCAGTTAAATCACATCCGCCTAATCTGCACCTCCCTCCAATAAAAGCAGAGAGGGCTGTACTGTGTCTTTCCCAGCTATTGTCTATCCAGTTGACGCCTGAACAACACAGGTGCGAACTGTGTGGGTCCATTTATACACAAATTTTCCAGTGCGCAGGCTGGGACGGGGTGATGGACGCCTCTAACCCCTCATTGTTCTCGGGTCAGCTGTGCTACAGAGGGGATTTGCCTCCAACTGGAAGGAGGTAGAGGAAGGTTCCTCTCTGTTCCTGGACATTGTCCTTACCAGGTGGACAGAACCCGGGGCTGAAGGCGGGAGCCCTGAGTTTGAGCACTGTGTGACCTCGGACAGGTCACATCTCCTCCCCTGGGACGAGTGTAAGCCTGCAGACACCAGGGTCATTGGGTCAGTGTGAGTGACGAAAGCTGCAGGGAGTGTGTGGCAAGCTGACCCGCATTCCCATTATTAGTCCGCGTAACCAGAATGCAGGCTGACCCCGATCACCCTTGTGCTACAGACCCACACCACGAGCTCGCATGCGTATCACACCTAAATGGTGGGAACTACTCTCTCTAATAGGAGGTATTTAGAGTAAAGGCAAAGACGCATCAGGTGGTCCTGGGTCACGGTCCTACCAAAGAGCACCATGGATCTTAGGCAGATTATCTAAGTCTCTGTGCCTCACTGTTCCCATCTGTGAAATAGGATAAAAGTAATATCCTTCTCTGGCAAGAGGACTGATGAGGCCTCTGTGGAAAAGTTGGCGTTGGACATGGGTGTTCAATGATGAGTGAAATGATGCTGGAAAGGTCGGGGGAAGGGACATTTCAGGTAGAGAAAACTGGGGGGAGAAAGACGAATCCAACAAGCAGAGAGGAAGGAAAGAACATGGCTTGCTGCAGGAGCCCTAGGAGCAGAGCACAGGGCACTGTGAGGCCTGTGCTTTCCTCCAGGAGCACAAGAGCTGTGCGGACGGGTGTTTAGACTGGTGTCGGGCGTGTCTGCTGGAGGGACAACAGTGACCCGGGGGGGGGGGGGGGCGCCTTGCAGCTGCCTCCAGCTCCACGGCAGCCACACCCGGGAAGGCTACACCTAGACATCCGACTCCCATCTCCGAGCTGCCCAGGGGTCCTGTTACAAGCGCTCCAACCACCTCTGCCTCCTCCTCCTTCAGCTCATGCCCTTGCCTCTATTCTGGAGAAAACGGAAGCCAGGATCCGTGGAGCCCCTGGAGTTGGGTTTTCATCTGTCCATGCACTGAGGTCACCTGCCCCCGTCTGCAGAGAGCTGCGTTCTCTCTTTCCCCTCCCTTCCCCACAGGTGCTTTCGGGCCAGCCGCTCAGGGACCGCTCCCTCGGGGACTCCTTTTTCTGACAGCAGCTCCCGCCCCTGCCCCGCCCCTCACTTCCCTTCACAGCCAAGTTTCTGGACTTCACCTCCGCACTTCTCCCTGTTTCCCCATCACAGCTGCCCATGTGAAGGTCACCGTGACCTCTCAGTGATCATGGGCAGTGGACAGTTCCCTCCCTTCCCTTACCCTGCCTCTACTTTGCCATCAGTCCTTCTTGACCCTCGTTCCCTCTCAGCTACCTGGCCCTCGTCCTGCCTCCCTGGCCAGGCCCTCTCCAGGCTGCTCTGTCCCCTTTCTCTCTGGCTCCTGTGACCTGGTGTCCCCCTCAGTGGGGCCCACCCTCAGCCCCCTTCCCTTGTCACTCCAGGAGCTCAGCCTGGGGGAAGCTTCAGCCATAGCCTCTGCCCCAGACACCAGCCCGTGCACCCGACCACCTGGTCACCAAGTGTCCGAAACCCAAGTCACGCCAGCTTCAGCAAAATGAGGAAGTTTTCCTAGACTGCTTGAATGGGCCATAGAGCCTAAGGACCAGAATGAGGCTAGGCCTCAGGAATAATGGAAGCCAGGGGCCTAGATCGGACAGGGGCTTTGTCACGGACTTTCCTACCCCATTACCTAGTCCAGCGCCAGGCACGTGGCAAGCCCCCCACATACCTGACGAGCCGAACCAGGCTTGCTGCCAGCCATCCTCTCTGAGTCACTCTTTTGCTTAAAATGTTCTCAGCATAAATAGGGTTCTGCTGCCCTCAGTATAAAATCCGAATCTCAAGGCCCTCGCAAGGAGGCTGGAGGGTCCCCTGCCCCCCCTCCCCAGCCTCCTCTGGGCAGCCCTCCCTGATGCCCCCTTCCGTGCGTCCCTGGCCTCCTCACTTCCCTGGCATCTCAGCTGCCACCTCACTGGGCAGTGGAAGCCCAGTGTACCTGAGAGAATAAGACACCTTTTTGACTTCCACCAAAAACAGCATCTAAGAGAGAAGGCTTGAAGTAAGAAGGACCTAAGTTAGGTTTACCAATTTGTATTTTGAGACTTCAGGATGTAACCCTAGAAATATTTCCTTTAGCAAGGCTTGACCACTATCTTGATAGCAGGGCATCTGGAAGCCCAAATAAATGTTCCTGGGTGGCATGAGCCATTCATCAAGGCCAGCTTCCATGCCGCCTCCTCCAGGAAGCCATCCCTGGAAGCCATCTCTCTACCTTGGATTTCCTGAGCCCTTCACCTGACCTCCCTCAGGGCACTGGTCCCATTTCACCTCACGTGTGGTTGCCTGGGCCCACACCTCCTCTCCCCGCCAGGCTGTGCTCCTTGGGGGCAGAGATTGAGGTTTGCTGTCCCTGACAGCAGGGGTTCGCAAGTGGAGGACCACGGCTGCCTTGGGATCACCCAGGGAGCTTCCTCAAACTACAGGTCCCGGGCCTAGTGCTGGGGCTGAGTCTGGTCCGGAGCCTGGGAATCTGCTTTGGAAGGCAGCCAGGCTTCTGAACCTCCATCCCAGGCCTGGGACTTGGGAGGGTGCGTGAGAGCCAACGAGAGGACAGCATGGGCTTGCTCTTGCCCCATGCAGGTTCGTGTGTGCCCAGCTGCCCAACCCAGTGCTGGAGAGCATCAGCGTCATCGACACTCCGGGCATCCTCTCTGGGGAGAAGCAGAGGATCAGCCGAGGTAAGCAAGGCACCGGCTAGGATTGGCTCTGGCTCTGTGCTGTGTTCTCTTGCTTCTGGCCTATGAGACAGACCCCCCCCCCCCACATCCTTGCTGTACCTCGATGAGCTGGGACTGCCTCGTGTGCTGTGTGGGACGATCCAAGCAGGGGGCCAGAGGACAGTTTGAGCCCACTGTCGCTCAGGAGACAGCTGGCCTCAGTCTTTTCATCTGTAAAAGGAGACGTCAACATCTGCCTTACCTCATTGGGTTTATTCATCCTCCAAGAGGCCCGACTGTGGGCCAGACCCTGGTTTGCTTCTGAAGTTCCCATAGTCCCTGGCCTGGGGAGCTTGCTGTCTGCAGGGAGGGCAAATGCCTGCAGACAACTTCAGCCCAGGAACGTGAGGATGGGAGCACGCGCTGGGGCGTGAGAGTAGGGAGCTGGGTACGTAACAGCACTTAGAAAACTGTTCACTCCAGACAGATATGGGGCGACTGCTCACCGGGGAGGTCCCCGGGCACGGCAGCGAGGAGACGGAACGCTGGCCCCGACTGCCGGCGAGCTGAGCCTGCCTCTGCTACGTCCTAGCTGAGTGAGCTCGGCAGGGATCTTTACTTCAACGATGCATCCGTAAAATCAGGGAAAATGATTCTGTCTACCTCATAGGGTTGTTTGAGGATTAAAACAAAAATAATATAGATATGAAGCCTCTGCCTGGCACATAGCAAGTGCTCAGTAAACGTGAATGACAGATCATCGCCATCACCAGTCTTTTCTAGCTCTAAAATGCTCGATGATGCTGTCCAAAACTCAAGTCCGCTCCCGGCCCCCTACCCCAGCCTCTCCTGCCACAGCCTGCTGTGTGCCCCAGGGAGCTCCCTGCCCTTTCTGCGTCTCTGGCAAGCAAAGCAGAAGAAGCCGCTCCCGCCGCAGTACTGGAGCTAGGAGCTGGGCTGGAGCCAAGTCTGCACTCAGAAGGCAGCCTCCGGGAAGGAAAGGCTTGGGACTGGCAGGTGTTCTCCGGGCAGTGGCCTTAGGGGACTGTCTGCTGCCCTCCCACATGTGCATTGGCCCCCTGTGCTCTGCAGCCAGCCGAGATCTGTCTGGGCCACCGTGGTGGGGCCCAGAAGCCCCTTCCTCCAAGGGCATGGCCCGCATGGGCCGGCCCCTGCTGAACCCCAGGCTTCTGGGCCCCGGGGAGGAGAGCCCACTGTCTCACGGGCAACAGGCCAGTGCCCCCATGGCTGTACCAAGGAGGCCCAAGTGCCCCCTGTGCTGGCCTGGGTACAGGCCCATCGCGTCAGAACTGGGCCACCGTGAGCACTCCAGCCAGCTGCCCCAGCTTCCTCTCTGAGGAGAGCAGCTCTCTGGAGTGGCAGCACCCAGCTCGGCCCGTGGGGATCCGCCATGGCCGTGTGGGTGGGTGCAGCCAGCCCTGGTATTGGGTAGACGGGGAAGACGGCGGGAGAGGCGGTCAGGTCCTCAGCGCACTCCAGGGCCTCAGGACCCTGGTCTGTGCTGCAGGAAAGACAGAACCTGTGCCTCAGGGCCTCGTTCACAGCAGGAGGGAGGAGGGCTGAGGCCCGGTGGGAAAGCCTGGCCTCTCCCTCCGTCTCATTTCACTGAGGAGGTGACACCTGGGACAGGGGGGAAAGACGGCAGCCAGTCAGGAGGGGCCTGTGTTAACACACCGTGTAATCGGCAGGACATCGGTGGAGAGAGTCTGGGACGCCTGGGCTCGGGCTGCCTACCTCTGGGCTGTTCGGTGGTGCAGGGGCTGAGGAGGACCTGGTGTGGAGACACACAACCACGGCCCTGGGAAGAGAGGCTCGCCTGCCCTCTCCTCCGGGCCTTCGTGAGCAGCTCGGTACTCGGGCGAGCCTGTGGAGCTGCTTGGGCAGCTCTGTCTCTGGCTTCTATGTGTTCCCCTAAATACTCCCTCCCTCCTTACCAGACCCTCCCTACCATCGCCCCTGTTTCATCTGGGCTCCCCCTGCATTTAGACCTAAAGGAGATTTACTGCTTCACACTGGCAGCCTGGGTCTCCTCGAGGAAGGCTCAGGAGAGCCACAACTTCTCCATCTGAACCACCTGGGGTCTGGGGTGGGGGGCAATCCTGCAAGGCCGTGCAGCCTGACAGGTGGGTCCAGAGAGGACTCCGGCCTCTAGGGTTTCCGAGGGCACTGGACTGTGAGTTCGGAGCCCTGCATTTTCGAACTAGGATAGGTCCCAACAGGTCACATTTTCTCCTGGAGCCTGTGTCTTGTGTAACAAGGGATAATGATACCCATCACATGACCTTGTGAGGTCGACAGATAGTAATGGAAACACAGACATCAGCTCTGAGACTGGATCACAGTGAGCTCCCTTCTTTCCCCATTATCTGCCAGCCAGGGCTGCCTGTTAAACAACGCCAGGCTGATCTATGTGAATGGCCTTCCTCGCGGTTGTACAGTGCACAGCCTGTGCAGCTGTATGTGGCAGCCCCGTTTGCAGGGACTGCTGCCCTCCCTCCTCAGCTCCTGTCCCATTCCATTCTTTTCATATTCTTGTATCTTCTCTCCTGCTTTCATCTTTGGACCTCAGGGGCTGCCCTTGGCAAATTAGGTGCTTGGTTTTCTCGCCTGTCCTTCCTATCCCTTCCTACCCCTCACTGACTTCCAGAAGCGATGGCCCCATGAATGGTTACATAAGCCAGTTTGTTCTCTGCCTTCCCGAGTTCATACTATAAATGCAGTTGCTGGCAAAAGCAGCCTGTGATAAAAACCAGAGCTGGAGCTGGACTCTGGCACCGTATCGCCAGCCTGGGACAGTGCCGCCTGCTGCACTCCAAGGAGACTGGGAGTGGGAAGGCACCAGACACCCTGAGATGTTAGGGAAGTTTCCAGTGTGCAGAGCCTCTCCCATTCTTGCTCACAATCAGCCATAGGACCTGGTAGTTCCAGTTTCTGTCTACACACGTGTATACCTTCTCATCTACACACACACCCCCCCTTGCTCCACACACCCCCCCCACACACACACAAGCAAATGCATGGAACCGAACGCTCTCTGTATGGCTTCTGGCCTGGGGCCCTCAGAGCTCTGGGTTTGGCTGCACCACAGATCTGGCGCTTCTTCCTTTCCTCCAGCCAGCTCAGGACAGGACGGGGCCCCATGGGGAGTCCGGCGACTGCGCTCTTTGCAAGAGCACCGGGCAGAGAGGCATGTAGAGCCTGAAATCCAGCCCACGCTCCACCCCCTGGGCTTCACACCGGGCACAGTGCCATCTCCCCAGCAAAAAGGGGCAGCCTTCTCAAATCGGCACAGAGCCACCTCTGGTTGGTGGCCCCAGGGTGCCACATGCTGGAAAGTGAGCTGCTCCCGAGGGCTCCCCAGGCCTCAGCCTTCATGGGAAGGAGCCCTCCAGTTCTGGGCTAGAGCTGGCAAAAGAGTGGTCCTTGCTCAGGGTGGGGCCTCTCTGCCCAGGCCTGGGGGAGGGTGTCTTAGGGGGAGAGAGGAAGCAGGGGACATCCGGGAACCTGAGTCCAGGAGGTCCCAGGCCCGCACGTGTCTCTGGATGAAGATGCACTGGGATGGGCAGCAGGCAGGGAGCCAGTTCCAGGAAGTGACAGGATGTGCCCAGCCCCAGGCTCATTACTGGGAAGAAGCAAGGATGCAGCAGAAGTGGGAGGGCTCCGGAAGCCTGAGCGTCCTCACACCTGGGAACCACATTTCCTGGCTCCTTCTCAGCTGGAATTCCCCACAGGCCGCACCCTAGAAAAGCAACCCCTTGGGCATGGTGCTCCCATCCGTCCAAGGGGACCTCTTCCTGTACAGGTGAGCTCAGCGGGGCCAGAGCAGGTAAAAACCACGCCCAGGCCGTAAAGCTGGAATGGGAACTCGGGTCTCCTGATTCCCAGTGCAGCGGCTTCTGAGCACATTATCATCTCCTGCCCAGGAAGAGTGCAGGGAGTGGGAAGGCAGCAGACTCTCATCTGCAGTCCGCTGGGGGGACCTCGGAGGGTCTGGGCTGGTCCTTGCAGCCTCATGTCCCTGGCCCGTCCCTGGACTCTCCCTGGAGTGGGGCCCGCACTTAGGGACGTCTGGGCCCCAGACTCTATGCCCTCCACATGTGGCTGTGTGGGCATCCCGTGCCGGGGCGGGGCAGCGGAGTCCTGACACGCGTCACAAGGGCTTGCTGGCAGCCTTGGGGTCCTCAGAGGCCTGCGATGTGTCTGTCCGGCCACTTTCAATGTTACCTCTAGGAGGCATGCAGTGTGACATTGTTTCCCTTGTCATCCGAACTCGTCCCACATTTTAAAAATTGATGCACTCTTATTTCTCTTTTGCTAAGATGTCTTTAAATCTCAAAAGAGATCTTTTGGGGCAAGAGAGGACCTTTCATATGCCAAGTCCTCTGTGCTCCAGCCTCACACATGGCTCTGCCTAAGAAGGGAGCGTGGACAGGAGGCAAGGGTCTGCGTTCCAGTTCTGCCCGTGTGAGCTTGGCCAGCCCCTCGCTGCCCTGTAAGATGTGTGTGCCCTGTGTACCTCCTGGCATGCAGACACTTAGGAGGCCGCATGGAAGCTGGTTCTGTAAATACAGAGAAATGCGCCGTCAGCTCCCTTGTATTACACTGCAGACTGCAGGAAGCCGGTGGGTGATTAAGCGGTTGCCTTGCTTATTGTGTTTGTCTCATTGATTTCCTCCTGCCTGGCATTACTTAGAAATGCTTTCTTTCCAGTCCTCCGGAGCCTGGGGGTTAGTGGGGAGAGCCTCAGATCCTGCAGGCTGCCTGGTCTCTGGGCCTGATGCCTGCAGGTCAGATCTCTGGGAGCCAGCAGACTGGCTACACGTAAGCCCAGGGGTTCCAGGAAGGCTAGCTTCACCGCTCAGGCCCTTGGGACTTAAGTGTCCCTTGAGCCACTAGTTTGCATGTCCTGAGCCCTTGCACAGCTGCAGGTGCTCAGGGGCTCTTACTGGGGGGTCTCAGCGCCATTCCCGAGACCACCTGAGGACAGGGGGCCTCTCACCCTGGAGGTTAGGGCAGAGCCTCCAGACCGATCCAGGCCCTCCCTCCGCTCTTAGATCCTGCTGCCAGGGCTCTGCCACTGACCCCTCATTGGTCAGGTGTTATTTCCCCCATTTTACAGCTGAGAAAACTGAGGTTCAGATTTGCTAAGGCCACACAGACAGTAAACGAGACACCTAGTCCCATGCCCTTCTCCAGTCCATGCCTTTCACATGCTCCCATTTCTGGATGTGCATAAGCCCAGTCCCGGAGACAGTGACCCGTCCTGGAGGCTGCTAGGTTCTCAACAGCTGGGTGTGGGAGGCTGAGCTCCAGAGGAAGCCCACACCCTCACTGCTCAATCCTCAGGGTCCTCACAGCCAAACCTGGGGAGAAGGCGCCTGGCGTTACTGACTTTGCAGTTTGACGGCACCGGTCAGAGCGTGCAGGATTCACAACCCCAGGAAGATGGATAGGAGGTCTCTGTGCTTATAAAATCCCAGAAAAAGTTCCCAGAAGTTGTCTGGCTGTCCTCAGGCAGGAGCAGACTTCACACAGGCACTCCACGGGGTTGAAGACAGAGGCCCCCAGCCTCCTATCTCCCTGTCCTGCAGTGGCTTCCTTGTGTGTCCCCAACATCCATCCTGCTGTGCTCTCCACCCTCACACCTCTAGTCTTAGAAGCAGGGAGAAGGGAAGCTCAGAGATCTTCCAATCCAACCCCCTGCTTTGACAGGCAGAGAGACCAGGGAACAGAGACTGAAGGCTATTTGCCCAAGAACACATAGCAAGTCAACGGCTGCCCAGAAGCCAGAGTGGGCTTACCCCATCAGTGCTCCTCAGGTGACCCCTTTGGAGCACATCCTGAGAACACCGAGGGGCATCTCACCCAGCCACGGGGACAGGAACGGGCAGGGGGCCGTCCTCTTCCAGCAGCACTGACCTGGTGCTGCTCTTGCCCCACCCCACCCCGAACTGGGGGCGGGTCAGCCTTGCCCCTACTCCCCCTCAGGCCTTTGCAGCTGAGCCCCTTTTTGCATGGCTGGTGCCATCAGGCATTGGAGAGAGTTGGGGTGGGGGGGAGCCTCTTTGCTCTGCAGCTTCTCTGGCCCGTGGAGGGCTGGTAAGAGGCCTGACTCGGGATGGGGAGACATGAGCTCTGATCCCGGTTCTGCCCACTCCCGCCACATGGCCCTGTGCACTCCCGGAGCCTCCACCCCCTTGTCACTAAAGTGCCCGGCTCCGGCCGCGCAGCCGGTTAGGAGTGGCTGCTCTGTGACTTTCTGGCAGAAGCAGCAGCTCTCGGGGCCGCCCTGCGAGCAGCCCGCACGCCACAGCCACAGTCCTGTCAGGCCAGAGTTGAGAATGAGCCCTGCTGCCCTCCCCAGCTACCAAGGAGGGCAGGCTTGCTGGGTCTGGACTCCAGAGGAGCAAAGCTGTGACCCGCTTGCTAGGATGGGGCTTGGGGCAAGGGGATCAGGTTGTCCTTGTTTTCTGAGCCCTCTGGCCCCCTTCCTGCCCACAGCTCTGAGGGTCTGCTTTGGGAGGTGAGAGCAGCCCTCCACCTGGCTGTACTGAAGGGAAGATTAAAATAGCCAGGCCTGGGAGGGAGGGACAGAGGGGAACAGGTACCAGCCCCAGGGAGGGAGAGGGAGAGGGGAGCAGGGTAGGGGGTGGAGGCTGCAGGTCATCTGAAGCAGGAAGGCACAGGCCTCCTGGACTCTGTGGGAGCTGCTGGCTGGGCCTGGGCCGAGGGCAGGCAGGGAGGTGGGGAGGCAGGGAGGTGGCCGGTGCAAGACTGCTGCCCTCCAGCCTACAGGGAGCCCAGGGCCCAGGTGGTCCCGTCCAATCCACTCCTGGTCCCGCCCCTCAGTGGCTATTTGACTGTCACCTCATCTCTGAAACTGTTTCCTCCGAAAAGTGGGAGTGGGACTCCTCACTCTGCCTATCTCACAGGTGCTGTGGGGGTGACATGAGGCCGTGATGTCAATGTCTTGCCAGCCAGAGCAGGCACTGAACTTGGGGTTGGAGAGCTGGCTACCGTGCCCCAGCGGCTACCCCCTACAAGCAGGGTGGTCTTGGCTGAGTCACGGTGCCAGAGTCTCTCGGTGACCTGACCGAGCCCCTACTTCATTGCTGGGCGGAGCCTGGCCCCAAAGCACTTTCCTGAGCCCGGTCCCTGAATGGGGAGCACTCCTCCGCCTGAATAAAAAGGCTACATGGGAATAGTGATGTTAACAGCAACTATGTGCTAGGCCCCGAGTGTGTCTGGTCCTTAGAATTCCATGAATTAGGTGCTATTAGTATGCCCGTTTATGGGTGAGGGAACACTGGCTCAGAGGCACTGAGTGACATGTTCAAGGTCAAATAGTGAGCAGTAGAGACGCTGGGATTGGAACCCAGATCTGACTCCCAAGACCGTGTTCTATGTACGGTGCCTGGCTGCCTCTGCCCGAGGGCCCCCTCCTGACTGTCCCTCTGCCACAGGGTACGACTTCGCGGCTGTCCTGGAGTGGTTCGCCGAGCGGGTGGACCGCATCATCCTGCTCTTTGACGCCCACAAGCTGGACATCTCTGATGAGTTCTCCGAGGTCATCAAGGCCCTCAAGAACCACGAGGACAAGATGCGGGTGGTGCTGAACAAGGCGGACCAGATCGAGACGCAGCAGCTGATGCGGGTGTATGGGGCCCTCATGTGGTCCCTGGGCAAGATCGTGAACACCCCGGAGGTGATCCGGGTCTACATCGGCTCCTTCTGGTCCCACCCCCTCCTCATCCCCGACAACCGGAAACTCTTCGAGGCCGAGGAGCAGGACCTGTTCAGAGATATTCAGAGTCTGCCCCGAAATGCCGCACTGCGCAAGCTCAACGACCTCATCAAGAGAGCCAGGCTGGCCAAGGTGAGGCTGTCCCCCCGGAGACGTGCAGGCTGGGGGCGGGAGGGTCAGCTGCCAGAGCGGGGGGCCGCCACCCACAGCCCTGAGCTCTCGCCTGCCTGCCTGACACCGTCCTAGAGCCCCCGCTTCACGGACATCAGCTGTGCCCGCTCGGGCAGTGGGGGGCAGGATAGTGTGGTGGTTATGGTCACAGGCCCCGACGTCAGGTGGCCAGACTGGAGCCCACCTCCACGGTTCTCAAACTGTGATCCCAGCTCTGGCGAGGTCTCTTTATGCCTGTCTCCACGGCTCTACAATGAAAGGATGGGAGGATATAGCAAAATAAGGAACGTAGCGGCCCCCATCACAGTGCCTGGCACCCTTAGAGTGCTCCAGAAATGTGAGCTGTCGTTGACATCTTCCTCGTCACCAACCCCAGCAGCAGTATTACCGTCCCTCTTACTGCCTTGACCTTACTCTCCCCATAATCCCACCCTTCCCTTATGATCTAGGAAAACAGCTCCGCCCTGGAAGTGACCAGCGAGGGTGAGGGGGTGAGATAGGAACGATCGCAGAAGCAGCAGAAGCAGGAGGAGGGATTCATGGGAAGAGATGGGTGAGAGCCACCCCCTGGAGGGAAGGAATGGGTCCGAAGGTTTCTCTGTGCCCCCATGTCTCAGGTTCACGCGTACATCATCAGCTCCCTGAAGAAGGAGATGCCGTCAGTGTTTGGAAAGGAGAATAAGAAAAAGGAGCTGGTGAGCAACCTGGCTGAGATTTATGGCCGCATCGAGCGGGAGCACCAGATCTCGCCTGGGGACTTTCCCAACCTGAAGAGGATGCAGGTAACCGGGGCTCCGGGGCTCCAGGACAAGGGACAATGTCATACGAGCTGGCCGAGGAGAAGGCCAGCCCTGGATGCCCCGATGGAAGCGGACCCAGAGTCCAAAGGCGAGGAGATGGCCCCATGTCTGCCTTTCCTACTGAACTGCCAGTGGCCCAGCAGATATCATATCTGGGTGTGGGGAGAACACGGAGCCCCAGTGCTCCCAGTGAGACAGGGTGATCCATGATGTTTGGGGCCTGATACCTCCAGTGTAGGACCTCCCCCTGACACGAACACCACAGGCTTGGAGTCCCCACCATGCCATGTGAAATGGGACGTCACCTGACATGGGGTCTCCAGACTCTCAAGTGCTTATATTTACCCTAGAGCTCCCACTTGGGAGCAATTTGGGACACAAGCCACGGAGAAGCAGAAGTCTGCATGGGAACTTGCCATCTCCAGGGTACACCGAGGACCTCTGTCTTGGGCCAGGGACCATAACACCTGGTTTCTCACATTATTCCCCAGAGCAGTCCTCTGAGGGAGACCTTTTCATCCTCCTTTTACAGATGAGCAAACCGAGGTTTACAAAGGTAATTAACCTTTGTAATTAATTGCTGGCAGTTTTCTGAGAGTAGTGTTCACACAGGCTGCTAGTGGGAGTGCCGGGAGCTGTCCCCACAGTCCAAGCAAGAAACCACCACACCATACTAACTGGATCCTCTCTGAGCCTCTGTCTCTTCTTCTGGAGTCTGAAGCTCCAGAAACATCCACCTTTCTAGATGTTACGAGCATCAGTGAGATCATATTTGCAAGGTGCTTAGCACAGAGCCTGGGACAGACTATGCTCTTAAAATGCAGTGTCCCATTCGGTAAGACATCACCACGGGGGGGGGGGGGGGAGCTGGGTGATGAACACAAGGGACCTACCTGTACGCACAATTGTTGCAACATCTCATGGTTCTATGATTATTTAAAAGTAAAAGGGTTCTAAGAAGTAGGGAATTTTTAAGAATAGCAACAGACGTAGTAGTAACATCGTTTGTGCTCCTGTTGCCGATTTTGATCTTGGCCTTGGCAATTTGTTTCTCAGTTTAAGACCGGAGGTTCAGAATGTCAGTAGAGGTGCAGATAGGCATTTTTAGTTTCCCATGTGCTAAGAGAAAGAGAAAAAAAAAATAGACGTGCAAAGTATGCTTTTGTTCATGTATCCCTTCATTCCCATAACTACCTCCCAGGAGCTAGTTACTGATTTCAGAATCACTTTAACATAATTCAGGTTTGCCACTCAGCTGTGGCTTAGAATATTTACAACTTTTAGCCTCTCCTTCTGTTAAGAGTGTCACGATCTGCAAGCATTTTGGAAGATAACATTTGAAAGGGCCCATACCACCCCATTTCTAATGTGAGGAATCCTTTTACATTATAAATTATTTCACCTTCTCATCTGTTTGCCCACCTTAGGCCCCGTTGTTAGGGACGCTGAATCAATCACGTAAACGGCGGTCCTGGCGGGGCCTGTGTGCCCCTGCAAGACATTAGGATGCTGTTTGGAAGCCCGCCAAACACACCTGGCTGTGGATAGGCTGGGAGAGATGCCAGGGACCTTGGGAGGTTATGCCCCGAGGGCAGGAGGAAGGGCTTATCTGCTCTTGCCCTGCACACCCCACCCCTCCAGCCCCCTTTCGCCTCCCCGGTGCGGCCCTGCCTTGGAAGGGAGGTGAGAAATGCACAAGCTAACACTCACTCTTGAAATGTAGTTGTGGGTGTTTTCTGAATTTTTCTGCAGTGAACTCGATGTGCTTGTCCCTGAGGCTTCCCCTGTGCACTGGTCTCTGCCCAGTGTCCTGAGATTGCTCTGGCCAGAGCCAAGGCAGGGGCAGAAAGCTCTCACCTTGTCACTGAAAAGGCCAAGGAGCTGGGTGTTCTAGACCCGGGACCTCTCAAAATCGCAGAGATGTGCGAAGGGGAGCGTATTTCTTGTGCCATGGGGTGTGGGTGTCAGGGGAGGGCAGGGAGGGGAGCTTTTCTAGGATCTGCATGCCTCCCTGCGTCTCCTGTGTCCAAACCCACAGGGGAGAAGCCAATAGTTGAAAACTCTCTCCAGGTGATTCCGATTAGCATCCTAAGAGTCACTGGTTCGGAGATGAGCCATGGCTTCTATGATGATTTGTGTTTTGTTGCCTCTGCCTCAGTCTTTCCTTCCCTAAATGGGGGTAGAATGTGATGTTCCTCCCTCAGAGAGTCCCTGGGGGAGCGAGTGAGATCACCCATTAAAGCGAGCAGCTGCTGTGCCCTCAGGAAATAACCCTGAATAAAGCAGAGAGACGCACAAGCTCGTCTCAGAGGACAAGGCATTCAGGAACCACCTTTCGGTAGCCAAAACTAGCAAAAGAGAAATTGGATTGTTTTCCAGAGCTGTAAAGGGAATCCAGATAAATGGAGCAAACCAGTATTTGTTCAATTTCCTTTTCTCCCCCAGACCCTGCACCTGTTCTCTCCGGAAAAATTCCACCCAGAGCCAGTGCCTTTTTTTTCCTCCTCCTCTCTCACATCTTTCTTATTTTGTGATCGGCTTTTTAGCCTCCAGGGCTGGGAGTATTCCAGCATTTGCAGAAGGCAGCATCCCCAGCAAGGGGAAAGATCTCCTTCCGGGGTCTTCTACCCTCACTTTCTTTTCTCTCCCTCTCCCCAGGACCAGCTGCAGGCCCAGGACTTTAGCAAATTCCAGCCCCTGAAAAGCAAGCTGCTGGAAGTGGTAGATGACATGCTGGCCCACGACATCGCCCAGCTCATGGTGCTGGTGCGGCAGGAGGAGACGCAGCGGCCTGTCCAGATGGTGAAGGGCGGAGCGTTCGAGGGCACCCTACACGGTCCCTTTGGGCACGGCTACGGGGAGGGGGCCGGGGAGGGCATTGATGATGCCGAGTGGGTGGTAGCCAGGGACAAGCCCATGTACGACGAGATCTTCTACACCCTGTCGCCGGTGGACGGCAAGATCACAGGGGCCAACGCCAAGAAGGAGATGGTGCGTTCCAAGCTGCCCAACAGCGTGCTGGGCAAGATCTGGAAGCTGGCTGACATTGACAAGGACGGCATGCTGGATGACGAGGAGTTCGCGCTGGCCAACCACCTCATCAAGGTCAAGCTGGAGGGGCACGAGCTGCCCAACGAGCTGCCCGCCCACCTGCTGCCCCCGTCCAAGAGGAAAGTGGCTGAGTGAGGGGCAGAGGAGGCTCAGAGCAGGCAGGGGTTTGAGGAGATGGGAGAGGAGGACACACACACACACACACACACACACACACACACTCGCACACGCAGATCTTGAAAACTGCATTGCAGCTGAGAGGGGCAGGGACCCCCAGGCTTCTGGACTGGTCTTTGGACACATCGCCAGGTTCTCGGCATTGATAGAAGCACAGGAGCACTCCCGGGACCCCAGGGTCAAGCCCAGGTCTCCGTGCCTCTTTCCCTCCCCTCTCCCACCACCCAGAGACCTGCCTTCTCCCTCAGAGGCAGTCCACTCCCCCACGGGTAGCCCACCCGCCTCCAGACTCCCAGGCTCGGAGCAGATGGAAAAGGCTTCTCGCTTAATAGGCACTGTACTGTTTTCGGTGCTTCGTCCCCCTCAGTGGCTTCCCAGTGGTAAGCAAGGCTCCAGGGCTGAGAGAAGTGCCAGAAGGGGCTGCCACAGGGGGGCGGGGGTTAGGGGGTGTAGAAGGAAGCATCCTCGGCTGGGTCCTGAACCTGAAGAGACATAGCCCTGAGCTCTGTGCCCCACCCCCCCAGGCTCAGACTGTCTGCCTGCGTGGACCAGTCCTTGAACCCTACCCCTACTTCACTGCAAAGAACCCCAGACCCAGAGAGAAAGAGAACAAACTGTCAGGAAAGAAGGCAAAGAAATTGCCTGAAATCCTCAACTCAGAGCCAAAGTGGCTTTGTTCCACAGAGACTGTGAGGTTCGTGTTTCTTCCACCCGGCCCTGACGTTTGGATGCTCGGACCCTTCTGCCATCGGTCCAGCCCCGCCGTGCGCAGGGAGCTGTGGGGGCACTGCACATAACGATCCCGCTTGTCCCCCCTCGGGAGGTAAGCATCAGTCCTCCCACTTTGCCGATGAGGAGCTTGAGACTCAGAGGAGTTGAGGTGACCTTCGCAAAGCCATAGAGGCCACGCGTGGTAGAGAGAGGATTCGGAGGCAGGGCCTCAGACCCTGCCCGTGCAGGATCCCAGCATCGCTGGCTGCCGCCGAACCCCGGAGAACAAGCCGAGCATGCAGGGCACACCTCGGCCGCCCAGGGCAGGCTACTGAGGCAGAAGGGCCAGCCGGCATTGGGTGGCCGTCAGTCTGGCCATCTGTCCCATCACAGAAGCAAACCGTGCCGTCTGGCTACGCAGCCCATGTTCCTAAAATCACCCAAATCCGACAGCGCCAGCCGGAGAGTGGGCCGGCCTGCTGGCTGCTGTTGGCGCCTGAATCATCCCGTTCAAACGCAGCCACCGACCCTCCTCGAGGGGGACCTCGTGCTCACTCTCAGAAGGCGAACGTGAGGGTTCTGAGGTCTGGTTCCCTGCAGGAGCCCCGGCGACTCTGCGGCGGCCTTGGCACCTCCCTACCATTGTCAGTGCCCTACGCCCTCCTTCACGCTCTCCCTGCCCCCGGCTTGCTTTGTGGCCACTGAACCAGTCACTTTGTATGCTATACTCCTACTGTGATGGAAGATAGAAACCAGTATAACTTATTTTATATCTATGTTCAGACTATATCGAGAATATTCTATGTATCTCTGATGTGCTTACTACTGCAGTGCATTTGTCGTTAGGATTCATGTTAATACAGCACATTTATCCTTTGGTACCTGCTTGGCCACAGAGCGTCATTCCAGAGGAGGCTGAGGGAGGCCGAGGGAGGGAGGTGGATTCTTACTGGGCTCCTGGGGGCATCCTTGGCAGAGGGTCGGGCTGCACTCACACACAATCCCATCGGCCTGATGCCTCCAGGCTGACCTCCTGGAACCACCGCTTCCAGCCACTCTGGAGTGGAGAGGATCCCCAAACCTCCGGGTTTCCTTCTGTACCCAAAGGTTTCTCTTTCTCGTGAAATGAAGGGCAAGAGAAGACCGAGGCAAAGAGGTCACATGTCCCCTAAGTTGAGTGCAAAGCCCTGCCTGCTCTATGCCTTTGAGACGAAGGAGACAGCAGTGAAGAAGAAAGAGGGGTATCCATTGTCCCCTTGCCCCACCACCACTTGGACACATGCATGTCTTCCTGCCCCACATGTCCCTCCCTCTTCAAGACTCCAGAGATCAGCGAGGCCCCGGGAATGTGTGGTGGCACTTTTCCCATCTTCCGAGAAAGAGGAAGTGGTGCTTGAGGCCCCTCTCAACCGGTGAGGGAACAATGAAGGGACACTTTCTCTGGGGCAGTCCCTCCGGCTCTTGCTGCCTCAGCCTCCTGACCTCTTACAGGCTTCGGGAACCTGGGGGTAGATCGAGCCTCTGCCTGGAAAACATTTACTGCAGAGAGCAGGAACCCAGCCAGGCAGTTTCACAGGCAAGAATGCCTAGGGACTCCACTGTCCTATGGCTCCTTCCCCCACACTACTCAGTTTGGACCACAGAAACCATCAGATAAGAGCAACACCCTACACCCCTGCCCCGGCAAATTTTGCCCCCTGTGCCTTAGAGTTAAGTCATGACCAAAGTCTAGCTTTGTACAGGTGCAGGGGACACGGCGGGCCATGGCAGGGCCCGGGCCTCAGTTGGCAGAGTGGTGAGAGGTTGCCTTGCGTCACCCCACTTCCATCTGTCCGCTCTGTTCCAAGAGCCTACATTTCTGCATTCGGTGTTCAGAAGCAGCAGAGCTATCCAGGGAAATGGGCTAGGAGAGGTGAACTGACTCTGTACGTATTCAGTCCTTTGTTCATTTGTGTGTCCGTTTGTCCGTCCATCTGTCCATCCATCCATTCATCCATTCTTTCTTTTACTCAGAAGACACTGAGATACTCCTGCAGGAAAGGCTCTAAGGTAAAGACAGAAATTCATTCTTTAACCTATTCAGAAATACTTAGTACATGCCATCTGTGTAGCAGGGATAATTCTAGATGGATCAAATCAAGTTCTGGCTCTCAGAGCTAGTGGGGGAAGTGAGGCATTTATACAAACGTTGATAATGCAATGAGGGACCATTCTGGGAAGGGGGGTGAGGGGTGAGCACAGGCAGAGGAGGGACTCATGAGAGCAGATGGCTTCCAGCTGGGAGAAGGTGGTCAGCACAAGCCTGGGTGAGGCACTGGGGCTCAACCTGAGAAACATCTGGGCTGTGTCTCTAGTGCCAATCACCTTCTCTCCCTAATTCAAGAAAGATAAGCAGGGCTTTTATACAAAAGTAAACACGCAGCATTCCCAGCCCACAGAGTCATGACAGACTGAGAACCACAGATGTATTTGAGGAAAAGCATGAGGAGAATTTTGCCTCTGGGGACCGAGCCTGATTTTTCACAGGCCATTTTCAAGTAAAAATGGTATCAGTATCTTTTAAAGCTGAACTTGTCAGGGCCTGAAGGAACATGGTCATGGGGGAATGGTGAGTGGCCCCTGCTGGAGTGATGAGGCTGGTGTAGGGGGCACGGTGTAGGGGGCACAGCTCTCCCCTCCACCTCCCAGCAGAGGTCATCAGTGCTGCTTACCGCACTTTGGTTCTCTGGTCCCTTCAGCCCAGGAATGGCTGCCATTCTATACCCTTGACGCTGGGCGAGCTGGGGAACTTGCTTTGCTAGTGAAACGTTGAGTGTCCCTTCCTTGCACAAACAAGCATGTAGTTAGCCACACTTTGTTTTTCCTGCCTCACCAAGAATGCTCTTGGGAGCAGGTGTGAAGATGGAGCCGTGGTCAGCCCAAGGCCCCGGGGCCCTGTGAAATCCCTTACCAGTCCGCAGGGGCAAGGGGCACGAGCCAGGGGTCAGCCCTCGTGTTAATGCTAATGCACTGATGGCCGTGGGCTATTGATCCACGGCATAACCTGGACTACGGTGACCAAAATACCTGGTAAGCTCTTCCAAGAGTTGAGTCTCCTGATACAGGGGATTGACTGAGCATGTGTCTGCCTAGAGCCACACAGAGGCCGTACGGGTTGGACAGAGAAACACTG
The DNA here is from genome assembly GCF_023065955.2 of Ursus arctos. Classification (NCBI taxonomy): domain Eukaryota; kingdom Metazoa; phylum Chordata; class Mammalia; order Carnivora; family Ursidae; genus Ursus; species Ursus arctos. The sequence continues at coordinate 61,243,852 of NW_026623100.1, read as the reverse complement.
CCAATTCCCAGACCCCCTTGCAAGCAGGTTCAGGATGTGAATTTAGGTCCTGCCAACCAGACATACTCATGGGAGAGTTTGCCGAAGCGGACGGTGCCAGAGGGGGACCCAGCAGCTAACCCAACAGCTTTCTGGCTTCACAGCTTCCTTTCTGTGCTCAAGAAGCTGCAAGTTGTGTTTGTGAGGTCAGACAAAGCAGTGGCCTGCACCAGCAGACAACACAGTAAGTGGCCACATGCCATTGTGTCTGCCCAGCTAAGCGTGTTGCCTGAGCTGTGCTGTGATGTGCGGAGGGGACCCGGCCTCAGCAGGGGAGGCTTCCTGGAGGGCTTGGGTGTGTGTGCGTGCGTGTGCGTGTGTGTGTGTGTTGCGAGGATGCACTGAAGTGGGTCTTACTGGATAAGTGAGGAAGAGAGGGCAGGGCTCTCCAGAGGGGCTGATGGGAACTTTCAAAGCAATCATCCTTTTCTAAGCATCCAGTGGCTATAGTGTGTGCGCTTAGAACACTTGAGCCTACAGAATAAGGAAATGTTACAAATAGCAGTTCTGTCTCCTCGCTCAGAATTTCACCAGGGGCAGGTCCACAGCCCGCCCCAGGGGACGGCACTGAAGCCCGAGGGTGGAGCCGTGGCCTGAGGCCAGGTCAGCACGGCTGACGGGGGACATCCGCTGCCTGAATTCTAGCTCAGCACAAGCTGTGTGGCCTCTGGGCCTCCCTTCACTTTCCCCGCAAGTGGGGGTCATCTCAATTTTTCCGAGATATTGTGAGGATGCTGAGAGAGGGGAAAGTTCACCGAGAGCCTAACCACCGCACATGTGAGTGCTATTGGCGTAGCTAGAAGAGGCTCGGTTCTGGGAAGAGGTGAGAATCCCGTCTCTGGGAAGGAAAGCCCTGGAGAGGCACAGAGGAAAGACCCTGGAAGAGCAGGCGTGTGGGGATACCCCAGCCCGGCGTGCGGAGACTGTCTGTGGGCACCTGCAGGCCCTGGCCCAGTGTGGCCCCTACACAGCCCGGAGACCCTGCCTGGCCTCCCAGCCACCGTGAGCTGGTGCTGACAGTAGGCTCAGAACCCTCGAGAAGCGCCCACTGGGGTGGGTTTGGTGGGGGAGGGTGGCAACATGACAGCCTGGCTCCGATGCAGGCCACCTAAGACTTTCACAGGTAATAACAGATGCTCTGATGTCCCGCACGCACGACCTAAATGGCGAATGTTTATCTCCGTTCGCGAAGTCTCAGAATCACGCTATCGTGTAAGGCAAAGCCTCATTTTCTGCCTGCCAGTGTCTTGTCACAGCATCTCTCAATCCCTGTTTGAGTAACAAAAGCCAGCTCAGTGCAGAGAGATGACCCTCACCGCACCCCAGTCCCATCTTGGGGTGGGACTGGGATTTGGTTCACCTCTGAGAGAATCGCAGACATACTGGCACAATGATGACCCTGGTGAGACCAGGTCTCCTTTCTCCGAGGCCACTGTCTCTTTGATCCTCCTTCCTCCTGCTCTCCTTCCCACCCCCACCCCAGGAGGCCAGAGGATCTCCCTTCCCCTGACTGGGCCTTCTGTCCTCCGTCGGCCACCAATGCACACACGCACGCACGCTCGCACACAGGCACACGCACGCACCATTCCCATCACTCGTGTCTGCCCACCCCACGGAGCTGGATCTCACTATGCTGATCTGAGGAACCAAGAGTCTGCTTGTGTGACCACGGGATCCGCTGCTGTTGCTGCGACTGTGGTCACAGGTAAGTCACAGCGAGGAATGAAGCAGCAGCCCAGCAGGAGAGGGTCCTGGCAGCCTGGCAGAGAAGAAGGTGAGAGTTCAGGGTCAGGCAGGTGTCGGGACAGGCCACCACGCAGGCACCTGCTCGCATGCGGACGGCCGGGCCCTCAGGATCTTATCTGCTTCCTGAATGCCTGCACAGCTTTCTCGGCAGGACAAAGGAATTCCCCTCCTTCCAGAAAATCCTACTCCTCAGGAACATGCCAGGGAACGAAATGCTAGAATCCACTGCGGGGAAGTCAGTGGGTGCTCCCTGCCCCGAGCAGAGTCTGTCCAGGCCCCAGACCAGATGCAGCTTGTCCTCTTGATACCCCGGCGTGGCCGCGGTGGCAGGAAGTGAGGCTGGAGATAACGGGAGCCCTGAACTCCTCAGCCACATTTCCGGAACTTCTTGAGATAAAGCGAAAACAAGCAAGCGGCCTCTGAGCTGCGGCACTTGACCAGCCGGCCCTCGTCGGCCGCAGGGACTGACCGAAGCTCGAGCATGGAACCTGGGCCCCGTGGGCTGTGTGAAGGAAGCCCCGCTCGGTGCCCCACGCATTTCAACCAGGCTACCTTGACTGCGTAAAGACAAAACCGCTCAAGGCAGTATTTTCCAAGACCCAATTCACATACTGTCCCCAAGCGAAGGCGACACCTCTAGCTCCACCATCGCCCTCTGCAACCACAAATCCCTAGGGGTCTGGGATCTCCACCTGCCTGCTGCCACCTTACACTCTCGTCGTTCACATTCGTGTTTAATTCCACCATCCAGACATTACGCTCCTTAAGGGCATAGAGCGGGCTTAGCACGGTCCCGTGGACGCCTTGCTGTGCCACCGAAATTATCCTTGAGGGGTTATTGCCCGGTTGCAGGCAGTACGGCCAGCTGTCAGCCCTCAACCTCGAGCTGACTCTAGAAATTGCCCTCGGCTGCAGAAATCTGCTTCCGCCAGCACCACACCCTTCTTCCTGAAGCAGCTGCAGCCTTGAGCATTCCGTGAGGAAACAGAAGGCCTGCTCCCCTCGTCCCCACCTGGAACAGTTCTGATGGGCCGTCCCATGGCGGGTGAGCGGAGCCCTCGTGACCACAGGGCAGCTCAACTACTCCCTCTGCCCACTCTGCCTCCTTTCCTTCCCCTGCCCCAGTGCTGAGCCCAAGAGCACTAACACGCTTCCCGCATGCTAACCTCCATCTCAGAGCCAGCTTCCTGGGTAGCCCACCTCCAACAGCGGGCCTGGCAAATAGGAGCCGCTCAGTAAATCCCAGCTGGCATCATCGAACAGCCAACGCCTCTGTGATAAATTCGATCAGAGGACGGCCTCAGCTGTGGCCTTGCCAGGAAAAAAGTGCCATGTGGCACCAGACCCTGCTTGGCAGGCCACTCTGACTTACTGGGAGAAGCTGGAGCCGTGCGACACACGGGAAAAGGCAACAATGGTCCCAGAGTCACACCTCAGGCAGCTCCGGCCAGAAGGTTGTTTCATATGAAGGATAAGAACGACCACAAGACCTGTGTTCTGTGCAGAATGAGACCATTTTGCTAATCACTCTCAATCCATCCTTTCTGCTATTCTTACCAAAAGAAAATCCCTGGCATTCTGGGACATGCCACAGCTCGGAGAGAGACAGAGAGCCATAGCTGAGGGAGAGAGCATTCTTTCCTGGGCTGCAGCTCCAGCCAGGGTTTCTCAGGAAGTAAGCATTAGAAGGACACCTGGGGGGCTGCGGTCAGTTTAGTGTCTGACTCTTGATTTCTGCACAAGTCACTATCGCAGGGTCGTGAGATTGAGCCCTGCATTGGGCCCTGCGCTCGACCTGTAGTCTGTTTAGGATTCTCTCTCTCCCCCTTTCCACTCCCTCTCTAAAAAAGAAGAAGGAGGAGAAGGGGGGAAGGAGGAGGAGGAAGGAGGAGGAGGAGGAGAGGGAGAGGGGGAGAGGAGGAAGAAGTAAGCATTAGAGGGAAGGATGCTTCCTGAGGAATGAAACTGAGGAAGACGCTCTCCTTCAGCAGCAGCCTGGACAACTGCGTGTAGAGACTGACACATTTCTACATACGGTATAAAAGCCCTGGTAATGAGTTGGGTTTTGTTTTGTTTTTTTTTTAATTGCAGACTTGCAGGCTTTGAAAGATCAGTGGATCTTACAAAGAACTGGTACAACAAAGATCTGATGGGGATCAGATTCCCCCCTGCTGCTTTCCACATCCAGTGGCCACAGATTGGTAGCAGCTGTGGGAACACCGATGGGAGGACCCGAGTCCCAGTGTGGCCGCAAGGGCCGTTCAGCAATGTCTTTGCTGCCACCAGCACACGGAACTGTGGCACATTCGTCCTAGGCAAACGTGCCCGCAGGTCCTCAGTGAAGAGGAATCGAATTTAATCCCAGAGCCATACTGTATATTATATGTGACTTATTATATACATCATTATATTATATATAATTATATATGCATAGTTAATTAAGTTTAATAAACTGTGCAGATCTTATTCCATGTCCTCAATCATTTTATCGTCTTTGAAAAGTGTGGAGACAAACAATCCTCTTGAGACCCCATCAAACAAACAGAAGCCCGAACACCGTGAATCCCGACTGATCCTGTCGGCCGCAGCGGGCAGACCGGGCAAGCAGCACCCCCACGGGATAGGGCTTCCTAGGCGTGCTCCTCACAGTGGACGGCCAGGTTACAGAAGCTCGGGTCTTGGAGCTGAGTGGACCCTTGGAAACCATCATGTCCCCCCAGCCTCAGACTCCCGCCAATGGAGTTCTATCTCCTTATGACTGTCCCTGGCCACTCACATGTCAAGACCCCTTTCTTCTGGATGCAATGCCTTCCCATAGTCACTCTCGAGTTATTACAATACTTTGTCTTATAAATACACACACAGGGCCGCATCAGAAAAGAAAGTAGGGTCAGCACACATTTGTCAAAACCCATAGAGTCTATCACACTGAGAGGGGGCCCTAATGTAAACTGTGGGCTCCCGTGATAATGACGTGTCTGCCAGGCTCCTCCCCTGTAACAAGGGACCCCTGCTGTGTGGGATGCCTTTGTGGGGAGGATACATGGGACTCTCTGCACTTTTTTTTTTAAATTTATTTGAGACAGAGACATAGAGAGAGGGGGTGGGGAGGGGCAGAAGGAGAGGGAGAAGCAGACTCCCTGCTGAGCAAGAAGTTCGAGGTGGGGCTCCATCCCAGGACCCTGGGATCATGACCTGAGCTGAAGGCAGATTCTTAACCAACTGAGCCACCCAGGCGCCCTTTTTTTTTTAAAGATTTTTTTTTAAGATTCTCTTTATTTAGGGGCGCCTGGGTGGCGCAGTCGTTAAAGCGTCTGCCTTCGGCTCAGGGCGTGATCCCGGCGTGCCGGGATCGAGTCCCACATCGGGCTCCTCCTGGGAGCCTGCTGCTTCCTCTCCCACTCCCCCTGCTGTGTTCCCTCTCTCGCTGGCTGTCTCTCTGTCACATAAATAAATAAAATCTTTAAAAAAAAAAAAAAAAAGATTCTCTTTATTTATTTATTTGACAGAGAGAGTGAGCACAAGCAGGGGGAGTGGCAGGGAGAGGGAGAAGCGGGCTCCGCCTGCGCAGGGAGCCTGACTCGGGGCTTGATCCCAGGACTCCGGGATCATGACCTGAGTCGAAGGCAGATGCTTAAGGACTGAGCCACCCAAGAACCCCTCTCTTCACTTTCTGCTCAGTTTCTCTGTGAACTTAAAACTGCTCTGAAAATAAAGTTTATTAACTTTAAAAAAGGAAGAAAAATCAGGCCCTGCCTGTGCGTGTGGAGCTCAGTGTTCGCACACAGTGATGATGGAAGGGCTGCAGGCATGAGCTTGGGACTCACCCAGCTGGGCTCCCTGGCTCTTTCTTGCCCTTCTCACTTAGGCAAAATAAAATCCACGACTGGTGGGTATTGCGAGGGACTAAGTTTTGAGCTGGAGGAACTTGGGTCTAGAAAAGAAAGAAGATGTAAATAGATACTCATTTAATTAATTATGTGCAATGTCTTCATCTTTATAAGGGCAGCTTATCTGGGGCACACAGGGGTCCCTTGTGCCCAGATCCCCTTCTTCAGCTCTTAGAAGGCCTGCCTTCTACCCCAGCTGAGCTTTGAGATCAACTTGTCCCATCACTGCCCTTTGTTGTTGGTCTCATTTGATCTAGGCATGGAAAAAAAATAACCCAAGATGACTTATTGTTGAAAGAAAAGGAGATAAGTTTCAAGAACGGAAAGAATTTTTTTTTTTCTTTACAGCTCAGGAAATGCAGCTCTCCAGATAAGTTTTAAAAAAAACCCTCTTAATTTCTTCCAATGCAAAAATAAAATTTCCTTTGAAACCTAAATGTATCATTCATGTGTCTCAAACCACAGTTGTTTTTTTAAATAAAAAGAGCAGATTTGGTATGGGAGGGGGGTGACTAATTTCAGTCTGCTCCCTTTCTCTTCAAGCATTAAACAAGCATGAAGACTAAGATAATCCTTCTCATGCCCTTCCCTGGCTCTTCCCACTGCCCCCAAGGGTTTCTGCCGAAGTTATTTCAGTTATTGTAGTTTCTGGCCCTAAGCCAACATTTTTGGCAAAGTATGTATTGGGAGCACTGCAGTGTCTACAGGGCTTCAACATCTGTGTGTGTGTATATGTGTGTGTATATGTGTGTGTATGTGTGTGTATATATGTGTGTATGTGTGTGTATGTGTATGTATGTGTGTATGTGTATATGTGTGTATGTGTGTATGTATGTGTGTATGTGTGTGTATGTGTATATGTGTGTATGTGTGTATGTGTGTATATGTGTGTATGTGTATGTGTGTATATGTGTGTATAAATGTATGTGTGTATGTGTGTGTATGTGTGTGTATATGTGTGTATATATGTGTGTATGTGTGTGTATGTGTGTGTGTATGTGTATATGTGTATGTGTGTATATATGTGTGTGTGTATATGTGTGCGTGTATGTGTGCATGTACGTGTGTGTATATGTGTGTGTGTACATGTGTGTGTATATGTATGTGTGTATGTGTGTGTGTATATATGTATGTGTGTGTATGTGTGTGTATATGTGTGTGTATATATGTATGTGTGTGTGTGTGTGTGTGTTGTTAACACTTCTCGTCCTGCTTCTCTAGTGCTACAACAGTTTAGGGAGAGTCCTCGGGAATTTGCAAAACGCCGTACCAGAACCTTCCTGTCCTGTTTCTATGAAGCAATTTCAGCTTTGGAAAGACCGCACTGAACAGTGCCTCCAGCGGAGCAGTCTGCAGATTCAGGACAGTCACCTCTCAAGGCCACCAAGCCCATGAGCAGTGCGTCTGTAGCATATCATCCGGACAGGTACTTGAACCCATCTTTGAACCGCATCTGTAAACCACACATAATGAAACCCACTGTCACAGGGTTGGCATGAGACTAAAACTGGACCATGTCTGCAGTGGACCCTGTCACCCTCCCCCCTCCCCACACCGTGGCTCTAGACCCTGTCCTCCTGGCATCGCCTGCCAACGTGCTTCCACAGAAAGTGGCCAGGCGGTGAGCCCATTCTGACTGTCTCCACTTTCCCCTCTTTTCAGCGCCGGTCACGAGTCCACAGTGACTCTCCCTTCCCTGAACTTGACAGCACCCACAAAGTCTGCATCTCATCACAAAACACTGAGCAGCTTATTAAGGGTCTCAAGTGTCTTTGTTGTGTCTGCCAACCAGACCATAAGGTACCAGAAGATAGGCTAGGGTTTCCTAGTCCTGTTGTTCCCTCCCAAACTACCTGCACTAACCCGGGCGATCCCCTGGTGTTCGGTGCTGGACAAATTGGCCCAGGCCCGGTGAACACGGTCCCCAGAGGGTCGCAGTCAGAGAGGCTTCCAGCCTGGCATGGCTGTGCGGGTCACACGGCAGAGCTGGGAGCCTCAGGTTTGGGCCACGAGAGGAGAGCTCTCCAGCCCTCCCATTCCCAAAGCTTGTGCCTCTTCTGTCCTCTGAAATTGAGGCAGGCAAATGGTGATAAGGACAAATCTTGGAAGGCAGGCATGTGCCTGATGTCGGCAGTTCCGAGGCTCCCCTATGCCCACCAGACCCCCCGAGACCTATGTAACCTCAACTTCTATAACCATTGCTCACTTTCAGACCAGTTGTGAAATTCACCTCCTTGAGCATTAAGCTTTCTATTTTGTTTTCTAGAAGCTCTCGGTGTTATGGGGGGGGGGGAGGCACTATTACCCTGCACAGTAATAATGTGTAAATGCTGATTCTAGGAAGTCAGAAGCCCAAGCTGGAAGCCCAAATCCACCTTGAGCAACTAAATACCAGTGTTCTTCACCTATAAAATAAAGGTAATAATGCTTCTATCAGCAGAACTTCTGTAAGAATTAAAGTTATTAATGATCGTTAACATTTGTTAATACGTACTGTATACAGCCTGGGCTGCTGACGAGCATTTCATCCGGACCCCAGAACCACCCTGTAATCTAAGCGCTGGTATGACGGGCGAGACACTTAAAGAGTAAGTCTCAGATGAGACATCGGAGTTACTTGCCCAAGGTTGACAGCCATTAGCGGCAGGGCCAGGAGAAGCAGCAAGAAGTCTTTGCAAGAGTTGTTATTCTTATGTATACCTTGTCTTCCCATCTGTAATTGGAGACTTCTCAAGGATAAAAAATATACCTTCCACCTGTTTTATATCCAACTGTATAGTTTTTTAAAACACCCAAAAAATTCCTAATAGAGGAATGAAGGAGGTTTTTTTGAGGGGGGTTGTTTTTTAAAGGAACATAGGGCACAAACTCTTCAAGGAAATAAAAAATTAGAATATAGAAAATTGGAGATTATTTACATAAAGTTCCACTAGAGACAAGAAGAATAGACAAATTATTCTTCAAAGTCCTTTCTAGACGTGTGACACTGGTACTAAGAATAGCTTAACTAGTCAAGCTGTTGACCTTGTTCAGGTCTGCAATTTCTTGTGATCTCCCCGCTCATTAGTTTCTGACCATCATCGCTCACTAGAGGGCCACGCTCTGCCCCTGAATTCGGGTGGAAAAATGAATGAGCCCATGATGAGTGAAAAGGCCTTTATCAGCCAGGAGAATTGCTTTCCACACGAACAGAGCTCCCAGGATTCGCCTAGCTGGTTCTCTCCTGTCCCCATCAGGGTCCTGACTGCACTGTGAGAGCCTTGTGATTAGGAACTTGATTACCTGCCAGGGGGTTCGGGGAGAGGCACAAAGGCAGGTGAAGAGAGAGCCTTCTCATGCCACTGTAAGGAGGAGAACTCTTCTCCCAAGTCAAGACAGGATATTTCCAAACACCCTCAGAATTCTTGCCGAAGATATATCCAGACCCCCTTCTATGCCTTTGCGTGGAAATATTCCAGTCCCAGGCTGGATGGTAAGGCCTCCTTCTCCTTACCTCCTGTAGCAACTGAAATTCAAAAGTCGTGCACTTGAACCAAGGGTAGCCAACTGCTGTGAAAACCTGCAAAATGGAAACCTCTCTAAATGGAGCCCCTAGTCTCTGGTTCTTCCCATCCTTACTCTGCCTAATGGATTGCCTTTCCTGCCTGACTCTTGTAGGCATCTGTGCAGATCAGTGACGGCGCAGTCCAAGACCTGAGCCTTGAGGGCCGTTGCAAATAGGCAGAGAGAGAGCAGAGGCAGCGCTCACGCCCTAGACCTGAGACAGAGAAACAGCCACTTCAGAGCTAGAAGGAGAACGTGGGATCCCAGAACCCAGCAGTTATCAAGAATGAGGGCTGGTGAAGATTGATAGGGAAGGTTCAGGAGTTGTCTGGAAGGTGAAGGGCCATAGTGAGATGGATTCCACATACAGGTCTAGTAATCCATAGATGAAAGAGGGTGGACTAGGAGCTCAAGGGGAAGCAGAACTGTTTAACAAAGAGGAGTCAGGGGCCTGTCCGCAGGGGAAGGAGTCACTGGAGGGAAAGATCTTTAGGGGGACCTGCCATCCAGTTTGCCCAGAACTGAGGCGTTTCCTGGGATGTGGGACTTTCAGTGCTAAAACCGGTAAGGTCCCGGGCAAACCCAAACAAGTCGGCCATCCTACAACATGCCAATAGGACAGTGTGGGGACGGGGAGAGAGAACTGCAGGGTCCTGGAAGAGGTAGAAAGGCTACCTAGAAAAGAAGAATGAATTCTCTCTATATACCAATTTTTATGCCACCGAGAAGCACCTTGGGCACAGAGAACACTTGGGTTCACAGATTATACAAACACATTCTCAGCTGCTCAGTGAGTTTGACACAGAGCTAAAGTCTCAGTCTCCATGCTGGTCCTCATTTCATGCTCTGGCTTAGTTCCCTTCACTATCTAGAGCCTTCTGGTCACTGACCTTCCAGCTCTCTGCTCTCCAACTCAAAGTCAAGCTTTCACTCTTAAGTCCTCAGCTCCTGACAAATACATCTCCCAAGAGCCAAGGCCCTAGGCCAGGCCTCTCCCACTCAGGCCTGCAGCAGGCGTGTGGGCTTGCTAGAATGTCCCCCAACTTATCCCCTCCCACCTGGCCACATCCCTACAGAGGCCACATCCTCAAATCCCCTTTTGACACTGCCTCACACCCAGCCTCCCCCACCCCGGCCCCACTTACTTCAATAGCGGCTTCACAGGAGCAGGACTTAGGCACACAATTCCTTTCTAGGGCGTCTTCTCTGAGAATTTAGGAACCTCTCCAAAGCTGAGAAAGCTCTCCCCCTTATATCTGGCAGGAGTTAGAAGCAAACAGGAGTCTTGAAAAGATGGTGCCAGAAGATCAGGGAATAGCTGTGGCTCTGGGTATTAGCCACATCAGACTCTGGGTAAGTAATTCAAGATCTCTAAGCCTCCATTCCCACATCTGTAAAATGGGTACATAATGCCTACCTCCCAGGGTCAGCCTAATTGAACTAGAGGGATGAACAAAATTCTTAGACACACTATAAAGAATCGTAAATTCTTAGATGTGCCATAAATAAGCTAACAGCACAGAAGGTAATACTCAAGTTAAACAGACACACTGGCAAGCCAGCAATAAACATTTATTGAATGGATGAATAAATGAATGGATCAATATGGAATTGCTAAGGTCCGTCAGACCTGTGGAGAACCTAAAAACCAGTCCGTGCCAACCTAGGTATAAAACCAGGGTGAGTGTGCCAAGTTCATGAAGGTGGAAGTTTAAATGAAGTCAGAGGTGTGAAAACAGACAAGGTGGCAGGACGCCAGGTGCCAAGCCCAGCCGCAGAGGAGGCCTTATGGGGGTGGGCCCGGGGGGGCCCCGCCCCGGCGGTGAGAAGCCTCCTGGGCCTGAGGCCAAGCATGGGGTAAGCTGTGTGCTAAAGCATCCTAGAATCCCATAACAGAGACTGTGGGAGCCAGAAGTGGTTCAGACTTTAGTGTAGATGAGTAAAGCAGACAGGAATAGGACCTTAGGCACACTGGCTGGTGGAGAGCTGGAGAATGTGTGCCCTTTACAAGGGAGACATTTAAAAATCAGTTCAAAACAAAACCTTTGCCAGCCAAACAAATATGGATGAAGAAATGGGCGGAGAGAGTGGAGCCTGCCAGTTTATGAGAGCAAGTAAATCATCTGACCGTAAGCAATGCATTGTCCAGACGACAGGGGAGAGCGGAGGGTCTGTGAGCAAGACAGGTGGACATGATGCCCAAGAGGTAATGAGGCAGAGAGAGACCAGCTGGATTCATTTGCTGGGGCTGCATAATGGCCTGCCCACAGACTGGGTGGCCTAAACAACAGAAATGTCTATCCTCAGAGTCCTGGAGGCTACAAGTCCAAGATCAAGGGAGGATAGTCTCTTCTGAGACCTTTCTCCTTGGCTTATCTTCTCCATATATCTCCATATGGTTTTTCCTCTGTGTGTCCCTGAGCCCTGATTGTTTTTGGACACCAGGCACACTGAATTAGGACTCATACTGATGATCTCATCTAACGAAATACAGTCATATTCTCAGGTACTGGGGGTTACACTTCAACATATGAATTTTGGAAGGGACCCAGTTCAGACCATAACACTAGCCCAATGATCCTTCAAAATTTTAATGAGATCTGTTTTCTTTGGTGCTATAGAAACCATCAAAAGACCCTATGGGAACAGAATGAGGGAGCCTAGGCATAGGATGTCACAGCAAACCTAAGAGAATCAGCCTCCTCATTCCCCTCACACCTTAATTCTTTCATTCAAGAACTGTTTTGGGGGATGGAGGCTACTGTATTCGAGGCACTCTGCCAGGCTGCGGACACAGTGGTGAGCAAAGCCGGCCTGGCCTGGGCCTTCAGGTAATTCAGAGTCTACTGAAAACACTATTCTTCTCGTTCCAAGCTTTCCTACTTATGTGACTTAGACCACATTACTGAACCTTGGTGAACCTCAATTTTCACATCTGTGAGATGGGGAAAATAATGCCCAGAATTAGAGAAGATAACATGACAAAGGATCTGTCACAATATGTGGAACTTATGTGTCCTCAATAAAGGTAAACCTTCCCCCCTAAGTCATATGGTCTTGGATTCCTCATAAAATAATACATACATAATTAAACTTTCCAAATTTGAAATGGAACACCTTTATTTTGCCTAAATCTGGCATAACCCATTCCAGGGACAAGATGAAAACAGGACCATAACTTATTAGTGCAGACAATGAACATGTTATCAACAGAAATGCACATTCCGAGATAATGCAGGCCCTGCTTCCCAGGGTCCAGCTTATCCCTCCCTGTCTACCCTGGTGGGATGAGGAAGGACTGGCGCCATCTTGAACCATAAATCATTTTCAAGCAGTTCCTGGAGGGCACAGACCCCCAGCACAGCACCTTCCACGCAGCTAAAGAATTTCCTGCCAAAACGGATAAGAATTTCCTGTTTTGCTTTTCATTATTACTTTAAAGAATCATACTCAGAGTCTTGGAAGATCATGTGCAGCAGGGGCTAAGGGGGGTGTCCACATCTTTTCTAGATTAACTCAGGACGATTGCTTTAGAAGCAGCAAGTTGAGATCTGGACAAAATGCACAAAATGACGAGCCAGGAATGAGACAGGACCTCTGACACCCAGGCCTCCCCTGGGTTTGGCACTGGACTTTGCCCATGCCTTTGACCAGGACCCCAGACCAGGCAGGAATATCCTCCCTGTCCCTTGGCCTGAATCTCATTTTCGAGTTCAGGAGGGAGCCCCCACAAGCCCTCAGGTTACCCCGTCCCCTCTCAGGACAGCCCCGGCTGCCCTTCGGGACGTCTGCACCTTCTCAGACGACACAGCTGGATGGCTGGGGGATCCTCTCTGGGGGTTCTGGGAATACTGGCTTGAAATTCCACAGCCAGGAGGATGGCTCAACACTTTTGACAACCGTCTAGGGCTCTCCACATGCTCCCTTGCCTTCTGCCTTCCCCAGAGAACAGACACCCCCTGGTTTACCTCCAGCACTGAGCGCAGCTCCCCCCTCCCTCACGCCAGACCAGCTCCCCGTCCTGACTTCCTTCTTTCCATGGATGCCACCTTCCTTCCAGTCGTATGAACTCAAAACCTCCTGCGTATCTTTATTCCTCCCTCTACACCATCAACTGTCACCCCCTTATCACCTCCAGCCCCAAGGATGGCAGTGGCCTCCTACCTGGTCTCCCCCACCCTGATGCCATCCTTCCCCCCCACCCCATGCCTGGAGCTGCCAGTGCCATCCCCACACTGCCTTGTAAGTTCACAGAATGTTCAGAGCCCAGCAAATAAGGCACACACCCCTCCTCCTGGCACTCCAGGCCCTGAGTGATCTGGTCTTGGATTTCTCTCTGGTTACTCCTGCCTGGTATACCCACTCTTCTGCCAAACCAGGCAGATCCCCATTAAGTTCACATTCTTTGTGCCCTTTGCCAAACCCCCTGCTTCTGCTCTGCCACCCCTTCTAGATTCAAGCTTTCCATGCTCGGCTTCGCAGAGTGCAGCCTCCTCCAGGAAGCCTTCCCATCAAGTCCACTGGGGGATAGTGCTCCCAGCGCAGCTGCCCCACACAGCTCTGTTGTTTTGTCACAACGTAAGTGCCCTTAGGGGTGGCAGGACTGCTTTCCAATATTTCCAGTCTCCTCTCCTTCTGGCATACGGTGGATGGACTTGCGACTTGCTCTGGCAGACAAAATCTAAGTGAAAGTGACGTGTGTCAATTTTGGTGAGAAGCAAGCTTTAAAAGCCAGTGTGTACTTGCCACGTTCTCTTCCCCATGAAACACGTGTCAAGGTGGAGCCTCCAGCGGTCTGCGTCCCCGCTGACCTGCCGCGATCATACAGTGTGAGTGAGAAATAAGCCTTCTTCCTAAGCCACTGCGATCTGGAGATTGTTCGTTATCCCAGCAAAATCTAGTCTGTCCTGATGGTTATTAAACCAGAGAGACCAAGAGGCCATCGCGTTCCATCCTCTGCTTCACAGGTAAGGAAAAGAAGGGTTGAAGGAAGTAAAATGACCTGTCCAAGGTCACATCATTAGCAGTGGCTCAGATCCAGCACCAAGTCCCCCTCACATATGGTCCAATACTTCCCTCAGGACACCATCCTGTAGGATCCTTGAGACCAGAACCTAAAACTGCAGTCTGGGATCCCAGCGCCTTCTCCCACCGTGCTCCCCTGACTTAGCTCTGCGATCCTAGGTAAGTCACTCCTGCCCACAGGCCTCCGTTTATCCTATTCTAGAACGATCACATGGGACAGAAATCCCTCGGAGGCTGTCTTGCTCTGTGCCTCTCTGTGTGCATCCCCTGCCCCACAGGGTTCATTATGGTGCCTCCCACAGAGGAGGCACTCGTGATGTGCTGATGATCCCTAGTGGTCCCAGGCATATGCTAGCTTTCCCATGGGAACGACCAACACTGCGTTCTTCAGGTGGGGCAAAGGCCGGGCAGGGGCACTGACCGACTCTCGCATCTCCCTTCCCATCTCCTGGGTCCTCACACGGTTGCCCTACCAGACCCTCCCTTTAGCTGCCCCTTCATGGACTTAACACTCACAGACCTCGGCTGATGCCACAGAAGCGTGGGCTCTTATGACAGGTGCAGCCTACAATGAGAGGTGTGGGCTTGCTTCGTCCTGGGTGTACTGCTTTTGTTTTTTCCTATCACATCCCAGTTCTTGAGTACTCAAAGAGCCTTCAGCCTTTTTACCTGGTCATTGGGTTTCTGTCCTGCACTAGCTCTTAATGCCTTTTACTTTGTCTTTTGATCATTCTTAGGCTGCCTCTGCATGGAAAGAACCAATTCTTTATTTTTATTTTTTTTAAGATTGTATCTTTTTATTTGAGAGAGGGAGAGAGAGAGGATGAGTTGCGGGGGAGGGTCAGAGGCCAAGGGAGAAGCAGGCTCCCCGCTGAGCTGGGAGCCCTACACGGGGCTCGATCTCAGAACCTTGGGATCATGACCAGAGCCGAAGGCAGATGCATAACCGACTGAGCCAGGGGCTCCAAGAACCGATTCTTCTAAGTTAAGACAATTATCAAGGTTCTAAAATGTGGCAGACTATCTCTTACTCCTGGACATCATGGCAAAAGTTGAGGCTGCCCTTCAGCCATTAGCCACCTGCCTGACTTTCTTAAGGGGGTGGTCAACCCCAGAGCTGGAAGGATCTCAGAGTACAGGTGGCCTCTTCTTCTTATTGGGGGCAGAGAGGACAGGCCATGAGCTGGTGCAGTGCCTGTCAGGACGAACATTTTGCCACGGCCACCAGTTCGAAAGGACCCTGACACAGCTGTGGGGTCTCCCCTTTCCGCGGTGGGCCAGCTCTGTGGAGGACATCAGCATGACGACAGAGGAGTGGCCAGAGGAAGGGGGACCTTGCAGCCTCGACAGCCTCTGTGAAGCTCCCCGGCCACCTAACCCTGGACAAGTCACCTGACCAGACCTCAAATGGAAAGGAACCTAGAAGGTCCAGTTGAACCTGTCCATGAGAAACATAATCCCGATCACGTTTATATTTCTAATGTTCTAATAGCTATGTTAGTACAAAGAAACAGGCAGGGAAATTAATTTTAACAAGCTATTTTATTGAACCTGTTACACCCGAACTATTATCATTTCAACATGTAATCAATAGAATTATGACTCA
Source organism: Ursus arctos (assembly GCF_023065955.2). Taxonomy (NCBI): domain Eukaryota; kingdom Metazoa; phylum Chordata; class Mammalia; order Carnivora; family Ursidae; genus Ursus; species Ursus arctos. The sequence continues at coordinate 61,228,003 of NW_026623100.1, read as the reverse complement.
TGAAAAAGCTTGCATCCTTTCTGGGGGTTATCTTCAAAATCCAGGGTGTATTTCACATTTGCAGCACGTCACAGTTTAGACGAGTCGCATTTAGGGTGCTCACGTGTGACTCGTGGCCTCTGGACTGAGAACACGGGTCCTAGTCAAGCCTCTTACTCCCACAGACGAGCAGACTCAGGCCCCAAGATGAGAAGTGAATTCCATCAAGATCCCAGCTCCCGAGGCAGAGCTCAAACCTCGGTGTTGCACAACGTTCTTTCCGCCGCACCGCTAAGGAATAAACCAAACCAGAACAAACCAAAAATGCCACTCAGCAAGCAAATAAGAGGTTGGTTTACACAAACCCCAGACAAAAGGCTAGGGGTACATTAGCTGGGCTACAGGACGGAGTCACGTGACTTTCAAGTTCAAGCAAGCGGCACGTTGAGAGAATGTCTCACCGCCCTCTGCACACGGTAGTTATTCGTGCTAGAGGGAAAGCCAGGCCAAGGCAGCCACCCTGCAAACAGACCGACGCTCCTTCCAGCAGACGGGAGCCCACGCTAGCGGCCACCAGGTCCCAGAGCTTTGCTTCTGACCTGCGGCCAGATGTTGAACGAAGTGTTGAAGGTAAAGAGAAAAGGGTGTGGGTTCTGGAATCACGTTAAGCCAGGTTCCAGTCCTCGAGAACTTCTCGGAGCGTCTGCTCTTTTCTCTGTAAAACAGGGAAGGTGCTGATGCTATTCTCCCTTGATGGCTTCTGGAAAGTTCGAAAGGCCCGGCCCCGCCAGCACCAGCCAGCATGTCCTTGGCACACGGTCAGGCCTCAATAAATGTTGCCTTTCCTTCCCTGATCTTCTCGAGGCTGGTGTCTCACAGCCAATCGATGCCGTTCTCCTGTTTGGGGGAAACGGGTCCTCTGCCTGAAAGGCCACTCTTGGCCAGGACCTCTGAGGTGGCTCTGGACTGCGGCCAGCTGCAGCTGGCTCAGCACATTCATGGGTGTCTCTGCGGTAGCTCCCGGGGCCTGACCGTGACCTGCATGGAGCACGGCCCTCCTGCAGTCACGTGTGACCCTCGCGGCAGCAACCCTGCTGCTTGGGATCAGAGAGGAAACCTAGTCGGGAGGTCACAGCTCCTTGTCTCACCGGGCTGTCGGGGCCAGTCTCGGAGGGCGCAAACCCAGGACTGAGCTTTGGAGGGGAGCACCTCAGTGGGGGTACAGCTAGTGCCCCGCGTGGACAGGAGAGTGTCCCTCTCTCCCTGGGGTATTTTTAATTCTAACATCAGTAAGAATAGAATTTCCTGTTGATCTGATGAGAAATTCCTGTTTTCCCAGGAAGCGGGGCACCCTATCCTGGGGGGCATGGACCACAGGGGTTACCAACCGCTTCCGACACGGATGATTAAAGGGCCTCGGTTCACATTTATTTATTTTTAAAGTGTAAAGACAACTCATACCAAGAAGAATCGCAGGGTGTGATTAATAGTTTCCTACATACATTGAGGACCTTGGCTGGCTTTGGAAGACCTCTTTCTGCTGATTCCCTGGAGCCGGGATATTTTTAGTTGCATATTTTTAGTTGCCAGATGCCCCTTGGTCCAGGCCTCACACAAGGAACATGGCACAGAAGGGCGGCACCTCCCCTGGGATGTGCGGGTGCCAGGCCCCAGGCTTCACCCCAAATCCCTTGTCACCCCGACTTGTGCTCTGCTTCTATGACAGACCCAGAGACTTTGACGCCAGAGCCCCCGCTGAACTTACTTGTTTTTGTTTTTGTTTTTTTTAAGATTTTATTTAGTTATGTGACAGAGAGACAGCCAGCAAGAGAGGGAACACAAGCGGGGGAAGCGGGAGAGGAAGAAGCAGGCTCATAGCAGAGGAGCCTGATGTGGGACTCAATCCTGGAACGCCAGGATCACGCCCTGAGCCGAAGGCAGACGCTTAACCGCTGTGCCACCCAGGCGCCCCCTGAACTTACTTCTGCACGAACAGGGCAAAGAGTGTCTCTGGTGGACATTTGAGGTTCTGGGGCCTCCCAGCACCCACTTCCTCTTCCTTCCATTAACAGCTCTCTTATTGGCATTTGGAGAAGCACCTCCCCCCCGCCCAGGGTGCAGGCCCGGTGGAGCTGCCAGTCGGGGTGTCTTGCCCTCCCCTAGTCTGTGGCCCATCGTCCAGACCCTCTCCTGGGATCAGGAACCTCGAGTGGAGCCACGCAAGGCAGAAAAATGACCATTGCTTCGTTGGCCCAGCAGTCAGTCCCCATCCCTGGCCCCCCAGCCCTTGTGCGGTCCTTGACCCTTTGAGGCAGATTATTCATGTCTCCAATTCTGTGGGCTACCCAGTAGCCTTCTGAAGATTTTCATTTTCTAATACTTGCAAATAACACCCTGTGACTAACACACACATGTGCTGAGAGTGACTCAGGGGTGTCAGCTTGCGTGTCTTCTAACAGGGAAATAACAGTCACAGCACAAATGTGTGACCTCTTGCTGCCTGAGAAGCTCCCATGGAAGACAGGTCCTGCAGGCTTTCCACAGCGCTGTGAGGAGGCCGGCAGGGGTCAAGCACATTCTGAGAAAGGAGGAGGTTGAGCTTCAGAGACCTACCCAGCCTGGGAATGGCCTGGCCATCCCTTAAACACCACCCTGCCTTCTGACCCCAACCCAGAGCGCTCTCCCTCCACTGTCTCTCCCAGGCCTCTTGAGCTGAATTGAGCTGTTTCCCCAGGATGGGGGACAGCCAGCGTTTAGCTTCTTCTGCCTACTGATGCCTGTGTCCTGGCTCGTCAGCGATCAAATCTGGGCACCTAACCTCTGAAATACATTTCACAGTCGGACTTGTCACTGCATCCAAGCAAAGTACACATAAAGACACAGCATCAAAGTCATCTTCAAAATGTCATCAGGATGGTACGCCTGTGTTCCTACTGACTATTTGCAATGGCCACCTTGCGTAAGGGCCCAAATGTCCATTAATGCTGAATGTATAAAGAAATTTGGTCTAGCCACATGATAGAATATTATTCAGCCGTTGAAAGGGATGAAGGACTGATGCATGCTACAATGTAGAGGAAACTCGGAAACACGCTGAATGAAAGATGTCAGATATCAAAGGTCATATATTGTATGATTCCATTTACCTGCAATATCCCGGAGAGATAAATCCATAAAGACAGAAGACAGCTGGTTACCAGGGACTTGAGGGAGGAGGAAAGGGGGAGAAATTCCTTAATGGATACAGGGTCTTACTTGCGAGGAATGGAAAAGTTCGGAACGTAATAAAGGTGGTGGTTCCACAACCTTATGAATATTCAAAGTGCCACTGAATTGTTCACTCTAAGATGGAATTCTAAGAAATTCATCTTATGTGAATTTCACAATGAATCATGTAAAAAAGCTTAAGTCGATAAAATAATAATAAAACTCATTTAAACAAAACAAAAAAATATCATCAGGACTATCCCTTCCTGTTTATTCCCGTCCATCGCCCTTTCCCTTCTTTCCCTTCCTTGTTGAAACATTCACACTCACCTGTCATCACAGGGCTCCCCTCACCCCGTTTTTAATCACCATGTTGGCTCTCTCAACAATGCCCAGTGGCACCCAGTGACCGCAGATGAAGGCTCAGTCTGGTGTTCAAAACCCTCCAGTCTCTGCATCTAAATGGCCAAGCATCTCGTCTGCTTTAGCCAGGCCGCTCTCCCCACTGTCACTGGTCCCCGAGGCCAGTGCGCTCTTCCTGACCAACCCGGGCAAGAGAAAGGATCCTCATGGACCTTTCATCCTCCATAAAGGTGGAATGAGGACAGCACCACCAAGTTACCACTGCTGTGCCACTAAGCGCCTCCGTTCGCCCATGGCCTTCTCTGTCCCAGCTCTCCTAGGTGTTGATAATGGGGTGCAGACGCATCCCCTCAGAACTTAGACAGTCTTCCCAGCTCCCTGCTTGTGTGGCGGGCTCTGGTATGAACTCCGCTGGGAGTTCAAACTTCCCGTTTCCCTTCAGCATTAGATCTCCAGCAGTCTTCTCTCACCCTGCATTTTGACCATGAACCCTACTCCCCCTTGTCTTCCATTTCCCCTTGACCTCTCCCCTAGTGGATAGGTACGATTTTTATGGTATTATTATGATCTATTGAAACCAGACAATGACATTGGAGTCAAGATCTCAGGACAATCACGGTCTGTCGGGAACTTTCTCATGGGGTGGTGCTGTGTGTTCACAGGCCAAGAGGTCCTAAGAAGAAGATAAAAATGAGATCTCCTGAGAACAAACATCTCTGACTAGAGGGCAAAGTTTCGTGGGCTGGCTGGCTTTCCCTGTCCACTACCGGACCGAGGATGTGGCTTAAATACAGTGATGGGAGGGGTTGATGGGAGAGAGTTGTCGAATGCTGCCATGGGGGTAACGGGTATTTGTTTGAGGTTTTGACTGAATGGTTGGTTGGTTGCTTGGTTCCTCCTGACATATGCCTTTGTCAAACATGGGCATCATGGAGCTGAAAAGAGCTAAGATTCTGAGAGCCAAATTGCAGGGACAAGGGCCACCAAAAGAAGAAGGGATGTTCTGGTAACACTTTACATATATCATTTCGCCTAGCATTTATAATAATTGTAGCTGGAGACAGAGAGAACTATCTCCACATTAGAGGTGAGGAAAGGAAGTTTCCGCAAGCTTAGCCAAAGTGCCTGAGCCACCCCGCCTATACCCATGGAGCGCAGACTGAGTTCCAAAGTCTCTGCTTTCCCCCCCGATGTCAGTGCTGCTTCTCCTCCCCTTTCCTACCCCTTCCTCGGGCTTTTCTCTCTGAGAATTAACTTGCCCTCGATTAGCTCCGCCACCTGCGGGGTCCCTTTTCTGGACTCCTATGGGACATACGAGCTCTGTTATTCACTTGAACACTGATTTCTTAATCTTCTAATATATTCTGCTCTACCCTACTCTTCTAATACACTACTCCCTGTTTCAAGAGTGCGTAACTCTTATCTTCAGTAAAAGCACAGATCCTGGGACACCTGGGTGGCTCAGTCGGTTAAGCGTCTGCCTCCAACTCAGGTCATGATCCCGGGATCCTGGGATTGAGTCCTGTATTGGGCTCCTTGCTCAGTGGGGAGCCGCTTCTCTCTCTGCCCACCTCTCCCCCTGCTTGTACTCTCTCACTCTCTCATTCTCTGATAAATCAATTAATTAATTATAGATAAATAAATAAAAGCATAGATTCTTTGAGAGGAGACAACTGGTCTGCTCTCCTTTCCCCAGCCCTGCCTAGCAAGATGCTGAACAAGCAGGGAGTGACCACAACACCCTGGGGTCTGGGAATTGCAATGGTCTTAAAAGATAGTTCTCAGCCAGAACCAGACCCTTATAGAAACTCCCCAATGATCACAAGAGCAAAGAAGCAAGAAATGTATCATTTCAGCTAACATGCTTCCTGCCCTTAAATATCAACCTGCAATTTCTTTGAGGAGAAAAGGGTTAATTCCATTCCTTCCAGGGTTTTGGCTCTCAAGAGTTCCAGAGCTCACAGTCACTGCTGTTGAAAGTCGGTCAGAGGACGTACTGCTCTTAGAAGTAACCCAGGTTCACAATCCCTTATCCTAAACCCTGGGAACCAGGCGTGTTTCAGAATTCAGAATGCCTCACACTTGAGACGGGTAATGCGGCGTGTGTACAAGCCATCACGTAACAGCCCCAGCGGGCTCCAGAGCCCTGCCTCATTAGCGTTTCTAAATTTAGCTCTGTGCCACTTCACGATAGGCTTTGCTTCCAAATGAGTTTTGACACCAACCATACAATTTTCAGAGCTTTTCTGACTTCAGAATTGTAGACAACAGACTGTGACCTGTAATAGATGGTAATTACTGCGTGCTTACTCTACGGCAGCTCTGCTAAGTGCCTGTTGCAAGGTGCCTCATCTAACCACCAAGAGCACCATGAGCCAGGCTCCCGGTTTACTTCCATTTCACAGATGAGGAAACTGGCTCTAAGAGCTTGTCTAAAGATCATGCAGGGAATGGACATTAGAGCAGGACTTCATGGACAGTTTTAGCATCATTCCCTTCCGATGGGCGGTCCCCTCTGGGGGCATCTATGATGGGTGACCTAGAAAAGGCAAGTGATTCTCATGGGAGAGTGGGCTTAGGACTGGGCAGATTTCACCAGAGGGCATGGAGAGGTGGAACCTCAGGTCTTATAAGCAAGAGATGAGAGAATATCAGCCACCTTCTTGAATTAATTGAATGACAGGTTCAGGGACAAACTTTAGCCTTAACCATGAATGAGACACACATGACATCACCTGTCCTGGAGGGTCTGCATAATGCAGTGATTGGGGTAAGAGATCTGAGGTCAGACCATGGGGGTCAAACCCTATAGCTGTTGGGGGATACTGGGCACACTTGGTTCCTTCACAACTTCAATTCCCTCTTCTGTAAATTAAGGTTTCGTGATGCTTCTTCACAAGACTGTTTTGAAGATTCCATGAAACAATGCATGTAAATGCAGCCCCCGGCATGGAGTGGGCCCTTGATAGTCCCTTCAAATAAAAGCATGTGAGAGAAGAAGATGGGAGAGTGCACTGAGAAAATCACAGACGGAGGGAATCACTAGTCTGATCCTGTTCAGGGGTCCAGCCTGAATCCTTCTGATGCTGAAATCACCCCGTTGCATGGTTCTTTACTGCTCGGTCAGAGCAGCTGATGGCTTGAGGGGCAAAAGCAACACCATCAGAGCTGAAGGGAGGCAAGCGTGTCCAGGACAGTCCATGGGGAGACGGTGTGGCTGCTTCTCGCTGGCTGGGGTAGCAGGTGGGCGGGAGGGGTGGCGCGGGCTGGAGCAGGGCAGCCCCGGAGCTGCCACTAAGGCCTTGTGTGATCCCTAGTCTCTGACCAGCTCCAATGCAAATGGATGGGTCATGATGCCTACAGTTCATTCTGCACAAACGTCCCGGGAAACGTCTTCGCTGCCCGTGATTTTCCTCTCGTATCCCTGAGAATATCTGAAATAATAGCCATTCCTTACAGATAAAAGTTTGCCCTTCCCCCACAACACACATATGTGTGTTTGGCCATCTGGGCAAAAAAGAAAACATTGTAACTATGTGTGTTGGTAGATGTTAAATAGACGTATTGTGGTGATCATTTTTCTCTGTGTGTGTGTGTGTGTGTGTGTGTGTATACACATTTATACAATGTATATATATTTTTATATATACATATAAAATCATCATGTTGTATATCTGAAAGTGATATAATGTTATATGTCAACTATATCTCAGTTAAAATGTCTAAAAATAAAGTTACACTAGGGGCACCTGGGTGACACAGTCAGTTAAGTGTCTAAACTCTTGGGTTTGGCTCAGGTCATGATCTCAGGGTCATGATATGGAGGCCCACCTTGGGGGGGGGGGTCCGTGCTCAGCAGGGAGTCTGCTTGAGATTCTCTGCCCCTCCCTCTGCCCCTACACCCCCCATGCTCACACCCTCTCTCTGTCTCTCTCTCTCTAAAATAAATAAAATCTTTAAAAAAAATTAAAGTTATACTAGCATCATAAAAAGAAGCAAGGCCTTGAACTTGATCAAGAAAATGAAAATTATCCCAATTTAGGAAAAAAAAAACCCACCTCAAGTGGAATAAATGAGGCACTGACCTCTGGCTTGAACACTAGTGAATTATCCATCCACACACATGCACGTGAGCACACGCACGCGCACACACACACAAATGGCCCTCTGAGGCCACATGAGCCATCGCCTTGTGACTGGCCCCTGAGGCTATCTGGGGCAGCCACAGTGTGCCTAAGGGGCTGCCAGGACCCTACTCCTTCCCTGGGGTTTTCTAGGACCAACACGGGAGCCACCCCAGACCTAGGCTAAATTCTATATCATGTTCAAGGAGACGGAGTCTCTAGAACCCTCCTTTGCTCTGTCAACTCCCAGCCAGGCACAAGCACCAGCTGGAGTGCCCTGGAGAACAAAAAGTTGCACGAAGACAGAGTGTTTGACCCCACACTGCCGAGCTTCACCATTCCCTATCAAGCCGCCAGGAAAGGACCGCAATTGGCAAACGACAGGTAATTGGTCACGGTGTGTGGAGTGGCTAAATGAAAAGGATGTCACAGTGGAGGCTCAGCTTCCCATGAGGGGCTGGCCCACCTCACACTGCCCCTCCTGGTGGCAGGCCCCACCTGGCAGGCCCCAGAGCTCAGCTCAGCACCACGCCTGACGCCTGAGGCAAGGACAGAAGGGAGCCGCAGCCAGAGGAGTCTGCCCGGACTGGCTGGTCTGACGTGACCATCAGCAGTGGCCTGTCAACCGCTTATTTAAAGCTCACAATGTCTGCTCTTGTTGCACAGACAGACCTGCCATTAGGAGCTTTCCAGACCAAACCTCAGCTGCTCTGTAGGGCAGTAATTAAATCTGAGGACCCTGATGTCTGCTTTCTGCTCTTTTCACACCTGTCTGCCAACACCTGGGTTACTGGGTAAAAGGAGATCTTGGCTGGGCCCAGACTGGTAAGCGCCCGTGGAAAATATCAAAAGGCCTGAGGCCGGTGGGGAGGGAGGTGGTGGCCAGCCTGCGCAGGCCAGCATCTAAGACCAAGAGCAGCTGGCTGACAGTTCCTTGGGGGCTGCCACGTGGCCTGGGGGAGGCATAGCCAGGGCTGGCATGAAAGCAGCTCACATACAGAGTCAGCAATAGACCGCTGCCATCAGCCGGGAATAATCGCCCACATGCTGAATGTGTACTGGGCGATCCTAGGCCCCTGAGGCCACGCTGGCATCTCCATCTCTCAGGCCCCTCCTTAAGTGGCCCAGAGTTGAGCAATTTCCCCAGGCAGAGGAAAACACAGCAGGCACACAGGAGACATTCTGGAAATACCTTGCAGACCGGGCAGGAACAGAGAAGGATGACAGCCCAGATCCCAGCCAGGCCCATGGGAGACTGCTGCCGAGCTCTGCTCCCTCCCTGGACAGTGGCCTGGGTTCAGAGCACCAGGAGTGGAAAGGAGAAGCCTCTAGGCTCCCAGGAGCTCATCAGAATGGAGGTCAGCATGTCACCTTCCTCTCTGAGGATCCCTGTGGCCTTCTCTAAATACACACAGCCTGAAATTCCTGCTGCACTGATTGTCCAAGAATAAGAGGAAAAATACTCACAGAGCCCCACTGAGCCCTGCCCCATTCCAGGTCCCATAAACATTCAGTGATTGAAAATACCCAGAGCCCTTAAAGGGGAACTTTCCTCACCAGAGCCCAGCGCTGGGGCCAAGGCCCTGAGGCCAAGGACAGCCCCTAGAAGAGGAAATGAGGCTGCTTCTGGCCATCTCCAGGGGGGGTCTGCATGCCTCTGCTCTGAGGGGCTACAAACAGAAGTTTCTCTAGGGTCTGGAAGGCCCTAGAAGAAATGATACTGGAGATCTGTTGATTCGTTCTTAGAAACCCAACTAAGATCTGTGTATTTCCCCTGTAGCTGAAAAGTTCAGTGAAGTAAAGAGCAGAAAAGCCTGTGTTACCACTAAGTGGGGAAGTTGGTACATTTTCTTCCCCAAGGCCTCCTCCACGACCCTACCTGCCAGAACCCGCCGTGCCTTTTCAGTGTGAGGACAGGCCTGGGCCTGTGTGTGTAGGGTAGAGGCAACCCTGGAGAGGGGCTGGGGCCAAGGGAAGTTTCTACCCTGGGAACTAGGCTGTGGTCCAAGGCTACACCCCACAGCTGGTATGTGTGTGTGGGGGGGGTTGAAGTCTACACCCCATCTCTAGGGTGTGTGTTTGGGGATGGCGTCTGTACCCCAGCAATGTACCCCATTGCTGATGTGTGTGCGAATGCATAAGAATGTGTGAGAAAGTGTGTATGGAGGGGGAGGGAGGGAGAGAGAGAATAGGAATGGGACTAGAGGGGGTGGGGGGACACACGGACACCCAGGAAGGCAGCCACGGACTCAGCAGAAGGGTGTCCCGGGGAGGGTGCTGGTGCAGGGCTGGAACGCCCCGCTCGCGGTGCACTCCTGGCCCTTCGGCGGGGCGAGTGTGGGCCAGCCCACCCCCTCCTCTGCACGGCCCGGCCCACCTCTCCTGTGAAACAGCCGCCCTGGGAGCTGCGACCTCCTGCCTGAGTCGTGGGGAACAAATGAGCTCTTAAGTATTGTAGTTGGAAGTGCATTCGAAGTGGCAAAGGGCTATGCAGAAATGTGAGAATATCGTTCCGAAAACGGCTGATGCACCGCGGTAGCTAACGGTCCTCGGGTCGCCTACTGCACGCGCAGCGCCCCTCCCCCCACCGTGTCGGATCAAATGGACATCCAAGGGCTGCCACCCCCCGCCCCGGGTGGCTCAGTTCAGTTAAGCCTCGGACTGTGGATTCTGGCTCAGGTCATGATCTCAGGATTGTGAGATCAAGCCCTGCCTCAGGCTCCACGCTCAGCGGGGAGTCTGCTTGAGATTCTGTCTCTCCCCCTGCCTCTCCCCCTGCTTGCACACGCGCTTGCTCATGCTCTCTCTCTCTCTCTCAAAATCAGTAAATAAAGTCATTACATGCAATAACCTTCCCCCCATAAAAACAACAGCCGTCTGTATGACCACCACCCTCCTCGTCTGCTTCACCCTGAGACTCACACACGATAATGAACGTGTGAGCGCTTTGAACGCTGGCGGGAGGCCGCAGGCCTGAAGCACCGTGTGTGTGCGTGGGGGTGGGGCGGCTGCGCTGGAGCCGACAGAGAAGACCAGCTTCCATCCTCTCTCTACCGCTTACCACTCCGTGCCCTTGGGCAAATCACTTTACTTCTCCTCTGTTAAACAGGAATGGGGACCCAGGCTTTGTGCTCCTTACAGAGCTTTTCCGGTGTGTGTGTGTGTGTGTGTGTGTGTGTGTGTGTAAGGGTCAATGAAAATAGGTATTTGGAAGCATTCTGAGGTGGGTCCATTAAGGCCAAGAGACTTACAAAGTTGTTACCTCTTGTAGGTGGAAAAGTTAAGTTGGATGGAACCTGGGGGCCATGACTCCCAAGCTCAGCCTCTTTCCATGCCATGCCAAGCAGTATTTAGGAGTAAAAATAATAGTAATGCAGATTATGAACAGTGATCACCACAGCTCTTGAAAACACCTCAGCCCACCTGGCACTTCCGTGTTCATCAGAGACGCCCCTCTGCGCTGAGGGGGCACAACTTGGTCAGAACAGCAAGGTCTCCATCTCAGACCCCACTCACCACTCATCCCCTCCACCAGGCATCCTTGGACAGTGCACAACCTGTCCAACTCCACATTGGCAGCCTGGATGGTTATCACCTTAAGTTCTGAGCTCATTTTCTACAGCAGGGTAGCTGCGTACCCAACATTTTGCTGTCTTCCAGGTTCATAGAGCAGTGAAATCAATGGGTTAGAGGGTAGTTTTTGGCCAGGAAAGAGAGGTGCCAGCCTGCCAGCCAGACATGGGCAGCACGCTCCACCTTTCCTGAGAGAACAGGGAAGGAGGTGTGGCCTAGAAGCAAAGAGAAGAAAGACTAAAAGGAGAGGAAAACTAATGAGGTCAGGATTTAAATCAGGCACATTCTCAGCCCACAGAAGAGGAGAAGGAATTGTTAAACCTCCCTTGAAAGAGGAGACATAGAGAAAAAGGAGTCCTGAATGTTCCCAGTGTTTCCAAAGAGCCTCTCCACCCCTGTTACAAGCTTCCCCCACAACCAGGAGATCCAGCCAGCCCAGAACCCCATTACCCTCAAGGAAAGAAGAGCTGAGCCTTCTCTGGTGAGAAGTGAGCCTGGTTACCTCCCTTGCCCTTTTTCTCCATTTATCACACACCCCTTTATTCAGCGTGTGCACCAATGACAGAGCTGTTTTTTGTACATCTTGCCCTGGTGAAGACATGACCCAAGTCCTGGGGTTCACAGGGCTTCCTCCACTCTCAGCAGCTGCTGGAATAACTCAACACAGAGCAAAGGTCATGTAGTACCTGGTAGGTGGAGGCAACCAGCCGAGACACCACTCTGTGTTTCTAGGCCAAATGAGCTTCTAGATCAGAGGGTCAATGTGTTAACCTCATAAGAACACAGAGTTTCGAGTCAACTGACCTAGATTCAAGTTCCCACTCAGCTACTCACCCACCCAGTTGGTGACTCGCGTGAGTTAGTGAACCTCTCTGAGCCTACTTCCTTATCTGGAAAACAGAATTAATGCCCACATCATGGACTCACCGTCAGTTAAGGTATGAAAGACTACGATGGGGAGCGACAGCACGAAAGTGAAGAACAGGGTATTTGGAATTAAGGAGCCATTGTTCACTAATGCTGGGACCTTAGACAGATACTGACACATTTTTTTTTTTAACATGGACTCTATTTCTTAGAGAAGTCTTAAGGTCACAGTAAAGTTGAGTGGAAATTACAGCAGTCCACAGACCACAACCCCCACCCCACCTCCAAACAGCGTCCCCCATCAGAGTGGCACATGTGTTACCATCAGCGAACCGACACCAACACGCTGTCACCCAGAGCCCAGAGGTCACTTCAGGGTTCACCTCTCGTGTTGCACATTCTACGGGCTTTGACAAATGAATAATGACATGTATCCACCATCCCAGGACCACACAGAACAGTTAGACTGCCCTAAAAATCCTCTGTGTTCCACCCAGCAGCCACCGGACTGCTACTCTCTTCACTGTTCTGCCTTTTCAACAATGTTGTGTTGTTGCAATCATACCACACGTAGCCCGACCAGATTGGCTTTTTTCACTTAGTGATGTGTATTTAAGGTTCCACCATGTCTTTTCATGCCTTGATAACTCATTTCTTGTTAGCACTGAATAATACTCCTCTGTTTAGACATACCACAGTTTATTTACCTTTCCACCTACTGAAGGACATCTTGGCTGCTTCCAAGTTTGGGAAACTGTGAATAAAGCTGCTATAAACATCCATGTGCAGGGATTTTGTGTGGACATAAGTCTTCCACTCATGTGAGTAAATAGTGAAGAACACCATTGCTGGATCATATGGCCGCTCTCGCTTTTCTGAGCCTCTTTTTCTTCGTTGGTAAAGTGGAGAGAACATAGTCCTTCAGGCTGTTGTGAGATTTATTTGAGCTAATGCATGAGAGGCATTCAGCACAGGGCCCAGCACCTAAGCAGCGCTCAACTAACGACTGTTCTACTCGAGCGCTGATGGCAACACTAACAGCGGAGATGTGAATCCAAGCGTGGACTGGAGGAGATGACATGAGGGTATCATAGTCCTGGGTCATCTGTCCACAGTCCAAGAAGGCACAGGGCAACAGGGAACGCTGACAGGCCAGCAGAGCACCACTGCCTCCACCGAGGGGAATATGGCGGTCTCCTATGGGCTGTGGCCCTGAGTGCTGCAGGCCCGAGCAGCCTGAGCTGGAAGGGCAGATGGAGATAAACCTGTGTCACTGGCCACAGGGAAGCTGTCTCTTAGGTTCAGCATGTCAGGGCCCTGGAGGATCACGGACCCTCAGACCCCTGCTGTCCTTCATGGAGTCTTCCTCGACTTCCCAAGCCTGCTCTCAGGCACCTCCCCCTCCCCTTCCTCCACTTGACTCATCTGAAGCTGGGCCCTGCCCATAACCAGCAGCTCAGAGGTGACAAAAACAAGAGTGTTGTTTTTTTTTTTTTTTCTCTTTTCACCTACTTCCTGTGTACTCACTTCATTGTTCCCAGAATTACCAAGTCACCAGGAAGCTTTGCTAGCGCAGTTTTTTTTCTTATTGTTTTTCTTTTTGCTTCTCTGGAGACAAGGCCTACTTGAGGTCTAGACTCATACATAAAGTGTGAGCCAGTGGTAGTTCTTTGTAACCCATTTCTTTGGGATGTCTTTGGAGACACGGAGTGAGGGCATGGGGCTGAATGACAAAATGAGACCCACTGTGTGGTGTGTGGTTTCAGAAGGCCACTCTTTTCTGCAGAAGGGACTGGAGCCCCATTCCCTGGGCCTCCGGCGCTGGGCCATGCTAGCTGGAAATGGTTGCGTTTTGCTGTTTTATCTCCCTCTTCTTTCTCCAGACTACCATGGAATTATTAAATGATCTGAGTCCGAATCAGGCCTGAGCCTTCCGGGAAGCTTTGCTTACTCAGCCCCTGCCCGTAGCTCCTTCCTTCACCTTCCATCCAACAGGGTCATCAGGCCATCCGCTCACACTTCTCCGCTGCCCCCATCCCCCTCCTCACAGACAAACCCTGGGGAGAAGCAAGAGCTGCTCTGTCCTTGTTCTTGAAGCAAAGCCCTTTGGAAAGCTGGTGCTTCTGCCAGCAATGCTTACAAAGCAGGCTCGTGGAGGAGGTGGCCATCTGAGGGTGTGGTGTGGGTACCGCCCTAGTGACATCAGCAGAGCATCCTCAGGCCTGTCACCTCCAACAAGAGGGGGTTTGACTTGATGACCTCTTTGATCTCTTCTAGAACCTATTTTAAATACTTTTCCAAGTGAACTCAGTACTATCCAGTAGAAGTTTCTGCAAGGGTGGAAGAGTTCACTAAAGCTTCGCTGTCCCATAATGGCAGCCAGCAGACCCACATGGCCACTAAACATGTGAAATGTGCCTTGGGTGGGCAAGCGACATTATTTTCATTTTAATTAAAATTTATTATTAAAAATTATTAAAATTATTATTGGTAAAATTAATTATCTTAATTTAAATTTAAGCAGCCACAGTGGCTACCATATTCAACAATACAGATCTAGGAAGCCAGATTCTGTCTTTCAGACCATGGGTTCTGTCAATTCTACCTGAAAATTAGATCACAAATCCACTCACTTCTCTTCATTTCCATTTTCCACCTGCAACTGAACCACCGGCACCTCTTCCTCCTTGGTTTCTCTTCTCCCACTTTCACCCCCTATGAAGCTTTTGCCCCAGCCCAGAGCAATCTTCTTAAGACATAACATTGACCAAGATAGTCCTCTTCTCAAAACCCTTCAACGTCCCCATTGCAGTAAATCTGAAAACCCACCTGAGACCCGCAGGTGCCTCAACTCTGAACGCCGCTCCCTTCAGACCTCACCTGGCTCCTGCCTCCCCCTGGTACCCAACACCTTAGACTCCTGGAAGCAGCCAACCCTTTCTGAGCTCAGAGGCTTTGCATAAACTTTCCCTTGGTTCTAGAGCTGTGCTGTCCAATACAATGGCCACTAGACACACGTGGTTCTTTACATACCTATATTCAAATTAATTGATATTAAATAAAATTAGAAATTCAGGTCCTTGGTCACACTAGACACATTTCGAGTCCTCCATAGTCACATGTGGTTTGTAGCTACCATGTTGGATTGCACAGACATGGATATTTCCATCCCCACAGAAAGTTCCTTTGGACAGTGTAGTTCTTTTTTTATTATATTATGTTAGTCACCATACAGTACATCCCTGGTTTTTGATGTAAAGTTCCATGATTCATTAGTTGCGTATAAAGTGCAATACATGCCCTCCTTACTACCCATCACCAGCCTATCCCAATCCCCCACCCCCCTCCCCTCTGAAGCCCTCAGTTTGTTTCTCAGAGTCCACAGTCTCTCATGCTTCATTCCCCCTTCTGATTACCCCCCTTTCTTTATCACTTTCTTCTCCTACCAATCTTCCTAGTTCTTATGTTCCATAGATGAGAGAAATCATATGATAATTGTCTTTCTCTCCTTGACTTATTTCACTTAGCATTATCTCCTCCAGTGCCGTCCATGTTGCAGCAAATGTTGAGAACTCGTTCTTTTTGATAGCTGAGTAATATTCCATTGTATATATGGACCACAACTTCTTAATCCAGTCATCTGTTGAAGGGCATCTCGGCTCCTTCCACGATTTAGCTATTGTGGACATTGCTGCTATGAACATTGGGGTGCATATGGCCCTTCTCTTCACTACGTCTGTATCTTTGGGGTAAATACCCAGTAGTGCAATGGCTGGATCATAGGGTAGCTCAATTTTTAACTTTTTAAGGGACCTCCACACTGTTTTCCAGAGTGGCTGTACCAATTTGCATTCCCACCAACAATGTAGGAGGGATTCCCTTTCTCCACATCCTCTCCAACAATTGTTGTTTCTTGCCTTGTCAATTTTTGCCATTCTAACTGGCATAAGGTGGTATCTCAGTGTGGTTTTGATTTGAATTTCCCTGATGGCTAATGATTTTGAACATTTTTTCATGTGTCTGTTAGCCATTTGTATGTCTTCATTGGAAAATTGTCTGTTCATATCTTCTGCCCATTTTATGATTTGTTTATTTGTTTCTTGTGTATTGAGTTTGAGAAGTTCTTTGTAGATCTTGGATACCAGTCTTTTATCTGTAGTGTCATTTGCAAATATCTTCTCCCATTCCGTGGGCTGCCTCTTAGTTTTTTTGACTGTTTCCTTGGCTGTGCAGAAGCTTTTTATCTTGATGAAGTCCCACAAGTTCATTTTATCTTTTGTTTCTCTTGCCTTTGGAGATGTCATGAAAAAGGTTGCTTTGGCCGATGTCGTAGAGGTTGCTGCCTATGCTCTCCTCTAGGATTTTGATGGATTCCTGTCTGACATCAAGGTCTTTCATCCATTTGGAGTTTATCTTTGTGTATGGTGTGAGACAGTGGTCAAGTTTCATTCTTTTGCATATAGCTGTCCAATTTTCCCAGCACCATTTATTGAAGAGACTGTCTTTTTTCCACTGGATGTTTTTCCTGCTTTATCAAATATTAGTTGCCCAAAGAGCCGAGGGTCCATTTCTGGGTTCTCTATTCTGTTCCATTGGTCTGTGTGTCTGTTTTTATGCCAGTACCATGCTGTCTTTGTGATCACAGCTTTGTAGTACAGCTTGAAATCCAGCAGTGTGATGCCCCCAGCTTTGTTTTTCCTTTTCAACAATTCCTTGGCGATTCGTGGCCTTTTCTGGTTCCACACAAATTTAAGGGCTGTTTGTTCCAGTTCTTTGAAAAATGTCATTGGTATTTTGATTGGGATAGCATTGAAAGTGTAGATTGCTCTGGGTAGCATGGAACATTCTTCCCCACACTCAAGCTAGGCTAATTCCTACCCATCTTTCAAGTCTCAGCTCAAATATCATATTCTCACTGAGGCCTTTTCTGGTCCCTCAGTCTAAATTAAGAGCCCCTGCTGTCTTTCTTATAAAGGCTGTGATTTTCCTTGTTTGTTCTTACAACTGTTTGCAAAGTTATAGTTACACATGTGGCTGTCTAATGTATGTGTTTTCTATCAAAGTCTCAGAAAGTGTCTTTTTTGTTTACCAATCAATTCCCTACCCTTATCTCAGCCCCTCACACTTAATAGAAGCTCATTCATGCTGGGTGAATGAATGAAATAATGAATAAATGTTGGATGGAGTGGTTGCATATCATTTACTCACCTGACAAAGCACTAGGTAAAGAGCAAGAGTTCAGGAACTCTATGAACCTGGGATGAAATCCTGACTTCCGTACTTACTTTGGCCCATTTGTTACCCTTTCCCGGCACCATCTCCCCACTGGTAAGAGTGTATGCTAGTGCCCAGCGCAGAGCGCACTGGTGAGCAGTGTATGAGGTAGGTAATCAGTGGTGTGTGGATTTCTTTTCCTTTACTACTTCCCCTATGTCCTTCCAGCCTTCTTCATGATCCTCTCCCTCTCACACGGCCTCTCTGGCCTTGACCTCTAAGTCTCTCATCCCTCAGTCCCACTCTCATTAGGAGGACTTCATTTCTCTCTAAGCTGCCACCGCTCATTGATCAGCCACAACATTCCTCCCACGGAGAGAGCCCACCTTGCTTGGGCCCTTCCTTACTGCCTTCCCCACCTTTGGCTACATGAACCAGTCTGACCCCCCACCCAACCAGAACTCAAAAAAGCACACACCCATCCTAGAGTTGCTCTCAGAATAGCAGGTGCACACAGCACCTGGCCTAGAGTGATACCAATCAGTTCCTACTTGTGGACCACCTACATCAGCTTCCCTTCCAATGCTTGTTTAAAATGCAGATTCCTGGGTCCCAATCCCGACTCATCTAATCTCTACAAGGGTGGCCCTGGAAGCTGCATTTTTAATAACCATCTCAGGCAACTCTATTGCTCAAGGCCAAGACTTGGCAGTATAGAATATTTAGTCCCATGGAGCGCTGGGAGGATTCTTCTGAGAAGTCATTCACTGATCCTCCCTTAAATTTGCGTAAAATTTCATTTTACATCAAAAGATGACTTAGCAAATACCTACCTAGTAAGTTATTAAGGGAATTACTAGTATTTGGGACTTGTAAACTCATGTTAAAAATTCACCACAGTTTACAGTGGACCCCAGCTCACTGCTCTCCCAGGGAGCCAGGCAGGATGAGGCCAGCCTCTGGACTGCCTGAGGCATGGGTCCAAAAAAGTCCCTGCAAGTCCCCAGTGAGTTTAGAAGGCCTTGCTGCTTTCAGAGGACTATCCCTGTTGTCTTGAGCTGGTCATGACTACACTGCTGCTCTTCTGGGTCTTTGAGGATAACTTCTGGTTGGTTCATCTTTGCTGATTAACTTATTATGGGCTGCATGGTGAGCCCTATAGTTTGTAGGGGTGCAGAATGATATCCAAGCAGGCTTGGCCTAGACACACGTTCTCAGGAACTAGACTTTAAGACATGCAACTTGCTGTTCAAATAGAAATAATCTTAAAGCTAAAGCTGATGTGTATTTATATAAGCTTTGGATTTACTCTGGATTAATTTACTTTGGATTAATATTTCATTATTGTAACCGGGTTCCTTCTCCATGTGGCAGCATAAAGGGTGGGGCTGGCTGGCTGCAGGCAGAGTCCCGTGACCAGCATTCTGTTGCATGCAGCTCTGTGACTCCTCCTTTTTATCTGCTTTGCACCCCAGGCTGTCTCCTCCAGGTCAGAACTGCCAGCTCCCTGGGCCCCTGCTTCGCCCTCCTGCAGAGTCTGTCTCCACTGACCACTTTTCCTGGCACCTACCCCAGAAAGGCACAGCACGGCAGTCCTAGGTGGGGGTTCCTCAGGCTCTCAGAAAGAGCAGTTAGAAGCACCCCCAGGCCCTATCTTCTTTCCCCTCTTCCTGGGGGGCCCCTTGACCCTTCCCCACCCTGCCTAGGAAATTACACAGCGCAGCAGCAGCCTGATATCCCTGGAAAAGTTTCAGGAATGATTCCCACATGCTGACTCCCTGTCCTTCGTCAGACACCACGCTGGGCTGTTAGATACAGGATCGTAAACCCTTTTACCACAGCACCAGCCTGCAAGGCGGGGCTGTGTCCCCTTTACACAAATGAGGGCTGAGGGTCAGAGCCCACCGAGCTGAGCTGCTCCCCTGGGAGCCCGAGGAGGTCAGCACCTGGGCAGCCCCTCCTGTGCCTTCCTTCCTGTTTCTCCTCAACCTTACCCCATTTATGTTAACTTGCACAAAAATAGCAAGATCCTGCTGGTTTGCGAATGTAGAACGCTTAAATTTTTTGTTAAATATTGAGGGTCATTTATATACAGTGAAATGCATAGCTCTTAATTGCAACAGTCTCTGGGTTTTGATAGATGCGTAACCCACACCCCACTTACAACCCACACATACAGAATGTTTCCTCACCCCAGAAGGAGCCCTGTGCTTTTTCCCAGTCAATCCCCACCCCCCACCCAGAGGAATGCATTGAGTTCTCAGATCTTCCATTTTGTTCGGGCAGCTGGAGCAAGGGAGGAGAAAACAGAGTAGCAGGAGTTGGACGCAGGCACGGACGCACAAATATTGTCACGGTCCTAGTTACGACCCACCGCAACTGTTTGTCCACCCTCCTTCAGCCTCTTAAAGCAACATGCCTTTGCTGGGTGCTTCCCTTTCCTTCCAAAGGAAACCACTTCCAAGAGACGTCCTGGGAAGCCCGGCGCGTCTCCCTGGGGGCTCCGCTCACCAGGACTCAGGGCCTGCCCAGCCCCCCACACCCTGGGGGCTCACGCCCAGCTGAGCTCCCCCAGTCCTCCACAGCCCTCAGCTGCTGCTCTGAGGCCCCTCCTCATGCCACAGCTCCCAGGGTCCCCAGCGGAGCCCTCGGGTGCAGCGGGATCAAGTGAACAACGAACAACACACCTGAGGACAGCCAAGAGACCCGGATGAAGAAACTGGGCAAGGGGCCATGCACCCTAGCAGCTGGCACTGCACCCAGGCCCCCCCTGCAGTCCCGCTGAGGGGCTCATGACATCCTGTTCAACATGTCCACACAAACAACCCTTGTCGTGTTCATCTCAGAGTTGTTTATGATAGTAAAACAACTTGGGACCCAGCCAAATGTCAACATCGGGGGACTCGTTAAATAAACCATGGTGCCACCCACACAATAGAAAACCAGCTAGCCAGCAGAAATAACCTCGAGGGAGACTATTCATAGACCTGGGAGGCCGGGTGCATATATTACCAACTTTTAAAGGCATCTCACAAAACAACATAGCATTAACAGTTCTGAGTGTTCGGGTGACAGGTGCTTGTCCCATTCTTCTTCTGATTTGCCAGTACTTTCTGCAACGGATATGTAATAATACGTAAAAGTTACTCACCGCCGGTGCCCAGCTCTTGCGCTCTTTAATCACGAGGAACGAAGCAGACGCAGGAAGCGCATAAATGCTACAAATTCACCCCCAGGGCTGGGGGATGGCACCACACTCCCCACGCCCTCGGGGCAGGAATCTGTGGCTGCCGGACTCTCATTCCGAAGGTCTTACTCGGCCCAAGAGCTTGCACACATCATTTGGAAGAAACTGGCCCGTTTTCACCCGGGAGAAGCCAGCTGTTCTCACCGCTCCGCGCACGTGGTCTCCCGCCTGCGCCTGCGCGGCCTGAGAGCCGTCTGGCGCGGCCAGCATAGGTCAATTCTGCCCATCGGGGCTAGGCGGGTGATGGCTCTCCCAAGACGTCCACGCCCTAATGCCCGGACCCTGTAAATACGTTAGCTTGCATGGCAACAGGGAGTCCGCAGACGCAGGGCACGTTACAGAACCGGAAACAGGGAGACTGGCCTGGCTTCTCCAGGTGGGCCCGATATAATCACAGGAGCCCTTAAACGCGGAGAAGGTGCTCCAGCTGGGGTCAGAAGAGATGTGGCAAAGGAAGTCAGAAAAGTCCACAGCATGAGAGCGACTCGCCTCCCACTGCTGGAGGTGACCCCATGTGAAGCATAAAGGGGAGTGCGGTGGCCTCTGGGAGCAAAGGCAGGCCCCCAGCTGACAGCCCTCAGGGAGATGGGACCTCAGTTCTGCCACCGCAAGGAACTAAACAACTTGAATGAGCTTGGCGGCAAATTCCTCCCCAGAGCCTCTGGAAAGGAATGCCAACACCCTGGTTTTGACCTTGTGAAACTAAGCAAGGGACCAGGGAGAGCCACACTTTACGCACACTTCGGGCCTACAGAACTGTGGACACTCACTCTCAGCAGCTTTCAAATAGGCAATACGTTATTACTACCTGTAGTCCCAGGCTGTACTGGGGCAAGGGGTTGTTTGCACTCAGCTTGTGGTAATTTGTTAGTGCAACGAAGGAAAACGAACACACCCTCCTTCAGCACCGGTTCAAATGCCACTTCCACGAAGCCTTCCCTGATTTCTCCAACTATGGGTGAGGTCTCCTCTGAATTCTCTAAGTATTCTTCTCCTGAGTGTCTTCAGCCCTTACCATGATCCACCGGTATCAGGGGTGTATTTCTCCCACCAGGCTGTGTGTCCCTCAGGGTGGTAGCTGAGGTTTCCTGATCTTTATTTTCCTTCCAGAGCACAACACATACCTCATATGTGGTCAGTGTTAAATTGCTGTTGGAAGGAGGTCTCCTGACCTCTATGGGTGTTACTGTTTGATAAAATGAATTGCCGTGGCAATGGACTCTAGAATTATTTGCAAATATACAAAGGAGTAGTTGAGGGATGATGGAAACTGATAGCATAAGAAAAGCCAGAATGTGCAGAAGTAGGATATGCTAATTTGGGGATGCTTGGAATCTGAGCACTCTGGCAGTTGGCTCTGAGATGTAAATTCATACACAAAATAAACAGGATTGAGAGTTGGGATTGAAAATATTTTAGAATATAACCTCTTAAAACATTCAACTTCTGGCACCATGAAGTTTTAATTAAATGAATGTTCTTCTTCTGCTTCAAATGGATATAAATATTGTCGAACATGTAAAATGATGTAACACCCAGCTGAGTTCAGAAGAAAGAAAGGGAAACCCCCAAGTTCCAGAAAAGAAGAGGGAACTCGAAGTCTGGATGGCCCGAGCGTGAGCTCCAAAAAGAGCTCCAGTCCCTGCTGCTGCAGCTACTACCGGATGAGGGAGCTCTGTTATCCTTGGTCTCTGAGGGACGGTGTAGAGTAGACCCCCCTCCCCAGCATCCTTCCATGCCGACCTAGGAATGAAGAAGCGAGTGAATCCAAGCATGATCAATTAGAAGTTTCTCCACACCTCGGTAACAGAATACCTTAAAATAACCTATCTGCACAGAAGAAAAGCATCCGGTGACAGAGAAGGTATTTTACCTGCAAAGGAAGGGCTGTTGGACTGACATCAGGAAGCTCTGGTCCGAGGACTGGGAGAAACTGTGCTACCTACCATGCCCAGAGAAGCCATGGCTTGAGGAGGAGGGAAAATAAAGACATCTTTACAAAAGCCGGGGCTGACCACTCACACACTCGGACTGCAGCGCTGCTGACGGATGTGTTTCTGAGAGGGAAATGGGACCCAGAAGGGAGGAGTGGGTTATAAAAGCAGGGATGAGAAAAACGAAGGTAAACATATGAGTAGAACTCAACACTGACTGCGCAAGCATCACACGGCCAACGACCAATGGGACTGTCGCGACCAGGTGAGAGCATGGCGCCCAGTGATGGAGGCCTGGTGGAAGGGAGAGATGGGACCGAATGCGTTCGAAGGTTCTTCCACTGTATGGTGACAGCATGCAAATATTAAATAAACGTAGGCTTTGCTAAATAGAGCAGGCAAGTGAAAAATGTACCAAGGACCTTTAAAGAGTAGAATAAAATGCAGAACTGCCAAACTAGCAGAAAGAACAGGGAGGGAAGGGAAGGAAAAGCTTGACGCCAATGGAACACAATGAGAAAAAGAGAACACGGCCAGTAGAGAAACACCAAATGGTGTTGTTTGTAATCATGAAGGATTGGAAATAGCATGAACATCCCTTAGCAGGGGAATGAAAAAACACATTTTGACAAATACACTTAGAAAAACACAATGTAACCGAGAAACGACTGAACCAGGTCAAATGGGCCAAGGGTGGCTACATATCAAAAGGGTAATGAGGGGCACCTGGGTGTCTCTGTGGGTTAACCCAGCTGACCCTTAATTTCAGCTCTGGTCACGATCTCAGGGCTGTGCGATTGAGCCCCGCAGGGGGCCCGGTGCTGGGCGTGAACTCTGCTTGGGATTCTCTCTCTCCCTCCCCCTGCCCCTCCCCCCCCCACATGCACATGCACACATGCTCTCTCTCTCTAAAAAAAAAGGGGGGGGTGAGGTAATGTTGAATAGAAACTCCAGTTGGAGAAGGTTCTCTCCATGTGGTATCATGGATTTTTTTTCCAAAGGAAACTTTATATTGAAGAAAAATATACCTATATAAAGTGTACCAATCATAATGGACAGTTCAAAGAGTTCACAAAGTGACCGGCCCTTGTACCCAGCACCCAGATTAAGAGCTTGCACATTCCCAAGCATTCCAGAAAGATCCCCTTTCTCCTCCAGGTACTATCCCCCTCCGAAGATAACTACTACCATAACCCCGTAGGTGAGTTTTGCCTAGTTTGGAGTTTATATACGTGGGATCGTACAAAAAGTTTGTACTCACTTTGCGTCTCGCCTCTGTCATTCCGTATTACGTGTGTGAGCTGCGTCGCCACTGAAGCCTGAAGCTACACCTTACTCACTCTTGCCTGTGCCCGGGGTCCGCTGCATGAGTGCGCCACGATTAACTTATGGCCTCCGTTAGTGGTCTACCTCTGGGGGTTTCAGTGTGGGACTTAACAAGAGCGCGGCTGTGATCAGTCTTGGGCTTCTCTTTGGTGCATATGTGCATGCATTTCCCTCGGGGATAGCTCAGCAATTGCTGGGTCGGCGGGTGTGCGTGCTTTCCGCTCTTGCAGAGACCCCCCAAATAGTTCTCCAAAGTGGTTTTACCAACTTACTTCCCTAACATTATATGAGAGTTCCAGTAACTCTGCATCTTATTGACACTTGAGTTTTTAGTCTTTCAAATGTGAGCTATTCTGGTAGTTGATGGGTATGAATTTTAAAACACACTCATGCGCAAGTGCTGTGCCTTGCCCATGGATATATGTATATATCCAGTCAAAATATAAAAACATGAATGGGGAGGATAGACACCAACCTTAGGATACTGACTGCCTCAAGGCAGAGAGGAAAGCCTGAGGATCGGAGATACATTGGAAGGTTTCAACTGTACTTACAACATTAATTTTTAAACATGGAAAACAAATACATTTTTAGAACTGGGTGGGAAGTATATATTTGTCTTTAATTTTTCTCTGTATTACTTATGTTTGATATATACTGTAATTTATTTAAGAAAAAAGTTCTTAAAGGAAAAACATAGATTATAGGGAAGCAAACAAACTCACAGTGTATCTGGTTATGAAATACAACACTTGAAACTTGTCTAATAGACCAGATATTCCCCCTCCCCCTTCTGGGGAATATATATACATGGGACTAGATATATATGGTGTGTGTGTGTGTGTGTGTGTGTGTGTGTGATATAGAGAGATATCTATAGATGATAGATGATAGATTAGATAGATAGATAGATAGATAGATAGATAGATAGATAGATAGATAGATAATAGATAGAGATAGAGAGATATTTTGCAGGGAGGGTAATTCCTCATGCTGAGTGGATACCTCTTGAGTGTCCAATTAGAAATAAGAACTTCTTGGTATGCTCTTGCACTAGAAGGTTTCCATTCTACAAGGAGATTGTTGTCACACACTTGCTACACAGAACTGAAGCTATAACATATAGAGACAACAGGTCAGTAGAAAGAACAAGCCAGGTTTTAATTCTGCCACCACCACTTCCAGGGCCCTCAGTCATCTCCCTGATATCAAGGTGGTCGGATGGACCAGGGTTTCTCAACTTCAGCAATGTTGACATTTGGGTCTAAATAATTCTTTGCTTCAGGGGATTTCAGGGGGCTGCCCTGGGCATTGCAAGATGTTAGTGGCATCCTTGGACTGTACCCACCAGATGCCGGGTGTCACCCCCCCCAAATTTGTGGCAACCAAAGAGGTCCCAGACATGGCCAAATGTCCCCTGAGGGACAAATCATCCCCACGTGAGGTCCACCAAGCTAGGTCCTTTGGAGTTGTCCGTTCCAGCTCTAAAATGTTTTAAGTACCCCATTGGAGCAATGCATATCATTTTCTCAGAGCCCAGGTACATGTGATCATATAAGGAACCAACAATGGCAAGGCAGACGGCCCTGGTCACTTTTGTGTGAGATCTATCTATCTCAGCAAAAGAGGAGAGGAAACAGTAGAGGAAATTGATGATGCTTGGACCAGAGGACGGCCCTGGTCACTTTTGTGTGAGATCTATCTATCTCAGCAAAAGAGGAGGATTCAACGAAACAGTAGAGGAAATTGATGATGCTTTGACCAGAGGACATTTTTGTAAGAATGGGACAAGTGGCCCTGGGGAATGATGGAGACTCGGGAGAGACTCAAGGTACGGTCAAGATCAACCAAGCACACATACCTGATCTCATTAGACCGACTCTGAGCTCCCAGTAAGTTGGGAATTCCCAGCCGCACATTACTTTGCAAGATGGTGAGGATTCCCAGCCCTACAATACCCAGAGGGCAGGGATGCAAGAATGTAATGTGTTTTTAAATGACGCAAGTAGAAAACAGCATAGGACCTGTCCCAGGGTCGTTCCCAAGAAGCCAGGATTTAGAAGCAATTGATTGCCATGATTTGAGGGGGAAGGGGAGCTGCTCTCAAGACAGAGAGAATGAGTAGGGCAGGGGTGCAAAGCAAGGCTGGGGGCTCAGCGGGAGTCTGGTTTCAGCCTTGCCCCCCCACCCCAGGACAGGGGCAAGGGCCATTGTTTTGCCCCTGCTGACAGCCGGTCACTATCTGTGAGCTGCCCTCAGGGGTGAGGGGTGCAGAGGGCTTCTAACCTCCCGGGTGAGGTAGCTTCTGCTGTAGCTGAGGGCGAGTCTCCAGACAACAGGTGGCAGATACAAGCCATGAGCAGCCAACGCTTAGAGAAACCGGTAACTGGCAGCCCAGTTAGAGGATTTCCAGCAGGGTCCACTGCAAGTACACAGTAGAAACATGTTTGCCACTACACTTACAACATTTCGTCCAGAGGCCGGGCACATCTTGCAACAGCAACGGGATGATATTTATGGAGCAGCCAAGCTGGGGCCAAATGCCGTGCTGGGCGCTTTTACAGTTGACCTCACTGAGTGTCAAAATACTGACAGTGGGTCTTGCTACCTTCCTTTTCTCAGTGAGGAGACTGAGGCTCAGAGGGCAAGTCATCGACCCAAGGGAAGAGAGCTCAGATGCTGTCGGAGCGGAGAAGAGGGTTCATGTGCAGCCCATGCTCCTTCCACTCCAGCCCTGGGCTCAGCCCAGCATATGGCCATCAGGAAGCACAGGGCGCCTGCCCAAAGCAAGAAGACCATGTATTAAGGAGGGCACGTATTGCATGGTGCATTGGGTGTTATATGCAACTAATGAATCATGGAACTTTACATCAAAAATCAGGGATGTACTGTATGGTGACTAACATAATATAATAAAAAATATAATAATAAAAAAAAAAAGACCATGTGGGATTTCAGCAAATGAGGGCTGAGCTCCTCGCAAGCCAGTGTCCTCATCAGTTGAGGTCCACAGATCACCACCGACAACCACGGCCCCATCTCCCAGAGAGGTGGCCCCCTCGGGTCCCAGGGGCAGGGTGGCAGTGAGTGCTAGGGAGGAAGGCTGTTACCAGATTAGATGAGAAAGTACAAGTACAAAGATTTAAGCAATTTGCTCGAGATCACACAGCAGCTAAGTGGGACACCCAAGATGGGAACATATCTGTGGAGGTCACAGCTAGTGTTCTCGACTGCACCACCACCTTCTTGCCCCGAGCCTCTGCTTCCTCATCTGTAAAATGGGTATGATTATAACACACACTGCGTAGGTTTACTGCAAGTGTTCCATTAAATAATAAAAGGTAAAGGGCCTTGCAAATTGCTGTAAGAG
This sequence comes from Ursus arctos, assembly GCF_023065955.2. Lineage (NCBI taxonomy): Eukaryota > Metazoa > Chordata > Mammalia > Carnivora > Ursidae > Ursus > Ursus arctos. Next base: position 61,200,799 of record NW_026623100.1, on the reverse strand, counting down.
TGTCAGTTGTTATCATTATCAGGCAAGATTAAATGGCAGAGGTGACAGAGTGAAGGACTGTCTCCTTCCAGCCTCTTAATAAAGGCCTGGGAAGATGCCTGATGCACTCTGTGCCCACTCTCATGGGTATGTATTAGTTAGCCGTGGGGAGCTGAGAGCCAGCCCTCCTCTCCAGGCCAGTGTGCTGGGAAAGTAGCGTCTGTATGAAAAGCTGAGACATGCTAATCAATCATTTTTGTCGTTTGTGCCAAAATATAATGACACACGAAACGGTCTAACTTGGTTTAAGACCACAGCCGTCTGGGTGCCGGCAGTTCCCCCTCAGCCCACACCTCATTATGGTCAAGAGCTTGACCTGACTCATTGCTGCAACCTCCCTTGCACCGTGTTTCAGAAGCTCACTTGTGATCCTCCCGGAGTTTGTCTGCTTCAAGGTCCAGTCAAGCCTAGAAAATACAGCTCTGCACTCCTCAAAGTGCTTTCTAATCCGTTCCCTCTTTCACTCCTCACAACAGCCCAGCAGAGGAGGTATGATTATCCATGCCCATTTCATGGATGGGAAGACTGAGGTTCCGAGCAACTAAGTGAGTTGCCCAAGAGAGAAGAGGGAAGAGGAGAAGCAGAGGGTCTCAGCCCCCATGTGTTATACTCAGCTCCTACGTCACCCAGTGCGGGCCCAGGCAGGTAGCCTGCCATCGCCCCAGGGCAGGCACTCAGTCCAGCCTAGGCGGGAAGCAAGGAATGGCAGTGCCTCACAAGGCTGTCATGCAGCAAGGAGGACCCCTGGACCACCTCATGGAAGGAAGAACACAGGGAAATGCGTGGGCCAGTTCGGTATTTATCAAAAGTTCGAAGGTTAGGACAATTGGCTGCACAGGGGAAGGGACCAGGTCTCTACTTCAGGTAGGATGTATGGGAGAGGAGGAGGCAGAGGGAAGGAGGGAGATACATGCTTCTCAGACTCTCAGGAATGTGCTCTGTGCTCCCCGGACTGAGGCAGGAGCACATGAGAACAATGGGAGCAGCCCGGGCCCAGCCTCCTTACGCTCCCTACTCCCAACATTCAGGGCTCAAGGTCAGGAAAGGGACCCTCGGTCTTACTCTCAGCCTGTCACGGAAGCACCGGAGAGAGCTCTGCTACCTTCCTTCCTACCGAAAGCCCTGTATGGGGTGGGGCTGGGTGGGGGCAGGGGCCTTAGAGAGGGGCTGGCTGGATATCCGGCTGGATCAGAGGAGGCAGTGTCAGGAGGTATGAGTATTTCCTACAGGCCACACTGGAGAAAGCTCACCTGAGGCCCTTTTGAGCCCTGGGCATAAGACTCTCCCACCCTCTCCAGGCAGTCCTCTGGGTGACATCCGGTGCGGCCACATTAGTCTCCTTGCCTTGACCCTGGAGGAACGGCGGCTGGCTCATGCTCCCTTCCCGTTGCTCTCCTGCTGCCTCCGGCTGATTCAACTGCAGGTTCTCAAGCAACTGTCCTGGTTTGGGTCTTTGAGTGTCCCTTTGAAGCTCCCCCTCCAATGGCCTGGTCAGGAGATCTTCCCCCCTAGAATACAATCTCTCTCCCCCCCCCCTCTCTCTCTCTTTGGCAGGGACGATGTACAGCTTGCTATCTTCAGAGAGCTCTCTCTCCAAGTTCTCAAACTCCATTTCAACCCTGTATTTCCTCGAGGTAGGGGATGAGCTATAGGTGACACAATAATTAGTCTTGCATAGATGACTTCGCATCCCACTCTGGAACGAAGGGATGTTTTCCACGTAACTGTTTTGCTCCAGGTGGTGGGGCTTAAGAAAGAAGCTCATTTTAGGATCCTGCCCTAGGAACTTAGGCAGCAGTAAGGCAGATGCCCCCCTTGCCACGGTGTTTGTCTTGGGCCCCGAGATCTCTAATCTTCTTCCCAACCAGCATAACTAGATTTCCATCAGATTCCCCAGCAATCTGACCCAATTGCATAAGAGAAGGCCCACTTGGCCAGCAGAGGTATGATTTAAATAGTCTGGACCAGGAGTCAGGCACCCTTGTCTTAAGCCTATCCCTCTCACTGAAGGGCTGTGGGACCCTAAACAAGTCAGTTACCCTCTCTGGGCTTAGGTTTTTCAGCTCTGAAACAAAGAGCCTGAGCTTGATGGTCCCCACGCTCCAGAATGCTGAGTCGGTCTGCGGGAATATGCAGGGCCCCGGCTGGGCCGGTTCAAGGGCAAAGCCTGACATTTCCACTCCCATCCGTGGGCTGCTTTGCTTCAGGTGACAAGATTGTCACAAGATCTGTCTCCCGCCTTAGGGGCATGTACTCCTGCAGTTCAGGATAGAGATAAAACAAAAGGCCAGACCCCTGGGCCTGGGGGCCCCAGGGTGACATCAAGCCTCAGCCAAGGAAGCCGCACGTTCCAAATAGCTTTATCCCAGGATCTAAAATAGGCAGCAAATGGTTTCCAGGCTCCCCCTCAACTAAAGATAAAAATATCATAGGCTCAGGGATGTTCCCAGTCATAAATCAATAAGCTGGAACTATTTCTGTCCTCATCCTTTGCCTGGGGTTTCTCCTACACCCTCCATCCATCCTGTCCCCCCCATCCTGGCCTTCCAGTCACCCCAGCTCTGGAGTAGGGTGCCATTCCTCAGCAGCCTTCGGACAACACCTCGGCAGTCTGGCCACGCCAGCCTTAGAACACAACACTGCCTGCAGGAGAACACAGAAGCATCTAGGTGCCTCCCACAGCCTCTGGGAGCCTGCTTCGGCCGAGACCACTCTGTCAGGCTGATCAGCTCCGGGTCTACACCAGCTTCCTGGCTGCGCGGCCCGTGGGGGCTCCCAGGAGTAAAGACCCTTGGCTGAGGAAGTCCTCTCTGTAGCGGTGGGTCAGGCTTCTCCTTCATGCGGCTGCAGAGATTAAATGAATGCCTCTTCGGGCCACTGGGAGGATCAGATGAGACCCTGTAGGTCAAGCACTAAATGTGTCACCCGTTAAGTTACAGACGCCCAGAAAAGAAGACCCGCCTTCCCCATCCCCCCACTAGCCTTTCATCAAGAGCTCAGGCTGCCATGGCTGACCCACATCGTCCAAGGGCTCTTTTGAGATTTTGTCATTCTCAAACCCTAGGTCAGCGTTAAGTCCAGCTCGTGGAGAAGCCTTTGAAGACACTCCCATCTACACTGAGATCCTCCGTCAGTTTCCCGTTTACTAAGCCCAGATGCAGTGCCGCTGGGCCTGGAGGCTTTGGTCTCATGTCCAGTCTTCCATCGCCCTCTGCAGGTGGCACTGGGATACTGCAGGCAGTGTTGGCCACAACCCTTGCGCAATACCAGGAAGACCAAGCACCCTCCCCTTATAGACTCCAGACACTTGATATTTTTTTAAAGATTTTATTTATTTTATTTTGACAGAGAGAGAAAGCACAAGCAGGGGCAGAGGGAGAAGCAGGCTTCCTACTGAGCAGGGAGCCCGATGCAGGGCTCTACCCTAGGATCCTGGGATCATGACCTGAGGCCAGGGCAGATGCTCAACTGACTGAGCCAGCCAGACTCCAGATTGAGATGACAGGGCGAGGCCAGGTGTCTGAGAGGACAGCCCCTCAGCATAACACAGTGATGGACAGCTCACAAAGCACTTGCTTGTTGGATTTTTATAACCACTCGGCCTTGCCTCTGTTCCTAAGCTCAGAAGAAAACGCAGTCATTGTTCAGTCCTTGCAGGCTCACTAATGACAGCAGACACATTTCAGTCTTAGGCTTGTGTCCTAATGTCCTAGAACATTCCAGAAAGCCAATAAAATGGACGTGCATGGATCTCCATGGAAATATCAGTTCAATTTCTAATGTTCTTTGCTCTTAAGGCACTGTAAAACGGCTGGCATACCTAGAATACTCTGAGGAAGGGAATTTTGTAAGAAAGTGTGTAGGGCACCTGGTTGGCTCAGTCGGGTAAGTGTCTGACTCTTGATTTTGGCTCAGGGTGGCGAGATGGAGTCCCACGTTGGGCCCTGCGCTGGGTATGGAGCCTGCTTAAGATCCTCTCTCTCCCTTTCCTTCTGCCCCGCCCCCTCCAAAGAAAGTGCGTGAGCGTATGTGTGTGTGCATGTGTGTGTGTGTATGTGAGTGTTTAGTGTGTCTGTTCTCTAGAAATGAAGTCTGGCTAAGACATGGCAGGTATTAGCATTTGGTGAGAGTAGGATGATTAATAAGTATTTCTCACATGCCAAGCAGCTGACCGTTTAATTTATTAGTGGCATTAAGCACCAGGATCAAGTGCATGGCCTCCACTATTCTCTTTCCATGGCCAGAACCATGGCCCCATATGGCAGAAATTTGGGTGTTTGAAGCAGTGAAGGCATATGACAATGTCACCTCAGCCACCCGCACCACACAGCGATGAAATCACCTTTCGGAGCAACTAGAGGATGTTTGCTCCTCTCCTGTTCTCTTTACCAACCTCAGGAACTTGGGAGAACCTAAGCAGGATTCGTTAAGTCCAGAAAGCACATCACAGTAAGGAAGCCCAGTCTCTGGTAGCTGCAGATCCCTTATATAACTGGAGTTTTCAGGTCATATATTTATAGACTTTTAGAGCTGGAGAAGGCCTTAGAGATTATTCCAGTCCAATCCTTTCATTCTACAGTGAAATAAAGCACAGAAAAGAGAAACGACAGACCAAGGTCGTGCAGATAGAGACACAGCTGGGATGAGAACCCAGGCTCCCTGACAGTGATTTCTCTGGCTGATCTTGATTTTGGTAGCATGATTTCCAGATGGAAATCACTCTGGCTTCCAATGAAGATTTTTCCCGGATTTTTTTTTTTTAATATACTAAGGGGAAGAGAAAGAAACCTAGCACATTGTAGGTACTCAATACTTGGGTTTGTTGGCTTTTGATGGTATAGAATAATTTACTTTCTGCCACTTAATAAGATCAGATTCAATTACCCCTGAATTTGTTTCATTGTTCATTCTCTTCAATGACCCAAAGGTAGTTAGAGGTTTGAATCTCACCCCACTGTCCCACTGCAAATTGGAGTATGGATCTGCAGTTATAATATGACGTTCATCAGTTTGAAAGGGAGGCTTTCCGAGGAAGGCACACGGATTTAGACTGTCAGCTTCTGGAGGTTTGTGGGCATTCTCCTTGAAGGGCAGACTGTCAGCGCCTGAGGTTAGACAGCCTGTCCTGGGAGTTAGGTTATGGCACAAATACTTCTTAAACCTATTTTAAATGCATGATTAAAACAGACGTTAAAAGATTCTCATTGCTTATCAGTTACACGGGCCTAACAGTTCTGAACTGGCTTATCATGAAGTTTGCAAAGCATATTTTGATCAACATCTGCCAACACAGTCAGTGTTCTTCCGAACACCATCCTGATGCATCAAGCGTCATCGGCCACGACATGTACAGACTCGGGTTCTCGGGTTCTGCAGGGCCTGGCCCACACCCCATGGGAACTCCGGGGTTGCACAGGAAGGCTCTGCTGGGGGCTTTCTCTTCAGACCCTCACAGACCAGGGCTTACAGTTTTCCGGTACGCCAGTGACACACTAGGAAGGAATGGCAGAGAACTCATTGCCGGGGTCTTCCCATAGCACAGGACGCGTTGCCCCCTCTGATGCCCATGCCACCTCCCACCACTGCCAACCACCATTCTGAGACCGAACACCTCTCTGCGGTCCTGGATGTTGGGAGTGCCCCCAGGGCAGGACCCCTTCATTTCCTAGTCATTCATATTTTTGCTAAGCACTTTCCGTGTGGTAGGCATGCTAGTAGGCACAGGGATGACCAGATCCAGAGCGGTCCCTTCGCATAAGGTACTCACAGTCCTGAAAAGCATGACTGGTTCATAGAATCAGCTACACATGCAAACCCATCGCAGGGATTTTAAATCACTGGTGTGTTGTAACAGAGCAAAGGGGCTTGGATTGGAATCTTTGCTTTAGGTCTGGGGACCCAGAGGGGCTCATTAAATCTATGAGTTCTGCATCAGACTGTTTGCAAGGAGCTAACTTGCAACCTGCATAAGCTTACGGGGAGCCATGCAGCACCTCACCTCCCAGGGAATGGAATTTGGGCAACTGTCTGTATTGTGCCACGGTGGGAAGGTTTTGGGCTGTGGAAAGTTTACTGTGGAGCCATGGGCATTGCTCACTGCCTGGAAGCTCCACACATAGTCTGGGGTTTCTTATCCCGTAGCTAAAGCTATTGGCAGAGGAGGGCGGCCTGCCTGGGGTCCCGTCGGCCTCCCTCACCCTCAGTGCTGAGGCCTGGGACAGCAGATCTGCCCGCTCTGGGGACCCTCCTGGACCCTCCCATCCCTGGAACGCTTTGGGTCCATGAGTACCCGTTTTGCCTCTAAACCCCAACCCCAAAAGGCCTATCAACTTTCCTGTCGAATGCCCAGAAGGCAAGCCAACTTGGGTTAGCAGGAAGAAGCGGGTCCTGCTAAGTCAACAGAGGCAGCTGTTGCAAAGGCAGCTGGCAAGCCCTGTGCGTGCAGCGCCTGTTCAGCTCAACTCAGAGGCAACAGCGGAGGAAACCGTCCTTGCGTGGGCATCGTCCACTACAAGTATCTTCTAGGGCCTTCCCAGAAGGATTCCAATGACCACAGAACTCCTGCTCATTCTGCTAGGTACACTGAGCTAGTAACCCATCACCCTGAAACACGATCGTCTGGTTTCCAGAAAGACCGCGAAGTGCTCATGGGCACCCGCACGTGCCAGCAGCGGCATGGCTCACAGCAAGCACAGCGTGAACGTGCTGCCTCTGATTAGGTCATTGACTCCCCTTTCTGTCTCCGACTCCATAGTACTCACACAGTGGCCTTCACAAAGAAGAGTCTCGAATGTGTCAGGGATGGACACAAGAGATTAGGCTCTTGGGGACTTTTACCCATCACCCTCATCTTCATGGAAAACAGTGAAATCTGTGGGTGATAGCTGTGCACCAAAGAGCCCTCTTCCCTTGAAGAAGGCCCAGCTGCAAGCTGCCGCTCTAAGGGGATTTCTAGCTGTTTTCCAGCAAATTCGAGGGGGTGCCTCAATGGCAGAAGGAAGGCAGCACAGATCCAAGGCTGCCCAGTGGAGAGAGGGAGCCTGGCATCCCACCGTCCTCTCTGCAGTGTCAGGCCTCTGCCCCTGCCTCCCCCAGACTGAGTGGGCACTCAAGGGGCCTCATACCAGGGTGGTGAACTGGTCCACGCAGGCGTTGCGAATCTTCTCTGGGGTGGCGGGGCTGTCAAGCCGGAAAAGCTTCTCCATCTTACAATCTGGGTTCTTAGCTCGAGCTGCACGGATGGCATCTTTGATGGCAAAGAAGATAGAGGCTGCCAGGAAAAGGGGCGGCTCCCCGACGGCCTGAGCAAACAGAGCACAGGACAGGGAATCAGGCAACGAGACCCCAGCCTTCACACCTGGAGGGCTGGTGACGTTGGGAACCCCAGCAGACACTGGCAGGCTGCACCCAGTAAGTCAGAGAGAATGGTCAAAATTCTTCAGGGGCCGAGAACTATCTACCTAATAAATGACTCAACCTCGTTGGCATATTTCTTTTAACCCTCACTATGTGATTTTCTCTGATGACACCATGCAAATAAAATGTACCACTACGAGTTGTATTAAAGAATTATATTTTATGGACAAAAAAGTCTGGCATGAATTTTGACCCTTTCCTCACAGTTAGGAGGCTAGGGGAATTGTCTGCCTGCAGCTCTGACAACATTTACAGGCACCACAATCATACTTCCAGGCAACAGCATCGTCTGGAATATAGGTATCATGACAAACAGGAATTCAACATTTTCTGGCAGAGGTTGTTTTGTCCCCCCAGAGCATAGATCAGAAACTGCCTGTAACAAAATCACTAGGGATACTTGAACACGCCTATGCCAGGGCCCTACTCCAGACCCACTGAATCACAACTTCTAGGGCTGGGCCCCACAGAACTGCATTTTTATCATGTGTCCACAGTGATCCCGGTGCTTGCCAAAGCGTGAAAGTCAATGGCAAGGATCACAGAGGGCCCAGCCCCAACCACAGTAAAGTAAACCATGAGATGAGCAAATGGCTGTATTTCACTGGTTACAAGTGATCATCTGTCTTCCTTCTTAGATCTAGGACTGTATCAATCAGCTTACTTGATTTTCAACCATTTTTTCATCCTTACTGGGGACAGCGAGGAAATACAGGAAGGCTAGAATCCTTCAGACATGCAGATCAAGTTTAAGGTCAGGTGCCAGCCAACTGAAGGGGGCAAAGGGCTTGCACAGAGGTGTTGCCTGATCTGCAATGAATATGCTATTCTTGTGGGATAACAGGGAGGGGTGCGTATCTGTGGGATCACCTTTAGGACCAGTGTCAAGACGCACACCTGAGACATGGGTGGAGGTCAGGCTTTGACCTACAGGACTGGATTAAGGAATCCCTCTGAGTGTACCCAAAGGAGCCAGCTTTGACCATCCAGAGGTGGTGTCATCCCAGTTCTGTTTTCTCACGCAGGGAATGCCCACCCCTCTGCCATCCTCACCAAAACTACAAAAACTAGTGTCAAGTCCTCTTGTCCTTCCAGACCAGCCGTCTGCAGACCTACAAGGTGGGTGGCTGGAGGCCCTCCTTCACCCGGAGCCTCCCACAGCGGAGACCAGAAGGCAGCACAGACCCAGGGCAACAGTACCTTGGATGCATAGATGGCCTTCTTGTTGGGGCAGTCACGGAGCAGGGACACACTGAACTCAATGGGGATGCTGCCAAATGCAGGGATCTTATAGGTGCTGGGGCCACGGGTGTGCAGGCTCCCCTCTGGGGAGTAGTGCAGCTCCTCCAGGGTGAAGAGGCCAAGGCCCTGCACGAATGCCCCTTCCACCTGCAAGACAGACACACACCACGGTCACTCTGCTTCCCCCCTCCCCAAGGACAGATACTACTTCCCACATCAGGCACCAAGCCCCATCTGGAGCGGGCCTGGAAAGAAGCTGGAAACAGCCCTCCACAGCCTACCTGGCTCCTGCCCAGCCTGGGATTCATCTATCTGGGCCTTCGCCAGGCATTGAGGTAGGCAGAGCAAAGGCGTTAACACAGAAGGTTAGTTTTAGAACATGTCAGCGATTCCAGAAGGATCACACCGTGGTAGGCATCATTTTTCATTAAAATCTGCCGCAGGGTGGGTGGAGCTGTTCCATCCACATTGCCACCAGGGAAGCGGCAACTCGGAGCTGAGGAGTGGGCTCCCAGGCGGACAGTTGCTGAGTGTCCCTCAGGGGCCCACGCGCCTCCTATGCGCCAAGCAGGACCATGCGCTTGTAGGCAGCCCCACAAGACAGGAGGAATTTCTGGGATCGCAGATGTAGGTTTTTTGAACTCCCCACCCTGCCTGCCCTCTGGGAAAGTCAGGGCCCCTGCTGTGGCTCACAGATCTCTCCGAGGGCACCTGCCACGTGCTTGCTGGCCCACACGTCTGCTCTCCCAGCCTCCCTGTCACCACAGGACTCAGGGGCCCCACTGCCAAGCACGTGTGTTCTCCCAATGGGGTGCTCATCATCTCTGTGTCCGAGGCACCGAGCTCAGTGCCTGCCTCTAGGAGGGGCTCCCCCAATGGTTGTTGAGTGAATTAATGAACAGTGACTAATGACTAAGTTTCTGTATACTCAGTAATTGCCTGTTTTTGAAAAATACAATTTATATTTTCTACCAGATGCTCAGTACTCCAGCTCTTGATGCCTCCCTGTCTCCTGCTCCACCTATCCCACCCAACACTCTCATAGTTTCCAAACGTGATTTTCTTTGAGCCATCCCTTTATTCCTCTTGCTTGAACCTGTTTCTTTTGCCCCACTGTTCTCTAGCATTCCACACTTGACGTTTACTTCCTAGAGGACAAAATGCATCCTGGGTGGAAGAGGAATGAGGAGGGAGAAACTCCTCTGGCCTCAGACCTCATTGCCTGCACACCAATCCCAAACTCAATCTCCATTCCACAGTGTGCCCCTTCTCAAACTGTGCGTGAGTGTGCGTGCCTGCGTGCGTGCACCCAGTGTTCACACCATTCATCATCTTGTTCTCTGAGGTGAGTGCCCTTTCCAGAATCTACATTAATGTGTCTTCGGCCTCAAGAGCTGGGTGTGCTCTCATCGATCTAACTCCTGCTGAGGGAGACTCACGTGGTACCCTGTTCAGACCGGCTTTTCAATGACACTGGACAAAATGCATTGGCTGGTGACCCTCAGAGAAGAAGGGACACACCCGTGGCCAAGTCCCTCACCACCCTGCTCACCCGTGTGCCTTACCTGTCCAATATCAATGGCAGGGTTCAGACTGGAGCCAACATCCATGACAATGTCAGTGCGGAGGTTCTGAAGGCGGGGGGAGAATAAAAAGCAGTGTGAGAAGAAAGGAAGGTGTGGGATGACAGATGGGGCTCGGTGACCCTTAAATGACTGCGTCAACCAAACAGCACTTTCAGAAGCAGAGTGCCCCGGCCGTGCTCAAGCAGGGTGTTCATGGCGCTGCCACTTGGCACGGCATCGTCAACGCTAAGGTTGGAGTTTGGGCCGGGAGGGCAGGGGATGGCAGCGGCTGTGCTCTCCCGGTGATCAGAAGTCACCGTGCACACACCCACGCATGAGTGGGAAGGCCGGTTCCCAGGTCCCTGGGCTCTGAACCCGAGTCTGGGTCAATCGTGTCAGCGAGGGGACAACAAACTATGTTCCATGGGCTGATTCCAGCCTAAGCCCCGCTTTTGTAGGACCTGTCAGCTAATAATGGTGTTTGCCTTTTTAAATGACTGACAAAAATAAAAGGAATATGGTGTGACATGTGAAATTCTATGAAATTCACAGTCAGTGTGCACAAGCCACATCGTAGGGGAACGCGGCCGTGACCATTCGTTTGCATTCGTCTGTGGCTGTTCTCGTGCTTCGGTGATGGGCCCAGAAAGCCTCAAATATTTGCTCGCTGGTCCTTTATCGGAAGTCGGCCAGGCTGTGATGTCAGACATTATTTTTCCCAGCCATAAAGTGTGTCTCTCTCTAGCGGTTCTTAGCGTTTGTAACTCACTTGTTTTTCCTCTTTCCCCTAACTTAGTACAATGGTTCTGCAAACTCCTTACTTTGTGATCCCCCGTTAAGCAGTCGATTTCCACTTCGGAGCAAGCCACCCCGTAGGAGAAGTAGTGGAAGGGATTTCCTGAGTTCGTCTCAAAGCTGTAGCCGAGGTTGGGTGTCCTGGGGGAGAAAAGAGAAAACATTGCACACGTGTTAAGATGAGCACACACACCCCCACCATACACACACACACACACACACACACACACACACACAGCTTGACCCACAAAATCCTAAAACTCCAAAGGTTTTTTCATTCAGCTGCTCTTCATAAAAGTCCACGTGTTTTTAATTTGAACCTGTTAATAAAACCCAGGTGTTCCAGAGCATTCTGTCTCCTGTCTGCTCAGTTCTGCCCAAGGCCCTTATGTGAATCATTCTGTACAGCTGAGTGGCATATAGTATCAGTGTGCTGGCCTCTACGTGGTAGAAACAGGGGACACATTCGCCCAAGCTCACGAAGGACGTGAGGGCCACATTCCGAAGGATCTGCTGAATTGGAGCTCAAGGTCTCGGGACCAGAGATCCTGCCCGTGCTGCCTCCTGGGCTGCTCAGTTTCTCCAGCTGAGAGCTGAGCTCAGCATCTCCTGCGAGCCTGGGGGCATCTTCAGCCGCTTGCCTGCGTTACTCTGTGGCTACTGGTCCCTTCTCCATTGCCGCAGATGATTTGAGGAAAGTGTTATTGATAAAAGCAGATGTTCTCTTATATTTTTTTCTTCTTTAATCCTGAGTATCTTATACAATTCTAATTTCACATGAGTCATATGTGTGTGTGCGTATTTTCACACCCAGAGTGTACAAGCCCCTGCACCCATGTTTTTCTATGCATGACAGAAGAAAACACGAGCTGATGGGATCAAAATCTGTATGACCACAGCACCAGCACAGCGCTGAGGGAAAGGGCTTCTCCCAGGAGAACTTGCCACCGTCTCCGTCTTCACTTGGGTGTTGCTTTATATTACCCAGTTTTACCAACTCTGAAAATAAAGCAAGAACTTCTGAGAAAAACTGCACACGTGCGTGTTTGCACAGGTCAAGTATCACATAACCCAGGGAGCACTGGCAAAACTAAAATACATAGTGAACTATTTCTCCAAACCCATTGATGTGTGAAAGAAAAGGTCGGAGTTCAACTCCCCAGAGAAAGCTAGAACGTTACGGCTGGTAGGAAATATAATCGCATCTTTTCACAGCCGCAGAATCAAATCGGCAACGTCTCGAGCTCTTCTCGCTGCTACTGAATTTCAAAGTAGCAGAAGGTATGTGCTCTTTTCCAAATCTCACTTTCGGCTCCACTGAATTCTGCATTTTGTAACGAGACCACGTGCTCTAAATCTCCCTGTGATTCTTTCCAAGGAGAGTCCCCATGCAGAAATCTAACACGCGGTACAGAGGAACACACGGGGGCAGCTCCGACCCCAGTTCTAGGAGAAAGCTGAGGGAGGGGTGGCTGGTGATGGTCCCACTGTGTCATTAATGAGCAAACAGGCTCAGCGAGATCCCCGATTTCTCCAAGTGCAAGAATACGCTTCCAGACCAGAACTAGAGCACAAGTCTTTGGATAGGCCGGCTCATGTTTCCGCCTCCTTGGCACATAGATTGGCGATGCTGGGTATTTTAGACCATTTTCAGAGTGAAATTAGCAGAAGACCATTGAAAGAGATAAGAGTTTCAGGGGAACTGCTCTCTCCTGACCAAAGGCTGAGAGCATTCAGTGCAGGAGGGGACCTCAGAGGTTAGGATGACAACACATGGTGAGGCGGGTGAGACCAGCCCCGTACTTACTTATAAAACCCAGTTGCAGACAAGCTCACTGCATCAAGGTAGGCAGCTAAGACCTGAGAAGAGGGGATAAACAACAGGAAGGGCTTAGCATGCTTTCCAGAATCCTTGCCCCAGCACTAAGATCTCACGAGTTCACCCTCATCTGGAAGCTGACCAAAGCTGTGTACCCGTGGCTCCCACCTCCACAGCTCACCTCACAGGCTCACTGCACGGGGAGACCGCACTGGAAGCCGGGGAGCTATGGAAGCCTCTTAGTTCGTCTTCACTCTTCGAGTAGCCTCCTCACCCCACCGGGGAGTCCAGCCCAACCACAGCGAGCATCTTAACGTACTGCCCACGTCACTCCCCTGCTCTAGAGCTTTGGATGATGCCCCATTGTCTCTAGAGCACATGCTTGATATTCAGGACCCCAATGTTCTCTCTGGCTTCATGTCACACACACGTCATGGCCACGCCAACCAAACTCGAGTGCCCATCTCTCCCAGCCCCTCTGTGTCCCCACAGCTCTATACCTTCATTCACATGGTTCCTCCACTGTATATGCCCAAATCCTTTTCTTCCCTCAACATTCAGCTCAAGCTTGCCTCTCTGTGTCTCCATGCTGAAATCCAAACTACCAAAGTCAACCCAGATTCATGTGGTATTTATGTGTGTGGTATCTGTGAGTGTGGGAAGGCAGGTGGAGGTCAGTCACATGAGGCACAATAAAGTGAGGGGGTCTGAGAGAAATAGCTTCTTTTCTTTGGGTCTATTGAAGGAAATGTATACTATCTGACTGGGTCATGTGTGGGCTCACGCTGTATGTTACCATTGTGCCCACTTTTCCCACACCAACTATGGGAGATGGTAAAACAGGGCTACCACTGAGGTATCTGCTTGTTGGAAGAGATGCAGTCTTCTGCCAGAGACAGACATCCTTACGGCTTCCCTCTGAGTGTTCCCAACACACAGGCCTCCACACCAGAAACCAAAGAACTGGGCTCCTTCTTATTATGAGTGCTTGCCTGTCACTTCTAAAACCACAGGAATGATAGAAACTCTTGGGTAATGTCTTTTTCCCCCACTCCTTCACAGATGGAGCCCCAGTAGACCCAGAATCCAGAGCAGGAAGGGGAAGTGCCTCGAGGGGCAGCCCTCTGACAGCAGGAGGTTTGAAGAAAACCAAGCTCATTAAGACTGAGGACGAGCAGGGTATGGAACCAGGCCCAGAGTCAAGCGCATTTAGTAGTCACCCCACCTTCTGAGGCTCAGGGCAGCCAATCCCCCAGTCTCCACAGTGTTGTTGAGATCCTGGATCAAAATTTTTCCTCAGGTGACTTCCCTCAACTATGAAAACATAGAGAAGGGGGCCCAACAAGGTAGAGCATTTACTTGTCCTGTGAAACCATACAAACCACTTCAGCTTCTCTGCCTGAGACTAGATCATGACCCTATTCCTGCTGCAGGAGGGACAGAGAGCCTGCTTTTAATGTCTCTCATTTTCAAAAGGACTTGGATCAGCTCAGACTTACCCATTCTTCCCAGGTGCCAGAAGGATTCTTTTTCTTGAAGGGTTCCAGTCTTTTCAGGATGGTCTGACAAGCTTCCTAAGAACACATCCAACACAGTATACCAGACATATTAACCTTCTGCATTTCCTGGCCTAGGCAAAACCCCAAGGGCCTCAGCAAGGCCACCTCCAAGTAACGCTGTGCCCATGGTGCCGTTCAGGCAGCCTTGCCACCCTCTCAGGAATGACTGAGACCCGGGGTGGAAGCCACAGGACCCTGCCTAAGGAGCCAGCCTTGACCCTTGCTGGGAGAACACCCAGTTCTTAGGCTACAGAAGATGAAATGCTTGAGGGATCCCGAAGGAGATGACTTCTCCCATCAAACTCTTTTCTTAATTACATCCCCCATGTGGAAAGAGAAGCAAGTGGCTCTGAGCTGGCCAATCCCAAAATCCAATCCCAATCTCAGTCCATAGTCTTACGACCAGTTGTACCACTGGAGAGTATATCTTTCCAGAACACTCCTTGTGACCGTCCAAATCTCTTCCCCATTCTACACTCATCCTTCTCGGCTTTGATGGAAGCAATTATGGCTCTTAGGCCTCTCTTTCAGCTTGGTGTCAGGAGGAACAGCGTCCTCCTGGATAAGAGAGCCAGGGCATGGCCACAGCCAAAGAGCCGACAGGGACTCTTCCAGCTCCCACCCCAGGAGGCTCCCTGGGCACAAAACCCTGGGCTGGCCCTCAGCTCTGGCAGCTCCTCAGGCTCCTTACATAGACAGCCTGCCCGTTGAGGTCTGTGCCGACGGAGGCGGCCGTGGGAGAGGTGTTCGGCACGGTGTTAGTGCTCGTCTCACTGATGTAAATCTTAGAGATGGGGATTTTCAGAGCTCTGCTGGCCACCTGGGAAAAGAGAAAATATCACCCTCTCAGGGAGGGGTTAACACGGGGCTTGGCTGCCTTCTCCCCAAGACAGACTCAGGTTCACCGTTACAGGCAACAAAATAATGTTATAAACTATAATCCTATTGAGACCGGGATGTTCTCATACCTGTCTCCATTTGAAGGAGAACTTTATGGAGTGATTTTGTTGGATAAAAAAATTCATAAACTTGGGGCGCCTGGGTGGCACAGCGGTTAAGCGTCTGCCTTCGGCTCAGGGCGTGATCCCGGCGTTACGGGATCGAGCCCCA
Source organism: Ursus arctos (assembly GCF_023065955.2). NCBI lineage: Eukaryota > Metazoa > Chordata > Mammalia > Carnivora > Ursidae > Ursus > Ursus arctos. Next base: position 61,185,254 of record NW_026623100.1, on the reverse strand, counting down.
CATCAGGCTCCTCCGCTAGGAGCCTGCTTCTTCCTCTCCCACTCCCCCTGCTTGTGTTCCCTCTCTCGCTGGCTGTCTCTATCTCTGTTGAATAAATAAATAAATAAAATCTTAAAAAAAAAAAAAAATTCATAAACTTAATGGTGACTCACAGCACTTTTTAAACCTCACCGTGACTTAAAAAAAATAAATAAATAATACAACTTGGCCAGTCCGTGAGGCAAGCAGGTGTGCCAACTCTAATCCAGCGCCAATATCCTAGCTCCGCTGTGTGGGGGAAACTGGCTACCTTTACACACGCGCTTATACACTGTTGGGGAAGGGCATCCAGAAGGTGTGACCACCAGTTGACCTTTGCGCTGGACCTGGGGGATCAGAGGCTCCTCGCCCTTTCCCCTGTCCTTGGAATATGGGTTCTGCTTGCCTTTCCTGCTCCCAAAGGCTGCTCCAAGGACACAGCCTCTAAGGATGATGATGTGGGGCTCAGAACACCTGCACAGGAACTTGACTAAACCCAGTTAAGGCCCCTCTCTCTATAAACTTTCAAGATTCCGTGGGCAGGTGTGGGGATCATCCGTCTTGCCGCCACCCAAGGCAGGCCTCTTACATAAGTTCCCTTTGCTTATTAAAACTGTGACCTATCAACCTGGGCCTCTTTTTTCCGTCTCCCCCTGCCCTCTGAGTACAGGGGTCAGTGTCTGATCACACCTGGGAAGCTCCCCCAGGAGCTTGCAAACCAACACAATCACAGAGCCCTAGAATGTTGGCAACAGAAGTGACCTCAGGGGTCACCTGGCCAAACCCTTTGCACAGATGAGGAAACAGAGGCCAGGAGGGGAGAAGACTTGCCCACACCCACATGTAAATGGACAGCAGAGCCTGGGCCGGAGCTGGGCTTGCTTCTGCTTCTGCCATGCGCCGCCGCTCAGCGTCTCACAATACCCTCCCTCCCCGCAGCCCGACGCCACAGGGCCGGAGAGGGCTCCCGGTCTCCAGGTCGCTCACCTGGATCATCTTGGTATGCAGGCCTTGGCCCATCTCCATGCCCCCGTGAGTCAGCAGCACAGAGCCATCCGTGTACACGTGAATCAGCGCTCCTGACTAAGGGAAGAGAAGGACACCAAACACAAAATTCCATAAATCCTAGCTCAGCTTGAGGGTTGGGACCAATGGTGCTGGAGCCCAGGAGAAAGAAGACCAGCAGCAGCATTTTGGATAGAAACCTGAGACGAAAATTGAAGTGGTGTCAATCTCAGGGTTTAATGATGTAGCCATTCAACAATTCGAGAACATTTTCCTATTTCTCTACATGTGTCTCCCATCCTCAGGAGAAAGGGGGTCAGACTCTATGGATGAAGCCATAGGATCAGAAGGCAGGGTAGCTGTGGTCCTACAACCAGGAAGAGTAAGAACTAGAAGTTGACCCCAGATCTCTGAGTCCCATGTTGCCCTCACTGACCTGTGATGTTCTGGACAAACAAGAATATGCAAGTTCAACTTCATTTAAACAGCAGAGAGGCCCTCCACTCAGCTCTGTTACCAGCGACAATGGCCCTCCCCTTGCAATACTGCAGACAGAGGAGAAATGGGGCCAAGCCCAGGGGAGAGGGACAAGATTATATAAAGCAATTACCTGGTTGAGAAAAGGAATACCGAAGCTTATTCCAAACTTGGTAGGAATTATGCACAATCCTCTCTTCTTCCAACAATTCTCCCTGGAGAAAAAGGAGGATTCTCATAGAACCTTCTCTATCACGTTTGTGTCAGCTCAGACATAGTTTCAGGCAACATCTTTGCAAAATTGGAGCAAGGCACCCTTGGAGCTGCCCACACAGTTCTTATCACAACTGAGTTGTGCCCCCGTTGGGTAAACCAAATGAGAAAGTTCAGATTTGGGTTCTGGGTCCTTCTGCACAGCTGAAGCAGGGCCCACCCCTGAAAGCCTGGACTTAAAAGTATTGTCACTTCCCGTCAGAGTGGAGTTCAGGTGGGGTCAGGGTGCCCTGGTGGTCTTGGGACTGTGACAGTCCCAGGGATGAACTGTGGCTCAGTGATGATAGTGGTCACCCCTCCTCTGTGATTTCTGTTTGGTTTTCTGGGTAACTCGGTGAGGAAACAGAGCCAGTGTAATTATCCCCACTTCGCAGATGTTGAAACTGAGGCCCAAGTTGATGGAGTGATGGCAAGTCACATTTATAGATTCGTGTCAGAGGCAGGTGTGTAACTGTGGTGCTCTGAGTCCTGGGCCGGCGTACCCCGGAGGTGGACGAGTGCATAAAGACAAACCATACTGACGAGCTATGGTGCTGAGGGCCAGCTGTAAGCCTATCTGCCCCCGGGCTCAACACCATCTCAGGATCGTAAAGAGATGGCTATGAAAGGGACAGCAAACTCAGCACTCCCACGAGTTAACCACTCCATATCAGCCTGGTATTCTGCATTCAGCAAAGAGGCTTAGACTATGAGACCCGAGAGAGCAGCCGAACTTCGGACTCGCCCCTCCCGGTGCTTACTCGTTGAATTTGTCAATCTCACTCCTCCGGGCATGATACTGGGAGCTTGCTAGGCATTCATCCCAGCACCTGGACAAGGTGAACGCCTCAAGCTTCTGGTTGAAGTGTGTCAGGTCGCCCTCCTTATACAGGTTTTTTCTCCGCACCTTCGCAAGGAAAGAGACACTGAGGGCTTGCTGGTGGCAAGGGATGAAGGGGTACAACCTCAAGTTAAGCTTCCGACCCCCTCCACAGCACCTGCCTCTCTTCTGCCCTCCCCCCGGGGTGATGCCCAAGACAAAGCCACTGTCCCCTCAAAGTAGGTTAGCTCACTCTGACCCACGCCACCAAACTCCCGGCTGACTTACTTCCTCTGCAGGCAGCCCGCAGGTCAGTGCGACTTCGCTCATCCAGTACTCGGCAATGAGCATGGCCTGGGGCCCCCCAAAGCCCCGGAATGCTGTGTTGGACGACAGGTTGGTCTTGCAGAGCCGCCCGGTGCCCAGGATGTTGGGGATTTTGTAACAGTTGTCCATGTGTAATAGGGCTCGTTCCATGATCTGGAGCAGAAGAAACCAAAATGGGAGAGAATGGTGTGCCGATTCCATTGACTCCTCCAAAACGCGACTTCAAGAGCTGCACCCCCTCTATCGTTCCCAGACCCACATGGCTCCTCAGGCCCAAGCTACTTCTTCCCTGGTACTGCAACCCAGGACTCCTTACTGGGCTGCCAGCCTCTGTGTCTCTCCACCCTCCAACCTACTCCTCAAACGAAAATATAAGGTCATTTCAGGGGCGCCTGGGTGGTGCAGTCGTTAAGCGTCTGCCTTCGGCTCAGGGCGTGATCCCAGCATTCTGGGATCGAGCCCCACTCAGGCTTCTCCGCTGTGAGCCTGCTTCTTCTTCTCCCACTCCCCCTGCTTGTGTTCCCTCTCTCGTTGCCTGTCTCTGTCAAATAAGTAAATAAAATCTTTAAAAAAAAAAAGAAAAAGAAAATATAAGGTCATTTCAGATCAACCACTTGCTTAAAAATGCTACTTATTCTCTTTGGAGTGAAGTCTTTATATCTTTTAGCATGGAATCCAAGACTCTTTATGACCTTCTCCCAGTGTATTTTTTATCCTCTTTCCTGACTCTACGTTCCTCTTACCTGATATGCCTCTCCTCACCTTACCCACATACTAACATCCTCATTCAGCTCCTCCCTGGGGAAGCCCTTCCCAGGCTCTCCAGCTAGGACTGATCATGTGCCTCTTCCCCGCCACCTCCAAAATAGGTGATCTTATGAATTAATTTTAAAGTAGGTTGTATTCCCATTCAAGTTGTATGGCAAACAGTTTAAGGAGTCAAATACTTCCATAAGTTTGTGTTCTGCAAAACAGCAGCCCCCACTGTCCTTTCTTCTCCTTCACGTACAGCTCTCCTCGCTCATTCTTTATCAGCTCTTTACATTAACTTCCGCGTCTCTAAATGATGCCTTCCACTGAAACGTCTTGATGTTTTCAGTTGTAGACTCTTACGTTGTTTTCTTATTACAGAAAAGGGGGATTTCATTCCCGCCTAATCCCCTTTCCCCAAAAACACATCACCTTCCTGTCCCCCATCCTCCCCATATAGCTATATTTGGATCTGATCAACAGTCAGTTTGATACCATCCTATAAACATTACTGACAGCTGAACCGCATAGTTACCCTAGGATTACTTCTCTCTTTCTTGATAACGTTTCCCCCTCCCGGAGTTAACAATTATCTTGACTTTTTCATTTTCTTAGTTTTCTATGCAATTATTACTTAAGTCAACTTAAAGTTTTCCCCAGTGCAAGAAATCTCTCAATATGTTTGAACACTTTAGACTTCCTAGCAGCCTTATCTTTTTGAAGTAATTGTTCCTGGAGCCTTCTGGCCAACTCCAATTTCAATAGGCAGCCCATTAGACCCTCTGTTCAGCTGTTATCTTGGGATCTTCCCCTCACATTCATCCCAGATTCTCTTGGCCTCTCTCCATACTGAATCTCCCCTTCCTGGAACCCACATCTACCCCTTTCCTAGTCTTACACCCTCATTTTGTTGGAGAACATCCTTGAATAACTTCTTTTAAAAAAGGAGTATATAGAGAGAAACATTTTTGAGATTGGTATGCCTGAAATGTCTTTCTTGTACTCTCATCCTTAATTAATGATTCGGCCATATATAAGATTCTAGGTTGGAAGTAGGTTTTCCAGTTTCTCTCAGCATTCTGAAGGCATTTGACTGGCAAATCCAGTCAATGCCTTTCCAATTCTTGGAAACAGTTCTGTTTTTCTCCTTCCTGAAAGTTGTAAAATCTTCTTCGCTTCCAGGTTTCTCAAAGTTCGCAGTGATGTAACTTAGCATGGGTCTATTTTCCTTCATTGTGCTGGTTACTGGATGGGCTCTTTTAATCTCAAAATCTATGCCCATCAGTTTGGGGGGGGGATTTCCTGAGTCACTTCTTGACAGTTTCCTCCTCTCTCTTGTTTAATCATTCTTTCTCTCTGAAACTTCGATTATTTGGATCTCCTGGACAAGTCCTTGAATTTTATTGCATCTTCTCTCCTATTTTTCATAATTTTTTTCTTTACTTGGGAAGATTTGCTCAAGTTTCTTCCAACCCTTCTACTTTCAGAGTTTTAATTCACTGGAGTTCATTTTTATTCTCCAACTGTTCCATTTTTATGGCATCCTATTCTTTCTTGAAGGTATAATAACGCATCTCTCCGATGAGACCAACAGCAGCTTTTATTTGTTTGTTTCATTTGGGGTTTGGTTTACTTCCCTGTGTATATTCTCTCTTTCCCACAGGTTGCTTTTTGTGTCTTTGGTTATTTCAGTCTTAGTCATCCTAGATGCTTTTAGTATGTCTCAATTAATTCCATTTTTGCTTTTCCTTAGCACTCTATCAACTTGTACTTCTATTTCATTTTGTCTTTTATTATCTGTCTCCCCCACCACACTGCGAACTTCCTGAGGGCAGAAACAATGCCATATATTCTTCTTTATGTTGCTATTCTAGGCACTCAATAAACATTTGCTGGATTGAATTTAAAAGCTTCTAAGATCTTTGGGGACAAGCACTGTATCTTTTTCAACCTGATTTTTCCTACAACACCAAGAGGCATGTGTGGCAAATGGTGAGAATGCTAAATGTGTTTCTTTTTTTGAGACGTTTTCACACTAGATCTGAAGTGTGAAGTTTTCTAATTGAGCCAGGTAGCCCCTAGCAAAGAGGAGAGGCTCAGGGGGTGGGGATTCATGGGAACTTCTGTTTTCCCTGAAATGTGACTTATTTTTACAAGAAGAGTCTATGCATCTATAGCCAATATGGTTATAAAATTAAGATTCTAAATAATTATAAAAAGTAGTATCACAAAGATAACTGTTTACTTTCAAAATTAACAAAAATACGTGTCTACGTAAGACTCATAGGAGGGGTGCCTGGGTGGCTCTGTTGGTTAAGCATCTGCCTTTGGCTCAGATCATGGTCCCAGGGTCCTGAGATCGAGCCCTGTGTCAGGCTGCCAGCTCAGCAGGGAGCCTGCTTCTCCCTCTCCCCCCTGCTACATGCTTTCTCTCTCTCACTTTGTCTCTCTCTCTCTCTCAAATAAATAAATAAAGTCTTTAAAAAAAAAAAAACTCATAGGAGAATTTCAGAGTGGCATTATCCATAAAGGCTAAACACTGGAAATAACTCAAATGCTCATCAAGTGGTGAATGGAAAACAAAATATGGTCTATCCATGTGATGAAATATTATCAATAGAAAAGAATAAAGGACTAACACACACTATAACATGGATGAACCTAAAAACATTAATCTGAGAAGAAAAGCCAGACACAAAAGATTACATAGTATATGCGTCTGTTTATAAGAATCAACTACAAGAGGAAAATCTATAAAGATAGAAAGTAGACTGGTCGGTGTCTAGGCCTGGGGGTGGGGGTGGGGGTGAGAACAGGAGCGACTGCAAGAGGTCACTTCGGGGTGATGAAAATGTTTGAAAACTAGATCATGATAATGTTTGCATGACTCTTTAAATTTACTAAAAACCATTAAATTATATACTTGAAATGGGTGAATTTTATGGTGTGTAAACGATACTTCAATGAAACTGTTACTAAAAAAAAGAAGATTTCAATTCATTACTTAAAATTCAAACATCACAAAAATGTGTTATATAGGAAATAACAGTGAGTGCCCCCCTTGTCCCACCTAATCACTGCTTAGTGCATGTTCTTTTGGAATTTTCCATGCATTTCATTATATCTATTATGCATTATATATATGTATTAGATATATATGTATTATACATCTGTATTTTATTTATATATATATACATATATATATATAAAATAGAGGCACATGTTAATTTTACATACATATACACGCAATGTCACCAGACTATGCATCAAGTTTTGTAACTAACTTGGCTTGCTTGGCAAAGTATCTTGAAAAAGCAGGAAGGGTTTCCAATCAGAAAGTAATACGATTATGTTTGTGCTTTAGAGATGAGCCAAGGGTGGAGAACCCGCGGGTGGGAACCAATGGGGAGGCTACCATCATGGTAACAGGCAGGAACTGAGGAGGCCCGAGCCAGGGTGGCTGTGGGGCCCGCCCTTGACCTCCCAGGCACCCCCCCCCCACCCCCGGGATGCGGGGGTGCCCGTGCTTACGCTCTGGGAGAGATCCATGGTGTTCCCTGCATTGCTGTAGTGTTCCACCTTCAGAGCCACCACCTTCCCATCCTTCATGAAGCCAACCTGATGAGGAGAGGGATGTCTCAGCAGTGCCCTTCCTCTGCTAACCTGAGTCATCCCCTCCCACCTACGCTACCTGGAGGAAGCAGAAAGAACAAGACATCACATCATGAAAACAGGCCACCAGAGCTTAACAGGTGAAGCAGAGAGGAGCTAACATCTCTCCAGTGACGCTCCATGGCTCCTCAGCACCTTCTCCCCACACCCCTCCTTCCTCCTGCCTACTCCTGGCTTCTGGTTGTGTGAGAGGGAGTGGGGAGGCACAGAGGGGAGGGCCAGGCAGAGAAAGATATGGGAGACATCGCCTTCCAGCGTCTGGCCAGCAGACACCAAGTTATAGCCCAACAAGCATGAATGTGCTTTCACATCCCCGGCCTTATGTAGCCATCAGAACAAACCTTTACAGGCCATCCCATAAGCGAGGAAGTGGGGCTCAGAACACCAAGTTACTTTCTTTGGGCCCACAAGAATTCGGGAATAAGGGAAATACGATCCCTTTGGGGGAGTTCGATCGTGAAACAAAATCAGAAGAGGTCAAAGGGGAGATGTTCGAAGCCAGCTCAGGGAGAGAAGCGCTCCCAGACTGGGATCTGGCAGGTTATACTGGTGTTTAGAGGGACAGGATGCATGGTTATATCCACAGGGACCCAGGAAAGGGACTGTCCCTCAGAGGAACTGGCAGTGACCAGCCATACACCGTCTAATGGGGCAGGTACCCACCCTAACAACGTGGGCCTGTCCTGGCCCTGGGCAGTTTTATTTCTCATTGTAAATTACTAAGCACTGAGCAGTCATTCTGGTTATCACACCAGGCAGTGAACACCTGGACATTAGGACATTGTGCAGGATGGATTTACCCCAGGGCTGCTGAAAAGTCATGCTTCTCAGCCTGAGTGGACAAAGACCAGATATGGACAAGAGCAATTCACAAAAGGCATAGACACCACGCTGGGACATCACTTGGGAGGTGGCCAGCCAGCATCACCCCTCTATGCTGCTGTTGGCCGATTTGAATTTTTCTTGTGGCTATTTCTTCTTTGAACTTCTACAGGTAGTCATGAAAAATGTTAAGAGTACATCCCAGAATCCCTTGATCTTCATCCCCAGCTTTTCCAATGAGATGGCACTGTCCCTCCCATCCCCGGCACAGCTGCCGACATCTAGAACCTTGTATTTGGCCAAGAAAGGATGTCTGCCACCAGTTATCAGCATGTCCTCATCACGATCCAGCATGCAGCGCACAGGGCGGCCAGTCCTGAGGGAGGCATCAGAGGGTTAGAACCCCGGAGCCTGTGCAACGGCCCATTCCTATCAGTCCCAGGGATGAGAACAGCATGGGACACTTCTCTTTCCATCAGACCTGTGCTGGGCTGCCTCGCTGTCTAGCTGTCTAGGCTCCATGCTGGACAAGGCAAGGAATAGAAGGATGTGAGGTGTGTCCCTGCCCCCAGGGCCTTCACAGCCAGATAGGGGAGATAAGACACGGGTCCACAGGTAGAACACAAAGAACCAGGTGGTATCACCCTCAGCCCAATGCCCAAGAGTTCTGAAAACAGAAGGCTGCGAAAATTCAAAGCAAGGGGAATCTGCTTCTAAAAGGCAGAAATCCAGAGATAGACAATTATCATATGGTTTCACTCATTTATGGAACATAAGAAGTAGGAAGATCGGTAGGAGAAGAAAGGGAAAAAGAAGAGGGGGTAAACAGAAGGGGGAATGAAGCATGAGAGACTATGGACTCTGGGAAACAAACTGAGGGCTTCAGAGGGGAGGGGGGTGGGGGATTGGGATAGGCCGGTGATGGGTATTAAGGAGGGCACGTATTGCATGGTGCACTGGGTGTTATACCCAAGTAATGAATCATGGAAATTTACATCAAAAACTAGGGATGTACTGTATGGTGACTAACATAATATAATAAAAAATTATTATTATAAAAATAAATAAATAAATAAATAAATAAATAAATAAATAAATAAATAAAAGGCAGAAATCCAGAAAGCCTTCCTGGCAGAGGCAGCCTTATTCTCCTTCCCAGGAGCTGGCAGGGAGGACTCACTTGTATGCAGCCAGGGCCACTGCCGTGGACACCACAGTGCTCCGGGTCTCCTTCCCTCCAAAGCCTCCCCCAATTCTCTTCACTCGGACCAAAATCCGGTTTGCTGGAACCCCCAGCATGTTTGCAACAAAGCTCTGTGGACAAAAAAAAAATTACTTGCACTGAATGTATCATCTGGACTTACTTCAGGCCTGAGCTAGTGCCTGCCGACACCCATGAGCCTAATTATTGCTGTGAATATGGAGACATTTCTTGATTCCAGGAGCCCCCCTTCCCCCATCTCCCCAGGCAGCCCTTGAGCTGGCAAGTGCTGGGGTCCAGCACTCATTAGTCACCACAGGCTGAATTCAGACACTTGTTTTTAACAAATGGGGTGAGCAGCTGGCCACAGCATACTTTCAGAGCTAAAGTTCTTTCCATCTGAGCAGGAACTGGTGAGTTGTGAGGGGAGGACCAGCCACCCAAAATGCTGGCCACCACTGTTGCATTATCAGCAGCAGAGAAATGGGGAACGTTTGAGCTGCCACAAATCACGTAGTGGTCTCTGTGGCTATCACGAAGCCCAACACCCTTGTTTTACAGATGAGGAGACACATGTCGGATATGATTTGGCCAAGGCCATATATCACTGGAATGATAAAAGCCAACACTTACTAGCCCTATGCAAGTAGTAAACGTCAAATCGGTACCACAGCCTCCCAGGCCCATCTTACAGACGAGGAAAACCAAGGAAGGCCAAGGAAGAGCTCAGTGACACCAGCTTGTTGGCTGACAGGGTCCGGCTCCAGACCCTCAAATCCCCTTATGGACCAGCCCAGATCTCTCTTTTCCCACGTCCCATACTGCCACACCTAGTCTGCCAGACACTCCCCAGTGTCCTCCCCGGGCCCCGGGGCTGACCCACAGGGTGCCTACCTGGGTCTTCATGGTGTTCTGTGTAGACACAAAGAGCTCCATCTCCCCCTGCTCTCCTTTTGGGACAGCGATGGTGCAGTGAGTCTCCAGGTAGAAGTGCTCTTGGCCACCAATGTGCACCTCGCCTGGAGGAGAAACAAGATCCCCACAGTGATCCAGAGTTTGCTTAACGAGAGTGCACTCGCCCTGGGCCCTGGGCAGGAACCAACCGCTCACAGGTGAGCTCCAGGTTCCCAGCAGGGGTGGAAAGGGTCTCAAAGCCTTAGGCATCTGGGAGCCGAATCTCCCACCCCGACAAAGAAACCAGAATGATACCAAAATGCATCAGGCATGATGCTTTCTTTCACTGCGCCAGTGGAAACTAAAGACTTTTGAACTATTATTGCAAAATGTTGGAAAAGGTAAAGAAGGAAATTAACAGATGTGACTGAAAAGCTGAAAATGAGAGCATCTTCTGAAACTGAAGTTATCCGGCCAGCTGGAAAGCTGGCTCCACAGTGACTTAGCAGTGCGTGAGGGACCGTGTAGGCGACAATTCCAAAAGGGGTCTGGTCAGCAGCCCTGCGCCACGTGGGAGCTCTGGGCCTAACTCCACGGCGTGGGGGCGGGTAAGGAGGGGAGCAGGGGGAGCGCCCCAGCTGCAGATGGGTGAGGACGGTCTGCAAGCCCACAGTGGGGGGTGGCCAGGATCTGTGGCCTCTACCTTCCCTGATCAGTCTTCCAAATTCGACACACTACCAGCTCCCGAGAATCACTTAGGTCTAATCTAGCCTAGAGACAGGAGGGCAGAGATGAAGCTGACAGAGGGTCTTTCCCTGCCAACTGTCTACTATTTTGTTACATACGTCAGGAGGACTCTTCTGGTAAAAATTCACTCCCCTGCTCCAGGACTCAAGGTCCAGCCCTTGAATTTAATTTATAAACCAGGGCCCGCCCATATTGTCATTACACAGGGACCCCATGGTGCCAGCTATACCTGAAACAACATTGTCTGCTTCGGAAAATCCCTTCGTGAGGTCTCCTTTCCCTATCTTCAGCTCAGACCCATGATAGGAGTTGTTGTTTATAGCATCCTGAGGACAAGAAAGAAGCTTCAGTGACTGGACTTTCAGAGGAGAGGTAAGTCATTTTTGACCCGGGGAAGAGAAGCTGCTGGAACTCCTTCTCTCTTCTCACACAAACATCTCTACAAACGTCTTACACAGACTTAAAGTAAGCCAGCTTGTGGCCCGGGGAGTCTCATTCCTCCGTTTCCTCAGAGAAACGGGGGCAGGGGGGCAACCTTGGATCTTGAGCCAGACCATTAAAGAACATCACGTGCTCCTCCCAGAGCAAATTATTTTGGATTGTTCAAAAGGCAAAGGAAGACTTTGCCCCCACAGTTTGTCCACAGGTGGACAACCTTGGATCTTGAGGGAAAGGTAGCATCCCTCAGGGAACCAATGGGAGTTGGCACTGCGAAGGAGGAACCTAGTTTGACCCCTAGTGGACTGAGTTTGGGACCATGATGGGGAAGGTTTCAAAGACCACGCAATCCTGGGGCAGGAAACAATGTAAAAACCTGTCGAGGCAAATCCCCTCTGCTGCTGGAATCCTCCCTAAAGGATCCCAATAAAAGTGCCTCTAGGGACAGGGAGCTCCCCCCTTTCTATGCGGCCCTTTCTCTGTTACCTCGATTGTGATAATGGCTGGAAGTTCTTCATAGGTGATTTTCACCCCTTGAGCGGCTCTCTGTGCGTGTTCTGGGGTGTCGGTGACCACAGCGCCAATGATGTGCCCAACACAAGTCACCTGGGAACAGAGCCAGACCGTTAAAGAACATCACGTGCTCCTCATGAAGCAAATGATTTTGGATTGTTCAAAGGGCAAAGGGAGTCTTTGCCGCCAAGGTTTCCTTAAGGTAGGTTTCAGGAATGCCCTGGGGCCTTTTCATGTCTTTGTCCTACTATTTGGGATTATGTGCTTCTTCATAAGTGTTTAGAATCAGTGGAACTGGAACTGGACTTGGAGATCACTAGTATCAGGAAGGCAAACTCGCTTCATCTCAATGACCAATTCTGATGATTTACTACTGGCAGCTTGTCGAGAAGTTGCCCAGGATTGAATGTGGCAATTGATTAGTCATGTCTGCCGTGAGCAGCAGAAGGGGAGGTGTGGCAGCATGAAGTCTCTCTGTTGACTCAGACCCCTCCAACACCCTTGTTCTTCAGGTAAAGAGCTGCAGACCCAGAAGGCAAGATCACAATCGTGCTAGACCACGACTAAATCTTAGTGCCAATTTCCAGTTTCACTTTCTGCCACCACCCCACTCCCTTTTATCTTGTTTCCAGATTTATACCAAAAGCTTCTCAAAGGCAACAATCATGTCTTATACTTCATCTAGATGCCCACAAGCAGTAGTTCCCAAATGCTGATTCTTAGACTGGATAACCCATAAACCAGTTTTTTGTTATATTGAATAAGGATTGTCATTTTCTCATTACTTAATGATTCAGTCCCTCACAGGTAATTTTCTTCCAACATCCCCCAAAACATAGACAAAACAAAATTGTTCAATTCATTACTTTGGAATATGTGGTTTCTGACACTAGAAACCCATATGGTCTCTGATCGTTATCTCTTGAGGACCCAGTTAAGTTGTTGACTTAATTGGTTAGTGCTATGGTGGTTAAACCTGGCTGATTCTCACTACCCATAATGCTAGCAGTGGTCTTAGAGGCTCTTGAAGTTTGTAAAAGTAATTTGTTCTTCTGTCATATGGAATCCGTGGGTCTCATGATTGTAGTTTCTGATTGCTCTCCTTCACTTGTAAATTAATAATAAAGTGAACTTGCCTTTCAGCAAGACCTATTCATCTCCAATTTGCATTTGATATGCATTGGAATTGTAAAGTGACCGTCTGAGAACTATCCTAGAAGTATACGGATTTTTGTAGCTGCCATCTTGAATGTTTGGGAAGTGTGTGTGTGTGTGTGTGTGTGTGTGTGTGTGAACTCTGTACATCAACAGACTATATAAGTTCATCAGTAGACAAACTTTCGTATAAGTGAATTTATCAATACACATAATGTGATTTCTGTTCTGGTTAGTTTGCCATATTTTCGTTTTCCTTAATAAAGGAGCTTAACATTATACCCTTAAGAACATAACTGGTAGTTCAAAAACAATCACCAGTCTTGTTTAAATGCCACTTTGTCTGGGACTCATCCTACTACATGCAATTAGCAACCATCAGTTAAATAAACACATAAACTGTAAGTGAAAGTTTAAAGTGCCACCAGACAGAATCCGTCCCTTTACTGATTGTCCTGCACCCTGGCCAATCGGATGATGGCCACAGTATGTGCAAATATGGAATCTTTTCAAAATTAGGGATTTGGAGGCATAAGCATAAATAAAAACTCAATCATTCTTTCCACTAACTTCAGATCTAAAAAAATCCAAGACCTACCTCATCTTTTGCAAAGACTGTTTCATCATTAAGAATTCCCGTTTTATTACTCCCAGGAACATCCTCAGCAGAGATAAAGCAAACGAACCCTGGCACCTTCTGAGCTTCTGAAATATCTATGGACCTGAAAGAATGAGCACAGTGAGGTCCCAGGCAGGAAACCAGAGCAGAAGACCCCCCACCGCACTGGATGCCTCTGTCCTCACACTGATCGTGGTCAGTGTGGTCAGTCTGCACTCAGGACAAGGCAAATGAATTTCTCCTATAGCAGGCAACCGTATCATCTTAAACTTTTAATTTTTTCAGAGAGCTGGAGGAGTTTACTCATCTGTTAGGTTTTATCTATGCCCACGTTATCATTCCCAGGGCCTGTCCCAGGTGGCTGGGAGCAGCAGAGGAAGAACCCAGGATGAGGAGACTGGATCGCTAATCCCTGCAGGGCAGGGCCCAAGGAGGGTTTCTCTGTTCGGCAGGCTATGTGTCTAATGCCCACCCGCAAATCACACGCAGCCTCTGCCCCGAACATCCAGAGGCCACACAGCCCAGTGGCCAGTGCTGCCTGGCTTCGAACCTGGCTTTGTTGCCAACTCTGGCTTTGCCAGCTCTGGGACTTGGGGCAAGTAACTGACCGTGTTCATGCCCGTCTCCTCATCTGGAACATGGGGGTAACAGGACGTGCCTATAGGGTTGCTGAGAGGAGTAAATGTGCCAATACATGGGAAACGCTTTAATCCAGGGTACAGCAAATATTAAGTGCCATACGAGCGTTGATTATTATTATAGAGTGGCCGTTCTTGTCATTTGGGCTCTCCGTGTTCAACAAACAGGTACGAGGGACTATTCCCTGCTAGGTCCTTCATGGACTCTATCACTGACCCTCATGAAAACATCCTATTATGAATGGAGAAACTGAGAGCTTAAGCATGCAGGCCAAGGTCTTGGCGGCAAAGCACTGGAGCAGGAACACAATCTCCGAGCCATGTTCTTCCCCTTAGTATCCCCCCGAGTATATTTCCTACACTCACGTGATCTTGGCATGGGCCTTGGTGCTGGTGACCAGCCGGAGGGACAGCTCATTCTCATAGCGAGGGATGTCGTCACAGTACACAGCCTCCCCAGAAGCCTGCATGGCCGAGGCCAGGTGGGGCAGGGGCCGCCCCACCATGTCCTCCTCAGACTGACCCTCAGGCACCTCCTGGAACAACATGGTCACCAGTCAAGCTGAGCTGCGAAGGACACTGTTTCCCTACAGGCCCAGGGAAAGTGCAGAGAGCTTCAGGCCGAAGCAAACCTGAGGAGTGAGGATGAAGGAAACAAGAGGGGCAGAGGAAGAGACAGGCAGATAAGAACCACTGAGAAGTGACCTCATAGTAGCACTCTACACCAGAAGAAAAAATAAATAACTAAAGAGGAACCTCGAGGTCCATTCATTGGGGGTGGAGTCAAGA
Source organism: Ursus arctos (assembly GCF_023065955.2). NCBI lineage: Eukaryota > Metazoa > Chordata > Mammalia > Carnivora > Ursidae > Ursus > Ursus arctos. Next base: position 61,170,117 of record NW_026623100.1, on the reverse strand, counting down.
GATTCTGCTCTATGCATACAGTGGAATAGTGTGCAACTGTTACGACATACTTTTGAAGGATTTTAATGAGAAGGAAAGAATGCTCATGTGAAGTGTAGAAAAAGGGCATAAAACATTGTGTGTGTGTACGATCATTTGAATTCTGTAAAAAAAATATGCACGTTATAAATGTAGTATATACATGTCTATATATGCATAGGAAAAATGGAAAGAAGTAAACAAAAATATAATGATTTTCTCTTGGAGGTAGGATCTTGGGTGATTTTTGTTTTCTCCTTTGTATCTTTCTGTACTTTCCAAAATGTTCTAAAGTGTATTTATAATAAAATTCTGTTTTATGTGTTTTTCAAAGTAATAATAATGGCTAGTATTTTATTGAATGTTTACGATCTGCCAGGAGCTATCTAAGCTATTTACTTGTACTAACACATTTAATCCTCAGAGCTATCCTATGAGACAGAGGCCATCATTATGCACACTTGCAGGTGGGCATAATTAACTTGCCCAAAACATACAGAGAGGAAGTGACCTACCCAAGGTTACAGTTATGGCATGGCAGAATTTGGATTCAAATCCTGGCCATCAGGCCCCAGAGTTCACACTTTGGACCACCATATTCTAGTGCACGTGTCCACAAATCATGGCCTGTGGGTCAAATTTGGCCCACTGGCTGCTTTTATAAATAAAGCTTTATTGGTACACACACATTCATTTATGTATTGCCTCTGGCTGTTTTTATGCTACAATGACAAAGTTGAGGAGTTGCAACAGAGACCGTATGGCCCACGAAATCCAAAATGTTTACAGGAAAAGCTGATCCTTTACCTAGTGCTTCTCAGAAAGTTGCTGTTGATAGAAAGTTGTTGTTTTGTTTTATTTACATGGTCAGGAGAACTCCTGGCTTTGCACATCAGCCCCACGGAGGTATCAGAAAAGACAAATTGGAAAAAAATTTTTTCTTTTCTTTAAAGAGCAGATGAAGATGAGAGTAATCCCAAGAGAGAAATTTAAGTAAGGAAGGGGGAAAATAGCTTTGTCGACATTAATATGTTGCCCATTTTCTTCACTGGATATTTATGCAAAGCAGTAAGGAGTTTGAGCGCCTGTATCCAACTCGAGTCGGTCATTCACCAAAGGTTAGCATCATCCGATATGCCCCGCAAGGGCCCGTGATATCAGCCATACGTCATGTATACTCACTTGGAAGAGCTGGACATTGGCTGGAGGGTCTTTCTGAAAGAGTAAGGTGGCACTGGCATCGGAGGGGTCCAGCTTCGCACAATTCTGTGGAGGCAAGATAACTGTGGTGATCATGACTATTCCTATCATTCCACCCTTGGTTGTCCCCAGGGGGTAAAGGTTACAACCGTTCCCCTCAGCTCCTCACTTCACATTCCTTCTAGTTCTGGCTGGGTCTATCTCAACATCAGCATGGGGGTGCGAGGGTTCGGTATTTAATAACAGCCTCAGGTCCTCTCCCACCCCCGCAGCCTGCACGGTGAATGGTTTGTACTTCCTCCAACACACCAAGTGGTCTCCCTCCCTCGTGCATTTATCCATGCTGCTCTTTCTCCCAGCCTTGCTGGAAAAGGCTTCTTCCTCCTTGTTTCTGTGGGAAATATTTAATGATATGGGAAATGTGCACAATATAATCTCAACAGAATCAAGGGGGGCATAAAACTTTATACGCAGCATGACCCCAAATCTGTTTAGAAAATGATCTGTTCCAGATCAAAAGCTGGGAAGATGGCAGGTCTATAGATAGATGGATGGAAGGAGAGAGAGGGAGAGGAAATTGGATTACAGACGGACAGATAAATGTAGGAAAAAGATCAGAGAAATAAGCAAAAATAGTAGCACTGGTTTTCTATAGGATCTGAGAGAAGAGCAATTTTAATTTTTTTAAAAGTTAATATAAAATTTTTTAAATTTTTTAATTCAAAAAATATTTAATATTTTTCTTTTCAATTTTAATTTTTAACACATTTCTGTGTTCTTAAAGTTTTCCACAATAAGTTTATTGCTTTTATAATCAGAAGAAAATAAGTACTACGAATGTTTTTCAAAGAGGGATTTCAGTCAGCTGTCTCCACATCTGTGGAGCCTTCTCTCCTTTGCGCTCCCCAAACCATCTTCTCAGTTGTCAGTCTAGGCTGGCCTTTATTGACCAGGTCTCTCCCACACGAGGCTGCCCCTTAGTGCCTAGTGTAATGTTATGCATAAAAGGTACAAAATAAACACCTGGTGAACCCATGTGGGGAGATGGGCTCCCGCTCAGCTGCAACCCCTCCAGATCACACCCTCGCAGTGACCACAGGCCCCTGGCTGTAGCAGCCCCACCTCACATTCCCATTCCACAGTCTACCTTCTCATCTCACTCCACATTCCCGTTCTAACTACAAAACCACAGTTGTATCAGCTCTCCTCTGGAAGGATCATCTGGTTTACCCTCCCCCTTCCACAGATTTTCTAGTCGAGGGTTCAAGAGAGTTGTGACCTATTCAAGTTCTCAGGTGAGGTAATGACTCAGCCAGGACCAGAACCCATGTCACTGATGCCCAGTCCAGTGCTCTGCCTCTCAGCCACCCCGCTGGCTCCCATTTCCATGTGGCTCCCTGGGCCATGAGTCCTTGGTCCTTTCTCCTCTGCCCGTAGACATGAGAAGGGAGAAGTAAATTCACCACCTGGTCCACAGCACTCCCTCACTCCAACTGGCTTCTTAAATGGCCACACAAGAGTCCTGCAGAGAGTCTGGATTTTGCTCCCACCCCCACACTCACGTTTTCCACGTTCCCTTTGCCCAGTTTCTGAAGCACTGTCAGGTAGAACTTGAAGAAGAAGCTGAGGGTGAGGGTCCGCCGGAAATCCACCATGCCACCAGGGGCGTCAGGAGACAGGTGCAGCTCCTCTGCCAGGCCTGCACACACAGCCTGCAGCAGCTCCTCGTTCCAGGAACTGCCAGAGAGCACATGGTGGGAGAGCGCTCCTATCTGGCCTCGGAATCATTTCCGTGGGGTGGTATGTGCAGGGTGACAGTCATAGGAACTTTGGTTCCAAATTTGGCTCAGATACTTATAGTTTTGCAACTTTAGGCAAGTTACCTGCCTGAGCCTCAGTGTCCTCATCTTTAAAAAGAGACACAATAAGAAAAAGACCACAAAAATAATAATAAAATCTATTTTAGTCCTTATCATACACACTAGGCAATGTTCTACGTGCCTTATATAAAACATCACTTTTCATTTCAATTTAAAAGTGTACCAGGGACAATTTGTACACTCATTTTACCAGTGAGAAAACTGAGGCACGAGAAGGTTAAGTAATTTGACTTATACAACCCAGCCGGTAAGGGTCAGAGCCAGGAATTGGAACCAAGGAGCCAAACTCCGAAGGTAAGCTTTATTTATCCATATGGTCATCGCACGGGCCGCACGTACAGAGGGTAGTGCCAGTGAAGTGCGTGCGACAACTGCCGCCCTGTTCTAGCCGTAGTAATAGTAGTAGCCACGGCAGTTGTGCAAGAGTAGTAACGGCAGCAGTAGCAACAGCAATAGTAGTACAAGTAATACTAGCAGTGGCAGACACAGTCGTGGTAGTAGTGGAAGCGACAGTAAGAGTAGTAGCAAAAGCAGAAGTAATAGTCGAAGTAGTAGCACAAGGAGCAGTAGCAATAGTCGTAGCAGCAGCTCCAGTAACACAGCAGCAGCAGCGATGCTACTATTGGTTGTAGTAATAGTAACGGTTGCAACCATAGTAGTAGTAATAGCATTAACATAGCAGCCGCGGTCATGCTATTAGTAGTAATATCAGGGGTAGCAGCAGTCCTAGAGCAGTAGTAATAATAATATTAGCAGTACAAGAGACCGCAGTAATAGTACCAACAGTAACAGTGGTGGTTAGCCACGGTAGTAATACTAGTCAGAGCAGTGATGGTAGTAGGAAGCGCTGGAGTGAGAGCAGAAGGAATGGCAGTAAGAGAAGGAGCAGTAACAATAGGAGTAGCACTAGCTGTAGTAATTGGAGTAGAGCGGCAGCAGGACCAGCAATAGTAACCGTAGTTGTGGCTGTAGTAGTAGCAGTAAGAGCAGTGGTAACAGCAGCAGCGGTAGTAGCGATGGTACTACTAGCCCAGCAACAGCGATGCCCTTAGTAACCCCACTAGTAGGAGCGGCAGTAATCAGAGCAGTGGTGGTAGCCATGGTAACGGCAGTAGGCATGGCAGTAGTAGCAGCAATAGCAGGACTACTAGCAGTTGCAATAGCAGGACTACTAGCAGTTGCAATAGCAGGACTACTAGCAGTTGCAATAGCAGGACTACTAGCAGTCGTAGCGGCAGCGGTGGTTTTATTTTGCTGGTGGCTCTTACTTTGCCGTCTGCTTCTGTGTGGTCTTGAGGGCAGAGATAGTTCTGTCGGCCATTCCGCCGTAGCAAAGGGCCAGCTCCTTCACCTGTGCGGTTCCTGGCTGGAACAGGACTCTCATGCCGCACGTCACCTTGGCTATGTCATCTTCTCTCCGAGAGGCCTGCTTGAATGCTGAGAAATACTCACCCTACAAAAGAACAGAAGGGTTCTTGCTTCCCACCTTGTTTGGCGAGGACCGCAGAGGGCGAAGCTGGAGCACGGGGACACAAGGCGGGCTGAGGGGACGACACCATCGCAAACCCGCAAGGGGCTGGTGGAAGGAAGCAAAGATCCAGGCAGAACCGACTATCACATTCTCAGGAGAAGTTCCAGGTACATTCCCGGAAGCCGGGAAGGGTTGGGATTTCTCCCCAGTAGTCAGGAAAATTGTAGGTCAAGGATGAAGGAGAACAGGGTGCTCTCAACCAACAGCTGGGAAGAGGAAAGACGTTTTCACAGAGGGTCCTCAGAGACCCCCAGTCCCTCCTCTTCCCATCCTGATGCCCAGCATCTGAGCCCACCCAGGCTCTCAGGGGTGGGCCGGAACCTCTGCTGGCCTGACCAGCTCTCAGGCAGGTACTGTGAGATGCCAGCAGGTGTTTGAAGCACACCTTCCGCTGGCCGCCCATGCCCACGCTCTCTCAAACCTGTGCCTCCACTGGTCTATTGGTTACGGTTAGAAACTTTGCTTCCCGAAAGAATGAGTCACATGAGGAAACAATAGCCACCTTTGTGCTTTGAACATCCGTTTCCCCCTGGGTTCAAGCCAGGTGCTCTCTTTCAGGATAGGAGGGGAGTGTGAGTTACTTTCCAGGTAAGAACCATCTGATACCAAGCCCTTTCTCGGCCAAGTTCTCTCGAGGTCTGAACTCACCACGAATACTGATTAACATCAAAGGTAGAAGTTTAAGGGAAGGCTTATTGCAGAAAGCACAATGAGGCCCAATGTGGAGGTCCAAAATGACCATAGGCTTCTGTTCCAAGAAGCCATAGGGACTCCTCCTAACCATAAAGCTAGTCCGGATTCCTGATGTCAAACATGGCCCTGGGACAGTGAGCCCAGCGTGTGAGCTTTGTTCTGCAACAGAGGTTCCAGCTGCTTACTTCCAGGACCATGCCAGTCCACGGGGACATTTCCGCTGGGGTGCCACGAAATGTCAGTGGCCAATTGGCAGTTCTTCGTTCTTGAGAAATCCTTCCTAATTCTGGGTATGAAAATCTCCTTTCTTTTATGAAATGTTTTTTTGTCAATGTCCCTACCTGGCAAAATACAAACAGGACAGTGCTATGCCTGTCTCCTCCTTCTTCCCCAACTCATAATTAAACAAAAGAAAAATGTACTGATCCATAAAATAAAAAAATTCTGGGAATCACTTCTCCAAAGGGTCTATAAGGACAAGCTGGGAAATCATGAAGAAACTACCTCAGGGACGAAATGGCTCTAATTTCACTAGCATTCTCATTAAGGAAGCCAAAATTAGCCGGGGCAAACATGCTTTGTAACACTCGCTCGAGCCCTGGCTGGGGTGAGACCCAGAACACTCGCCGTTACGGCTAGGTTCCCGGCCCCGCACAGATCACTTTGCTACGAGGCCCGTTACGGAATGTGTGGCTCCTGAGGGAGGAGAAAACCACACCAGGTAAAGACAACACAGCCCCCAAGGAACAAGAGCGAGGCAGCCAGAGATGCCCAGACCTGCCAGAACAGGGCAAAGAAACTGCCCGTGAAACAGAAAACCAATCGGGCCAAGGCCAGTCAATAAACACCTTGTCAGCATGTGAGAGCCTGACTCACAGGCAGCTTCTCGGTTCAGCATGCAACCCGTCTCCTCTGACCGCCACAGCTGGATGTGTTTTTGAAACCGTGTTGCTAGCTATCAGCTGCAGATCCCCGCTGGCTCCCAGACATCTGCCACCTTACGAGTTCTTGATTTCAATTTTCACAGTAACCTGCGCAGTGGGTAATGCTGTGCCCATTTTACAGAAGAGGAAATTAAGGCTCAGAAAGAGGACCCGATTTGCTCCAGATCACCTGTCTAGCTGTCAGTTTCACGGTCCATGCCACGCCCTCTGCCCCCTACCCTGAAACTCCTCATTGTCCAGAGAGAAACTGGGTCAGTCAAAGGCAACATTCAGAGACAATGTTAAAGTTGAGAGACGCTAAGGTCAGTCCCCAAGGTCGACTCTCGTGTGGAGTCTAGCCCGGGTAAGAGTGATCCGGGATACCCCTGACCACCTCACCTCCCTGCTGTAGGGGATCTCGATGGAAAGCAGGACCTCCTCCGGAGCTAGCAGGGTCTTTCTGTAGCCAGGGAAGAAGGTGTGGTCCATCTGAACTGTTCTCCTGGTGCCTGTACAGGGGTCAGATGAGAACGGCCAGCGTGAGAAAGCAGAGAAAAATCCACCAGGGAATTCCCCCTCCTGGTCTCTGGTGCCCACGGTCAGAGGGCGTTGCTGGCACAGCTGGGGCCAAGGTCTTCCGTCTGAAATCCTAACTCAAGGATGTGCTGGTGCGTGTTTAATGGGTGATTGTGTGGGGGCAGGGGAAGCCCTGCCTTGTAGGACTTGCTAGTGTCTACAGTATCAATACTCCCGCTACTAATTTCAAGCTACCAGGATGACACCAGCAAACATGATGTTGGAAGGAGGGTAGCCAAGGGTTCACACAGCAGGGCTGCTAGCCTCTGAAAAGCCTGCTTACAAGGCTGGCCAGGGGCTGTCCTCTGCGAACTTGGATTTCAGCAGAGTTCCCACCATTCCCTGGTGAGAATGACTCACTCTGAACTGTTCACACAAACAGCATGGCTTATGCTGAACAGCTGTCTTCCTTCTGGGTGTCTGGGCTTCGGGTGCATGCTGGGCAGAGCTCCGTGACCATCCCCGAGAGGAGCCCGAGGGACTCCGTCTCCAAAGAGCTTCCCTGGCAGACACTACGTTCCATGCATTATCATGATGTGACTTGTGGCTGAGGGAATGAAGTGTGTCCCTGTGACTCCACCGGGAGAAGGCTCTGGGAGTCTGTGCCTGGTTTCCTCCAGACCGTGCCCCATGTCGCTCTTCACTTTGCTGACTTTGCTTTGTACCCTCCCACTTACAAGTCATAGCTGTGGGTCCTCCCTGACTTCCTGTGAGTCATCGAACCTGGTCTCGGGGACCTCACACAAGGAGGATGCCCAGCAGCACACTGTTCTATAGCATTTCCACTCCACAGATAGAACAGATGGGAAGAACTGGAAGAGCATGGGCAGTAGTAAAATAGACTCAAATAATTAGGAAGTGATGAATTTTAAATATTCACTACCTTTCTTTTCAATGTAATTTATTCTATTGTAAGTTTATATAACTCAACTTTTAATAGTGGCCATGTTTAACAAACACTCTAAGACGTCCTAAAACTCCCTAAAACTCCAGCAGCGAGACTGGGCACCCCCAGCTCTAGCACTCCACTAGGTAAGGATCTGCGTGATAGACCCTGCTGTGACTTCTTCATAAAGAAATGGTCCGGCTTTCCTGGCCCCCAACCGGGGTCCATCTCCCCTGCAGTTTCCAGGGATCCAAACCTTAGAACAGCTGGGTCATTGAACTTTGGGCTCTGTCTCTCCAGAAAGTGACCTATCTTGTGGGACTTCTCCCCCACATGGCCCTCTGTCCCGACTTTGGCATGATGTAGCTCTCACCTGTGGACACGATGGTCAGCTTGGCCCCGCTGGCCATGAACACAGGGTTGAGGTCAGAGATGGGGCTGGCGGTGATGATGTTCCCTCCGAGGGACTAGAATGAGCAGAGAGTGTGTGAGAGCCCAGCCCCCCCCCCCAGGAAAACCTTGCTCTCACAGCTGGCTCCCAACCACGGGCACATGGGTGAGACCTGCTGAAGGCACGAGACCAGCATCACTCAGGCACACAGAACAACGTGCAAAACTTGGGATCTGAAATTTACTAGTCAGTAATCTGGGTCAGCTCCTTTAAATTTGCTCGATTTCACCCAAACTTTTTCTGAAAGAGCCGAGGTGGTTTATTACACAATGAAAGCAAATGTTTCCTGGAGGTAAGTCCAGCCGAGCTGGGGAACTCAACGGAGATTTCTGAGTTACTGCCTCCTTATCCACAATCAGAGATGGCAAGTGCTTGGGGTAGGGTAAGGGAATGGGAGTGGGCTGTTAGCTTTTGGGTTTTGTTCTAATTGAAAACAACAACAACAAAACAGAATGGAAGGGGTGGCTTTCTGCCCAGCACCATTAGGTGTCATGAGCCTCCAATGGCCCTGGGTGTGTGAACACCGTTAGCAAATGGGGAATTGGGACTAGTCTGAAGTTTGGTTGTGAACAGTCAATGGCTGGACCTCTCCTTCCTCTTGGGGTGGGGGTGGGGGCGGTCTACCTCTGGTTCTCCCCAAACTCTGAAAGGCAGTCCCCCTCCCAATGTGGCTTCTCCCTAACTTATCTCTCATCCACTTGCTGACAGCCTCGCCGAGTCCGGGAACAGGATGGGCACGCCAACCTCAGGGGTAAAGACTAAGTCACAAGCGCGTGCTTCCCAGAGCGACCCACAGGCCACCTTCACCAGAAGCACCTTCGGGGCTCCATCCCAGCCCTGCTGAGTCAGAATCTCTGAGAGTGGGGCCCAGGAATACACGTTTTTAACAAGTACCCCAGGAAGTTCTAAGCACTAAAGTTTGAGGCCTGCTGGGTCTTCAGACTAATCCCCTCCGCCCCCGGCCTTGTGACAAAAAGCCTCTTGCCCTGAGCCTTGAGAGCCCCTGAACAGGGACTCACCGCCACGGACTTGACCTGTATCCCAGCAAACCAGCGCAACTGCTCCAGGACACCTTTGAACACCTCTGTTTTGTAGGCAGGAAGCTTGTCAACTGCTTCATGCAGTATCTTTTCCACAGAGCTCAAGGGGCAAGAGGCTCCAAAGGAGATACCTGGAAACACAGCTCAGAATAACAGCGAATCCCTTCACAGCTCAGAAAACACATTCATACACAGCTCTTAGGACACTTTACTGGTCCCTGAGTGAGGAGGCTGAACCAGATCTCACATCCGTATATGGATGAGGAAATTAAGGCCCAGAGAAGTTAAGTGACTTGCCCAATGCCACACAGCTAGTGTAAGAGCCAGGATTCAACCACAGGTCTCTTGATCCAGCAGCCGGAATGCACTGCTCTCTAAACCAGTGGTTCTTAGATTTTTTATTTATTTATGTGACAGAGAGACAGCCAGCGAGAGAGGGAACACAGCAGGCGAGTGAGAGAGAAGAAGCAGGCTCCCAGCGGAGGAGCCCGATATGGGACTCGATCCCGTAAGGCCGGGATCACGCCCTGAGCCGAAGGCAGACGCTTTAACGACTGCACTACCCAGGCGCCCCTAAACCAGTGGTTCTTAACTCAATAAAATCAGATCTCTGAGGGTGAAGTCCTGGCTTTTCTTTTTTTTAAAGCCCCCAAGACCTCCCTGCACTGACCCCCTGCCCCATGAGTGATTCTAATGTGTAGGCAGGATTGAGAATGACCTTTGCCCCCTGCCACCCTACCATGGATGCTCAGTGGATGAAGGCCATGAAAGGGGCCCCTTTTCCCCATGCAGGGAGGCTTTCCTGGCACCCACCGTCCCACGTGAGCCATCCCCGGCACCCCAGCCCCTCCCTCCAGGGGCTCCAGGCACACCTCCCCTTACCCTCCGGTCCGTGCTCCACCGCATTCAGCTCAGGGATCCAGGCCGGGCAGACGATCATAGGAAACAGTTTATTCTTGAACTTCATCTCAATGCCTCGAGAGAAACAAGAAACCTGAAGTTAGAGGCTCTCACGAGAGCAGGCCTCGGCACTTTTCCCGCCACTCACACAGGATCCATGATATCCTCGCTACTGCATCACACTCTGGGGGGGTCTCAGGACTAGCAGGCACAGGGGACAAGATATGGGGCTCCGTGTGGTTTCCACACTATCAGCCTGAACACCGTGTCTTTCTCTCCTTCCCAAGAAAAAACCCATCAGAATTCATGAGATGAACTTTTTTTTGGCCTTTTGACTTTTTTTATTACTCAAAAAAGCTTCATTTTTTTTCACTTAGCTTTCTGATTCTGTGCTTGTGCCTTCAACACCTTCCCAACAATTTCTGCTCTTGAATAAGGAAAGCACACTTGATCCTGTCACGAACACACTCAGCACACGTGGAACCACCATAGGCCCGGCTGATGTGATTTTTCATTTCAAATAAGATGAACCTGAATTAATGTGTGCGTGTGCGTGTGTGTGTGTATGTGTGTGTGTGTGTGCGTGCGTGTGCATGTGTGTGCGTGTGCGTGTGCATGTGTGTGCGTGCATGCGTGTGTGCGTGTGTGCGTGTGTGGCAGGGGGCAGAGGGGACAATATGCGAAGGCACAGCATACCAAAATATGTCAGGAACCCATCGAAACACCTCACATATTTTAACTCATTACATCCTCCCAGTAGCCTTGTGAGATGCCTTGATTTTCTATTTCTGGATGAAGAAGCTGGGGCATGGGAAGGTTCTTGCTCAAATTACACAGCTAAGAACAGGCATGCTTCAGTCCGTGAGCAATGCTTAAGAGTTGGGGTATAGTAGTAATAAGAACGTGAAAGTCTAGCATTCGGACAAAAAGGAAAACTGTCTGAGAGAGAAAACATCCAATCTGCCTCTCTGGTTCCCAGCATCGGCCTTAACTCTTCCCCGTGCAGGGCTCTGCGGGGCCACACGTCTGTACCGGTTTCTGTTCTCGGCTGGTCAAGGTAGAGGGCTCTGCGAACAGACTCACCTCTGGTCATCAGACCCCATTAGCTCGGCATCTCTCCAGCCCCTCCCACAGAGCTACAGATGGGAAGGTTCAAAAAGAAGAGTCTGTGTCCTCCCCACCCTCCCATGTGCTGTTTAGAGACTCCGATGGGCGGTCCAGGCTTTGAGGAGTCTGGCCTGTTTGAATATGGGCTCCCAGGACAAAGAATGCAGGTGGAAGGCATAGATGGCCCATCTTGACAAGGTTCTTTCTATGCCCAGCTCCTCCCAGCCCCCTGCCTGGCTATCAACGCTTAGACTGTTGGGTGTGCATAGAAGGGAGAAGGGGTGAGGCAGATGGAGTGGTCTTCAGAAATTATTTCTACCTTGAAGCATATAGAATGTTTGTGGATTCATTCCCTTCTCTTAGAATCTAATTGGGTCCAGGATGTTATGTGACCCATGGCAAGGAATATGTCATGGGTCAAAGGAGCTCGAAGATTCTTCCAGCCAGTCATTCTCTACTTGAACTCATGCTACCCTGGACCCCAGGGCCATGCCACACAGGGCTATCAGGGTCACATCACTGGAGGCACATTTCATAGGCCCCCCTGCCATCCCAGTAGTGTCACGTTTCTGCAGCTGGGGTCTCTGTCCCGCACCTGTGCTCACAAGGGCGGGGCCTACTCTGTCCTCCGCCAGCTTGGAATCAAGCCAGACCCTGCTCTCTGTGTCTACAGATCCAACAAGAAACCAGGGCCCAGGGGGCTCCTTCCAGAACAAGAGCCAAGAGCCTCCCACAGGACTGCCTGTGGCTGCTTGAAAGCGTGTCAAGTCCCCCACACCCGAGGTCCTTTAAGGCAGACTTGGCTATGCCACCATCCTTTCCTTGGACCCTCACTGGGCTCAGGACCCAGCAAAGTGGAAATGGGCCAAGCCAGCTCCAGAAATGGGTGGACTTCTGTCCCTTTGAGCACTGGGGAGGAGAGCAACACAACCTGAGTCTCCCTGGCCCATTTGCATATCGCAAGCCTCATGTCCCAGGTGGTGGCCCCAAGAGGGCAGGTGGCCTCATCACCCCCAGAAAAGGGGAAGGGCAAGAGAATGACATTGGTGGAACCCCTAACATCTGTCAGGCACCGGCCTAGACATGTGACCCCCATCACTCCTTCCTCTCTTAGACTGGGAGATCTGGGGAAGGAGCGGTGACAGGTGATCTTGGTACCCCAGCACCCCCACAGTACCTGGCACAGAGCCAGGTGTGCTTAGGGAGAGTCAGCAAGGGTCTCCTCGGGACTGAGAACACCCCCTTGAGGAGGTACTGTCCCCCCCCATATGTGAAATGGAAGATGAGGGCAGGGGAGGAGAAGCAAGTTTTTTGAGGACACACGGCCAGCAAGGGACACATGGTCCCGGGCAGGCTGCAGGGCAGCCCCCGCTCTCACCGATCTCGGTGTTCCCCACCACCAGCTTGGCCTCGGGGTACTGGGCTTTGAGGTCCAGCAGCTCCGTCAGGGTGGAGGCCTGGATCCAGGTAACGCGCTCGCCTTCAAAACGCAGCTGCTTCTGAGGAACGTCTTTCAGCCTCTGGAAAAGGTAGTTTCTTACCACACTGCCTCCTTCCCACCCCAATTCCCTGATACACTGAAGTCTGCAATGGGATCAACTCCTCTCCCGATTTGTTGAACGCTGAGTTCAGGATGAAGAGACAGTTCCGGGGAGAATGGAGGGGAATGTTCTCGTGTTGAGGCAGGAAATATGCTCAGCTCTTACACACATTCTCTCGCTTAGTCTTTAGGGGACCAGGAGGTGATGGGACCTTCACCTGCCACAAGGCCACCTGAACTGTCCTGACCAAAAGCCTGGGTTCCGAGCAGTGCCCGCCCCCCGTCACCATCTCCTGGAGGTGCAGTAGACAAGGTGTGGGAGGGGGCAGAGGTGGCAAAGGAGGGGTGTCAGGAGAGAATGCAACAGAGGCCAGTTCTAGTGTGTGAGGGGTGATATGGGGCTGGGAGAGAAAACCCCCAGATCAAACTGACAGTTTTTTCAAGGTTGCACCATCCAGAGAAAGATATGCCGGTAGCCTGCTGCCAAGCCCTTCTTTCTGGCCCGTTGGACTCACTCGGCTGTCTTCATGTGCTCAAGACCCCCCGGAATCTGCCCTTGAGGCCTCGGAGAGAATCTTGATTCTTTCCTTGCCACAAATGTTGGAGCGAAGAAGCAGAATCGTCCCAGTGGGTGTGAGAGTGTCCTTAAAACAGAGCAGCAAGCCATGGATGGTGCCCTTCGAGCACAGCTTTGTTTCTGTGTTTGTTTGGTAAATAAATGGACTGTTTACAGAGAGGAAAATGGGTTGCTTGGGGGCTTCTACATTCGATTTAGCCAGGAGGTAGGCAGATGCTTCTGGAACACCTGTTACTCTACATGGAGGAGAGTGCCAGAGAGATCCACTCTCAGTGCTCAGAGTGACATGTGTGAGAGAAGTGTGGGTCCCTTTTGGAGTATGTGACAGAGAGACTTGACCCCTGGGTGTCAGAGGAAGGAAGGAAAACCTAAAGGACAAGGACACAAAGGTCCCAGTTGGTATGAAATAAAGCGGGTCTCCAAAGGCTCATGGCACAGAGACTGAGTTGGGCCATCACCTACCAGCAACTCCGGGGGGAAGATGGGCTCCTGGGTGGGATCCAGGGGCATGAACTCCTCCGGGTTGAATAAAGATGGTGACAGAGTGACCTGTTGGAAAAGAGAACAGTTGGGTGATACTGTATCTCCTCCTTTAAAGTGCCCTGTAGGACCTACCCGGCCCCTTGTCCAAATGAGCTTATTTGCAGCCCCCATCCGGCTTGGTGGAGGGCCAGGAAGCTCCTGGAAGGCAGGATAAGGAGGTCTTGCCAGAGGACCCAGGGCTAACTTGCACAGTCACCACCCTCAAGGTCTGGGCATAACCATTTCCTCTTCCAGTCACACCGTCCAGAGTGTGAAGAGACTCCATTGGCTCCTTCGATCTGAGACAGGCCCCCAGGCTTCCATGGAGAGGAGGACCCACTTACTTTGGAGTCTTTCTTTTGGTTCATGCAACAGTTGGGGTTGTTTCCACTTCCTCCGCAGCACCCACCATCCTAGAGAGATGACAAATATTCACACAAAAATATTTGCAAAGAGTTTTCACTGAAGCTAAAGACCCACGTCACTAATACCCAATGAAACCTAGCGCTGCTCCTGTCCCAGCATCAGCAGGAGTGGCAGATGGCTGCTGCCCAAACCTCCCACGTCTGCATGGCCGGAAGACCTCTGCTTTAACCACTTTCCCTTTCTTGGCTGATGAAAACAAAGCAACTCGTGAATGAACAAATAGGATCTCTCCCGAAAGCAGCAGGAAAATGTAATTTTAAGAAAATTTCTCTAGAGGGGCACCTGGGTGGCATCCGACTCGATTTCGGCTCCGGTCATGATCTCAGGGCTGTGAGATGGAACCCGTGTTGGGCTCTGTGCTAGGTGTGGAGCCTGTTTAGGATTCTCTCTCTCTCTCTCTCTCTGCCCCTCCCAGCCCCGTTCATTCTCTCTCTCTCTCTCTCTTTCTCTCTCTCTCTCAGAAAAGGAAACTTCTCTATAAAAGCTAATTCCTACTTTATCAAAACTTTTCTTTATGCCCATTTTCCCCCCTCAGGGCTTCCTCCTTAGGAAACTTCTGTGAGAGGAATCCCCGCAGGTGCTCTCGGCACTCGAGAGCCTCTACTTGTGCATCAGACAAGTTCTAGGGAGCCTGGCTGGGCTCCTTCCAGGCTCCGGTCTTTGTGGGGCTCCTTCCAGGCAGGTCCAAGACCACGGCTGGCTTCAGAGAGGAGTCCAGCCAGTGTGCCAGGTGACCTCACCACTATGTCTTAGGTCCTTCTTGTCGGAAAGCTAAACACTCTAGTCCTTCCTCACTGTGACCTCGTGCTAAAGGAAGGGTACGGGTCCGATGACCCACCACCTCTGGGAAAGAACTAGCTCAGGACCTCTCAGGGTGTCAATGGCAGAGCATGGGTAGAGTTCAGGTCACTGCCTCCCAGAACTGAGGCGCTGAGGGTGGGGAAGGGCTGTGTTCACCTGGGGGATCTGTGCCAAGAAGGCAGGAGGCTTAGCCCAGGATCTGGGAGACACTCCAGAATCCTCAAGTTGTGCTGACAGGCAAAGGTGGGAGAAACTCCCGGGCACAGCTCCAAGCTCATGTCCAAGGTGGCCAGCTCCCGCAGAAGCAGGTCTGGGGCAGCCCTTCTGCCCGTGAGTCACGGGAGACACATTTCCCAAGGGATGAGTCACACCCTGACTAGTGTGCCCAGGAAAGCTCTCAAAGCGCCATGGAGGCTGAAAGGGGGGTCTTTGCGAATCTGAAAGCGCTGTCAGACTGTCATCAGGAGGGGACCTCCCGTGCCTCGGCCCCCTGCCCATGCCGCCCTGCGTGCAGACCCGACCCCTCCTGCGCTCACAGCCTTGCCGCTGGGTCCCAGAGCGCTCTATTTTGGACCTTCCCACCATTGCCCTGCCCTTCTCCTTTGTGTTTAGACAGAAGAAGAGAGAAACAGAGTCCCTCTAGGGTCGCTTCTCGTCTTTCTTCTTGGAGATGGGTGAGGCAGGGGACTCCCCAGACCCCACCTGAAGTGAGGGAACACATACACTCAGCCTCACTCACTCAGTCCTTGTGTGGAAGGACGTGTTTCACAGAAGTACATTTTCCAGATAAAGTGTCAGCACATTCTTCCTTAGATCTTTTTTCTTGATAATTCATGGCCACGTCCATGACCAAATTACCATGAGGTACAGTAAAGTGTCTCTGCCCTCAGTGTCCAATGAGGTTGGATAAGGCTGGTTTTGTTCCCTGGAGAGATTGCTCTTTTTCTCAGCAGGCTGGGACCACTAGGCTTGTGTTAATTTTTACAGTTCCTCCATGCCCTTCTTTGCTACTAGACTGACATCCTCATTTCTTGCCGTGAACAGTGTGCCTCCTTCTAGCAAACCTTCCTCACTTGGCTAATGTGTGCTACGGCCTCGAGAAGGAGCTAAGCAGGTGCGTTAGAACTGTGTGGAAAGTCAGAGTGCAGAGGCTCTGAACAAGGCCTTGCAGGTCTCCAACAAGTAACGTGCATGGGCTTCTGAGAGCACCCTGTGTACCAGTCAGTCCGGAAGCTCTGTTCCGCTCCTCACTGCCCGGCAGCTGGGTCCAGGGAGGCACTGGACCACTTGGGATTTGGGAACCATTTCAGTGATAATAAAATCCAACCCTGGGAAGGAACATACCATGGACTACACTCAAAAGCCCTTCTCTTTTCAGAAAGTAGGAGGGCTGGTAAAATTGTACCTCTTTGAGAAGCCTCTACAGAAATAAATACATGGACAAGATTAACAATCCTCCCTTCTCAGGGAAGCCTGAGCAATTCACGAAGATCAAATAGTGAGTAATGGAAGAAACGTACCAGCATCATAATTTATAGTTGCCATGTATTCGATACTTAAGATGTGCCAGACACTGTTCTAAGGGCTTTACGAGAAGTACTTTCCACAAACACTGTAAGAATTGTTACAGCTATTATTATAATTTTGTGATATTATTGTAATTAGGTACATTTTGTTATAATTATAGATGTATTATTATAACATTATAATATTGTAAGTATTATAATCCCAGTTTAGAAACCAGGAACTACGCCCAAGGTCGTGCATCAGTTCAGTGAAAGGATGGGATTTGAACCCAGGTCTGTAGACTCCAAGTCTGTGCTTTCAGTCATTTTCCCTTAAATCCACACCTCCTCATTCTTTGTCATCAAATGCATTCAGCAGGATGTGCTGCCTTCCCTCCCTGGAGACCCCATCCCCGCGTCCATCTGGACCCCCATGGTCATCTGGACGCAACAGTCCTTTTCATAATGTAGCAACCTTAAGTGCCCATGAAAGGCACAGGCATCTGTGACTCTCCCCTCAACCCAGAATCAAACTGACAAGAGACAGTTTGACTGGAGTCAGGGTCAACTTGCCCCAGTTGGAGAATCAGGTGAAATCTGGGGGGATAAGCTGAGAAGGGAGAGGCCAGCCCTCTGACCTCTCTGCCAGTTGGTGTGTGTGGCGGTGTGTGTGTAATCCGTGCCTGCATGGCCGGCTTCCCCTCGGAGGTACAGAACACTGCAGGGAGGCACAACCTGTCTGGAGATCTAATTCGCAGTTTCATAAGGCCCACAGAGTGCCGGCTGCAGACAGCAGCTCGGAGAGGCATGGAGAGGCTCAGGTGCTGGGGGCTGGGTTGTCATTTCACACCAGGCCCCACACCTGGGCCACGGGAGCGCTTCAGCCCCGAATGCCTGGAGGAAGTTGGCTCTTGGACCGCATGCCTCTTCCAGGAGCCAGCCTTCCCTGGAAGGACAGTCCTCGTGCTATTGCCGAGAACGCTCCAAGTAAGAATGGCAGAGGCCCGTGCCCGCACCAGGCATCTGCAGCGGGACAACCCGCCAGCTGGCCATCCAGCCTGTCTTTCTCCTCTTTCTTCCAGAACCCCTCGGCATCCCTCCCAAGTGTGGTTCCTGAGACGGCTGCTTTAGGAACAGGGCCGCAGCTGTCCCGGGGCCCCCACTTACTCTGGCGAAGGTCCGGAAGCCCTGGAGGATGGGTCTGTAGCCCGTGCAGCGGCACAGGTTTCCTGTGGGCAGAGGAAGAAAGCTGCATTGTGAGCGCAGGCCCCAGGGCAGGGGTGGGGGGAAGGGAGGGTTGTGACTTTGCTCCTGGCTCAGTGAGATGCTTGGTTTACTTATTCTGTTTTCTCTGCCTGGAACACCCCGTCCTCTTCCTTGTATTCCTGACTTCAAAACATCTATCACTTCTTCCAGGAAGCCTTCCTAGACTGCCCAGACTGAATCAGGTGCCTCTTCTGATGCCTGATCATAGCTTTATCAGTGAGCTCATCAAACTACACTATAAACTCTTCCCAATCAGAGTGTAAACTCCTTGAGGGTAGAGACTGTCTTTCATCCCCTGGGGCATCCCTGTGTCCCTTATACCTTGTAGAGTGCCTAACATGATAGGACTCAATACGACTAATTGAATAAATGATGAAATGGTGAATGGATGGGGATTCTGTTTAATCCAGAGGAACAGACATCTCGTCCAGGCTCCTGGGCCCATTCACAGAAGGCAGAGTGGGAAGCCCATTCCTGCCCAAGGCTCAGAATCACGGCCACCCTCCTCATTATGTGGCCTTTGCAGAGTCCTGCTCTCGTACAAGCTGAGGAGAAAGGGAGCCATGAGACTAGCCTCTGTGGACTTTCCCAAATGATCTCCTCCTGCACCAGCCCCCCAGTGCCACCTCATCCCAGCGCAGGAGGACACCTCAGGAAGATGAACACTAAGGCAGGAGGCCCCGGAGATCTGCAACCCCCGCGAGGGTTCTTCAAACCAAGAGAGGGCTCAACTCCAGCAGCCCCGAGCCACCACATTGGGGTAGCCTGAGCCTTTCCTCCAGAAGGCAGTGCCTCGACCTCCCAGGCCCTTCCTGGCTTCCAGGCCCTGCCCTAACTTCCACAAACCTCCTTTGCTATTCCCCCTCCTAGGCGGTGCCTCGAGGCCCTACCTTGGAAGGCATTCTCGATCTCCTCAACGGTGGGGTCAGGCTGGTTCCGAAGCAGTGTGTACATGCTCATGACGATGCCGGGGGTGCAGAACCCGCACTGCGAGCCGTGGCTTTTGGAGATTCTCTCCTAAGAGGGAGAGACGACGTAGACCCACATGTTGGCAGAACCTCGCTCGGGCTCTCTAGATGAGCCCGCCGAAGCCCGTCCATGTCGACAGGCCGGGCTGGGGAGCCGTTCCTGCGCAAAGTCAGTCCTAGTGCCAACGGCAGCCTTGACCAGGTCCCCAAGCTTCTCTGCAGCCACAGGTTCCTCACCTGTATGATGACGATCACCCTAGTACTTATCTCTGGGGCTGTGGTGAGGATTTAATGGGATAATTCACGTTAAACTCTCAACATTATTATACCCGGCACATAGCAGGTGGTCAACCAATGTTGGTTATTCATAGGAAAGTCTCTTCTAAGAACAGTGACCAGTAGAACCAGAAGGGCTTCTCACCCTCCATTCTCTGCACTGAAGACAGGAGGAAGCGGGCCCAGAGATTGAAGAGGTTTAGCCAAGAACACACATAGTGAATGGAAGAGCGGTCTCATGTTCTTTTTGTTGTTGTTGTTGATTTCTTTTAATAATAATAATAATAATAATGTTTTATTATATTATGTTAGTCACCATACAGTACATCCCCGGTTTCCGATGTAAAGTTCCATGATTCATTACTTGCGTATAACACCCAGGGCACCATGCAATACATGCCCTCCTTAATACCTATCACCGGTTTATCCTATTCCCACCCCCCCCCCCCGAAGCCCTCAGTTTGTTTCCCAGAGTCCATAGTCTCTCATGGTTCATTCTCCCTTCTGTTTAACTCCCCTTCCTTCTTCCCTTTCTTCTCCTACCGATCTTCCTACTTCTTATGTTCCATAAATGAGTGAAACCATATGATAATTGTCTTTCTCTGCTTGACTTATTTCACTTAGCATAATCTCCTCCAGTCCCGTCCATGTTGCTACAAATGTTGGGTAATCATTCTTTCTGATGGCTGAGTAATATTCCATTGTATATATGGATCACATCTTTTTTATCCAGTCATCTGCTAAAGGGCATCTCATGTTCTTTTGATACACACTAGCCTGCAATCCAGCGCAACCAGCATTTATTAAGAACCAAATGAACACATTTTTCTTTCCAAACTAGAATATCATGACAATCTTAAATAACAGCAATGCTTGGAATCCATGGGGACATAAAAATTTGGAAATGTGCCATATAGAATTTGTTATATGCATTGAATGTCACAGAATTGTCATTCAAACTCTGCAAGACTTTTAGTAGGAGATTCTCCATGTCCACATTATTATTATTACTATTGTTATTATTATTTTGTGTCTTGGGAGTCTCTCTTGGTACATAAGTAAAATCGCTAAATGCCTAGCATATATGTTCATCCGTTTTATTAATATTTACTGAGAACTTACTCCGTGCCAGGCATGGTAAGGGTACTGGAGACAGAGTAATGAAGAACAGACGAGAGCACCAGTCTCGGGAAGTTAATAGAGGAAATACTGACAAAAGAAACAGGAAAATTCCAGGTAGAGGTCAATGCTATGTAGAGATTGAGTAGAGGCTGACGGGACCCAGAGGGACCAGTGGCCACTTGGGAGTGCTCTGAAACAGCCACTCTGAAGAGGTGAGTTTTAAGTTGAATTTAATAACATGAATTGGATCAGGTAAGAATGTATTTGATCTAATTATGCTTGTTAAGGATCACTCTGGGGGGGCCTGGGTGGCTGAGTGGGTTAAGCGTCCAACCCTTGAGTTTGACTCAGGTCATGATCTCAGGGTTATGAGACTGAGTCCCATGTTCGGCTCTGCGCTGAGCATGGAGCCTACCTAAGATTCTCTCTCTCCCTCTCCCTCTGCCCCTGCCCTGTTCTCTCTCCCTCTCCCTCTGCCCTTGCCTTGCTCTCTCTCTTTCTCTCTTAAGAAAAAAAAAAAAAAAAAGAAGAAGAATTACTCTAGCTGTGGGTAGGGAATGAATAGATTACAAGGGACAAGAATAGAAATGGTGACCAGGACACAGTGGTCCAGGCAAGAGGGAATGGTGGCTCAGACCAAGCAGTAACAGGGGAAAGAAAATGAAGGCTTCCTCGTAGGGTTTGGAAGTAAAGTTGACACCACTCCTGGATGGATGGGGTGTGGTGATCCAGAGAAAGAATCAAAGGTGACTCCTAGGTTTTTATCTTGAGCAATTGAGCGGATGCTTTGCCATTGACTCAGATGGAGGAAGACTGGGGGAGAAAGACAGGGCAAAAGGAGGGTTTGTGAAGTTTGAGAGGAGACATCCATATAGTGATGTCAAGAGGCAGTTGGAAATACGAATCTAACCTCTGAGGAGAGGTCAAAGCCGAAGATATAAATGCGAATGCCGTTCACCGTAGATGGTACTGAACTCGCCGTGGGGGGGCAGGGGAGCAGAAGGAGAGGGGGAAGGGGCCCAGCCCGAGCTGGGGGGCGGGAGGGGCTGCAGTAATTAGGAACTCAGGAGGCCTAGAGCCAGCACCCGGCACCAGCCTGGAGATGGGAGGAACAAGAGCGAAGCATAGTGTCCTAGGAACCACAAGAAAAAAACCCCAGTAGACAAGGAGAAGTGGAATGTGGCTCTCCGACTTACTAGGGGCCAAGATGAGTGCATGGGGAGCATGAGTCTGTACCATTGGAAAGGGAGGGGTTAGTGGATTATTCAGATGCGTCCAGGTGTTTACACTGCTCTTTCATCTGCTTGTTTCAAATTACAAGCCCGAATTAACCCTTCACATCTCCTGCAGGTTGGACAAGTTTTTTATAATTTGCCCTTTTGCTGCCTTAGAAATGAAGCTGTAGAACTGATGTGTTACATGCTGTGACCTCATGTGACTCATTCAACCCACCCCTCCACTCCCCTCCCTGAGAGTACAACCCGCTCACTCAGCAGGACGCCCTGGCCCGGCACCCACATAAGGGGCCCAAGGAAGGCAGGATCTGAGCAACAGGCTTCCTCAAGTGGCCAACGGGCATGCCTCTGGCACCTTCTGTGACTGTAATGTCTGGAAGACCTCCCTGCCTCAGTTTCCCCATACAAAAAGCATTGGGAACAATGGCCTTTGCCCTCACGTGTTGCCACGCTGCCTAAGAGTATCCTGATTCTCTCCACAAAACTTCCCAGATTACTCTCCAGTCTTGGTTCCTAATTTCAATCCACTGCCGGGCAGCCTGATACCATCAGAAAAAAAGCCTTGGTCAGACACTCAGACGCCTCTACTCTCTTATTAAACCCTTACTAACCTTCATGTTAAGGAGGATGGAGGCCTCACTATTACCCGCAGGTGGCGCTCGAGACGAGCAATGGGATCACCATTCCAGGGAGCAGGGACGAGGTGGGCTTTTTAATCAAGGGCACGGAGCATTTGGAATCTTGAACCTGAGACTTCAGGGGTTTCCTAAGCACACTTGGGGGTGGGGGGCTGGGTGAGGTTGTGCCTTGCCCTCCTCCCTCCAATTCTGGCATAGCCGGACAGCCCTGGCCCCCATATCTGGCGGACCTCGTGGTTCCCTCAAGGTCCTGCAATGTCACACCCACCGCAGCTGCAGGAGGGAGTTTTAGGCTTGGGGCCTTATCTTTCCGCCTCACAACATCCCCCCCACACCGCCCCCCCACCTCGCCAGGAGAGGTGGAAGTGAGGGAGGTGGCTGGACCACGGTGCCTCCTGCCCAGGCAGTGACACTCAGCCTCACACCCCAAACAAGTCTGCAGCCCTGGCATGAGCCTCCCTTGCCTCCAGTTACCTGCACAGGATGCAGTCGCGACTTGGTGCTTCCTATTCCTTCCACTGTCGTCACGGCAACATGATGCAAAGAGCAGATGGGGGCCAGGCAGGCATTGGCAGAAAAGTGGCTAGAGCCCCAGATTAAGGTCATTCCATTGTCCACTCGGGCCATCGGAGACTTTGAGGTGCTTTCTCATGACTCCTCACTCTACGTTACATTCTGGGCTTTTCCATGGTTGTCCTCGCCTCTCTACCCAGGACTCTTGGCTAGCAACAAAGGAAGCTCCCCCCACCCCAGTGAGGCATGAGCCCCTGTAGAGTCCTGTGGAGCACTGGGCATCCAAGCTGGAACATGGGGCCAGGGTCACCCTCAGCCACCTCATACTCAGTCCCACCCTGGAGGCTGAATCAAGAGGAAATTTCTGGAAGGTTCCAGGTCCAGTTCTTGCTCCTTTCTCTGGAGGGCCCTTCCTTAGCCTCTTCAATTTCAGAACCTCCAGTCACTTTTGCTCCCCTGCTCTCACCCCCTTGTCTCCAATCCTCTGTGGGAGGAGAAAGGGAGGGGCGACCCCCAGGAAACATAAGACACCAGCCCCTTAAACAGAGTTTCCTGATGTCCATTCTTCTATTCACCATTCTATACAAGCAACATCATTTCTGAGGGCCAATCACATGTCAGGCACTCTGCTGAGGGCTGAGGAAACAAAGGTAAGATATTCTTCAATAGTCCGAGGTCAACCCAGGAAAATGTGTGAAGCCAGTGTGAAGATGTAATTTAAACAGTTTATGGTGGATGTTTCGGGAGGGCTGAGCACAGAGTACTGTGGGACCAGCACAGACATGGAGTACCTAACCCAATCTTGGGAGGTCAAGGAAGGCTTCCCGAAGGAGGTGACATTTTGCCCAGTCCTAAAGAGCTAGCAAGAATTATCCAGGTGGAGAAGTCCTAGAAGAAAGGACATTCAAGACCTGGGCAACAGCTTATGCAAAGACCAGGAAATGAGTAGGCAGAGAGTGTCAGTAGTCCACAATTGTCCCTACAAGGATGGAGTGCTGGGCCCACGGAGAGAGACACCTGGAGAGGAAAGATGGGGCACGCCGTGAGGAGCTCCAAGTGCTAAACACAGAGATTGGACTTTATCCCAAAGGCAGTGGAGACTGACTGAAGGATTTCATGGGATTGGAAATGAGTCTGGATCTTAGAAAGGTCACACGTGCATACATACACATACACACACACACTCACAACCTGACCCCTGCATCACAGTCCTTGCATGGACAATCAGCCAGTGGGCAAAGGATACACGATCTTGTTCTGGAAACGGTCATACTTGGAAAGCATCACGGTGCAAGCCCCACAGCCGCCTTCTCCACAGCCCAGCTTGGTCCCGCTCAGTCTCACTGGATGGTTGAGGGTTAAGGAACATGAATTCACACAAGAGTCTTTGCTGGGCTGCTGAGAAGTGCGTGGGCAGAACTGTAAGGATAGAGCCACCCATTGCCACACACAGGCTAGAGCCCCTCAACCCGGGGAGGCAGCAGCCCCACACAGCCTCCTCATCCAGAAAGCCTACCCTGCACCCTGGAAGGCAGAGAATGGGACCATCTCCCCTGCAGCTATGAGGAAAGGCATCAGGGTCCCATCAGACAGCCAGCAAGTGTTCTCCAGGACTGGAGTCCTACTGCTCTCCAACCCTGGAGATGTTTCTTGGCATCGGGGTCTTCCTGGCGTGGTCCGAGAGGCTCCCAACCGTGTGGTCTCACCAGGCAGGTGAACCAGGCACTGCAAAGGCTGAGCACGTGGAGCAGACCTCACGTCACCCCGGCCCGAAGCCACTTGGGCCAGACAGAGACATTGATCTGTTCTAGGACCTACTGAGTTCCGACTTGTCACCTTGGACCTTTTGGGTTGATGAAGTCCAGAAACCAAAATTAGGGTTGGACGAGGGGCTTTTGAACACCCCCGACCCATAGGATATGTGACCAGAAATGAGAATGAAGATAATCTTTGAGGTCGGGGGCTGGGATTGGAGCTATCTCTTACATGTACTTGCAGAAATAGTCTGATAACGTTGAATCTGTTCACGTGCCTAAGTACTAGGCTATTCTAGAGAGCACTGCCTGAGACAGCAGCCCTGCTCTGTCCCTGAGACACACGGGCTCCGAGCTATCCAGCTCTCTACCAAAGATGGAGGTCATTATCGCAGGTCGCTTCCCTCGTTTGCAAGATGAGATGAAAATTCATCACAAATTCTAGATGGCCATTAATGGTTTGATTATTCAGTCATTTCAGGAATATTTACTTATTACCTTTAACATGCTGGACATTAGTCTCTTTAAACAATGACACAGCACCTTATACTTGAAAAATACTTACACCCATTGGACCCATTTGATCTTCACAATAATTTAGTGAGCGGGTGGGGCAGGAGCTCCTATTTCCCCACCGAGTAAAACAAAACAAAGCAAACTGAGGCCCAGGAGGTAAGGTGAGCCCATCAAGGCCACACAGTCACTCAGGTCTCCTTGTGTGAGGGCCCAGACACAATCATCTGACTTCAGATTAGGAGGCTCCTCCCTCGCCATGTGGCTCCCTCTTCTAAAACACGTCTGGGATGAGCTGCCTATATCCTAAGTTATTCCTCTGACTCATCAGAATATCTGCACCTAGCAGTAGTTCAGATGACTTAGTAGCCCAAAGTCTAGCAAAATCTTCTAGCCCGGGGATCTTTTCAGAAGCCAGTATGGAAGTCAAGCCTGGGGTTTTTCCTCTTTCCCAGAACTCTCAGAAATGAACTCACCACAGTCAGCAAAAAGCCACCTGACCTTCATTTCTGTGAAAACTTTCAGTTTCAGGTTTCATTTGAGATTTGACCTTTAAATTAGCAGTTGCTATGATCAGGAGTCTCAGAAGGCTTCCGGGCCTTCAAGCCTTCATCAGAAAACTGACACTGGTGTCCATCATCTGTGAGAACGTGCCTCTCTTCTCAGACCGCCAGGTAGAGCGGCCAGCAGTGGACTTCTGTGCGGTCTCCTGATCCTACTGAGCGATTCCCCCTCTGCAAAAGAGCCACCGGGTTCAGGGGCCCTGAAACTCCAGGCTTGCCCTCTCTCGATGGAGAATCCAGGACAAAGTACACCGGAGCCAGATATCATCTGGAAAGAGCTGAGCGAGCCAGAGGGAAGGCCGTGGACTTTAGGCTTGCTTCTGTGGGTACTGAAACAACACTCTGTTGTCCTCAAATAGGGTGCCTGAATGAGCCACTGGACATCCCTGATGCTGGGAGTGAGAGGGATGGGTTAACAGAGGTCAGGCTAAACATCATCCCAATGACCAGCCCTGAAGAGTGTCCAGTGTGACTGGAAGGTTAAGAGCATGGCTCTAGGCTTTTGTCTGGGCTCTGCCAGCATTGGCCCAGAATCTAAAGCAAGAAGCAGGTCCCTTCTCATGTGCCAACTTCACTTCCTCCTCTGTCAAAGGAATTGCTATAGGGATCAGTGAGATCCACCATGAAAATCAACTTGAACTTCACCGACCTACAGTAAGTGCTCAGGAGTCCCCTGTCCCTTGCCTCTCAGTGCCTGCCATCTCCACAACGGACAGCACCTTTACACACTTCCCCACTCAGTCATCCTTTCCCAACAAACACGCCTTCCTCTGACATTCCTTCCACCTTCACAGAACTGGAAAGATTCCCTAGCAAGCCCTTTACGGATCAGCAAAGATCTCCTGAGGAAGGCCCACTCCTCCTGAGGGGAATGGCCACAGAGTTCCCCAGGGCTAATGAGGGCCTTTCACAGTTATTCATTTTACAGGCCCAGGATTAAACCTTGGCATCACTAGAGTCTTACCGGGAAGAGATCTTAAGAAACATCAAAAATAATCCTCTCATTCGACGGTCGATGAATTTCTACCTGGAGAGCTGAAAAGACTTCCCCGGGGTCACCCAGCTGCTGAGTGACAGAGCCACAACTGAGACGCAGGGGTCTGGAGCCCTACTCCAGGGCTCTGTCTCCCACTCTTCACGGCCTCTCACAGTCACTAGAAAATGACATAACCCTAGAGAATGAGTCCCCACTGCCCCCCTCCCCCAGCCCCACTCCAAAGTCAGGATACATTTTCTTCTCAGGTAGGCCAAAAGGGTTGTTTCTGGATCTGCATTTTTCTCCACCACCTGTAAGAACAAAAACAAAAGAAAAATGTATCCTAGGTATACTCAGCCATTGTCTCACCCAAGAATTTGTGGAGTTAATAGGGATACGCTCAATGTATCATGAAAATGAAGGTCTTTTTTCCTGACAATTCCAGAAGAATGAACATATTAACTACAAGCCAAACTGTGTGCGTGTTGCTCTTCCCCAGTTCTAACCTTCGGCATTAGTGCTGTGCTCTGGACCCACCCCAGAGGGCTCAGGTGTTACACCCGGCACAATGAGCTGACCCAGGCAGAGCCCCCTTCAAGTCAAACATGTCATCTCGGAGCACCTGGATGGCTCAGTCATTTAAGCGGCTGCCTTCGGCTCGGGTCATGATCCCAGCGTCCTGGGATCAAGTCCCACATCAGGCTCTCTGCTCAGTGGGGAGCCCGCTTCTCCCTCTGCCTCTGCCTGATGTTCTGTCTACTTGTGCTCTCTCTCTCTGTCAAATAAATAAAATTTAAAAAGAAAGAAAAAACATGTCATCTCATTTCCAGCTGCTGGATCACCCCAGGAATAGCTAAAAATGGCAGCACGCAGCTCTCTGGCTGTGCCCCCAGCACGCACATTCTCAGGGACTATAGGGCCAGTCTGTCGGTCCGTGCTCAACACGCAGTATTGCACTATCAGAGCCAACAACATAACATATGTCAGACATAGAGGAGAAATCTCAACCCAAAAGTCCACAAATGGTTTATTCAATAAGATGGAAAGGTTGTCTACAAAATGAGTTTCCGATGCAAAGAATCAAAGGAAATCCACAAAAACCTGTATCACTACTCATACTCATCATACCTTATGAAGGGTCATAGGGTTTGGGTGACTGGGATGGTCAAGGAGAGAGAATACGTGACAAGAGTTTCCTTAGAGAGAACAGCACTATGAGTCTTCCATCTTCCTAAGGTTGAGGGGAGGAGGTACTTGCCTCACACCTCAAACTTCGTGAGGGGGCTTCCCTAGCCCTACAGGTGAAGCTAACATACAGCCTTTGTAGGACAGGGGATATGGTGGTCTGGCATATCTAAAAGCTAGAGATGGGCTTACCAGACAAGCCAAAGAAGAAATGGCGGTGTTGGGATTGGTGTGCACTCCCAGAGTCTGGGAAGGACAGAGGATGTGACGTGTTGGCTGTGCACCTGGTATAGACCATGCAAGAGAGAGAGAGCTGGTGCGGAGGTGTTTAAATCATCCCCCAAACACTGACTACGTAACGTTTGGGATCTCCAACAGGGTCCATGTGGAGTGGACCTCCCAGAACTGGAGGCTGAGGAAGAGCAGTTGGCCAGAGAAAAGAACATCCCCCGTGTCATGAGACTTGCAACTGAATGTTCCAGTGGTGGGAAGCCATCTTCCACCAGCACTCATTAAATGAGAACTTTCTTGCTAACCTCCCCCCTTTAACCTGAATTGAGGCTGTGTATGGAAACTTAGAAATGACCATAGGATTTTTTATTGATTAAGAGCAATCCAGAAAGTCATAAAACTGCCAGAATTTGCCTCCCGAAAAAAAGTTTAAAGGAAAGTGGAAAATCCAATTAGTTTCCTTTCATGATTACACCCCACAAATCTGGTTTGTTCAAAGTCCTGGTTACAAAGTTCACACAGGAAGCTATTTCTTTTCTCTTAGAGAAATCATAAATGCACAAATAAAGATCCCTATCACTTTTCTTGGAAATGGCAGGAAGAGCCTCTTGGCTTACTACCTTCTCCCCAAGCTGTTGCTTCCTCGTGTCTTCCAGCTTGGCTCTCATCACATCAGTCCCCTGCTCTGTGCCTTCCATGACTTCCCAGATATGCCAGGTAACATCCAAGTTCCCTAGGCTGTCTTCCAAGGCCCTTTTCCGTACATCCCCAATCTTCATTTTCAGCCTTTTCCCCTCCTACTTCCCTGCAAACCTGGTCCTCACACTCGAGAAAATACAATGTATACCTCTGACTCTGTGGCTTTGACCATTCCACTCCTCTTCCACCTACATCTTGACTTAGAAGACCCCAAATTCTTCCCTGGAAAAGGCTTTTTATATCACCCCAGCCATGAGTGGTCCAACCTTCCCTGCATTCCTACAGAGAATGGCTGTGCCATCTCACAGCACGGCTGCAGGGTTGGCCCTGGCAAACGCCATGGAACCCTCTCTGAACAGGATGCCAATGGGTATTCCAAAGGACAAACACTTTATGGGGATATGAGCTTAGGAAATGCTAGGTTCAGCAGATTGTTCTGATAAGATTTAAGCATCAAAACAAATAATAGCTCTAGTGGATTATAATCCATTAAATAAGATTAAAAATTAGGAGCTCAAAGTGATACCTAATAAACAAACAAATTGGAGAGGAGGGTAAGTTCTTCCCGACAGAGGAATGCCAACTAATCAGTATGGTTAGCCATCTTGCAATCAGCACAGTAACTGATCCAGTCTGGAATCATCAATGGGTGCTAAAACTAGTGGCTGAAATTTTGATGATCAAGATACTCACATAGACTCAAAGTATCTTCAGACAGATTATTTACTAACTATAAAGGGTAAAAAAGTTATCTTACAGTAGAGAAAACTGATGGATACCACCTTAACCAAGTGGTCAAAGGTCACATTCCAAATAATGGGGGAAACTGACATCCGTGCCTCCCAATGTAATGCACCGAGAAATACTTACCACTTCTCTGGCACTTCTGCCCAAAATGTAAACCCTGAATCTAATTATAAGAAAGCATGACACAAACTCAAAATGAGAGATGTTCTAAGAACGAATGGGCTATTCTCTTCATAAACATCAATGTCACAAAAGACAAGGAAAGGTAAACAGCCGTTCCAGCTTAAAGGAAACTTAAGAGACATGGCACCTGACTGTGTAGTATGACCCTGGGTCCTGGGTTTGGGGGAAAAGTTATAAATGACACTGTTGGTGAAATTGGAATATGTTGCAGAAGGGCTATAGAGTAGATAATAGTATTACATCAACGCTGGAGTTCCAGATTTTTATAGAGACTGGTTCTATAAGAATATTCTTACTCTTCATTTAAGGGGTAAAATGGCATGATATAGGAAATTGCCCTCAAATGGTTCAGAAAGAAAATTTTATACTTTATGTATTTATTTCTATTAATTATATACATAAATAAATATGTAAAATTATTTAGGTACTTAAATACGTCTATGTATCTATCTATATCTATAAACATATCCATATATATCTAATGCATGTGTGTATCACATAAACACCTATTCGTGTGTGTGCGTGTGTGCGTGCGTGTGTGTGTGTGTGTGTGTACAGGGGAGAGAGAATGAAGGAGATCATAATAAAGCAAATGTGGCAAAATGTGAACAGCTGGTGAATGTGAATACTCTATTGAGTATTTCTTTGTATTCTTCATGCAACTTTTTTGTACATTTAAAATAATTTCAGGGGTGCCTGGGTGGCACAGCGGTTAAGCATCTGCCTTCGGCTCAGGGCGTGATCCTGGCGTTATGGGATCGAGCCCCACATCAGGCTTCTCCGCTAGGAGCCTGCTTCTTCCTCTCCCACTCTCCCTGCTTGTGTTCCCTCTCTCGCTGGCTGTCTCTATCAAATAAATAAATAAAATCTTTAAAAAATAAAAAATAAAAAAAATCAATAATTTCAAAATGAAAAAAATGTGTAAAAAATAAATCTCTTCAGTAGAGAATTTCTAAGGGCTTTTAATACTCATGCATTCCTTCTGTTCTCATTAATGGGGCACCTGCTAGGTGCCAACGCTGTGCTAAGTGGTTTAAGAATATCTGAAAAGAAGGGGTGCCTGGGTGGCTCAGTGGGTTAAGACTCGTGATTTCAGCCTAGGTCATGTTCTCATGGGTTGTGGGATGGAGCCCCGTGTCCAGCTCCACACTCAGAGGGGAATCTGCTTGAGATTCTCTCCCTCTGCCCCTCCCCCCACTCTCATGTGTGCGCATTCTTGCTCTCTCTCTCAAATAAATAAATCTTTAAAAAGAATATCTGAAAAGAGCATTTCATGGGAATAGTTTTTGTAAAATACATTTTGTAAGACAGTACTTTGACTAATTATAATCCATCTCCTTAACTGTTCTGTAAGGTCCCGAGGCACAGACGCCCGGCCTCTTCTTGGAGATCATATTCACCCAGTGCCTACATACCTCACAGGCACAGGCCTGGGGGGAGCTCGTAAGTGTGAGGGAAGGAGTCAAACCCACGGTGAGGCTCTCTGTAGCTGCCACCTGCTTCTGTGGGGATCACTCCTGCACACCTGTAGCAGGGCTCTGCATGCCAAGTCTGCCACACTCCTCCGTGCACCGCAATCTCCACGAAACAGAGAGCGACTGCTCAGAAACTCTAGAATCCCGTGCACCAAAACGACTGTCACTACAATAACACCAAAATCCTGCGCGGCTCTTTCTTTCCCTCCAAGTCTGATGCTAGAACAGAAGACATGGAAACGATGGTCCTCAAGGCCCATCACCACCACAGAAGGCCCCAGAGGCATTTGATCGTTGACATCCTACACCCTTTCCAGGACCCCAGTCGGTGGAGACAGAGTCCTGGACAGCCTGAAACAGGGAGAAGAAGAGGCTTACATTTAAGAGTGAGTCACCCATTCCAACAGCTTCTTTGGTAACTTCTCTGCACAATATCCAGTAACGAAAGATCTAGATCCAGAAAGATCTTAGAAATAGAAATGGGAACACACTTACTCACAGCCGCCTTGATCTGACTGGGAATTCCTGCTTGGTCTTGTTGGCAAAGCACTGCTTTCACCTCATCACTCCTTAGACTGTCGCTCCACCTTTCCAGCAGTTTCTCAAGAGGCCACAGGCTTATAAATTACAAACACGACTATGCATCACAGAAACTGACAATAGTGGAAGTTTCCAGAGATAATAGGGTTTGATAATGACGGTACCATCTAAAAATGTTAAATTGCCTTCCTAAAGTGGATTTAAGACACAGGGGCAAACGAGTTCGCCAAGCCAGATTTACCTTGAAACGTCCCTTTTCGTGTCTGGCGCATCACAGCACACCATCCCTAAAGAAGAGCAGAACCTTGTCCTATCACACAGGAATTGATGGCATGATAAATAAAAGATTCTTAGAGCAAGATGTGGCCTTGGGAGTCATTGAATCCAGCTGCTCACTCAACGTAAAAACTGCTTAGAAAAATTCCACCGAAGATGCTTTGTGTAAGTAACACTTCGAGAAAGTCAATTCAACTGTTTCTTGAATCTCTCCAAGGCAATCTAAATGCAACAACGTTGTTGGAAATGTTGGTTGCAAAAGTTTCACAACCATCAACAGGGAGGCTGCGCCCTACCTCTTGGCTTGCTGCCAGATGCCAATCCTGAAAAGAAATTGGCATGGAGAGACACACGGAACCTGGAAGAACATGGCTGACCTCACCCTCAGTGCCTCCCACTGGCACCCCTCACACTGAATCCAACGGTCTTCAGAGCACTGATGTCGCCATGGCTCGCGGAATTCCCTTGCTAGTCACCCAGACATGTTCTGACCATTTAAGCACCAGATGGCCCACGAAGCGCATTTTAGCTCTTGAAAATTAAATGTCGCCCAATTTCTCAACTCAAAAATGCCAATAGAGCAAAACAAATAAAACTACCCTTCTTTGAGGGCTCCTTAGGCACAGTCATCGCTCACACTGTCCACATGGCCATTTACAAGGTACAACTATGGCTATCCTTTTACTGTCCCTTTCATTCCTGACTGGGGAGCCGGAGCCGACTGGAGCACCTCAGCCGTGGTGTAGGGAGGGGGACGGGGACAGTGCAAAGTGCTTGCACCGTCCCTCCCTGCACCTGCAGTGAAATCTGCAAAGATTCACACCCTTGCAGGGCCTGGAGGACGGGTACCCCGTCTGAAGTCCCCCTCTGCTCCACCCACTTCCCCACCCCCATGTCCCTGTGCACCAATAAAGTTCATCCAAGTGGGCAATTTTTATCAAAGTGAGAGACTTGAAATATTTATATGCAGTACTAAGTGAGGGGAGGGAGAGAAAAATGTCCCTTATGGGGGAAAAAAAAATTGTGGCTTGCCACAAGATGTTGGTAAATGTCCTCATACAAGTTAACTGTCACATTAACCATGAAATACCAGAATCAAACGCTATGCCTAACTTATACCTTGGTATTAGCAAGAAAACCAGTTCCTGTTCCTTCTCTCAGCAAAGAGAACAACAAAAGCCGGAGGACATATTGGATTAAACACAGAGACAGAGGTGTGGCGGGTGGCCGCCAGCCTCGCCGAGGACCCTGTGCCCCTTTCTCAGCTTTGGGCCAGTGTCTCCGCTGCTGCAGACTGGGTGGGGACCCAGGTCTCCCTTCTCATTTGCCTCCCCTGCACTCCTCTGCCCCTTGGGCATCTTGCCTCCGTTCCAGCTCTGAGAAGGTTTTCTTTCCCCAGTGTTACTCATGCAGCAACACTTTGGAGGGAGAGAGAGGACGAGAGGGGGAACGAGTGAGAGAGGAGACGAAAGAGAAAGAATAGAAGCAGCCTCTTCCAAAGGACAGACACCCGCCCCGGGGGAGCAGAGAAGTCCGACCAGCTCCTTCTTACCTTCTTGCCATTCACAAAGAAGACCAACTCATCTGCTGTCATTGTTACCGGTTGGGTCCCTGACCTCCAGGTACCTCACTCCCAAAAGGCACTGATGTGTATCGCAGCCGAGCAGCTTGAAAAAATACGCCTCCCCAAAAAACGAAACTTGGCCAGCCAATAGGAAAAAAGCCGCCCAGAGCTCCAGGGCACAGGGAGCTCTTGGCAAAGGCACCAGTTTACATAACCGAGGAAAACGCAAACAATCTTAGTCAGGAAACCACACCCCCAGCAGCTGTGTCAAAGAGCACAGAGGAAGGCACAGGCAGAGAGCAGCCCGGGGAGGCCCTGTGGCCAGGTGACCTGCGGTCTGAAGCACCACCGTCCTGGAACCTGCTTCTTTGCCCCCGGCTGCAGGCAGAGAAGGAGGAAGGGCCGAGGTCAGAGCCGCTGCGTAGAAATGATTCACACCTTCCCCCTCGACACTTATTTCACCATTCAGGTTTCCAGAAGCCCCGACTCAGCTCACACAGAGGACTCATTCTCACACAGCCCAGAGGAACACAGAGGTCAGGAGCCAGGGAGCCCAGTGATCCAGAACCAAAACCTGGCATTTGACCTCGGCCGTGTTGTCTTCAGAACTCAGTCGTGGGGCGCCTGGGTGGCTCAGTGGTTAAGCGTCTGCCTTCGGCTCAGGCTGTGATCCCAGAGTCCTGGGATTGAGCCCTGCATCGAGCCCCGCATCGGGCTCCCTGCTCCACTGGGAACCCTGCTTCTTCCTCTCCCACTCCCCCTGCTTGTGTTCCCTCTCTCACTGGCTGTCTCTCTCTCTGTCAAATAAATAAATAAAAACTTTTTAAAAAAGAAAAAAAAAAAAAAAAGAACTCCGTCGTTTTCATCCTGTAAATGAGCCTGTGAATGGCACCAAGAGCAGAAGGCAGAGACAAATGATATGTTTGAGGAGTGTGTTGTAGGTTTGCCAAGCACCAAAATCTATACTACTATTGCCAATGTATTCTCAGCAACACAACAAAAATTCTCCTGTTAACAAACCATTTGTGAGGTTCTTCTTTTGCTTGTTTCTCCCAGGAAAAGGCCCCTGATAAGTGATCAGAGTAGCTCATTAAGAATATTTCAAAATATCAAATAAATTAAAACACCCACACCTTATAGGCCCTGGGCCAAGGTGACACAGAGCTGCCAGCCCTCCCCCTCCAGAATCCGCTACCTCCTGGTACAAACACACATGCACACAGCCCACCCGGGCAGCGCCGATGAGCTGGCTGTGGTCAGCACGCAACTGTGCCTCCCCACCCACACACACATGCACACCCGCACCGGCATGCCCGCTGGTCTTCTTTGGTCCTGGAACAACCCACCTGGCTACTCAGCCAGCCTCTGTGCAGGGGGTCACTGCCCCTGTGCCCCTCGCAGGCCACATGTGGGAAGAAGAAAGGAGTCTAAGGTGGATGTACTTGGGATAGCACCAGCGTAACAAAACTGCAGCCCGCTGGGACATTGTCAACACAATGCCCTCTCCTTCCACACACCTTATTTAAGCAGGAGACGAGGTCTCGCGTGTAGGCGCCCAAGCATCCCTGTTTGGTCCCAATTATCCTGGTTAAAGCACTGAAACTGTGACCAATCTCTCAGTCCCGGGCAAACTGGGATGGTTGGTCACCATAAAACAATGGTTCTTCACTGGGGGACTGGGTAGAGGAGACATTCCCATATCGATACGTTTCATGGTCATGACTGAAAGATAGTACTGGCGTCTAGTAGAGAAGAGGCCAGGGATGCCATACGCACCCTACAATGCACAGGACAGCTCCCACAACAAAGAATTATCTGGTCTTCAGATGTCAATAGGGCCAAGATTGAGAAACCCCGCTCTAAAAGGAAGAAGAAAGAAGGAGGTGGGGAGAAGCAGAGGGGCTAATTCTGGGCCGTGTTTCATAATAGCTCAGTACTCCCTGACCGCACTAACTCCTCCGTGGTGGGAGGCTTTTCCTCTATCCACTGATCCACCCAGTTTTGCAAGCCCTCTACCTTCTCTGTCTCGACTCTGGCCAAAGCTCCAGTAAACTCTCAAGGTCAAAGAGGAGGACTGAGGACAGAGCTTGGGGCTGGGGTTAGACAGTTTGGCTTAAATAATAGCTCGAGTACTTCTGTGGGATGTTTGGCAAAAATCACTCTCTTGGCTTCAATCTCATCTACAAAATGGGGGTGACTGCCTACTTCGTAAGAATCCTGCCTGGTAAGAATGAAAGAGACGTAGTTTAGGCAGCTCTTTCTCTTTCTCTTTCTCTTATCTGGAGGTGAAATTCCTCTCCGTTATTGCGGAACATTAAAAAAACAGAAGTGAAATAAATATTTAATAAGGGCTTCTGTTGTTCAGATTTTATTTCTGTGGTAACTGTGGTAACTAGTTTATTTCTGTAATATTGAGATTTGGCAAAATGCTGACTTTGTATGATTATTCATTATTTGGCAAAATATTGGTGACCATTTCCTTCTCCATAATTTTTCAAAATGTTACAAATTAGAAGAACAGTCTAAAATAAGCATTTTCCCCCAAGCTGAAGACCTCTTGTTTACGCTTTCAATATTGAGATGAATTCTCAAATTTGGGCTGAATTAACGGGATTTCGTGGTTTGGGGATAGGGCAACTCTAACTTACATTACATTAACTTACCCCATTTTTCCTAAGGAATGCCTTGGTTTATAATAGGCACTGTATTGGCGTGAGGTCTCAAATCCGCAGAAGAGTCGGATAAGCCTTGAGATCTCCTGGACAGAAGCTTCTTCCCTCCTGGAACAATTGCAGGAAATCAAGAGTTAAGAATGCAAAGTGCAGAGTCCTAATTTCTGGAACAGTGAGGTCCCTAGGGGCCAAGCACTCCCAGCAGGAAGTGATGGGGGAGGCAGAAGCCTAGCTGAGGACAAAACACAAGCTGACACCCTGCAAACTGCCCCCCCCCCACACTCCTGGGTGGATATGTGTGATATTCTTCCTGTGATTTAAGACAGCTCCCAACTGTCTTAAAGTTAAAGCCTTGCTAGAGGGAAAAACAACCTGAACTTGGCAATGGCAAGGCCTCCAAAATCCCAATCAGCCACCCCTCACAACCCCAGGACAGCAGCTCTTTCTGCCCGAGGTCCTGTCTCTGTGTTTTAAAAAAAACCACCATTTTGCACCAAAGATGTCTCAAGATTTCTTTCTTGGCCATCGGCTCATAACCTCACCCCACCGAGCCTCACCTATATTCCAAAACTACATCAGAAGAACAATTCAGGAGAACTTTTGGAGTGTTCTCCGGAGGCCTGGTCAGGGCCAGGTGACAGCTGTCCAGCCTTCCCTGCTTTGGAGCAGGTGCTCTGCCAGCAGCACACATCCTGGCAGGTGCGGGCAGGTACGGGCAGGTGCGGGCAGGTGCGGGCAGGTGCGAGCCGGTGCGGGCAGGTCCGGCTGCCTGCAGAAGTTCCCTACCTGCTCTGAACCAGCCTGCATGACATACTCTGCTGGGCTCCCTTGCTTTACATCTGAATTTGCATTTTTACCTGTACCCTATGGCATTTTTTGTTCATTTTCTTCACTTAAAACAACCTTCACTAGAAGAGGAAAAAAAAATAACTTTTCTTTCAAAATATTCCATCATTCATTTTTGTTGGCTTTTTTTTTCTACTAAGTTTGTTTTTGTTTTTTGTTTTTTTACTAAGCCGGGTTTCCCTCCTACAAAGGCCCATGCTGGATAAAAGATTTTGCTACGTTCTCAGAGGACCACTGCGTGGTGGCACCTGTCTTCCCTTGTTCTCCCAGACATCTAGATTATTAACCAGCTATAATCATAGTTCTTGGTACCTGAAGAGCATAATGTGATTTCATTTGATCTTTATAACAGCCCTGAGAGATTGGCAGGGAAGTCATTATTATCTTCCCTTTCTAGACAAAGAAAATGAGGGTCAAAGAGGTTGACTTGCCAACAGTCTCACAGCATACCAGCCTCCTACCCACTCCCCAGAAGAGAAATCATCTCTTCGATGGTTCTTCACTAACTGTGGAGCATGGACCCAGGATTACCAGTGTGGCATTCATGGCCTTTCTCAGTCCAGCTAAAATCCAGCCTCTGGTTGGTGAAGTGTCTTCCATGGCTGGATGGTGAGCCCTGGAATCAAGAGCAGAACCGTGTTTACTGCTCTATTGCTCGTGCCAAGTGTAGTGTCAGGTCTGCAAGAAGGATCAATAATGCTTACTAGATTGAGCCCACAATGCAAGGAAAGGGTTGAATTTTCAGAAGTGTCTAAGCCCCTGAATTTTTTCTTGATTCATTAGATTTTTTTTTAGTATAGCTGACACAGACTATTACATTGGTTTCAAGGGTACGATATAGCGAGTCAACAGCTCTAAAGATTATGCTGTGCTCAGCACAAGTGTTACTGCCATCTGTCACCATGTGACACTATTACAATATCATTGATAATATTCCCTGTGCTGTACCTTGCATCCCTATGACTTACTCCTTCCATAACTAGAAACCTGTATCTCCCACTCCCCTTCACCCATTTTGCCCATCTCCCTACCACCCTCTCCTCTGGTAACCATCAGTTCTCTGTATTTTTAGGTCTGATTCTGACTTTTGTTTGTTTATTCATTTGTTTTGTTTTTTAGATTCCACATATAAGTGAAATCATATGGTATTTGTCTTTCTTAATCCAACTTATTTCACTTAGCATAATACCCCCTGACTCTTATCAAATACAAAACTTTCTCCAGTTATTCCATTGGCAACGTTTAATTCCTTCACCAGCTCCTTTCCAACTAACCTTCTATCGTTGATATTAGGTAACCAGCTAGTATTCCTCAGCAACAAGTAATCCTTTATTACTATGGAGGAAAGCAGCCCTTGATATCCTATACACATCTGGGAAGTAGATCCTTCTAGAATCAAGAAGCTGGTATTACTGAAAAAGAGACACAGAGTCAAAACTTTTAAAAGCGTCTGAATTTCAGCCTGGGTCAGTTACTGCCAGTACACAAGAGTTCAAGGAACAGAAAAAGCCCAGAAGCAATTTAAACTCACTTTATCTGTCTGCATCTATTATGTTTTTTGAGAATGTCTTTTTGTACTCAGTAAACTCTGTAACCCCAGAGACATTTGTGGTGATGACAATGTGTGCCTGGCTGGACACAAAGTCAGGTCTCTTTCTAATCCAAGGCACTCCAGCACAATTCAGGAAGGAAAGTCCTTACTTCTGGCTCATGTAAAGGATCAACTCACATTTGCTCTGTAGACAGGATGGCCCAACGAGTAGCCACTGGAAAATTATTTTCACAGTTTGTTTGCACCCCTATGCCTCTCACCTGACTTGTTTTCATATTATCATCTGAAATACTATACATGTACTCACTTAAGGTGTTTATTGCCACACCCATTCTCTCTCCAATAGAATGTAAGTCTGAGACATGGCTACCCTTTCACCAAATATTCATGCCCTCCTCTAATGAAAAGTTTCTGCTGGGAGGTCACTGCACAGCCAGGAGCACTATTTCCCACCTTCTTATAGGTGAGGAAGCCCTATGACTGAGTTCTGATGACATAATGTGGGTACATGTGATGTTCACAATATCCAGGCTCCAGTTCTCTCTCTCCCACTGTCTGATCACTAATGTCAATGCCCAGGGTGACCTTGGAAGCCACACAATGAAGATGGCAGAGCTTCCAGTCAGCCCAAGTGCTTAAAAAAACACAATGATCTGAGTGCTCCCTTCCCTCACCCTTGTAGCTATTGGGAAGGAAGATATTTCCCCCCTACCCTTCAAAGTGTTTCTACATGGTCTAAGAATTAAATTGACAAGAGACAGATAAACAGGAGAGAAAGAAAAACAAATTTAATTACGTGCACACAGAGGCTCAATAACAAAATTGAGACCTAAAGAAATGACCAAGTCAGGCAGTTTTTATGTCTTTTAGATGAAGAAACATAAATCTGTGAGGAATTGACAGGACAAAGAAAACTATGTTCAAGAGCTTCAGTTAGTAAGGAATTCTAAGCAGAGTTTGGACTGGGGGAGTTGATTGGTAAAAGTAGCAAGTTTCCCTTATACAGCCTCCTTTGCCTGGAATTCTCTCTCTCTGGTGACAAAGATAACTCTTGACCTCTGGGTAGGTACAGGGAGGGTACCTATCACAAGGATGATTTATTTCCTTTCTGAATTCGAAGGCCACGGTCAGGGGTGCAACCAGGTTATTCTTCTTATACCAGTTGTTTCTTAAATAACTTTAATTCAAAATAATCAAAATGCCAAAGTGGTACATTTTGGGGCAGCCTGCCCTAGGCCCCCACATTGTCTATGTGACTTTATAGGAACAAGAAATAAATTTGTATTGTGCTTACCCACTGAGATTTCTGTGTTTGTCTAGTATTACATTCACTAATACAGTAAGTTCCCCAAGGGCAGAGATGTTTACCTGTTCCTTTTTTCAGGGCAAAACTATACATGGCCATGATAGACACAATATTTATTCAAAAAATACTTGGTGAATGATGAATGAAGAACAAATGAATGAGTGATAGCAAGGCCAGAACCTGGTTTTAATGAAAGGTAAGAAAGCATGGCTTGAATGTCTGACTTGGTCCACTTGCAGCGCTCCATGAGCAAGTGACGTCACTGAGGACCGTGGGCTCCTGGGCCTTAAGAGCAACTTCTACACTGGGCAGTGGTCACATATCCATTTATTTATCAGTCTTAATGGGACTCTGCCATAACCCAGGCACCATACTGGGCATTGATTAACTATAGAATCAGAAAGTCTTAAAGGGCATTCTACTGTGCCTTATAGATAACCCAGGATCCCTGAGCCAGCACTTCAGACCCACAACTTACCTTCCATCCTAAATATCACCACTTCCCTTGGCAGAGATGCTGAATTTGGACTTACATATTGACATCTTCAAAGCAGTTATCACACGAGAACTTCAGCGCTCCCGGGGCTGCCCCCGCCCCAGTTTTATTACAGTAGTCTCTGGGAAGTCGACCTCGGGTGCAGGCATCTACGGGCGAGATCACCTGCTGTTCCCTTTCCAAACTTGTCCTTGAACCAACATGCTCCACAGGACCATAGTGTTGCTAATGCTGTTATCTGCTTTTTCTTTTAAAAAGGAAGGAACTCCTTCTCTTCTGAAAAAAAAAAAAAAAAGAGCCCATTAAACCGCTGTTAATATCCTGAAACATACAACCCAAAAAGGGAACTTAGTCCCCAAAGTAATCAGGGGCAGAAGGCAAACTAGCCACCTTAGACCTGTTCTCTAGAAGTTCAGGTTCCCGATGCTCAGGGAGAGGATGCGGACACCGGACTGACCTTCTGCGTGGACGCGTCCCTCACTGCGGTCTGGTCCCTGTCTGGACAAGGCTTCCTCTGCTGAGGGCACCTTCCTCTCCTGTGTCACAACTTCTGGAAGCGGCCTC
Source organism: Ursus arctos (assembly GCF_023065955.2). NCBI lineage: Eukaryota > Metazoa > Chordata > Mammalia > Carnivora > Ursidae > Ursus > Ursus arctos. The sequence continues at coordinate 61,129,381 of NW_026623100.1, read as the reverse complement.
CCATTCTCTCCGGAGCCATGAAGGCCAGCTGATCATTGTACTGGAGGATTAACATTTGAGATTTTAGTCATCCACGGGTAATCCCCAAGTTTCAACATTTGCCATTTTTCTGAAGCGATGGGTTTGATTCTCACGAGCTAGAAGGCCTCCCGTATCCTTATCACAGCACACTGACCACTTCTCCCTGAGGGATTTCAGGGGCTGCTTATACTGGTAACTTGTGTGTGTGTGTGCATTTTGTGACAATTGGGGAAATTAAAACATCACATCTCCTTACTGATTTAACAACCTAAAACTCTTTAAGAGAATATATGGCTCTTGCTATAAACGCTGCAATGGGAGGCTGCCAGTCCTGAGGCGAGTCTACTGGCCAAGGCAAAATCACTTCCACAGTGAGAGACATTTTGAAGAGAACAAAGATTGACGAGGACACGAATATGTGTCAGGTCCTAGGTTAGTCGTTCTACATGGACCTCATTTACTTTCTACGACACCCCTCTGACGTAGATATAATTTCTTGTTTTCTGTGTGAGGAAGCTGTCTGGGCTCAGAGGGGTTAAGTAACTCACCTGTCTGGTAAGGGGGAACCAGGAATTTAACGGAGTTCCTCAGAGTCTAGAATCTTCTGACAGCTATAGAGAGGAGAGGCTAGGCTTTCCTAGTGACACCTCCCCCGGAATGGTTCTTTTACCCTTTCCAGGGCTCAGAGGCAAGTGAGAAACTGCTTCCTTGACAAAGTGCTCCCCTCCCGCTGAGGAAGAACAGCAGTGAGAAATGGCCTTGAGAGAATCGGTATGGGGAAAGCAGAGGCTGAAGCAGCGGAGTCTGGCCTCCCTGCAGCTGAGGCAGCCCCCAGGCCTACAGGCCTGTCTTCTGAACAACACACAGACATGCTTCACAGCCGTTTCCACTCTCGCAGGCCGTGTAAAGTGCTCTGAGGACCGAGATCAGCCAGTGCACGGAAATCGGGTATCTGACTATAACCATACTGGGAAAATTCTGGGATCCCAAATAAAAAGCAGAATGTAACAGAGTTATGGGGTGAGAGAAGAACCAGACTGCGGGAAGTGAATCTGATCTCAGCTGTCACCCATCTGACACGATGAGTCCTTGGGGACCTAGAAAAGGCCCAGGTCCCAGCCTCATGCTGCCAGGAGGGGCAGATGAACTTGTGCTCTTCTGCCACCGGTCCTCGCAGGGCCCCAGGCCTGGGGCTTGCAGAGAAGGGTAAAGGCAGCAGTGCTCCTGCAGGGCCTACCCAGCAGGCCGAGTGGGCCCCTTTTCTCTCTGGAGAGCAAGAGATATTGATAGACTTAAGAACCTCTGAGCCTGGGGCACCTGGGTGGCTCAGTCTGTGAGGCGTCTACCTTCAGCTTGGGTCATGATCTCAGGGTCCTGGGATGGAGCCCAGCGTCCGGCTCCCTGCTCAATGGGGAGTCTGCTTCTCCCTCCCTCCTCTCCCTCTCTTTCTCTCTCCCCTCAAATAAATAAATAAATAAAATTTTAAAAAAAAGGAAAGAAAAGAAAAGAAAAAGAACCCGTGGGCCTGAGGTGTCCCGTATGGGGCTAAAACCTTTCCCTCGGTGCTCCAGGAAGCTACCAAGTCTGTAAGTCATAGACTTAGGCATAAGCAGATGAGAAGGAAAACAGAAGACCCAAAGGGAAGGAGACCAGGAGAGGATTCCAAGGATGGGGGACAGACAATGGCAAGCAGAGTTGCCTCGTGGATGCTCCCTGGCCTCTTAGCAGGTGTCCTATCCCCGTGATTCTCGGCAGGCTCCTCTCTCCAGTTGAGTAGCCAGACCAGAATAGTTCATGGTCCTTAGTGACCTGGAATGTGCAACTGTGCAGTCTTGGTCACTATCGGTGTTTTCCCTATACTAAGCGTCCCCTGGTCTTCACTTCTACCTTATCAGCACCATTATTCTGAGAATCTCACGTGGAAGTAGGAACAGGATGACAGAAATCTTGTGAATGAATCATACAGCCCCAACAGAGGGAGCTGCCGATGAAGTAACAGCTCAAGGAAATGCATGAAACACCTTGCCCAGAGCTAAATACGGAGTGCTTCCCTGGTGGGTCTGTGAGCAGAGCCTGGGAGCTTGGCCCCTCCCCCACCACACACACACACACACGCACACACAAAATATATATATATATACACACACACAAATATATATACACAAATATATAAAATATATAAATATAAAAGTCTATGTATATATAAATATAAAATTATATATGTATATACACATATATGTAAAATCTTTTCCTAGACAAAAGTTTGTAAGCCTCCCCATAACTATGTAATGAACAGACACGGGCCCCAGTCCACTGATCTAGAGAATTTCTGCAACCAAGCCCTGAGCTGAGATGACACCACAGACAGAGTTCCAATGTGGGAGACGAGAGGCTCGGGTGACAGCCTCAGGTTCTGCTCCTCTCTCTGACATTTTTTGCAAGACCCCTTCGCATCTGTAAAATTCCACAGACCCTTCCAGCTCTGACAATGCTTAGGATAGTTCTAGGACTTTTTTTTTTTTTTTTTGGAACCTTCTTTCCAAAGACAAAGCCTGCCCAAGTGTGCAATGGCTCTCTCTATTCAAGTCCTCTGAGCCTCACCCATCTCTGAGTGAGTTGTCCCTTGTTACAGGACACTCCCATTTCTTGCCCAGGATCAGTGCGACAAGGAAGAGAAAATATTATCAGGTGAGGGACATGTTCTAGTTTATGATATTTCATTTTCATACGTAGCTGTTTGGGCCACTATTTCCTACTGTAGACAATCCCTGCATCATCCTCTCCTCAGCAAGACTCTGAAATGTTCACAATGTTTTTGTAGCAAAACAAAATATATTGTCAGCTTGAAACTCCCTTAAAAGATCCACTGGGGGTTGGCGGTACCAAGAAGTTTCTTGTTGGCAAGGTCTGGTGCTCCTACAAACTCTGCCCGGAAACTCCGACTGCAGGACTCACCAAGGAGAGAAGATAGCTCATCTTGGGCCCACCTTGAGGCCAGGCGAGAGGTGGTCCTGCCCTGGATCTGCCCCTCCGAAGGCCCTGCTCTGGCCTCCTTGTGCTTCTGTCCCTCCACACTGGCTGAGAAGTCCTTTGGGCCTAAGGAAAGTAAGCACTCATAGCTTATGTCACTCCCTTTACAGCATGCACCCACACACCCAGGTTCCTGCCAAATTGGCTCCTGATTCACATCCAAGACTCAGCCTCACCACTTCCCCTGGCCTGTCCCTCCAAAGGAGAGCCGCGCTCCTGGTACGGCCATCCCTTGGCTCCTGGGATGTGCTGTCAAGACCCACATAGGCCCCACTCACCTCACAGACTCATTTCCAGCCACCTCACCCACACCATCCATTTTTGGCTACAATAGACTACTCTCTCTGCTCCCTGAACTCACCACCAAACCCCAGTGCCTTTGCCGGGTCAACCCTCAGCCTAGAACTTCCTTTCCCCATTCCTTCCCCTACTGAATCCTTTAAAGCTCAGCTGCGATGCAACCAGTTGGTCCAGGCACACAGCCTCAGACTCACAGCCGCACCCAGGACAGTCATCGTTCCCTCGTCTGTTTCCATTGTATTAGGTGCCTGCCTCTACCATGGCATATAACATGGAGATCTGATCTCGCTTACTTTCATGTCCCTGGTGACACATGGTAGTGGTCCGTAAATATTTGCTCAGTGACCTCTGCTCGGCTGGGGCCATTCTTCTCATATAGTTTGCCTGAGTCTGCTTCCCTCCCATCCAGGACAGAAAGTCATTTTGAGCTCATGTTTATTTGTATCATTACTCTCCCCTCTTTTCTTCCTTTTCACCACAACTGTCATTGTGCGTTAGGGTTTGTACGGTATTTTGATTCTTTTATATACAACACTTCGTCGTATCCTCAGAAATGCATGGTATCATAAGCCCCATTTTCAAGTGAAGAAATTTCATTTTCAAATGAAGCTCCACTATTGTTTTCACCTGAGATTGAGTGAGCAGCACTTTGAACTTGAACCTCGGCCTCTAATTCCAGAGTCAGTGTTCCTTCTACTCTCCTGGATCCCTGAGATTAGGACTTACGCACCCATGTTGCCCTCATGACCGAGAAGATTGTATAGACCCTGGGAACTGACCAGAGCAGAGATCTAGTCAACAACAGATTTGAACAAACAAGGAAGAGTTAGGGCGGAAACCCTCCACATCTGTAAAACAAAACAGCAACCACCAACGATGAAAATTACATATTGGGAATAAGTAAACCACAATCACCAAAAATGCTGGTTTAAGTGAAGCAAGACTTTCCAGAAAACTGCAGGTCATATGGGAATCACTCATGGTTTGGCGCTCTGCCACAAGCAATGATTGCTGAGTGTTCTTTCATGAGGAACATTCCAAAAGGGATTTGGAAGGAATGTTTGCTAAAGAGGTGGAAGTGGTCCAGAAATGGGTGAATAAAGACTGTAAGGGTAAGAAAGGGACAGATGGGAGAACTGGTCTGGCAGAGGATAAGGAAGGAATCCAGGCTATTGCTCAAAGAAAGCCAACTCTGGGCAGAGGGAGGGTGTGCTGGGCACATCCACCCACCCCTGTGGCCTCATGGCTTCCAGTGGTATGATGCCAACTTACCTGCACCATGTCAGGTGGCTCAGCTCTGGCAGCAAGGTCTCAGACCAGGGGCTTATCTGCCCCCACTCCAGAAAAGGCCCTGGAAAGCTGACAATGTCCTCTCCTCTGGAAAGAAGTAGCTACTTTGCTGGCTACTTGAGCACAACCTCCTTCCTTCCACAAGGTTTCCCAGGCTCCCACTATGCCCCCTCAGGAAGCAAAGCCCCCACACTCAAGCTCTCTCCACGTGGGCATGGGTAGGGAACCTGTTCCTCCCTTTTACACTGTGTAGGAAGTGACATGATGCTGTACTGGCCTTTGTAGAATGAGATAAGGAAGAAGACAATGCCCAGCTACTGTCGGCAAGGCCATTTTCCAGGGCATAAGAAACAGATATCAACTCCAAGTAGCAGTAATTGGCATGGCCTGAATTAAAGAGTCCAACTTTGCACCTGTTTTCACACACTTAGTATCTGCCTTCTCCCTCAGCAAGGACCTGGAGATCCAGCCCTTTCCTACCAAGCATCCACGGAAAGGAAAGGAAGCACAGGGGAGGAGGGCTGGAAGCTTCGTTGCTGAACAAAGCTTAACATAACACAGGCCATTCTTTTTCTTTCTTTCTTTCTTTCTTTCTTTCTTTCTTTCTTTTTTTTTTAAGAGAGAGAGCAAGAGAGAGGACGAGAGCGGGGTGAGGAGCAGAGGGAGAAGCAGACTCCCCAACGAGCAGGGAGCCTAACGCGGGGCTCGATCCCAGGACTCCGGGACCATGACCCGAGCCAAAGGCAGCCACTCAACTGACTGAGCCACCCAGGTGCCCCCAGACAGGCCACTCAAGCAGACCCTGAAACACCTGGCAGGGCCACCACTTGATGATTAGTCACCTCTAAGAGCGGCAGATCAACTTCAGGACAGACATGGCAGCAGCAAGTGGGAGCAGTGGGTGTCTCTGTCTGAACTGTAGGTGCCTGTGGCTGCCCTGGCATCTCCCCTAATTACAGTGTGTTCTCCAACTTGAGAAGACCACAATTAGTTCTGGGAGGCATTCTGGGGAGAGAGGCCCCACAGCTGGCCTTCTCTGGAGCAGCTTACTCTGCTCACATGGACACTAGGCAATGCCTCCAGCGTCTGAAGCAACCCTGAGAGGACTGTCCTGGGCTGGGAGCTCTGTGAATCCCTGGTTTCCCACATCAGCCCATCACAGCTCACGCTAGAATAACCCACAGGAGTAGGGAAAGAAGGTTTTGCTATTTGGATTCCTGAAGCTTGCCCCCTGGTCTTTTCCATTACACTTCTAAGAACTAATTTTTATCACATAGGAACTCTTTCCAGGAGACTGAAAAAGGTCCTTTAACACAAGGCTGGTAAGGAGAGCTTCCAAGGAAAGAGATTGTAGGATGAGATTTGGATAAGGAACTCTTAAGAGGACAGTAGTGTTATGTGCAGTGTCACTCACATTCAGTGAGGGAGAGGCAAAGACAGAGACGGATGGAGAGAGTGAGTAGAATTCAAATATTTGTGTTCAGATCCCAGGCTCTCCACGCACACTATCCACTCATGGACAAGATCCCTACACTCTCTGAACCAAAGTCACCATCTGCCTAATGGAGATAATTTTTTCCTTAGCTGGTGGTTATAAGGAAGTAATGTCAATTGCCAGGAAGAGAGCAGGTATTCAGGAAATGTTTCTCGAAGCAGAAATTGGAGCTTGGCAGTATTTGATAAGGTATTTTAGCCACTTTCCCAAGAACCTCCTGGCCACAGGCATCAATAAACCAGTGACATCAGTTAGGTACTTCCTAGGAGAAAGGTCCTGAGTCCCACACTGAGACACACCAGTGACCACCAGCAGATAGGGAGAGAGCGGGGACTTCTCCTGGGAGCTTGCCTTGGGCCAGATGGCCTCAGTAAGTACACAAAGTTCCTTCACCTCACCAAATAGAGATGGTACTACATGGTCTCTGACATCCAGGACTTCCTTGTAGGTCGGATCCTACCCAGAAAATGCAAAGTCAGCAGTAAGGATTCGGTTGAGAGTCAAGGTGCCTTTGAATCAGGTGTAGAAGATCTTCTTCCAGACCATCTCAATTTCTCTCTCTTCAGCAAGTCATAAATATCTAATCTTCTTTACATTTCGTTCCTGATGCATGACTACTCTACTGCATTTGGCCCCAAAGGCATGACTTTGGAAGCCTGGAGAGACATGACCAAGCTGGAAGAGATACACGTCACTTCCGCTCACATTCTGTTGGCTGAAGCTGTCATGTTGGCCACATCCAACTTCAAGGAAGTGAGTCTCTCAGGCAGCTTCGGTTGGGGTTAAACTGTGGCCACAATCAACCCCCAAAATCTCTGTGGCTGACAGGCAGTTTATTTCTTGCTCATGTGACATGCTCCGTGCAGGTCACCTATGACCCTGGGACCCAAGCTAAAGGAGCAGCCCCTACACGAGACATTGCCATTCTCATGATAGATGGAAAAGAGAGTTTGTGGATTGATGCAGTGGCTCTAAGGCTTCTGTTCGGAAGTAGCACTCCCTTCCACTCAGGCCAAAGCGATCCCACGTCCTATCTCTGATATCAGAGAAATAGAACCCTTCAAACAGAGAGTCACCACGGGTCCTATGAGGAAGCCAAAGGATCGGGAGGAGTAATAATCTTATCACACGGAGGAGCACAAGACATCAGAAAATATGATCTTACCTGTAACTCAAAGTGGAGGAGAATGGAATATTAGTGACTACTAGTAATATCCATCATTTGTAGCAAGGAAATATAAACACAGAGGGCTATAAACTAACACTTTGTCGGGGGGATTGATATATCCCCCTGTACTGGGGATTAGGGGAGTAGGAATAGTTACAGAAAAACAGACAATTAATCCCAGCCCAGGGATGGAAAAATTATCATTATTTATATTATATTAAACAACAAATTCATCCAACAAATACTCATTGAGTATCTCCTATGAGTCAGGTAATGTAATTACTGATATACAGTGGATAACAAAACAGGCCTGGTCTCTACCTTCATGGACATTAAACACCTTTATTGAAAACTGGCATTAAGAGAATACACACACAAATAAAGACATATTTACAAATTGGGCTGCTACAGTAGAAAATACTGGGCTGTCAAGAGGCGGAAAAACAGACAGAAGGCTGTGCTGAGGAAGTGATGTTGGAACTGAATGTACTGACTTGGAGGAAGCCAGGCAAAGAGTGGCGGAAAGCATGGTCCACGCAGAGTGAACAGGGTGTACGAACTCCCTGAAATGGAAGATGCTGGTTACTCTGGGGCTAATGTGAAGAGGGAAATCAGTATAGTAAATAGTAGAAAAGTGTTTCAAGGGGAGGTTGTCTAGGAAAGCTACAAAATGTAGGACCCTGAGACTATGTGAAGGGTTTTAGGTTGTGTTGGGGGGCGGGGGTGTTGTTTTAAGATTTTTATTTATTTATTTGAGAGAAAGGGGGAGAGAGAGAGAGCACAAGCGGGGGGGGGGGGGCAAAGGGACAAGCAGACTCCCCACTGAGCAAGGAGCCAGACATGGGATTTGATCCCAGGACTCTGAGACAATGACCTGAGCTGAAGGTAGACGCTTAACCAACTGAGCCACCCAGGTGCCCCCTAGGTTGTGTTTTAAGTGAAATACACCACAGATAGTTTTCAGTGGAAGGGGGCACCTATGGGTGAGTGGGAGACATTACCCTATACTCATCTATCTAATCATTCAGGCTGCTACTTGGGGAGTGGATTGAAGGGGGGCAAGAGGTTGAAAAGGAAGACCAATTGGAGGTTAGGCAGGACTCAGACAAGAAGTGATGGTGGCTTGGATTAGAGCCATGAACAGGGTTTGGACATGTCCGTAATAATTTCAAGACATGTTTTAGAGATAAAATCCATAGCATTTGTGATGAATTAGAATATGTGTTGGGGGAGAGGACAAAAGAAGAAGGTAGCAGGAAAGACGGAGCTGGTTCCTCCTCGGTGCAGTTCACCCAAATGTGGAAGAAAGATGGAGAGGTGGAAATGGGGAAATCAATTGTTTACTTTGGGACTTATTCATGTTGACACTTCTGTGAGCCATCCAAGTTAGAAACACCAAATAAATCATTGAATACAAGAGTCTGGGACCAGAAGAAAGAGCTGGGCTATAGATGATCATTTAAGGGTCATACTATGTAAAATACGAATGTATGGGATGAGGCTTTAAGGGGAGAAGAAGAGGGCCATGGACTGCTCCCTGAAGAATTCAAGCATTAGAATTCAGCCAGGGGAGGAAGTATGGGGGTGTTGGCAAAGGTGTCTGAGAGAATCAGGGAGTTAAGAGAAAATCAAAGGAGTATGGTGTCATGGAAGCCGTGAGAAGAAGCATAGCCTCTCAAGGAGGAAGGAGATTGAGTTAATATCCCAGAGTGCCGCAGAAAGTTCCCGTAAAAGGAGAAGAGAGAAATCACAGCTGGCTTTGGCAGCATGAAGTGACTTAGCAAGATCAATTTCTAAGGAATGGAGGGGACAGAAATAAAACTGAATACACTGAAGGAAAAAAAGAAGAGGTGAGGATATGACACAGGCAGCTCTTAGAAGTGCAGCTAAATAGGGAAGTGAGAGTCCTGCCAATAGCTGGAGGAGATTTGAACAACAAGGGTGGTGTACAAATGTTGGAGTATTTATTGGATGGATCCAGTAGAGAGGGAAGGGTTAAAGACAGCAAAGGCAGAAAGCCTAACAAACGAGCAAATAGTCTGATAAGGCAAAAATAGGCTGGCATCCAGAGTGCCTGGCTCGCAGGGGACAGGTGCACACTTCCTTGCAGACACAGGAGAGAAGGAAAGTGGGGTGGTAATGCCACCAGATGTTTGGATTTGGTAGTGGGGAGACATGGATTATATGCTTTTTGGGATTTTTTGAAAAAATAATACAAGGCAGTATAAAGCTAAGAGGAACACAGTATAGAGTGAGTGCAGCTGGAAACTAGAAAATATTCCTCGCACAGAGCAAAATAAGCTTATCTCAGCAATGAGGTTGGAAATCACGAGCTTAGAATAAAATTGGTCATCACATCTTAATCATAAGAAACAAACTGAGGGTTGCTAGAGGCAGGGAGTGGGGGGAGGTGGAGGGATGGGGTAACAGGGTGATGGACATTGGGGAAGGCACGTGATGGAATGAGCACTGGGTGTTATATAACACTGATGAATCACAGGCCTCTGGAATCAAAGATACATTATGTTAACTAATTGAATTTAAATATAAAAAGTAAACAAATAATAATAAAATCTTTTTTAAAAATGGAGTCACTTCTGTTAAGGGCTCCATGTGAATAAAAAAAAAAGAAGATTGGTCATCACAGAACAGAAACACATCAGTCCCCTGGATTTCTGCCCAGAATCACCCAGCTGCCTGCAGGCAGGCACAGAGCAAGGAGCGGCTTGCTTTATGCAGGTTGAGCTGCAACAGATAAATGGAATAGAAGGAAAGGAGGCAAAAGAGTTGAGGTTACCTACAAGGGAGCAATAGTGTAATGGGCCGTGGACTTTATCCTAGATGGAGGGAAGTAAAGAAACAAGAGCTGACAGATAGCGAAAAAGCGGTGGGGTGTCAAGGTGGAGAGCTTGATGAGGTCAGGGAGAACATGGTCCCAGTGTAGGATGTCTGAATTTGTCCTTTAGGAATTGGTGCAATTTCTGGTGGTTACCATGTAATAGAGTCCTTTCTTTTTTATTTATTTTATTTTTTTAAGAGAGAGCATGTGTGTGTGAACAAGGGGGGATGGGACAGAGGGAGAGAATCTTCAGCGGACTCCTCGCCCAGCCACAGAGCTCGATCTCATGACTCTGAGATGAGGACCTGAGCTGAAACCAAGAGTTGGACACTTAACCGACTCAGCCACCCAGGTGCCACCTTCCTTTCTTTTTAATTCACATACCATGCAACGCACAGATCTTAGTTCACAGGTCAATGAATTTCGACAAACGAATACACTCGCTTCCCCCATCACTTCTATCATCCTAGAAATTCTTTAATGTCCCTTTCCAGTCAAGTCCCACCCCTATCCTCCAAAGTGGCAACCACAGTTCTGATTTCTACCTCAATAGATTACTTTTGTCTGTTTTAGAAATGGAGTCCTACAATATGTATACTTTTTTTTTTTAAGATTTTTTATTTATTTATTCGACAGAGATAGAGACAGCCAGCGAGAGAGGGAACACAAGCAGGGGGAGTGGGAGAGGAAGAAGCAGGCTCATAGCGGGAGAGCCTGACGTGGGGCTCGATCCCAGAACGCCGGGATCGCGCCATGAGCCGAAGGCAGACGCTTAACCGCTGTGCCACCCAGGCGCCCCCTCCAATATGTATACTTTTGTATCCATTTGTAGGTGATTTCTTTCACTCAGCATACTGTTTGTGACATTCATCTATGCCGTTGCATGCTCTCGTTGTCTATTCATTTTCACTGTTGAATGGTATTGCACTGTAAGACCACACTACAATTTATCCGTTCTTCTATTGATAATATTGGTTTTTTACAGTTTGGGGCTATCATGAATAAATCAACTCTGAACATTCATGTGCAAATCTTTATTGTGGACTATGTTTTCATTTCTCCTGGCTAAATAACCAGCGGCAGAAATTCTGGAGAGCATTCCAAAATAGGTATATGTTCAACTTCATAAGAAACTGCCAGATAGTTTTTCAAGGTGGATGTAATATTTTCTACCCCACTGGCAACGGACAGGAGTTATAGCTACTCTACATCTTATCCAATATTTGATGTGTCAGTCTCTTTAATTTTAACCATTTAAGTAGGTGCAAAGTGGTGCTTTATGGTGGTTTTAATTTTCACTCCCTCGATAACTAATGATATCGAGCAACTTTGCATATGCTTACTGGGCATTTATAGTTCTTTTGTGGAGTGTCTTTTTATTTGTCTGAGGATAAAGCATTTTAATTATTCATCTGCAATGTTTATGCCTTTCATTTCTCTTCTTTAATTTTTACCTGATTACATGGGTTCTTATCTCTAGAACAATGTTAAGGAGAAGTGGCAAGAGCAGACATCCCCGCTGTGCTCCCGTTCTTAGGGAAGTAAGAGTTAGTTTTCATACCTGTCTTATTTCTCCCACTAAACAGTAAGATCCTCCAAAGTAGGAATCATGACTTATTCATAGTTGCGTTCTCCACCGTGCCTGACATGGAAGAGCTTATGGCATCTAAGAAGAATTTAGTAAACGTTTATTGATGTATTGCATGAATAACAGATGGTGGACGTGCCTCGGGACCTCTGTTTTGAATCCTGGCCACATTTGGTGCTGATCTCCTAAAATGAAGTGTCAGCTCATAAACAGACAGCCACTGATAAAATTTTGTTTTAAAAGAGTTAATAGTTCATAGTGTGAGTTTTATGCAAATATCTTGTTAAAATATCTAGACATGTTCTGGGTAAATGATCATTTTGACCAGGAAGCAAAGTAAGACCCATTGCATTGATGCAGGATCGTTGAACCCAATGGTCTAGAAAGAATTCTTGAGACGTTTTATGGCACAAAAAGTTGTTTTTATTACAGCACGGGGACAGGACCTGTGGGCAGAAAGAGCTGCACTTGTGACAATTATATGGAATTATCTATCCTATGGAGGTGAAGGTGACATTAGGAATCCAGGAAATTGAGTCTATAGGCTCCTGGAGGTCTGACTATTATTAAGATTGTGTTTTTCTGGTAAATCATTAAGACAGTTACAAACTATAGTAGAGTTTCATGTCCTACTGACTGGGATCTTTATCAGCTGACCATTTGTTTTTCCCCTGCCTTTGTTCTTAGGGCGTTGCTAGTGCCTGAGGAATGTTGTATATATCCCACCTTAAGTGGGGTCAGGGGGTTTGCGGGATGTCGAGTACGTTTTGCCTTCAGCTTGCCTTTTGCTCTCTCATTAGCATTACCCTGACTCTGAAATTCTAAGCATACATAGAACTGTTGAAAGTAGCCAGAATGTTCAGGTTCACCAACCGTGAGCCCCAAATATGCAAAAGAGAATAAAAACTGAAAAACTAGAATTTGTGGGAAAAAAGATTCATCCATCATCTTACACTTATCCACTCAGCACTGTTATCAGAGTATTATTAATGCTTTATCCTCAGGTCCAGCAGCAACTGCTGATTCAAAGCTTTTTGCAAAATACCAAGTAATAATAAGCGTTACCAATTATTGAGAACTTATGCTAAGCACTTCGCTAAGAGCCAAAATACCACATGTCGGGTCATCCACCTACAGCTGGTAGTGCGCACTGCACCCATTTTATGGATGAGTAGATTGAGGTTAAATTACTGTCCCAAACACGCAGCTCCTAAGTGCTAGAGGCAAGACCCAAACAGGATCTAAGTCCATAATACGGGAACTCTACCTCCAAATCCCATGTCGTGGGGAGGGGGCGTCCTGGCCACCCTTCTCCAGACTGCCCTGGAACCTGGGTTCTGAGTCAGGAGATCAGGGACCACACCTGTGTGTCACCCAAAAATCTAGACCAGTGCCTAACACTAAATTTTATAAGTGAAATGACATGCTTTCCCAAATAATTTCCAACCAGAACCCATATATTTGTCTATTACAATTCTCAGTAACTGAATTTTTTTTTTAAATAAAAATAGTCTATTCTGATGCTGAATTCACCCATTTGTCCTGGGAATTCCAGGGAGCTTATCAGTTTTTGCTCTATGTTTTTGAAACTGTGAAGTATCTTTCTAGTAATTTAAGCTTTTTAAATACTATATAGAGACCACGTTACTCGTAAAGATGCTTTTTGTCTTATGGTCTGTTTTATTTGAAATTAATATCTTGTCTTCAGCCTCCTTTTGTGTAAGATTTTTGTGGGCTTTATCTTTTTCTATCCTTTTTACTTTTAACCTTCCCGTGACTTTAAGTTTGGGGTCTATCTTTTGTAAAAGCAAGAGGCTGAATTTTGTAAGACTGTTTCAAAACCATTCTAAGTGTGGGCGCCTGGGTGGCTCAGTCAGTTAAGTGTCTGCCTTTGGCTCAGGTCATGATCCCAGGGTCCTGGGAGGGAGTCCCAATAGGGAGCATGCTTCTCCCTCTCCCTCTGCCCCTCCCCCCTGCTTGTGTGTGCAGGCATGCTCTCTCTCTCAAATAAGTAAATAAAATCTTAAAAAAAAGAAAGAAAGAAAATCATTCTAAGTCTATTTTAGCTAGTATATTTAAGTAATTTACATTTTATTGATTATGTAAATATTTGGGCTTGTTCCTACCATCTTACTTTGTGCTTTCTTTTGTATGATTTTTTTCTCTCTTTTTGTTTTTTTAATATTCAGTTTCTGGCCTATTTATTTTCTTACTCCATTTCTTTCTCTTTTCTCTTTTCTGGTTTGGAAGTTTTATACTCCATTTCAATTCTTTTAATGGTTGTCCTTAAATGTTGCCATTGCTAGGCGTTTTTAAAACGCTGCTTTGTTCCACTTTTAAATGTTCTAACCTCTTTCAAAATAGCTGAAGTTTTAAAACTTCCACCTTTTCTAAGAACAATCTGTCAAAAGCCTGGCAATAAAAAGTAACAGCAAAACAACAGAAGTGTTAAGAAAAGTGTTCCGTAAGTGTGAAATACTCTGTAGGCAAATTGTAGATACTTATAAAACAGGAACTATATAGACTTCAAAACCTTCATAAAGTAAAGACAGAAATGTTGATTTACCGAGAAAAAAAGAAAATTACTCCTTTTCTCTGAAAAAAAAAAAAGTGCTTTTTAAAAAGGAAAGAACTTTTGCAACCTAATCCAAGCTCTTTAATTTAGAGATGGGAAATACAAATTCTAGAAGGTAGACATAATTTGCCCACAATGTCAATTCATGGACCTGAGATACATGGTGAGATAATTTCTTTTTCTGCAGGAGGTGCAGGAAAAAGTCCAAGCATGAAATAAAAACTGAGAAAGCCAGACCGGTTCTTACATTAGCTAGTCCCCCAAGTAAGATTAATAGACCGCTTACAAGAGTCAGGGTAGAGGGAAGCCTTTGGCAGATGAAAGAGCCAATCTGGGGACAGTTACGGCCACCTGGCTGATTTTTATTTGCAAGTCATAGGCCTGCAATCCAGGGGGCTGCTGCCAGGATGGCAGTGGGGGTCCCTGTTATCAGGAAAATCCAAATGACTGGCTCCCGAGAAGGAGGGCAGAAGACCTATCTACACACTGAGAGCTTTTAATTTATGGCCTCTTTATTGAACTAACACAGCAGAACATATTAATCTCTAATTGCTAATCACAAAGGTCATTAGCTATATATCTATAAAAATTTGAGCTTCCAAAGTCCATGAAGAAAACCAGCCACCGCTTTCTAGACATAACTCCCATACGGGTCGGAGGAAGATTTAAATATCGCTTTCCAAACCGATATTTTGCAGGATACCAGTTCTAACAGGTGTTTAAGGGGTCTCTGGGAAAAGGTGTTTTAGGATCAAATACACGTGTGAGATGCTGAAATGCGGGATTAAATAAAGCTGAATAACTTTCAATGCCGCCTGGTCAGAAACTCCTCTGTGCTTAATGTGCTTTATGTGCAGAGGGTTTTCTAGCTGATTTGAACAGCAGAATCTTTTTCTCACGAGTGCGTTCGTGGAGCATGTGTCGAAAACCATGCTTTAAAGAACTACAAACTTTCACAAAACAGCACAATATCTTTCTCACTAAGCTTTTCTTGTCGTTGTGGGAAAATACACACAACATAAAACTTAGGATCTTCACTTTTTTTAGGTGCAGAGTTGAGTGGCATTAAGTACGTTCACGTTGCTGTGCAACCATTTGCACGATCCACCCACAGAACTCTTTTCATCTGGCAAAACTGAAACTCTGGACCCATCGAACAGCTCCCCATTCCCCACTGCCCCCCAGCCCTGGCAACCGCCATTTCTGTCTCTGTGAATTTGACCACTCTAGGTACCTCCCGAATAAGTAGGATGGTGCAGTATCTTTGTGACTGGCTTATTTTACTTCGCATAATGTCTTCAAGTTTTATCTGTGTTGTGGTGAAGCAGGAGAGCAAGGTTCTTGTCTCAAAGAGTCAAAGAATGAATCGTGCGGACAAGGAAGACTGAGCAGAGCAATAGAAGTTAATTAAGCAGGGATACAGCAAAAGCTCTCAGGCGTGAGAGGGACCCTGACAGGTGGCCACTGAGGGCTTTCAGGGTTGGTCTTTTAAGGAAAGCTAACCAGGGAATTTACATCTTTTTGACTTCCCTACTGGTAGCACCATTGATGGAGGATTAGTGATAACATCTTTAATGGCTTACTCTTAGGGTCTGGTTATTTTCAGTTGACCACAGGAGACTGTCATAAATAAGACTTCCCCCTCGGACATCTAGGGGAGGGTGGTCTGGAGAGTTTCTGTAAGCCTGATCATGGAGACCCCTATCTATCTCTCCCTACCTAGCTCCACCTGTCCCTAACTCAGTGACATGTGTCAGAATTTCCTTCCTTTGTAGGCCAGACAGTATTCCATTGTACACATGGATGGACACTGGGTTGCAAGCTTTTGGCTCGTGAATAATGCTGCCATGACTCACAAAGATTTATTTATTATACATTACTCCAATTCTACTCATGAAGTTGAAAAAACTTAGTCCAAAACTTTCCTTTCACCCACAAAATTCTACCTGATGAGTAAGGATTTAGGACTCTGACTAAGGCTCTTAAAAGCTTTAGATAGCCCGCTGACAAAATTTCTCACAGGAACTCTGTCCCACTCTTTCAGGGGAAGCCTTTGGCAGCCACATTGAACCTTCTTCCAGAGAGCACACGTGGCTGTCTCACTATCCCTATTGCCCTGCTTCACTTTGTCCTTTTCCACAACAAGAAATGGCTCCTGGGGCATGGCTTCAACCCCAGGTGGAGAGTTCTCAGAAGCCTTGTATGCGCGCCAGGCAGGAAGCCATGTGACTTCACATTGAGGATTTGGGGGTTTTGTCCTAGTTGGAAGAAGATATTTTCCTCTTCAGGAAAAGGGCATTTCATCAATATTTTAAACCCTGCAATTAGCTTCTTTAGTGGGATGGAATTTTATTGCTCTCCATCAAAATTCTTTTAAGACCTTAAAGAACAAAGAGGAGGTGCCATGTACTTTTTAAAGTCAGAGAAGCATGAATTGGCACGACCTCCTGTCGTGGGGGAAGAAAACACAGGCCTGCTTTTAGGAAACAGCAGGAAACCATGTTGGCCAGTCAAATAACACAGTGAAGGAGCAAAGAAGTCTAAGAAATACGGTGGGGGGTGGGGGGAGAATAGCTTCCTTCTCCAGCTTCTGGAAAGTTACATTAGCACTTTTCAAGAGCACAAAGGGAATATTCAGAAGTTGAAGCGTCTGTTCCAAGTGCAGGACACAAGGGTGTAATCAGCTCTCTTGTCCTTGTCCTCTCCTTTTCTTTAAGCCCAACTATGATCCCAGGTGCCCCACGCTCTCCAGCCCACCCAGCTTGCGGTCCTTTGAGATTTATGTAAAAGGGGGTTGAGCTTGATCCTGCGTAGAAGAGCACTCAGAACTCTCCTTCCATTGCCATGGCGGGAAATCCTCAGAGGCTTGATTTTTCTTGGTCTTCACTTGATCCAGTTCCTCCTCTCACAGAAATCTTGCCCTCAGTGACGTCTTCCTTCCCACAGCTTTTTTCTTCTCCACCTTGCAGCCACCCAAACCTGGAGCTCAGCCCCTTTCCCTTGTTTTTCCCAAGCACCACCATACAGGCAATTGTGAAGAAGAGGGTTTTGTTGAAGATCTTGGGATACTTGCAAAGAGCTCACAGCCCCCACAAATTCCCCAAGATTGGATACAAAATATTTCACTTGTCTCTGCTTCTCAGCCATGTGGGTCTTGCTAGTTCCTCTCCCCAACACACCTTCTCTCTTTTCCAGAGATTTTTCTTGTGTCTTTGGTAGAAGGCAGAGGATGGAGGGGATGGAGGCTGTTCTCACCTTGTCCCTTCTGAGGCTGCTTTGGACACTCAAAATTCTGCTTTCATCATTTGTGCGGAATGGTTTAGCCTTCTTTGATTGATGCCAGCCAATCCAGGAAATTCTCCAAGAGCTACTCTTTCATGTCAAAAGATTGCACATCGAGATGTTTTGCTAAATGTAGTCCATTCCATAAGAGCCAGAGTTTACTCTTCATTATTAATATGAAGCCTACTTTTCCTGATAAGAGCTGACTTTTGACTCCTCTAAAGATAGCGAGGGTTGGACAGAAATTAGCACAGAGTCCTGGGTGAGCCTCTTGCTGGTAGATTGCCTAGGCAGATGTAATTTATGTTCACATTGTAATTTCCCCCTTGCCTGCCTGCACCTCTGTGTCTTATCTCTGTGCCAAAAGTTCCCACACTGTTCTTAGAAGCCCAGTTACATTTTCCCAACAAGCATGGTCTCTAAGTGCCACTGATTAAGGACCCTCCTCTCTGTCCCTAAGGCAAGGTTAAGATGCTAGAGACAGTGTTAATATTTACATCTTTATAATACACAGGATTGGCTTCAAAAAGATGTGCTGTTCCAAAAACCAAATAGGGGAATTACAAAGAGAAATTCTACTCTTTTCGTGTAGGCTGTAGAACTAAAATTCCATGGGGTAATTTCCAAGAGTTTTCTTACTGATTCAGTTGAGCTCCCCTCCCTGTTGCCTGCAGTTCTTCACATTTTCATGGTAGACATTCCACCGGATCGGCAAGCTGCATGTTTAGAGCCAGAGAGAAAATAGCTTCTGCACCATGAGGATCTCAGCTTTACTTGTCAGCACTGACCACTGGGTTTTAGGGTGTGGCCAGACCAGACAAACTCTTAGAGCCTCAAGTGCTGAAAAGATGGCAGAGCTGTATTTCCTTGGTGTTGGTCATCATCTCTCCTCTTACATTCATGATTTTATTAATTTTGGTCCTTTCTATTTTCTTTTTGGTAAGTCTGGCTAGGGGGTTATCGATACTATTAATTCTTTCCAAGAACCAGCTTCTAGCTAAGTTGATCTGTTCTACTGTTCTTCTCGTTTCTATTTCATTGATCTCTGCTCTAATGTTTATTTCTCTTCTCCTGCTTGGTTTAGGCTTTATTTGCTGTTCTTTCTCCAGCTTCTTTAGATGTAAGGTTAGCTTATGTATTTGAGATTTTTCTAATTTTTTGAGAAAGGCTTGTATTGTAATGTACTTCCCTCTTAGGACTGCCTTTGCTGTATCTCAAAGGTTTTGAACAGTTGTGTTTTCATTCTCATTTGTTTCCATGAATTTTTAAAAATTCTTTTTTAATTGCCTGGTTGACCCATTCATTCTTTAGTAGGATGCTCTTTAACCGCCGAGTGTTTGCATTCCTTCAAAATTTCCTCTTGTGATTGAGTTCAAGATTCAAAGCATTGTGGTCAGAAAATATGCAGGGGAAATCTGCATATGCAGACGCATATGCAGGTTGAGATCTGACTTGTGACCCTGTGTGTGATCTATTCTGGAGAATGTTCCGTGTGTACTTGAGAAGAATATGTATTCTGGTGTTTTAGGATGGAATGTTCTGTACATATCTGTGAAGTCCATCTGGTCCAGTGTGTCATTCAAAGCCCTTATTTCCTTGTTGATCTTCTGCTTAGATGATCTGTTCATTGCTGTGAGTGGGGTGTTGAAGTCTCCTACTATTAATGTATTATTATCAATATGTTTCTTTACTTTGGTTTCAATTGGTTTATATAATTGCCTGCTCCCAAATTAAGAGCGTATATATTTATAATTGTTAGATCTTCTCATTGGATAGACCCCTTAAGTATGATATAGTGTCCCTGTTCAAGTATCCAAGACCTATAAAGAACTTATCAAACTCAATACCCAAAACAAATAAACCAGTCAAGAAATGGGCAGAAGACATGAGCAGATATTTTCGCAAAGAAGACATACAAATGGCCAACAGACGCATGAAAAAATTCTCCACATCACTTCACATCAAGGAAATACAAATCAAAACCACAACGAGATAGTACCTTACACCAGCAGAATAGCTAAAAATAACAAGACAGGAAAAACAAATGTTGGCAAAGATGTGGAGAAAGGGGAACACTCTTACACTGTTGGTGGGAATGCAAGCTGGTGCAGCCACTCTGGAAAACAATATGGAGGTTCCTCAAGAAGTTAAAAAAAAAGCGACCCTATGACCCAGCAATTACCCCAAAGATACATATGTAGTGAAACGAAGGGTCACCTGCACCCCAATGTTCATAGCAGCAATGTCCACAATAGCCAAACTGTGGGAAGAGCCGAGATGTCCAATGACAGATGAATGGATAAAGAAGATGTGGTCCATATGTACAATGGAATATTACTCAGCCATCAGAAAGGATGAATACCTACCATTTACATCGATGTGGATGGACCTGGAGGGTATAAATCTAAGTGAAATAAGGCAATCAGAGAAAGACAATTATCATATGGTTTCACTCATATGTGGAATATAAGATATAGTGCGGAGGATCATAAGGGAAGGGAGGGAAAACTGAATGGAAAGAAATCAGAGAGGGAGACAAACCAAGAGAGACTCTTGACTCTGGGGAAAAAATGAGGGTTGCTCAAGGGGAGGTAGGTGGGGGGGATCTGATGAGCACTCGGTGTTATACGCAACTGATGAATTATTGAACATTACATCTGAAACTAATGATGTACTATATGTTGGGTAATTGAATTCAAATAAAAATAAATAAATAAACAGAAAAGGAAAAGCTTATTCCAACTGCGATC
The DNA here is from genome assembly GCF_023065955.2 of Ursus arctos. NCBI lineage: Eukaryota > Metazoa > Chordata > Mammalia > Carnivora > Ursidae > Ursus > Ursus arctos. The sequence continues at coordinate 61,109,043 of NW_026623100.1, read as the reverse complement.
TCTGTTTGGTTTCAGCTTTGGCTTTGGTGTGCCTACTTTGCAGGATCCCTGAGCACATGTTTAATCTGCCTGTTTCAGTAACCTTCCAGGTGTCTGCTAATAGCACCAGACAGGCCTTCTGCCCCCTCCAACCTGGAACACGGGGTAGCAAATGAGACACGCGGCCTGGGCACATTTAATAGGGTACAAAAAAAAAAAAACAAAACCAAATTCAGCAATCAACATGAAAACTATTTTAGTGCAATATTTTTAAATCAAAATGCCAAGTGATGAACAAAATATGAAAATTTTAAATAAAGACAGAATCCAACAGTTCCATGCTGAGGCATAGTTTCTAACAGTGAGTTTTTCCCCAGAAGTAGATTTTGGAGATGCTATTGATTACTTCACTTCTGTCAAAGCCAGGAAAGTAAAATTGTAATAAATTCTTTTGGGGGCTATAAATAAAGTACCTTAAACTTAAAAGAATGTTGTGACTTTTAATTTTCTTGCTTACCAATTTTTCAGTATTCCTTCAATTTCTTTAATGTTCTAGAAAAAAAACAACATTAAAAGATAGGTAAAAACATGTTTGCAGGGTGCACATCTTTCCTTTGGCCCCCGGCACTGATATGGTTCAGTGTGGTGCTGGCTTTGGTTAATAAGGAAGACTGTAACTCAGCTTTGGCCCCCACGACCTGAGGATGGCAGAGATAGACAGAAATAGCTTGGAAGACTTCAGAAGCCACAGCTGCAGTTCTTCACACAGTCTGAGTGGAACCAAAGGAGAAGAAGACAGAGGAAGAACTACAGAGTGACTGAATGGATAAGTAAGACACCTGCAGAATTTGAGTAGGTGCTTTGCAGGAGGCCGATGGTCTGTGATGGGAAGTGAGAGCAAGAGCTGCAAGATTAGGTTGCACACTGATGGGCCAATCCATTTACCGTGGTAGCACAGCAAGTAGAACAGGCCCACACCAGCTAGTCTGGGTGCGGTTTCCTGCCAGATGTAGGTGGTATATTACCTTCCAAACAAATTATTTTCCTCCTGAATGTCTGACTCTGCAGGTGGAAAAGGAGCAGGAAGTTTTAGTCTCAGCAGCTTTCTCTCCCCACCCTTTCTCTGTCACTTTCCCTTCTTACAAATTCCCACCACACCCAACTTCCTTCTCTTATTTCATTGTAACGCTTCTCCGGCCTCCATACCTACATCCTTCATTCTATCTGTGGGGCAAAGGAGAATAGATGGGAGCCAATGTGTGTTCCCACGGTGCAGCCTTAATAAAAATGCCAGTCAGTTAGATCCTTATGTTTAATTCTTTAATCAAGATTTTTCATGCTCAAAGCTTAGAGAAGCATCTGCATGGAAATGGCAGGTGGAGACTGATGTGGAAATATAAAACCCCAGACTTGCAATTAAAAAAAAAAAAGACCCTTATTTGTAAAACCCTATCTACAGAAAAGCAGATGGTGAGTGTTTACCGGCTTAAGGCGCTGACTACCACACCTTTAACAGATCAACGTTTCCTTTCTTTATAAATATAATCCAAAAATCCTCTGAGAATGTTCTCGAAGTCATCAAGGGAAGAGGCCCTGGAAGGGGAGATCAGACTTCATGATACTCAGCAGGATGGTGGGATTAGATTTTGCCATCATAAATTAGATACTTTCCAAACTAACTATTTGCAATGGGTACTGATAGCATATATACAAAAAGGACATATTTCCCAAGCAAATATTAAAGACCTATAAGGGCTCACAGCATTTGTCCAAGGGAGTAATATGTTGTAACTCTCTAAAAGAATCAAGGTCAAAAGTCAACATCCATTCACAATAAAAACTCTTGACAAATTAGGCATAGATGGAACATATCTCAACATAATAAAGGCCATCGATGACAAGTTCACAGCTATCATCACACTCAACGGTGAGATGTTGAAAACTTTTTCTCTAAGATCAGTAACAAGACAGAGGTGCCCACTCTCACTGCCCCTGTTCAACATAGTACTAAACGTCCAGCTGAAGTAATCAGGCATGAAAAAGAAATAAAAAGTATCAGAATTAGAAAGGAAGAAGCAAATTTGTCTCTATTGGTAGATGACATGATTTATTTTATATACAGAAAATCCTAAAGACTCAACCAAAAAAACTATTAGATTTGGGCGCCTGGGTAGATCAGTTGGATAAGCATCTGACTCTTGATTTCGGCTCAAGTCATGATCTCAGAGTCATGAGATTGAGCCCCACAACACGCTCCATGCTGTTCATGGAGCCTGCTTAGGATTCTCTCTCTCCTTCTCCTTCTGCCCCTCCCTCTGCCTCATGTAGAAGCGCACGTGCTCTTTCTCTCAAAACAAAAAACAACCTATTAGATCTAATCAATGAATTCAGTAAAGTTGCAGGATATAAAATGGACATAAAAATCAGTAGCATGTCTGTACATCAACAACAAATTTTCTGAAAAAGAAATAAAGAAATCAATTCCATTTATAATAGCATCAAAAACAATAAAATACTTAGGAATAAATTTAATGAAGAGATGAAAGATTTCTACTCTGAAAATTATAAGACACTGATGAAAGAAATCAAAGAAGATACAAATAAATGGGAAAATGTTCCATGCTTATGGATTAAAAGAATTAATATTACTAAAATGTCAATACTACCAAAAGTCATCTATAGGTTCAATGAAATCCCTACCAAGATTCCAATGGTATTTCTAAAGAAGTGGAAAAAAACACTCCTAAAATATATATGAAACCACAAAAGACCCTGAATAGCCAAAGGAATCCTAAGAAAAAAGAACAAAGCAGGAGGCATCACATTTCCTGATTTCAAGCTGTGCTATAAAGCTATAGTTATCAAAACAGTACAGTACTGGCACAAAAATAGACAAATAGACCAATAGAAGAGAACTGAGAGCCCAGAAAGAAACTCAAGCCTATGCAGTCAGCTAATATTTGACAAGGGAGCCAAGAATACTCAAAGGAGAAAAAGTTTCTTCAATAAATTGTCTGGAATAAATGAACAACTACATGTAAAAGAATGAAATTGGACCCATATCTTACATCACTCACAAAAGTTAAGTCAAAATGAATTAAAGACTTAACTGTAAGACCTGAAACCATGAAGAACTCCTAGAAGAAAACATAGGAACAAAGCTCCTTGACATGGGTCTTAATAAGGATTTTTTGGATATGACACTTAAAGCACAAGCAACGAAATAAAAAATAAACAAGTGAGACTTCATCAAACTAGAAAGCTTCCGTGCAACAAAAGAAACCATCAACAAAGTGAAAAGACGACCTACAGAATGGGAAAGTTTATTTGTAAATCATACATCTGATGAGGGGTTTATATCCAGAATATATAAAGAACTCTCACAACTCAATAGCAATAAATAAATAAATAAATAAATAAATAAATAAATAAATAAAAACCCAATTTAAAAATGGGCAAAAGAACTGAATAGATCATTTCTCCAAAGAATAGATATGAAAGGCCAACAGGTACATAAAAGATGCCCAACATCACTAAGCATGAAGGAAATACAAATTAAAACCACAATGAAATATCGCCTCACACTTCCTAGAATGGCCATCACCAAAAAGACAAGAGACAATAGACAACAGATGCTGGTGAGGATGTGGAGAAAAGGGAACCCTTTGCACTTCTGTTGGATTGTAAATTGGTGCAGTCACCCTGGAAAACAGTATGGAGGGCGTTGACCCAGCAATTCTACTTCTGGGAATATATCCAAGGGAAATGAAAACATTAACTTGAAAAGATATCTGGACCTCCCACCCCATGCTCATAGCAATATTATTTACAATAGCCAAGATATAGAAAAAACCTAAGTGCCTATCAATGGTTGAACGGATGAAGAAGGAGACAGAGAAAAAGAGAGATACACAATGGAATATTATTCAGACATAAAAAATAAAGAAATCCTATCATTTGTGACACTATGGATGGATCTTGAAGGCATTATGCTAAGTGAAACAAATCAGATAGAGAAAGACAAATACTGTATGATCTCACTTATATGTGGAATAAAAACAAAACTTATAGAAAAAGAGATCAGACTTCTGTAGACTTGTGGTTACCCGAGGTGGAAGGTAGCAGGAGGAGGAATTGGAGGAAGGTGGTTAAAAGGTACAGACTTCTGGTCACAAGATAAATAAGCACTAGGGACGTAACGTGATACATGGTGACTACAGCTATCGCCGCTGTGTGATATACAGGAAAAGTTGCTAAGAGAATAAATCCTGAGAGTTCTCATCACAGGGAGAAAATTGTTTTCCTGTTTTTCTTTCTTTTCTTTTTATTGTATCTATATGAGAAGATGGATGTTAGCTGAACCTACTGTGGTAATCATTTCATGATACGGTATTCCCCCCTTATCTGCAGTTTTCACTCTCATCTTCCAGAGAGCTCCTCAGCACTCAGCTCCATCGGCCCCCGTCTGTGAAGCTCTTCCTGGCCCTCACCTCCGCCTCTGTGTCAGTGAGCTGCACATACCCCTACATCACCATACGTGCTCGTCTACACTTGCAGGCGTCTGGGGGTCGGTTTCTTCCCCTAAATGGTACGCTGGGGTGAGAGAGACTATGACTTACTCGTGTCCTCAGTACTTGGCAGAGTAAATACTCAATATAGTGGTCCCCCCATATCTGCTATTTTGCTTTCTGTAGTTTCAGTTACTCATGGCCACCTGTGTGGCCTAGAGGCAAATGATCCTCCTCCTGACACACCATGAGAAGGTCAATAGTCACCTAACTTTATGTCACAGTGCCTACGTCATTCCTCTAATTTCATCTCATCACATAGGCATTGTGTCATTTCACACCATCACAAGAAGGGTAAGTACAGTACGATAAGATATGTTGAGAGAGAAAGGGACCACATTCACCTAACTTTTATTATGGTATATTGTTATAATTCTTATTATATTATCATCATTATTATTACTACTCAATAATAATATTATAATTTCATACTTGCCTAATCTATACATTAGGCTTTATCATAGGTATCTATGTATAGGAAACAGTATAGCACATATAGGGGTCAGTACTATCCCCAGTTTCAGACATCCACTGGGGGTCTTGGAACATACCCTCCATGGATAAGCGGGACCATTGTTTATGTAACTCAAATCATCAGGCTGTACACCTCAAACTTATACAGTGATGTATGTTGATTATTTCTCAATAAAACTAGAAAAATTATTTCTCAATAAAACTAGAAAAAAGGTAATTTTCAGGAGAATAAAAATATATGTAAGAGTGAAAGTGGTTGTCCAGGGGTATAAAACATGAAGGACTCGGTGTTGACCGAGATTTTATCTTTAGAGCTGACTGGGACTGGCCTGGGCAACCTGGAAAGTAAAATCACGCTACACACGAACCACATTCAAGTGCGTCAGTTCCTCTGACTCTTTTACCAATACACCCAAAGCATTGCCAGATTTGAATCAGGCTGAGAGTCAGAAAAGCCTCTGCAATTAGTCCAGCGAAAGCTGCTCAGCCACTTGGGCCTTATAACCCAGACGATCCCATGACGCTACAGTGTCCATAGCACGTAAGGACACTATGCGGACTCTGGCAAGCCTCGGTAGAAATACACACCCTAAGGTTTTGGAGCAAAGCCACGTCCTCCTCTTCAAATGTCTATTCCCCTTTGAGAAGCAGCTTCTGCCTTACTCCCGAGCCCTGGCTGAGACTGAATGCCCAACCGTGGAGCCCCAGGTACAATTCAATCACAGTAGCTCATGACGAGCTAGGTATTCTCTGAATTCCAGTTTACAACACTGGACGTGCCAAATTGAGAAGAAGTGGTTCCGAAGCATAAATAAGTTGAATGAGCAGGTGGCTCAGTCTCCCATGACACCTACTCCTGCTATTTTGCTGCTACAGTTGGAATCACCTCTGATTAAGTTTGCAAAAATGTGCAGTCGTTCTCCAAGACCCTGCTGCCTTCCAGCCGGGCCCACGGGCAAGTTAAGCGAGGATGCAGAAGGCATCACCGTCCGCGCATCTTTCCAGTCTTTGGCGGTGGCACTAGCTCGCGCAGTGCCCTCAGGCACTGGTAGGAGAGGACGTCCCAGCAGCTTCTGCTTACTTCTTTCTGCCTTAACAGCCCTCGGCCCACAAGTCAGAGAGCCAACACAGTGATTCTGCCAGTTCCCCGGGGGTCTATTCCAGTCAGGCACTTAGGAACTTGGGAAAGAAGCCAAGGGAAATTCAGACTTACTAGGCCCACTATAAGGCGGATTTAGATCCACACCCTTTTTATCACCCAACTTCCACAAGCCCCAGCTCTCAGAGACGATGGATGTATTTCAGGTCCCCAGAAATTAATAGTAATTCTGATTTACTGACTATAATTCCTAAAGATATTGTTATTTCTCTTTCCTCAATTCACCACCATCCTGATATGCGGATGCAGGTCCTTTGGGGGAAATTGTGGAACAATATTTACACTGTGTAATTGTGACAGTGTCACAGCTCCTTCTTCAAGGAGACTCAGTCTCTCCTTCTTTCAAGAGGCTGCAGGTCAATGAATCGGCTTGAGTGGGTTCAGGGCGAGAGAACGCTATGCTATGGGGGCGCCACAAGCTCAGTGCCTATTGTCTTGATCTCAAATGTTTCTGACTATATTTGCTGCTTTAGTTGGCTCCCCATCTACCAGTCCCAAGGACACTGATCAAAGAGCCACAAAAGTCGTAACATTTGGATTGCTGTTCCACACAGACTGGCCATTTCAGGAGCTGGGCTCATGTTGTCCCAGGCACTTGAGTGCTACCGCTTGGCCTCAGCCACTCTGAGGGTGCACTGGGATGGTGGCATCTATCACCTTCATCCCCAGCTAGCAAGAGACAGGTGGTACAGAGTGTTACAAAATTATGGTGTCTCACTCATCAATGCATTTTTTTCACTGCTTTGGGTCCTCTTGGGGACATAGTGGAAGGGGAGAGAGTCACACCTGAAAAATTTATTCCAACCTTCATCTCCCTAAGTGTTTGGATTCCTTCTTTCCCATTCTACCAAGGAAGTTATGGCACCTCAGCTTCATTGAATTAGGCCACTGCTGAGTCGGGGCTTCAGTCAACTAAACAAGCAGATGGATAGTAATCATGCCAGCTGCTCAAGATACCACAGAGACTGCAAAATCTCTGGCAATTGCACCTACATCAGTAAATGCAATTCGACCCAATGTGATGTGCCATTATCACCATTGGTAACAAATACCGTATCGGTGAGGATTTAGTCGGAAAAACAGAAATCACTTTAGCTATTTTCAGCACAAAGGTGTTTAACACAGGAGATATTATTTCAAAGTGTTAAAAGGACTAGAGGACCAAAGTGGGGAGAGGAGGAGAGAAGTACTGTTACACAGAGATCAGTCACTGCAAGAAGTTGCTACCATCTGTATTAGTCTGCCTAGGCACCATCACAAAGTTAGAGAGTGACTGCCACCATCAAGAGAAGTGCTCACGGCAGCTAGGATTGCGGTGACAGCTATGGAAGTGACTACAAGAGGGATTTGCTTGATAAATTGGATGTGAGATGTAAGAGAGAATTGTGGATGGCTCCAAGATGGCCCTATGGCAATTCTTAACACCAAGGTCAGAGTGGCCCTTGATCCATGGACCTCTTCTCTCTCCACACTCAATCTCATAGTGATCTCACCTAATCTCATGGATTTAAACACTATAAATTTCTGGATAGACATCTAGCCCTGATATTATATCTCTATCTATAGATCTATCTTCAGACTTGTACATCCAACTGTCTTCCCAAAATTTTCACTTAAATGACAAACAGATTTGTCAAAGTATACACCAAACTGGACTTAATTCTTTTTTTACCTTTTCAAAAATGCTTCTGATATTTTTATTGATATCCTCCCAACACAGTTTCAATCCATTTCTCAGGCCAAATAAACACTTTGGCATTACCTTTGACTTTGCATTTTTGTCTCACACCTGATGTCCAATCCATCAACCAGGTATTGGCTCTACTTTCAAAAGACAATATAATTCCAACCACTCCTCACTCTCTCCACCCTACCACTCTGGTTCTTGCCGCCACCATACCTCACCTAGGCCACCACACTAACCCCTGGCTGGCTGGCTTTGTTCTATATATGAGCCCTTATTGTCTGTTGTCCACAAAGCAAGTAGAGCCATTCTTTTTTTCTTTTTTTTAAAGATTTATGTATTTATTTTAGAGAGAGAGAAAGTGAGAGAGAGCAAGTGGGAGGCGCAGGGAGAGGGAGAGAGAACCTCAAGCAGACTCCATGCTGAGCACAAAGCCTGATAGGGAGCCTGATCTCACAACCCTGACATCACAACCCTGACATCACGACCTTAGCTGAACCCCAAGAGTCAGATGCTTAACTGACTGTGCCACCAGGCACCCCGCAGAGCCGTTCTTTTAACACCTAAGTCAGATCATGTCTGGCACCTGTCCACTTCCTGTTCCTCAATGGATAAAACACACCACTTTCTCCATCACAAAATCACCAGGCTAAATCCATCACCAGGTTAAATCAAGGAACCACAAAATCCTTCCAATCACTCCCAAACCATCAAGACATAAGCCTAGGCCTTTAGGCGGTTTGCCAGATCTCTTTGGAGCTCACATTTGATTCTCAGCCTCTTAAAATGATACGTCTCAGCCTGTTGTCCTCACCCCAACCGCTCAAGCCCCACACCTTCCTGGCACCAATTTCCCAACAAATCCCTGATGTGAGCAGGTCATAATCCATTAAACCTGTTTTTTCTCACTTTTTCTTATTCCTCAGGTAGTGATGGAAAGAACATGGGTTTGGGAAGTAGCCCACCAGTCTCTCAGCATTTCATAGCCTTAATCCACAGTGTGGACACAATTCTACTTATCAGGGTTTTATGACATTAAATGGGATAAAATATACAAAATGCCTGCTTATAGTCAGTTCTCAATAAATGTTTCCTTTCCCTCTCCCTTACCCCAATATCTGCTTACTTTCCCTTTCTTCTCCTTTTATCCCATTTTCTTCTTGAATCGAATCGACCTTGTACTCATTCAGCCAAAGGAGATCCTGCCAAAATAAAATGGAAATTGAAACAAATGGCCAAGTTTCGACACTCTCAAACCCTACTCTTAATGCTGTGAAGTACGACTTTAAGGTTAAAGTAGCAAACAGTGCCATTTGGGACTAACTTAATTATTTGGCTTTGCTTGACTTGAAGAGACCAGGTTTTACTTCCCTACCTGTCCAGCGTGAATTACTGTAAGAGTGACCAGTTTCTTCTGTTGCCAGAAGTAATAGATTCTCAGAAACATGGTGGCTCAGAGAAGGGAATTCAATGTGGAACTGAATTCATTCGGTAGGATACTTAAATTTCATTGCTTGTAGAGAAACTCTATTGTGTTGAAATATGAATGTATTTGGCTCATGCCATATTTTTATTTATAAAATATAGCTTAGTATAGTGAAAGAGAAAAAATATGATATACAGACCTTTTAAAAGTAACCTGGTTTTAAAATGTTCTTCCCCATTTTATGAAACGTGGGAAGCAGTACATAAACCTTTGTAAGGAGATGAAGACCCTTGAAAAAATTAGGTTTCTAGAGATCTTTATATGTGGAAAAATATGGTCGTAAATCCAACCCACAAACTCCTGGCAGACAAGGTAATCTGTGGCCTGGCTTTAGCAGGGCAGAACTCTGATTTCACCTGCAAAATGTTATCAGGGAACCGAAACGGATTGAATGAACCATCGACCTAGTTTTCTTTGTTTATATTCGTCCCTACATGTTATTCATCTCTGATTTAATAATATAGTAAATTTTTGTTTGGAGTTTTCAAAAACCTCATTTTCTGTTTCACTTATAAAAGAAGCAGTTGTTCAGGCTCATGTGTATGCCCTTGGTATCCTAGTTACATGGGGCTGAGGTTACCAAACCCAATGTTTGCAAAGCCTGGTACTATCCCTTACCTGGAGGCAAAGCTCAGGAAGGAGCTGAATCTGCAAGAAAGGTGGACGACTGCCCAGCTGCCAGGAGGCTTGACTCCACCCGACTGGAATAATTCTGTGGTTAGAAAAGTAGCACCTGTCTCCTATCAAACCTGATGACCTGGAGAGCTTTAAGCAGAAACATCCCATCCAAATGAAATAAATGTGTCTGACCAAGAGAGAAAAAATCACTGGGCAAAAGTGGGTGACTTGATCATTGAGCTCCTTCCATAGTCCTTGGACCAAATATGCTCCAAGTTCTCTTTCTAAATACTGTATAAATACAAGCAAATCAGGCAGCTAATTTGCCATGTGTTTACAATTAACACCAGCAGGGGCGAAAAGGAGCTACCACAGATACTAGGAGGAACCAGTCTTCACAGGGAACTTGACTTCATTTTCCTTTATTTAGAGGTTGAGGTGGAGCTATGTAAAGCCCACACTTCCTATTACGGTAGTATCTATATTTTTGCACCTGGATGAATAATTCTGCAACATTAAAAAAAAAAAAAAGCACCCGCTTGTTTCCAGAAAATTCTATAACACACTATACTACAAGGTCTGTGCAGGTAATTAAAAAAGAAAAGAAAAGAGAGAAAGGAAAAGAAAGGAGAAAAGAAGAGAAGAGAAGAGAAGAGAAGAGAAGAGAAGAGAAGAGAAAAGGAAAGGAAAGGAAAGGAAAGGAAAGGAAAGAAAAGAAAAGAAAAGAAAAGAAAAGAAAAGAAAAGAAAAGCATTCCAGGGACCTTCTTGGAGATCAATAGGCAGTAATGGGGACTTTGGTAAACACACAGCAGATTGGATGATACATGCCTGGAATAAGTGGGGTACCTGCCACTCAGCTCCCACTTAGTGTTGTCATGTAAAAAGTCAGGTTTCAAGAGTATATGAAAATCTGGGTGGGGCGCCTTGTGGATGGCCTCGTGGAGGCAGAGGAAAGGGGACACAGTCTCCTGGCAACAGGAGGGCAGTGAAGGCACACAGAACCAAAGCTGTGAAAGGGAAGAAGTGGACATTAATGGCTCTTCCACATTTGGCTCTACCTCTTGCTGGTTCTAGACCACTGCTATAAATATGCCATCTCTAAGTTGCCTAGTCTTTCCAGATTCCAAGAACTTTTATGTGCTCCCAAGTCTCCACCCAAGGAGAAAACTAGGGGCCCTAATATCAAACTGTAAGAAAGGAATAAATTCACAATATGAACAGTTTCTGCTCTGTTCTAGGCATGGTATTTCATATGATCAGAGCTAGAAGTGTCTAAGAGTGTAGGAGACCCACTGATTGGCAGTGATTGGATACTGATGATAGAAGATCTTCTCCAGACCACAACGAAGTCATTTCATAAAAGGAATGAGTGCGTGATTCCAATCCCATCAGTTCAGATTTTATGATAATTCTCTCCCAGCCTGAATTTTCCTTCTTTTATGCTTTTACTATTTTCCTCCACCCACTATGTTCTTCACCCTGTCCTGTGTGCTGACTTTGCATGAGCACTCCTAACCAGTTCAAGGCTTCCCTCTTTGTCTTCTAGTGCCATCCCGTTTGACATCTCTTCCTCTGATTCCTGTAGCATTTTCTTTGAACGTTGTATTTTTGTGCGTTGTGCCTTGTATTGGTTATTTGTATGCTTATAATATTGCCCAGTTACACTATCATACTTCTGATTCAGAGACTATGCCACATTCACCTTCATCCGGTGAAGTATAGCACCTCCCACATAATAATCTGGTTACACGGAATACTGTGTGTAAAGTACTTCTAACATAATCCTTGACACATAGTAGGTTCTCCTTTATGGTTTGCCTTCCTTTTTCACTGGATGGATTAATGTGCTGGTGGATAAATGGACTGACCAACTAAGGAAGGAACTCTGGCAATCTCATTTGTCTCCTTGGAGCACCCCAATAAGCACAATGCTGTATATCTTAGGAATATCTTACCTCATTTTTCATATCTTGAGACAAACTTGAGACAATCACATTGAAGATCATTTTCTATTCTAACAGCTAGCTTTTATTCATTGGGAACTGGTTTGAGGTCATCCTGATAATAAGCATCTAGTATCTCTGTAGTTACAGCTCTTGGCTTCAGAGGCCCCTGGGGCTATGAGTTTTCCACTTCAAACCTGCCAAAATGAGGAAAAGTCCCCCAAATTGACTATTGCAGAAGAAGCAAGAATCCATCAGAGTTCAGGGAAGGCTTTCTTACTCATCACAGAATTCGTTTTCATAGCTTCTCTGTGAGATCAGTTGGGCAAGCATTAGTGCCATTGTACAATAAAGTTTCGATTAAATTTCATTCTGCCAAAATATAAATGTTCATTGTGTTAGTAGCCATTCACTTTTCTCTGGACATAGTCAGGTGTGCCTGTGGTTTTATTCTTATTTGAGCAGACTTCCTCTTCCCTTGGCTTTGAAGTAAAGACAAAAACCCGGGTACACAGGAGGTCCGAGGTATAGAGAAAGAGAATGAAAATCTGCACTAAGGTACATAAGATTGCAGTTTCTAGAATGTCAGCTCTGCCCAACACTTGACAGGTTGTCATTTTGACCCTCATCACAACCCCCATAAGACAAATATCGTGATCCTTATTTCACAGACATGAAAACAAAAACTTAATGACATCACTCAAGCTTACACTGCTAAAAAGCAGCCATGTTAGGATTCCATCCCTCTCCAAAGCTTTAATTAGCGTTTGCCATTACACTGGGCTGCATTTCCAGCTGGTGGGGGTGAATAGAACCTTCCCGGTACTTTTATTAAATTGAAACAGTGGCACCAAGTCTTTGAAACTGAGTCTTTTTAAAAACTCTCTCACACAATACATTTTTTCTCATTTATTTGTTATGGTGAACTATTTCTAACGTAGAGAAAACTATGGGGAATAATAACACAAGATATATCTATGTCCCCACTGGCAGACTTAACAAATTCTGACAATTCGCCATTTTGCTCCCCATCTTTTATTTAAAACAAATTAATCATACAGTTGAAGTCTCTAATATAACTTTTCCTAATCTCATTTCCCTCCTTCCAGTCCCAGAAACAGCAGTTATTCTGAGATTGGCTTGTATCATGCCTGTGTTTTTTGTTTTGTTGTTGTTGTTGTTGTTTAAGATTTATTTCTTTATTTGAGAGAGAGAGAGACAGAGGAGAGGCAGAGGGAGAAAGAATCCTCAATCAGACTTCGCTGAGCACAGAGCCCACCACAGGGCTCGATCCCAAGACACTGGGATCATGACCTGAGCTGAAATCCAGTCAGCTGCTTAACAAACTAAACTACCCAGGTTCCCCAATGTCTGTGTTTTTATACTTTTACTGTTTTTATACTTTTATAGTTTTTACACTTTTATACGTATATTTATATATACCCATTAACAACATTTGTTATTTTTTCTGTGTTTTTTAAAACATTCAGTGATTGGTACCACACCTCTGTGATATTCCATGACCTGTATTTTTGCTTAACGTACTCTGCATGTACTGGAGAAATCTTCTTGCACTAATTTGTTTACCTTAACTCTGTATAAATGAGAATTTCATTGCATGTAGACAAGCTACTAATTATCCTGTTGATAAACAGAGAGGTTGTTTCTAAATTTGCGACTACAAACAACGCGACCACAAGCATTCTTGGACATGTCCCTTTGAGCACATAGATGTGTGAGAGTTTCTCTAGACCAGCACTGGCTAGTGGAAATACGGTTACACTGGCACTCCAGGACCAGAGGGAGGTAAGCAAGGCATGGGAGGCATTGCCTCCAGTGCAAAATTGAAGGGGTCACCAAAAAACTCAGTGATCAAGATAAATAACATTTTACTGCAGCATTTAAAAGACAAATTAATGGGGGAAAAAATCCATGAAGAACAAAATATCAAGGATCAGTAACGCTTGCCTGCTGATCCATCTTAAAGCCTGAGACGAAAGCAAAAATAAGTAATATTGATCTTGTCCTCTTTTTGGAAACTCATAACACCTATTAACATATTAAAGGCTTTGACGAATATTGTAGAAAAGAACCCTATTCAACTTTGTTTAATCCTACAGATCCCAGATGTATTTAACCACACAACTTTTTGTAAGCAACATCATATATAACAGTAGAATATTTTTCAGGACAAGCTAATACAGTATAGCTTTTTTTTTTTTTTTTTTTTTTTTGGACTGATAAAGAAACCAAGGCAGCAAAAGTCAAAAAGATCTTTCTAGTTAACTAGGAGTAAATCAGTAAAAAATGTTGTCAGTGTATGGGTTCTTTTCTTCACCAATAAGTGTGTTATAATGAATAGTTTTTAATCTTTCTTTAGTTATTTTTGCAGGCTTTAGGTCATTATGATCATTAATTCCTTGAGGACTGTCTGTGAATCCAATTGTATAAATCAGAGGGGATTGAGTTAAACCTACGCTGATGGCAAGGAAAAATAATACCCTTCGTTCTGCTTACTGTATGAGGAAATGAAGACCTCTGGACCTGATCTTGCTGGAAGGAAGAGTTAGAAAATCTGGACAAGATAGAAAACAACTGCCTGACCTTCTGGAGACAGACCAAAAGCAGGCAGGATTTGGAGGAATGTTGAAATCTGCACAAGGAAGCTTCCGTTTTTTGTGGCTTTCCTCTGAAGTCAGTAACTCGAAGATGGATCCATAGAAAGTAAATGATCTGAACGACAGAAAAAAACAAAGCAAAACCAAACAGAGCTTCACGGCTATATGGAAAAATTTCAAAAGGTCTAATGTGTAAACGTAAAGATGGAGGCGAGAAAGAGAAAAGGACAGAAAAAAGTATCTCGAGAAATAACAGCCAGAAGTTTCTAATTGGTTAATGAGTTAAATTTACAGATTCCATAGTGTCATGAACCCCAAACAGAATACATTTGAAGAAAATCATACCTAGGCCATCGGGCTGAAAGATTAAGGGGAAATCATGGAATCATTATTTCTGAGAAAACGGCACATTACATTTAGCAACTATTTGATTGATTACAACTTCTCATCGGAAACCACGGAGGCCAGCATACTGTGAAATATCTTTAAAGCACTGACAGGGGAAAAAAGCCTGTTCAATAAGCATTTTGTATCCCCCCCCAAATACCTTCCATGAATGAAAGCAAAATAAAGATATGTTGAAATAGTGGAAAACTAAGGGTATTCATTGTTACCACACTTGCTCCGTAAGAAATGTGACACTGAGTTCTTTAGGCTGAAGGGAAATAGCGCCACAGGGAAATTCAGGAAAAAGTACAGAGATTTACATACAAGACTGTTTGGGTTGGGAGGGTGGTTTGTTTTTTCCTTTCTTTCTTTTTTTCTTTCTTTTTTTGGGGGGGGCTAGTATATTTATTTTTTTCTATTCTTTTAAATGGCAAATATTCTAGGAAGTTATGATGTGCCATCATAATTCCATGGCTTCGCCCATGTTTTCCTTTCTGCCTGGAATGCCCTTACCCAATATGTCCACCTAGAAAATTTTTGTACATCCCTTCAATTTTATCTCGAAATGTATATCGTTAGTGACACCGTCTACGACGCAGTAAGCCAGCTTAAGTGTCCCTCTTCAGACGCTCACGCTGCATATGTAATGTGAGCCCCAATGGAGCAATGAAATTATTAGTTCACAGCTTTGTTTGCTTATCCTTTCCCAACTAGACCGTATGCTTTTAGAGGAAAGGGAATGATGCACCGGAAGTACTAGCTTCCTACTTATTCTACTTAGTGAATGAATGAACATAGCAGACACCTAAGCCTTACATTTAAGGCAAACAAAAAGTGTTCATTTATCTTTTCTCTCCCCTTTTTTAAAAAAAGAAAGACATACACATGAGTAGTTTATATATATGTGTATATATATATATATATATATATATTCTGTATAGTTTATATAAATAGTCTGTATATCTGTGGTTAAAATTATATACATATAAAATTATATATGATATATAAATAATAATCTTAATTTTCAAATGATTTTTAAAAATATTTACATATGCAGCATTTAAAAATTTACCTTATGTTTACCACATGCCGTGATTAACATATTAAGGGATGAAAAGATGATTTGTTAAAGGTGCAGAAATACAGCAAAATCTAAGTATTATGTTATTTTTTTATCATTTTATTTTTTCATCATGAGAAGCATACTCTTTAATAAAGCTGTTTCTTCTCTTAATTTCTTTCTAATGCTATTTAAAGACAAACTTTTAACATTGTCTTACAGAATTTATTAGATAAAGAGTAGAATTTTGCCAAGGATAAAAGAGGAATTTCAAAAAAAAAAAAAAAAAGAAGAGGAATTTCATAATGTTAATGTTATCTATTAGCTTTTTAGCTTGATTAATTGAGAGGCTATAACAATCAAATATATATATACCTAAGAGCCTCAAAATAGAAGGGGAAATTGATAGAATTAAAACAGAAATGGACATAATACATAATCTTACCACATAATCAAGTAGGAGGAGTTAACACTCTTTTCTTAGAATTTGATGAAACAAGAACAACTAAATCCAAAAAAAAGTAAAAAATAGAGGATCTGCTATTAATCACCTCATTTAATTTCTCCTTGTAAATCATCATAGCCAACAAAGGCAGAATACACATTCTCTTCAAGTGCTCATAGATCAATTATAAGCGAAGACCATATGTTAGGTCATAACAACAGTTTCAATAAATTTAAAAGGATTCAATCCATACAAAGTATGTTCTCTTACCACATAGAATCAAATTAGAAACCAATAACAGAAAGATACCTAGAAATTTTCTAAAAATTCATATGCAAAAAAAGTTAACCTCAACTCATACCTAACATCTTACAAAAAAAAAAAAAAAATTAACTCAAAGTTAATTACAGACCTAAATGAAAAAACACAAAACTATAATATATCTAGAAGAAAACATAGGGGGAAAAATCTTTGTAAACTTGATTCAAGCAAAGAGCTCTTAGATATGATACCAGAAGTATGATCCATAAAATATATTAGACTCCATCAAAGCTAAAATTTTTTATCTGCTAAAGACACTTTAAAAATAATAAAAAGATAAGCCACAAACTGTGAGAAAGTATTTTTAAAACGTATATTTGACAAAGCATTTGTATTCTTTTTCTTTTAGCGTTTGTATTTTAATCTCAGAACTTGACAATGAGAACAATCCAAATTCTTTTAAATGCAAACGATTCAAAAACTTCACCAATAAAGAAAACAGATGACGAACAAGCATATGAAAAGATACCATCATTAGCCATTAAGAAAATGCAAATTTAAAAATATTTTTAAAATTATTATTATATACCTATTAGGATTGGTTTCTTTAAATTAACACTACCAAGTGCTAATAAAGATGCAGCGCTTGAACTCTAATGCGTGTTTGCCAGGAATGCAGAATGATGTAGCCACTTTGGAAAACCAGTTTGGCAGTTTCTTATAAACACCTGTGTAGCATAATCCAGCACCCCACTCCTATGTATTTACCCAAGAGAAATGAACCTTATGTTCACACACAAATCTGTACACAGATATAGCTGCTTTATTTATAACCGTCAAAAACTAGAAACACTGTGGACTCTGGGAAACAAACTGAGGTTTTTAGAGGGGAGGGGGTGGGGGGATGGGCTAGCCTGGTGTTGGGTATTAAGGAGGGCACGTAATGCATGGAGCACTGGGTGTTACACGCAAACAATGAATCATGGAACACTACATCAAAAACTAATCATGTACTGTATTGTGACTAGCATATCATAATAAAAAAATAAAATTAAAAAGAAACTAGAAACAGTCTAAATATCTGTCAATGTGTGAAATGGTAAATAAAACATGATATACTTTGGCAAATTTAATGCAATTGCTTGGCAGTAATAAGGAATGGACTGATCACACAGGTGTATCCCAGGTCTGTTATGCTGAGTGATGGAAACCATACACAACAGAGCGCATAGTGTATGATTCCATGAAGGTAAAATGCAAACTAACCTACAGTGAAGAAAAAAGCCTATCAGTGATTGTCTGTGATGAGGAGTGGAGGGAAGAATGCACTGCAAAGAAGCATAAGGAATCTTTTGGGAATGAGGAAATATTCCATATCTTGATTGGTGGGGTAGTTTCATGGGTGTATATAACTGTCAAATTCTCGGTATTTACACTTGAAACAGATATCGTTTATTGTAACTAATGAGAAATAATTATTTCTCATCAAGTTGATATGGAAAAGACATTTCTAATAATCATTTTGCCTTGTTCTGATGTTGTTCTTTCTCCTAAAAATGAATAAAACATATAATTTTTTGTCTAATAAAGTGATTTGCATAATCAATCACTAATATACCATCTTCTTAGAGTCTCTTCTCATGTATCACAATTTTTCCATCTTTTTTCCTCCACCAGCCCCCGTGAGTGCAAGAAGCATAAGTTCTGTTGCCCAGAATTTGGTTCTCCAGGAGATTCCATTTTCCCTTGAATTGAACTAAAGTCTTCAATTCTGCATTTTTCCATCTACTCATATCTAGGTGTTACTGGCTCAGTCTCAGAGCTCAATGCAACTAAATTATTGATGCCCAGGGAGACCCTATTCGGATTCTCATAAATGGCCTGGCACGAAAGGTCGGATTGGCCTAGGAAAACTTGTCAGCCCGGAACACTGTCTTCAATGCCTAGGACTCAGAGTTACAAACACTAGTCCAGTCCCCGGCTTCCATTCCATCTGATCCTCACCAACAAGGCATCTTCCAGCCTCTTCTTGAACACTCCAGTGATGAGGAGCTCACAGCCAGGTTTGTTGTCTTCCTTATGATGAATCAAACCTCTCTCCTTTGAAGCTTACTCCTTGTTTCCTTTCTGGCCTCTCCCCACTTTCTGGGAAGCCAAGAGTTCTCAACTTCCAATTGCCCACGGCCCTGTCTGCACATCTAGGCAGCTTCCACCAGAGGGCACTCTGAGCACTACTCAGTCCTTCCTCTGCAGGCTCGTCCTCTGCGTCCTCTCTGCTCTGTGACCAAGTGTCAGCCCACCTAATCCCTGCCAAGAGATCCTTAATTGTCATTTCAGATTACTTAGTACTTTAAATCGAACTAAAAGTAGATGGGTACCTGGGAGTAGAATTGCTGGATTATATGGTAACCCTTTATTTAACATTTTCAGGAACTGCCCGCTGTTTTCCAAAGATGTTGCTCCATTTTATGTTCTCACTAACAGTGGATGAAGGTTCTCATTTGTTCCCATCCTCCTCAACCCTTGTTATTGTCTGTCTTTTTAAATTGTAGCTATTCTGGTAGGCATGAAATGAGATCTCATTGCGTTTTTGATTTGCATTTCCCTGATGATTAATGATGTTGAGCATATTTCATGTCCTTGTTGGACATTTCTGTATCTTCGGTGAAGAAATATTGATTCAAATCTTTTATCCATTTTTAATTGAGTTATTTGTTTATTTACTATTGAGTTGTAAAGTTTCTTTATATAGTCTGGATATAAGTCCCTTATCGGATATATGATTTGCAAATATTTCTTCTCAATCTGTCAGTTGTCGTTTTACTTTCTTGGTGGTGTCCTTTGAAGTACAAATCTTTAATTTGGATAAAATCCAACTTGCCAATCTTCTCTTTTATTGCTTGCACTTTTGGTGTCTTAAGAAATTATTGCCTAACCCAACAGCATAAATATTTATTCCTATGTTCACTTCTACACATTTTTATATTTTAGCACTTACATTTACCTTCATAATTCACTTTGAGTCAATTTTTATTTATGGTGTGAGATAGGGGTTCAAGTCCATTCTCCTGCATGTGGATATCCAGTTGTCTCAATACAGATTTACTAAACAAATGAATGAAATTTGATATGACTTGTCTTCAGAGATCACCAAGCATCTAGGTTTTTCCTATGATTCTTATAGGCTAAATGAAAATAATGAATCTATTAAACTGGTACCAGACAGAACAAATCTACCTAACATATTTCTAAGGCTTTTAGAATAAAGAAGAGAGTGCATTAGAACTGTTGACAAAGTGTGATGGCACTTCAGCCACATTAGGCTCTGCTAATAATTCAAGAGGAAATACTTTGGACTCTGTACATTCCCTCAACCACCCCCCAACAGAATGACTAAGAGGAGGAACCCCAAACAAAGGAAAGAATCAGAGACCGTGGCCTCTGCCACAGACCTAATGGATATGGATGTAAGCAAGGTGTCAGAAATAGACTTCAGAGTAACAATTATGAAGTTGATACCTACGCTTGAAAAAAGTATTAGCAACAATATAGAAACTCTAAGGGCAGAAATGAGATCTAATCAGGCCAAATTTTAAAAAGCTGTGAATGAAATGCAATCTGAACTGTATATTCTGACTGCCGGGGTAAATGAGGTAGAAGAATGAATTAGTGAACTAGAAGATAAGATGATAGAAAGGAAGGAAACCAAGGAGGCCTGGGAAAAACAGATGAAAGCCCAAGAGATCTATGTTTCCTTTAGTGACACCATGAAACATTCCAATGTCAGAATTATTGGAACCCTGAGGGGGTGGAGAGAGAGGGAGTTCTAGAAGATATATTTGAGAAAATCATAGCTGAAAACTTCCCTAATCTGGGGAAGGAAACAAGAATTCATGTCCAAGAGGCAGAGGACCTTTCCCAAGATCAATGAGAACAGACCGACACGCCGACATATAATAGTACAATTCACAAATCTTAGATTCCAGGAAACTATCTCGAAAGTGGCCAGGGGGAAGAGATTTCTTATGTACAGAGGGAGGAACATCAGAATAACATCAGACCTGTCTACAGAGACCTGGCAAGCCAGCAAGGGCTGGCAAGACATATTCAAGGTACTAAATGAGAAGAACATGCAGCCAAGGATACTTTATCCAGCAAGGCTGTCATTCAGAATGGATGGAGAGGCAAGGAGCTTCCAACACAGGAGAAACTGAAAGAATATGTGGCCAGCAAGTCGAAATATTAATGGGGGTGGATTCTATAAAAGAAGAAAGACCCCAAGAGTAATATAGACCAGAAATTTACAAAGACAATCCATAAAAACAAGGTCTTCACAGGCAACATGATGGCAATAAAATCATATCTTTCAATAATCACTCTCAATGTGAATGGCCTAAATGCTCCCATGAAATGGCACAGAGTTGCAGATTGGATAAAAAGACATGACCCACCCATATGCTGTCTACAAGAGACTCATTTTGAACCTAAAGATACATCCAGACTTAAAGTGAGGGGATGGAGAACCATTTTTCATGCCAAAGGACTTCAAAAGAAAGCTGGGGTAGTAATTCTCATATCAGACAAATTAGATTTTAAGTTAAAGACTGTAATAAGAGATACAGAAGGACACTATATCATTCTTAAAGGGTCTATGCGCCCAACATGGGAGCAGCCAACTACATAAGCCAACCATTAACCAAAATAAAGAAACATATTGATAATAATACTTTAATAGTAGGAGACCTCAACACTCCATTCTCAGCAATAGACAGATCATCCAAGCTGAAGATCAACAAAGAAATAAGAGCTTTGAATGATACACTGGGCCAGATGGACTTTATAGATATATACAGAACAGTCCATCCTAAAACAACAGAATACTCATTCTTCTCCAATGTTCATAGAACTTTCTCCAGAATAGACCACATACTGAGTCACATATCAGGTCTCAACCTATACCAAAAGATTGAGATTATTCCCTGCATATTTTCAGACCACAATGCTTTGAAACTGGAACTCAATCACAAGAAAAAATTTGGAAGGAATTCAAACACTTGGAAGCTAAAGACCGTCCTACTTAAGAATGTTTGGGCCAACCAGGAAATTAAAGAACTTAAACAATTCATGGAAACCAATGAGAACGAAAACACATCAGTCCAAAACCTATGGGATACTGCAAAGGTGGTCCTAAGGGGGACATAAAGCCATCCAAGCCTCACTCAAAAAAATAGAGAAAGGACCCAAATTAATAAAATTATGAATGAAAGGGGAGAAATCACAACTAACACCAAGGAAATAGAAACAATTATTAGAAATTATTATCAGCAACTATGTGCCAATAAATTAAGCAACCTGGAAGAAATGGATGCCTTCCTGGAAACCTATAAACTACCAAGACTGAAACAGGAAGAAATTGACAATCTGAATAGACCAATAACCAGTAATGAAATTGAAGCAGTGATCAAAAACCTCCCCAAAAACAAGAGTCCAGGGCCTGATGGATTCCCAGGGGAATTCTACCAAATATTTAAAGAAGAAATAATACTTATTCTACCGAAACTGTTTCAAAAAATAGAAACAGAAGGAAAACTTCCAAACTCGTTCTATGAGGCCAGCATTACCTTGATCCCCAAACCAGGCAAAGACCCCATCGAAAAGGAGAATTATAGACAAATAACCCTGATGAATATGGATGCCAAATTCTCAACAAGATCCTAGCCAATAGGATCCAATGATACATTAAAAGGATTATCCATCATGACCAGGTGGGATTTATTCCTGGGATGCAAGGGTGGTTCAGCATTCACAGATCAATCAATGTTCAATAGAACACATTAATAAAATAAGAGACAAGAACTATATGATCCTCTGAATTGATGCAGAAAAAGCATTTGACAAAATACAGCATCCTTTCCTTATTAAAACTCTTCAGAGTGTAAAGATAGAGGGAACATTCCTCAATTTCATAAAAACCATCTATGAAAAGCCCACAGTGAATATCATTCTCAATGGGGAAAAGCTGAGAGCTTTTCCCTTAAGATCAGGAACATGACAGGGACGCCCACTCTTGCCACTATTGTTCAACATAGTTCTAGAAGTCCTAGCATCAGCAATCAGACAACAAAAAGAAATAAAAGGTATTCAAATTGGCAAAGAAGAAGTCACTCTCTCTTTGCAGATGACATGACTCTTTAATGTGGAAAACCCAAAAGACTCCACTCTAAAATTACTAGAACTCATACAGCAATTTAGTGATGTTGAACAATACAAAATCAATGCACAGAAATCAGTTGCTTTTCTATACACAACAATGTAACAGCAGAAAGAAAAATTAGGGAATCGATTCCATTTATGATAGCACCAAAACCATAAGATACCTTGGAATAAACCTAACCAAAGAGGTAAAGGACCTATACTCTAGAAACTACAGAACACTTATGAAAGAAATTAAAGAAGACACAAAAAGATGGAAAAACATTCCATGCTCATGGATTGGAAGAATAAACATTGTTAAAATGTCTATGCTGCCCAGAGCAATCTACTTTCAACAACATCCTGATTAGAATACCAATGATATTTTTCACAGAGCTGGAGCAAACAATCCTAAAATTTGTATGGAACTAGAAAAGACCCCAAATCACCAAGGAAATGTTGAAAAAGAAAAACAAAGCTGGGGCATGACATTGCCTGATTTCAAGCTATATTACAAAGCTGAGATCACCAAGACAGCATGGTACTGGCACAAAAACAGACACATAGATCAATGGAACAGAATAGAGAGCCCAGATATAGACCCTCAACTCTATGGTCAACTAATCTTCAACAAAGAAGGAAAAAATATCCAATGGAAAAAAGACAGTCTCTTCAATAAATGGTGCTGGGAAAATTGGACAGCTATACACAGAAGAATGAAACTGGACCATTCTCTTACACCATACACAAAGATAAACTCAAAATGGATGAAAGATCTCAATGTGAGACAGGAATCTATCATAATCCTAGAGGAGAACATAGGCAGTAACCTCTTCAACAACAACCACAGCAACTTCTTTCAAGACACATCCCCAAAGGCAAGGGAAACAAAAGCAAAAATGAACTTTTGGGACTTCATCAAGATAAAAAGCTTCTGCACAGCAAAGGAAACAGTCAACAAAACTAAGAGGCAACCCACAGAATGGGAGAAGATATTTGCAAATGACACTACAGATAAAGGGCTGGTATCCAAGATCTATAAAGAACATCTCAAACTCAACACCCAAAAAATAAATAATCAAGTCAAAAAATGGGCAGAAGACATGAACAGACACTTCTCCAGAGAAGACACGAATGGCTAACAGACACATGAAAAAATGTTCAACATCATTAGCCATCAGGGAAATTCAAATCAAAACCACATTGAGATATCATCTTACACCAGTTAGAATGGCAAAAATTAACAAGGCAGGAAACAACAAATGTTGGAGAGGATGTGGAAAAAGGGGAAACTTCTTACACTGTTGGTAGGAATGCAAGTTGGTACAGCCACTTTGAAAACAGTATGGAGGTTCCTCAAAAAGTTAAAAATACAGCTACCTTACGACACAGCAATTGCACTACTGGGTATCTACCCCAAAGATACAGATGTAGTGAAAAGAAGGGGCACATGCACCCCAATGTTCATAGCAGCAATGTCCACAATAGCCAATTGTGGGAGGAGCCGAGATGCCCTTCAACAGACAAAGGGATGAGGAAGAAGATGAGGTCCATACATACAATGGAATATTAGCCATCAGAAGGAATGAATACCCACCATTTGCATCTACATGGATGGAACTGGAGGAGATTATGCTAAGTGAAATAAGTCAAGCAGAGAAAAACAATTATCCTATGGTTTCAGTTATATGTGGAACATAAGGAATAGCATGGAGGACATTAGGAGAAGGAAGGGGAAAACGAAGGGGGGAAATCAGAGGGGGAGATGAACCATTAAAGACTATGGACTCTGGGAAACAAACTGAGGGTTTCAGAGAGGAAGGGATGGGGGGATGTGTTAGCCCGGTGACGGGTATTAAGGAGGGCATGTATTGCAATGAGCACTGGGTGTTATACGCAAACAATGAATCATGGAACACTACATCAAAAACTAATGAAGTACTGTATGGTGACTAACATTAAAAAAAAAAGTTGAATCACTGTATTGTACACCTGAAAGTAATATAACACGGTATGTTAACTATATTAGAATTAAATTTTTAAAAAATATATTCCTTGCTCTAAAATCTACTTGATCTGATATTAATATAGCCACTCCAGATTTATTTTAATTAATGTTTTCATAGTATATATTTTTCCATCCACTTACTTTTCACCTGAATATTTGTATTTCTAGCAGGTTTCTTGTATATAGCATACAGTTGGGTCTTGCTTTTTTATTTAGTCCGAAAATTTCTACCTTTTAATTGGAATGTTAATACTATTTACATTTCATGTAATTACTGATATGGCTGGATTTAAATTTACCATCTCACTATTTTGTTTTCTCCATCTGTTTTATGTTCATTTCTTCTGCTTTCACTATATTATTTTGGGATTGAATTGTTTTTTATGATTCCTTTCCTTTTCCACTATGAGTTTATTACCCATATCTTTTTTGAGTCATTGCTCCAGAGTTTATACAATATACATCTTTAACTTAACAGAGTTTATATTTAGATTTAACCTCTCTCTATATAGTATAGAAATCTTACATTAATAATTAATTAAATGCATTAATAAATCAATTAATGAAATTTAATTGATTTTATGGCATTTGCTTTCTAGTCAATGCTGAAAAAAATGCATCCTTATAAAGAAGGATCCTTGGCCTTTGGAGTAAAGGAAAACAAAGACCATGAAAAGGGCAAAGCCTGTGGGTGCTTATTCCTCTGGAGGCTCTCATCTCCCCACTGGCCTCACTGAACTCGGATGCAGCCACACACTTCTCAGAACAATTCTTTCACCTCTTTCTCACAAGTGTCACTGCTGCACAGACTTAAAACCATCTTTATGAGGTGAGTCACGGAAATACAATTAAGTTCTTTATTGTGAGGCACAACCATATGGCTTGTGTTTAAAGAAATTCAGTATCTTTCCTTGTGAAAAAGGAGCTCGAAGAAGAGCTTATTCTCTCTCCCAGAGGCATTCTTTCCCTAGGAGGGTAAGGAAGGGATCAGACTTTCACAGACCAAGACAAGGGAAGGGAGATAAACTCACTCTGTCAGGAGAGGCCCCCTCTCCCAAGGCCCTTTCCCTGACTTCATTGCCAGCCTTCCCCTGCCTTCGCCCCTGCTCCTCCTGCATAACTCCCCACTCTCCTCCACTTCCTCTCTGCTCTCTTCCAGCTCCCAGCCAGCCTGCCTCGTGGGAGAGGGTCTTGGATATCCCTCACCTAGTGTCTGCCTACACTGAGCAAAGCCAAACCCTGAAGCCATGAAGGTTAGGACAAGAGGAACTAACACAGGTTAGTACGTATTTAACCTTCTTCAACCATGTATTTCACTCATCCAAACCCCAAGCTGTGGTTGGTGGGAAGAAATGAGACACGATACACATAACACAGAACCCTTTAAGATCGCAGCTTAATGGGCTTATAGAGAGAATGAGCAAATCTCTTACTCAGAAATTAAATCCACTCAGTGGCTAGTAAATCATCCAAGCACCCACATTACCATCTGGCACCATGCCTCTTTCTTTTATCATGGGATAGTATAGATGCTATAAAACAATCAACAGCCTTTTCTAGAAGGTTTTGCTTAATATTTACTGTTTCCCTAGCTTATTTGCCATGCCTGGACCTCAGCCCACAGTCTATTAGAGAATCAAAGGCCAGGCAAGAAAGGAAATGACTCTTCATGAGTCCATTCCGTCATGTGCCAAGAGCTTTAGCCTTTGATTCTTGGTGAGATTACCATAAGGTTACCACAAAAAGTCAAGGCAGCTATTGAAAAACTGAAAGGCAATAAAATCATAGGTTTATTTATTTGTTCCTGAAAGGGTTAGACCACCTAAATGACTATTTATTTGCAAAGTACTCATTAGAGGTCTTTTTTCCTTTTCTAATGCAGGACAGCCAATGATGCGACTAGGGAGGTAAGCTTTGGGGATAAGGGGAACTTGTGACTTGAAGCTTTTTTCAGACTGAGCACAAATGTCATCTCTTCTACACCACGATCTCTACTACACCTTTGTTTTATGAAATCGGTTCATGATAGGGCATAGCCTGATACTCACCACAGAGTGGGGGAAACAGATGCCACAAAATGGACATGACAGTTGGTAGATTTCTGAATCTCTGGCTATTTTTCTCTTGCATGAGTTCTTCAGAAATCTAAATGGCAACCTTAAAGGGCAAGAATCATGTCTAACTCAACAATATCCTCCCACCCCTTACCATTTTCCATATTTTAAATAATAAATGATTGCAGAGTGAATGAGTGTGTTCAGACTTTAAATTCACACCCATCTATGTAGGCTGTGTTGGGTCTCTCTTCTAAAAACCTGCTATGCCCTAAGAAGAAAGACAGACTTCTGATCCTTAAAGGGAAAAGGGAGGACGGCTGTTCTGACCAGCTATGTGACCCTGGGAGGCATTTCAATACTGCAGGTCTCAGTGTCTCCATCTATTATGTGAAGGGGTGGGACTAGTGGATGTCTTAAATGTGCTTCAGCTCTTTAATTCTGAAAACAAACAGAACACTACAACAACTTCTACAAGGTCAGTAGGAAAACATTCCCTCCATAAAAATTTTAGTAGGATCGAGACAGACTATCTTGTTAGCTAAGCCACTGTCATATTTTAGTCCCTGGTTTCAAAAACCACTCCACAGAAAACCTAAATTAACATTTTTGTAGCACTCTAGTTGTAGGAGAAAGGGGAAATACATTTAGAGAAGAGCACACTTTTCCTTCAGACTTTTATTGTACTCAATCTGCATACATATTCTAGCCCAGACAGAGAAAATGGGTTGAAAACAATGGTCCTAGAGCACTGAGAATACCTCAGCTATCAAGGGAAGAGTTAAGATTATGTGAAGTTTATTCTACACTATGTTTAAATTAAGGTCCACATCAGGGGTACCTGGCTGGCTCAGTTGGTAGAGCATGGCAGTCTTGATCTTGTAGTCATCACTCGAGCCCCACGTTGGATGTAGACATTACTAAAGCATAAATAAATTTAAAAAAAAAAGAAGGTTCATGATCATGTTAACTTGAAACAACAATAGGGTTTTTCCAATTTCCAAATATGTAAATTACCTTATTAAATCAGGATTGACCTAAAAATTCCAGAGAGCACCTTCTTGTGGCAAAAAAAAAAAAAAAAAAGCAATCACTGAATGGCAGTTTTGTCCCAAGATTGTACCTACTGGGCAAAATGGAGCTGCCATTCATTGAGTGCTCATTACGTTTCAAGGACTGGCCCAGATACGTTATATGGTAATGAGATAAAGGTTTTAATAAAGGCAGTTATCAATGTCTTGGAGAGAATTGGAAGTCCTCTATTTCACAGAGCCCAAGCTGTACCTTAAGATTTATGTCATTAAGAGTATCTCCCCATCTGTGTATTCCTGAACATCAGGGGTGGCATCTAGCCTTAGCACATTCCCCACACCTTTCCTGCACCCGCTTCCAGTTCTGAGCTATGGCTGAGAAACCACATAAGTTATATTTCTCTTTTGTTTTCAACTCAGAGCCCCTAATTTCAAGTCGACAAAATGAAGAGAGAAGAGCAAAAAGGAAGCAATACTTTTTTAAAGAAGAAGGAAAGAGAGGAAGGAAGGAAGGAAGGAAGGAAGGAAGGAAGGAAGGAAGGAGAGAGAGGGAGGGAGGAAGGAGGAAAGGAAGGAAGGAAAGAAAGAAAAGAAAGGAAGAAAGGAAGGCAAACAATAACAACAACAAAAACCCCACAGCTCAACACCTTATAAAAATCTTCATGAGCCCAGGGATCTTTCAATTCAAACAAAATTACTTAACATTCATGATTTAAGAGGCATTTAATAAACAGAAAACAGAAAAACATTTATATGATTACAATTTGTATTTTTCAGTAACAGACATCATCCTCAGACCTTTCAAATGTCTTGTTTCTTATACAGTGAATTTCTATACTTAGCACCTCACCTGATAAAATTGGTGTTCATTTCCCAAAAGGGCTTGCCAAACATTATGGACGCTTGCCTGGATCTGAGGGGACAAATATTTTCCTACATCCTGATTCTGAGTGTTCAGCCCCTCCCTTAGAGAGCCCAGTGTCTAAGGCCCCATGCTAGGGTGACCCGTCCACCGAGGTTGCACATTCTAATACACACTAGCTGATCAGTCCCATTCTTAGTGGGTTCCGTGGGCCCTTTTAAAGGACCTTTTAAAGGAAACTGGAATGTAGAGACCTAACTTTGAAATTTTGGAAACTTCCAATGTTAGAAAAACAAAAACAAAAAAACAAAGAAAGTCAAACTATGTGTGAATTCCTGTCTGAGCCAAACAAAAGAGGTTTGCCGCCCAGCTGCAGGCCTCTGGTGGCAGCTTTCAGCCCGTGCCCTGGGAAACTTGGAGGACTCATGCTCAGGCTGCCCCTAGAAATGCCTTTCTGAGCAGATTCCGAGGACAGCCATGAAGAAATCTCAGAAAAGTTGCCGAGCACTTCTGAAATGCTTCTGTGTCACTGCAAATGTCCTGTCCAGGTGAGCAACGTATGATCTCGCTCAGTCGTTTCTCTTCTTTGACACTCTCTAATTATTTGGATATTTCCGCAGGTTTCCGAGAATACCAGAGTGGGTGGTGTCTACTGTAAAACATTTTTTTACTCTCTCAGTAGCCAACCAGAGTTATGTCACTCCCTTTGTGGTCAAGAAAACCTGACCTTCAATAAACCCCACACCAGTTTTCTGGGATATCTCTGACAGGGATCCTGGAAATTTCAGGAAGCCAGAGGCGCTGAGACAATGCACAAATTTGAAACGGGGTCAATGCCTCCTTGCACCTTCAGCAACATGAAGAGAGGGCTCCTCTGTTAAAAGTCTACTTCATCACCTCACGTCTATCATAATTAACTAAGGGAGAGGAAAGTGTGACTGGGTTTTCATTTGTATGGGTGTAAAATATGTACCTTTAATAAATTCTACAAACCCTGCCCTCAGCTGAAAACTGTCCCAACTATAGGCTGTCTTACATTGACACAGAGCAGGTATTAGGCCACACATACTTAGATCACCCAAAGAAGAAAAGACTGTAGGGAAGTTTTGCACTTTCTAGGAGGACTAGATAAGGAGGAGACAGGTGCCTCTGTGTGGAGAAGAGCCTTGTCGAAGCTTCAACAGGAGATCAGGAGAGAGACCCTGGGAGGGTGGAGTATGCACGAAGTAGTCTCCTCACAGAATCTCCACACGGCTGTCAGAACACAGGAGGCCTCCTGGTATCTATTACACGGGAACTTAAAAAATGACAGGCTCAGCTCGATGGTGTTCAACAGTCATGTGGGAGCTTTTAGTTTCTTTTTTATCTGGTTTCTTTAAAAAATAAATGGAATGAGGGCCTTCCGAGATTTGGGGTAGTCCTCAAACATCTTGAGGTAGAATCTAAAAGACAAGAAAGGAATAATTATAACAAGCAGTGGTCAACCATTGAGGTTTGCTGGGTCCAAGAGCCTTGATACAAACCAACCTACAGTTACTCAGGGCCTGACTCTTGCAGATGGAAGATGTCCATCTTCCTTCTCCCTCATGCATCCTCTCCCATAAATGTTGAAGCTTCTTGTGTTGGGAAATAAAAAGTAATAGCCAGAGAACAGTGGGGATGGTTGCACAACATTATGAATGTACCTACTGCTACTAAATGGTACTCTGAAAATGGCCAAAATGGTAAATTTTATGTTATGCGTGTTTTACCACAATAAAAAAAAAGGGGGGGGGAGCCAGAAGGAACTGCTCAATGGATTCAATTGGGAAATAAGGAACCAGAGACCCCAAAGACCATGGGCAAGATTAATCCTAGAAAACTGGTAATGTTCCCAGAAAATACCCTTCATGAGGCCTTGGGAATGCCAAGAAAATGTTACCTCATATTCTGAGTTGAAGTGTGCTCCCCGCCTCCCCCCGCCAAATATATGCTTGAAGTCTTAACCTAGAAGACTTACCTGAAAATAGGGTCATCGCAGACATGATTTAGTCTGTGTAGTAACAGGCTAAAGGGCATACTGGAATAGGAAAGTCCCTTCATCCAGGATGACTGAAGGGGACAAGAAACACCAAGACAGAGACAGGCAGGGGAAGAGGCCATGTGGACATGAAGGCAGAGACTGGGGATGGAGCTGTAGATCATGGAACACCTCAGGTTGGGGGTACAACCACAAGCCAGGAAGAGGTAAGGAAGGATCCTCGCCTAGAACCGTCAGAGAGAACACAGCCCTACATACCCTTTGATTTTAGACTTCTGCCTCCAGAACTGTGAGAGAATAAATTTCGATTGTTTTAAGCCACTCGGTTTGTGGTCATCTGCTTTGGCAAGCCCGGAAGATTAATTCAGGTTGTGAAATGGCTTTCTCCTTCAGTGACCAGGCTGTCCTAGCTAGTTGAAGCTGGGAACTCTCAAGTGGTAATCACAGTGATACACTCTGTTAAAATACCTTAATGTGCACCAGGCGACAAACAGTAATAATGTGCAACAAGAGGTGGCTGGTTTTCATGCTATGCTTAGAGAGGTCTGATGAGTTACTTCTCACAAAGACCAGTTGGCCCTATAGAAAAGATGCCTGGCCTTCCTTCTGGAGGAATCTGACCTCACAGGACAGGACCACAGTTTAGATTTTGTTGTTGCACCTGCTGGAAACCTCTGCTAGAACCGCTGTCCCTCCCCTGACCGGTCCCACCTGAGACTACTTCCCAGAACTCCTCCAGCTGCTGGCTGCCCTCTCTGCCCTCTCCATCTCCACCTCTGGTGGGGAACAGACTCTGCCTCAAGAGAGGAGAACACACACTGTCTTACAGGCTGGAGACACTCTCCAGCCTGTCCCTGCCAAGGCTAGGAGGTGGCTGGTGCATGTCATGAGGACAGCTACTGTTTCATTCATTTCTGACACTTTTGCATAAATTCCACTCTGAGGAAAAGAACTCATTCTTGATTTAACCTCCAAAACTACAGAATTAATCATTAGCTCAACTAAAACACCCATGCAGGAGCTTAAGGGTTCTCCCAAGTCCTGGTACCAAGGCTATTCCCCCTTTGGCTATCCCTTCCTCTCTCTGTGTCTCTCCAGCCACAAAAGCCAATTTAGAGAAAGGATCTGAAGTTTAAGCACAAAGCCCGATATCAACTTAGTACGTTACTCTTCCCCTTGCAGTGATGCTTTTAGTTAATGCTTTTGTCTGGTGCTGGGTCTGGGAGGAAGGTGGAAGGTAATAAGGCTTTATGCTAGACCTACAGAGGAAAGGTTCTAAACCCCTACAACTCCTGGCATTGCCCAGGTGAGGGGACAGTCCTAAAATCACACCAGATAAGCATTCACTTATCCTACCTTCCCAGGAACCCAGCAATGACCTTGGCTAGGATTTATGGAGGGCAGGGGTCGCGGATAAAATAGAGTGTCAGAATAAGCCCTGTTACTACACAGATTCCAGGAGAATAATTCTGGAGTTTCCAGGGCTCTGTGATTACCTGAACTATTAGCACCAAACCCAGAATTAAAGATAGTAGCCACACTAGACCGGGGGCTAGACTTTTCCCTGGTGGTACTCTATCATGGCTATACCTCAGGATTATCTGTGAAGCTGGGGTCAGTGCAGCCCATGGAACACACTTTGAGAAATGTGGCAGAAGTGAATTGAATTGAAGTGTGGAAATGGAAGCTACTTTTTGGACCTCTTGACCCTTACCTAGAGCCCACTGCCACCCAGCAGCCATGCGGTAAGCCTGCTAGGAGGCACAGAGCCCGGGCCAACTAACTCACAACTTCATTGCCAGGAAGCCTTCTTCCATAACGCACAGGTGGCTTCCCAAGTCACCTCGGATGTGCCTCTTCCTACCTGGGTTTAGTTTCACTCATAAAAAAAAAAAAGTGTTTACACTGCTGTCACCCAGCTGAATTCCAAGTTCAGTGAAAGCTCAGAAAGCTCAGAATTTGCCAGTCCAGATTACTGTATCAAGCTTACCTTATAAAAATACATGTCTTAGCTTTCTCCATCTGACTCAGAGTGCTGAAAGACTGCTTGGAGAAGAAAGCTACTTGACAGCTGCCACCCTGACTGAGAAATTTACCTATGATGGTGGAAAGCTCGCAGCGCCAGGAAACAAAGTGAGAAAAACGCAAATGCAAGTGCTGGGAGGGACCAAGTGGCCAGGGCATAGCCGATCCATTCAATGATCTCCCCAAGGAAATTGGCTCCAGAAACATACGTAAACAAGCCACCTGTATGCAGAAGAATGAAAAAGTCCATCATCAGAACTGGATCATCCGCACATCAAACCCCTCTGCTCCGTTCCAAAGCACATAAAGGTAGTTATGACGAATGTGGGGCTGGAGACTTCCTTATGGTCATCACAGTCTGGTCCAAATCCACTTGGGAAGAAGAGTAAACACAGTGACAACAGCCTGTTGCCCTCAGAACTTCCTGGAATCGTGAAGAGTGGCCCCAACTTCTTGATGGGCTCCAGCCAATCTCCAGCAACTGCTGTACCCCTTGCTCTGGGCAGGACAATGATGAGGAGCAGGAGGTCTGGTTTTCATTTTGTTCGACTAAATAACATTTCCAAGCCACCTCTCACCTTCTCACTCCTCCCCTGGACACCCACACCACACGTTTCACGTGGGCACTCAGACAAAATGAACAACACACTATGTGACAATAATAAAAACCTAAGTTGATACTAGACATAATTAGATTTTCCTGGGGCATTTGCCCCCGCCCCCTGCAAAGGAGTATATATACTCGTTCAAGTTGAAGGAAGTGAGTGGGAGCTGCAGGGGCTTTGCCCCCATGGGGGCTGGTGAGGTCTGCTTCTGCTGATTTTCAAGATTCACTTTTCTATCCAACCATATATGTCTGACATCAAACCTATAAATAGAAATCAACACATTTCCAATGATAGTAAATGTATCCACTTTCTGTCCCATAGTAAACTAATTTTTTCTTTCCATATTTATATAAAGAATATTCTGTTTTTAAATCATTCTGTAACATACCTTAATAGTTGGAAACTAACTTTGACAATCTAGCTTTTAAGAGAATTCTCTGCTCTTCTTTGTTTGGCTAGTTATTGAGTGAATATTTAAAATCCCAAAACTCCTTCAAGTTATCTTTCCCTAAAGATGACACTGCATCAGCAGTTCCAGACCCGTGATTTCCCGGATCCTGGCAGAAACCACTGACCTCCTATAGAGGGTCTATAAATTGCCAATGGCATATCTCAATATACACCATTATTTTTGTTTGATGTAGACACCATGAGGATGTCAGCAACTCTTAAATTTATTTAAATGTGTTACTGAATTCATTATAGCTCTGTTGTTATTTTATTAATAAATGAATATCAATACCATATTGTAATTTAGGAAAAATTTTGAAGTAAATAACAGGTCTATTTACATCAAAAAGGATGAGAGTCATCAACCTACACAAATACCACCTAAAATAGCGAAAGATTACTTGGACTAATTCACTCTCACCTGCTTGTGTTTGTCAACTTCACACCCTGGTTTCTTGGGAACAGTTAGAATTTCAAATAAGCTATGACTTTATATCTGAGAATGCATTTGTACTTGTAAGACCTCCCATCCTAATTTTTGATTAAGTAATTATGGCTCTGCATACCTTTAAGAAAATACAAGTGGCAGAAAATAAATACAGTACTACCCCTGACTACTCACTAGATAAGTCAAGGTCAACTGGAAAAGACAAGTCATACACAATTCAACTTTACTGACTAACTCATGAAGGACCAACATGGTACGTACACATGATGCTTAATTTTCTGTGTTAACATGATTGGGCTATAATGTGCCAGATATTTGATTAAACATCATTTCTGGGTATGTGTGTGAGTGTGTTCCTGGATGAGATTAACACTTGAATCTATTCACTGACTAAAGCAGATTTCCCTCCCCAATATGGGTGGACCTCATCCAATCCACTGAAGGCTTGAATAGAACAAAGGCCAAGTAAGGGAGAATTCATTCTCTCTGCCTGACTGTCTTTAAGCTAGGACATCAGTCTTCTCCTGATGATGACTAGAACTTACACCACCTGCTCTCCTGGGTCTCCAACTTGCAGATAATAAATCATGGGATTTCTCAGCTTCCAGAATCACGTGAGCCAATTCCTCAGAATAAATCTCTTTATGTATCTATAGCTGTATCTGTATCTATACCCTATTGGTTCTGTTTCTCTGGAGAAGCCTAATACAGTACATGGTAATCTGACCTACTGTAACGAGTTGGCAGCCTATTTCCATCTTACCCCAAGCTTTGCACCCCCCCACCCCCAAGGTATTATGATGTTGCACCTTCCTGGGGGTGCCTCTACCTGAACTTCCAGGTTTAGATCAGAAAACGCAAATGTGTTGTGGGGTAGGAGGGGATGTGAAAGAGAAGTCAGAGGCAAATTGGGATATATCGTACCATTTGTGCCCTCACTGCCCCCTCTCCATTTGCTACTCATAGCATAATCCCTGGGACAGGCTTCCCAAGGCAGAGTGGAAATCCGGAGGGCAGGGGAGGTATTACCTTGTGGAATCCTATAGATGACTTCTCCGGGCTTCCTGAGCTGGCGCAATATATAGTCACTCTGAATGTTGATTCCCATTCCCAAAATAAATAAGAAGACGCCTTAGCAAAGAAGACAGACGAAAGAAGTTAAAAATGTATCCTGGTGGGGCGCCTGGGTGGTTCAGTCAGTTAAGCATCTGCCTTTGGCTCAGGTCATGAACTCAGGGTCCTGGGATTGAGTGCCGTGTCAGGCTCCCTGCTCAGTGGGGACCCTGCTTCTACTTCTCCCTCTGCAGCTCCCCCTGCTTGTGCTTTCTCTCTCTCACACTTTCTCTCTCTCAAATAATTAAACAAAATCTTTTTTTAAAAAATGTATCCTGGTTTTGGTGTTTTTCTCATAAGCTAAGTTTTGTGTGTGTGTGTGTGTGTGTGTGTGTGTGTGTGTGTGTTTTAATGACGAGAAGGGAATTTAATTTCAAATTCTGAGAATGCTACAAAGATATGGCAAAGGGTGGTCAATTAGCCATTTCCCAAATTTGGGTGGAGAGGCCATATTTTCATAGACCAAAAGACTGACATTATACAGTGTCACATGATGGAGGCAGTTGGGAGAGGAGAGAAAGGGAGCAACACCACTGGGCAATACTTGAATGAATGAATGAATGAATGAATGAATGAATAATAGCAAACTTTTGGCTCATTCCCAAATAATTAAATTGTGGTTGGCAAACTCAACCACTAATTCCAAACCCTCTTCTTTTGCCTTCCCCCACTATAGAGGCTGGAATTCTGAAAAGTAGTCATGGGACCTATTTCTGACACAAGGATATAAAGGGAAATTTCCTTGGAATTTTTGCTTTCCTGATAAAAGGGAAGATGGGACCAGTGCCTCTACTGCCTCCCTCCTCTTTCATTGCCAGATGTGATGCCTTGAGCTCTAGCAACTGCCTTGCAATCATGAAGTGAATATGATGAAGACCATAGGTAAACGTGTTAAGAACCGTGGAATAGAAAGTATAAAAAGTTCCTAGGATTTTAATGATATCGGTAAGCAACTAAAGGAATGCAGAAGCCACCTACCTTTGGACATTCTTGTTATGTAAGAAATAGAAATTCTTAATTAAGTCACATGAACTGGTTTTCTGTGACTTATGCTGAGAGCATTCCTGATTGATATACCCATTCTCATGAAAGTAACATGAGTCAGATTGGGGAGCCTGGGACCTAGCAAACTGGTTTCAGTCACTGCCAGTTCACACACACAGTCTTGTTCGCCCATTCACTGGCTCAGAAAGAAGCCCTGGTCTGAGGTGAGGAGAGCCAGGATCAGGGATGCAAGGTCTTGCAGGTCTTGTATCCCAGTGGGCACCATGACAGTCCAGAAACACTCACTGTTCCACATAGATGCCCAGCCTCACCTCTCAACAATGTGTATTTGTGCTGATCAAAATATATGAGGCAAAAAGCAAGGACACTTGAATTAAAAACAGATCTGCCTCATTTTCTATGACAGGAAACAATGATTTGCAGTCTTGTCTAGTCAAAAGATCATTG
This sequence comes from Ursus arctos, assembly GCF_023065955.2. Taxonomy (NCBI): domain Eukaryota; kingdom Metazoa; phylum Chordata; class Mammalia; order Carnivora; family Ursidae; genus Ursus; species Ursus arctos. The sequence goes on along the minus strand of NW_026623100.1, from coordinate 61,072,096 downwards.
GCCATTGTATGGTGACAGGTGGTGACTACACTTATCTTGGTAAGCACTGAATAATGCATAGAATTGCTGAATTACTACGTTATGCATCTGAAACTAATATAACATTGTATGTTAACTATACTTCAATAATAATTTTTTTTAAATTATTGGCCTGGAAGAAAGGAAACTGGGGAGAGACACCAAAGGCAGAAGGTTGAGAGAAGGAGGGGAGATAGCATGCACGGAAGTGGACAAAGCAGAAACCTTGGACTCAGGGTCTATGTGTCCTTGGGCAAGTCACTGACCCTCTCTCACCTTCCGTTTTCTCATCTGTAAAATGTAGATTTGAATAGTACCTATTTCACAAGGATGGTACAAGACTCACTCTTGTACTCATTCATTCATTTATTCATTCAACTAATATTGATTGAGAGCTTATAATACACCAAGCGTTATCCTAAGCACCAAGGATACAGTAGTGAAAAAACAGTCAAGGTATCTGTTCTCATACAATGTCACTGCAAAGCAGAAAATCATAGGATCATGAGATAGAGAGTGAACTGGGGAGGGGAAAAGGTGTCTCTACTTTAGATGAGGTGGGTAAGGAAAAGTTTTTGAAGATTTGGCATTTTGTCTTGTGATTTGAATAATAAGAATACACAGATCTGAGGGAGAGCAATCTGGTATAGGGATTAGCAGGTGCAAAGGCCCTGAGGCTAGAATAGGTTTACTCTGTTTAAAAAACATAAGGAAGGCTGATGCAGTTGAAACTTTAAGATAGAGGGAAAAGTGGGAAAATGTGGACAGGATGATAACTAAAAGAGCACACACTAAGCGTTGTAGGCTTTGGTGAGGAGTTTGGATTGTTAAGTGCAAGAGGATGAAGTCAGAGCAGTGAGGGAGAAGTGAGCCCTGTCGGGACATGTTACAGAGCTAAATGCAGCCGTACTAAGCTGACAGAGAGAAACTGATGTGTGGTGTAAAGAGAGGAATTAAGGGTAATCCCTGCATTTTGGTTTAAGATAAAATAATATACAAACAATCAAACCATCCTGACTTGAGTTCCTCTTGCAGATAATGGGAAAAAAATTCAACAGTATTTTCTACTATTTTAGATAAAATGCTCAGGAAAAGTCTCTTTGAGGAGGTACAAGTTGTTAGACACCTAAATAAAGTAAGGGACCAACCTCCACGAGTATATGTGGACAAAACATTCTAGACAGAGGGAACGGTCTGTACAAAAGCTCTGGGGCAGAACCAGCTTGACCATTTCAGTCCCAGCAGGAAGGCCACTGAGGCTACAGCACAGTCATTGGATGGAGGCAGGAAATGCGGTCGAGAAATCGGGCAGGACCAACAACATTTGGGCATCACAGGCAGAGGCAGTGACAAGGAATTTGTCTTTTATCCCAAGAGTAATAGAAATGCACTGGAGGATTCTGGGGTGGGGAGTGACCTGTTTCTCAAAGAGCTCTTTGGCTGTTTTATAGGGAAAAGAGCAGGGAAGCAGGGAGAGGAGAGGAGAACGGAATTCCCTGGGGGGTTATTGCAGTAGGGTGGGGGAAGGTGATGGGGATTGAGGCGGGGTGTGGGTAAGAAGTGGCCAGGTTTACTTACCCAGGGTAAACCGTACGTCTGTGTACCACTCAGCAGGGTATTCAGCACAGTAAATCAGATAGTAGCCTTGGAGAAGTCCATTTCCCATGCAGAAGACAAAACCTCTGACAAGGAACACAACTGGGAAAGGCCTCCCTCTAGTGAGCAATGAGTAAACAAATGTCCTGAGATAGATGGGGAAAAGATGTCAGGATACAGAGTTTAAAAAACAACAACAACGACGAAAACCCCAATGAGATGAAACAACAATTACATCAAACCCATTTTTAAAAATCATTTTCCTTGAATTTATGCAAAAAAGAACATTATTATTCCATTCTAGAGCAATCCTTTATGCTATTATTAGTCTTGCTTCATTAAAGGCCATAGTAGTCACCATTTATTACCTTATTTTATTTTCAAACCACCCTTGAAATGTAAATTTCATCTCCACCCAGTAGTTAATAAATTCAATCCTATGAGCCCAGGATTGGAGCTCAGCTTTCTATCAATCTACAAATGAAACCCTGAGGACACTGGAGAAAGGGAGAGCCTAGTTTGCCCCTGTAGCAGTGGGATGACATTTTGATAGCAGCCGCTCAATCGTACAGCTTTCTATATGTCACTCTGATATGATTTAATTACCAATACTATAGCATTCCCTAGGAAGTGGACCATAGAATCTCTCAAGAAAAGAAAGAGATTCCTCTGTTAGGAAGCATGAATCTGAGGAATCTAGGAAAATGGGATTAAAAATATATAATCAGGGGCGCCTGGGTGGCACAGCGGTTAAGCGTCTGCCTTCGGCTCAGGGCGTGATCCCGGCGTTCTGGGATCGAGCCCCACATCAGGCTCCTCCGCTATGAGCCTGCTTCTTCCTCTCCCACTCCCCCTGCTTGTGTTCCCTCTCTCGCTGGCTGTCTCTATCTCTGTCGAATAAATAAATAAAATCTTTAAAAAAAAATAAATAAAAATATATAATCAGCCTCAAAATAAGATTTGCCCAAGATATAATGCTACATACTAGAAATCAACTACATTTTCTTTATAATTTTTCTTCTTTTACGGTGCAATATAACAATCATACAGGTGAGTTCATAAACCTACGTGAATAGTTTAATGAATAACTATTAAATAAATACCCCTATAGTCACTAAACAAGAACTAGAACATTCCCTCCACCCCCAGAAGCCTCCCTCTCTATTCACCATACCACCATCATCCCAGAGCTAACCACCACCCTGATTTTTGTAATAATCACTTCCTTTTGCTTCTTTACAATTTTACCACATTTGCATGCATCCCTAAAACTACAGTTTCTTTTGCTCATTTTTAATTCCATAAGAATGGAGTCATATTCTATGATTCTGAGAGTATCCATTAATATCTTTTTTCTTTAACTCATCATATTTCTCAGACTCTAGCATGTTGTTGTATATAAGTTATAGTTCATATATTTCATTGTTGTATATTACCATTATATATGAATATACCACATATGTTTATCTATTTTACTTTGATGGAATTTTGGGTTGCTTCCAAAGTCTAACCTCTAAGAGCTATTTCCCCATTATTAATGATTTTACATTTTATATTTAAATCTTTGATACATCTGGAATTTCTTTTGTTGTAAGAAGTTAGCTAAGAATCCAACTTAATGTTCTTCCTAATGCTAGTAAATTTACTAAATTCTTTTCTTTCACTGACATGCACTCTCATTGGTATTGTATACTGATTTATCATAAAAATTGGTTCTTTTTCTGGACTTTTGATTCTGTCCCATTGATCTATTTATTGCCAGTACTATACTGTCTTAATAATTATACTTTTAATATATGTCTTAATACTAGGTGGGGCAGGGGCGCCTGCGTGGCTCAGTGAAGCTCAGGTCATGATCCCAGGGTCCTGGGATGGAGTCCCGCATCGGGTTCCCTGCTCAGCGGCGAGCCTGCTTCTCCCTCTCCCTCTGCCCCTCCTGCCCCACTCGTGCTCTCTCGCTCACTCAAATAAATAAATAAAATCTTTAAAGACTTCAGAGAATGAGTTCAGAAAAGTCACTAAGTAAACAAACAACTATGACAACAGGCAGCAACCACAACAAAGCCCCAGGAGGTGGGGAGAATCTGATGTCCAGAGGGGCCACACAGTATCATTGGAAATGCTTCATTTTCAACAATCAGCCACAGATATGCAAAGGAACAGGAAGGTATGACCCATACACAGGAAAGAAAGCAACCAATAGACACTGTCCCTGAGAAGCCCGATCGTTGGGCTTACTGGACAAAAACTTTAAATGAACTACTTTAAATATGTGAAAACAGACGTTAATACAAAAGCTTGTACACCAATGTTCATAGCAGCATTATCTAGAGTAGCCAAAAAATGAAACAACCCAAATGTCCCTCAGTTGATGAACTGATAAACAACATGCTGTATATCCATCCAATGACATATTATTCCACCATAAGAAGGAATAAAGTAGCGATACATGCTACAACATGGATGAACCATAAAATAATATCCTATGCAAAAGAAGCCAGTCACAAAAGCCTACAATTATAGGACTCCATTCATATGGAATGTCCAGAATAGGTAAATCCTTAGAGACAGAGAATAGAATGTGGTTGCCAGGGGCTGGGGGCTGGGGGGATGGGGACTGACTGCTACCAGGCCCAGGATTTCTTTTGGGGATGATGAAAATATTCCAGAATCAGGTAACGGCGAAGGTTGCACAACTTTTTTAATCTATTAAAAACCATTTAATTGTAACTTTAGTATGGTGACTTTTATGGTGTGTGAATTACATCTGAATATTTAAGCTACTTAAGAGAAAATTCATGCAGTGGTGCACTCTATGGTTAAATGGTAGGGTGCCTTCCACTTACCTGCTGTATGACCCTGTCACCTAACCTCACACGCTGTGTCTGCCTCTTCATCCGTGCATCTCATAGGGCCAATATATGTGAAGTGCTTAGAACCGGACAAATCATAAGAGCTCAGTAAACGTGTTGTTTTTGGTAACAATATGTTTGTAAGGCTGTTGTCAACAGATACAAGTGGTTCCTTTGCACTCAGGTCATTTTTTGTGTCCCTTGGGACATTTTTAAGCTTTTTTTTTTTTTTTTTTTTTTTTTAGATTTTCATTTATTTATTTGAGAGAGAGAGTGAGCACAAGCGGAGGGAAGAGCAGAGGCAGAGGCAGAGGGAGAACCTAGCGAGACTCTATCCCAGGACCCTGAGATCATGACCTGAGCCCAAGGCAGATGCTTAACCAACTGACCACTCCAGCACCCCCATTTTTAAGTTTTTTCACACAGATTTTGCACATTTTTTGGTAACGTTTAATCCCCAATTTTTAAAATCTTTTTTTTGTGTAACTGTAAATGGGGTTATCCATTTACCTCTATTAACTGGTTGTTTTACATATAGAAGGTGGCCTTTGATTTTTCTAATATTAATATATTAATTTTGTTCCCAACCACATCCTTAATTCCTTACTATTTATAATAGTTTTTCAGTATATTTTCCAGGATTTCCCAGGTATATCAGTATCTGCAAATAATGTTATACTCCTCTCTTTAAAAGACCCTGGAAGCCTTCTTTCTTTCTCACCCTCAAAAAAAAAGGGCACCTGGATGGCTCAAACATCCAACTCTAACTATTGATTTGGCCCAGGTCATGATCTCAGGGTTGTGAGATCGAGCCCCAAGTGGGGCTCCAAGCTCAGTGCAGAGTCTGCTTGAGAGTCTCTCCCTCTGCCCCTCCCCCACTCATGCTCTTTCTCTCTTTAAAATAAATAAATACAACTTTAAAAAAAAAGAACTAAGAGTTTCTATTAAAAGAAAAGGATACAAATATAAAATCAAACAAAATGTAATGTTAAATTTGAATTGGAAAAATCAATATGAATTCATGACTTTTAATACTGACCCACTCAAAGACCTAGGAGTAATGACACACCAGTAGCAATAAGCGCTGGGTCTCCATTTGTAAATACTATTCTTTAAAGGAAGCAGGCCACCGTGGTGAAATAGCTCATTCCAGATCAGAGGTAGGAATAGTACAAGGTGAGACAGTTTGTGGTATTGGAAAGTAAGGGAATAATAGAAGATTAAAGAGGGGACAGGGAGGGGCACCTGGGTGGCTCACTCTTGGTTTCGGCTTAGGTCATGATCTCAGGGTCCTGGGCTTAAGTCCCGGGTCTGGCTCCGCACTCAGCATGGAGTCTGCTTGTCTCTCTCCCTCTGCTCCTCCCCCCACCCCCCTCTCTCTCTCATAAATAAATAAAATCTTTTAAAATAAATAAATACATAAAAAGGGAGGGTGGGGTTGTCAAAGTTACATAGGTGCCAACTGGAAAGGAGTTCCTCTACCCAAATCCGTAACAAACTGGGTATCAAAAAGAATAATGACTGAGGAGGACTTAAGATGGCAGAGGAGTAGGGGACCACTTTTTCAGCTGGTCCCCTGAGTCGAGTTGGATAGGTACCAGACCATCCTGAACATCCATGGAATCAGCATGAGACGCAGGAAGATACACCTGGATCTCTACAAATGAACATCTCCAGCGCTGAGTACTGAGGTACAAAGCGGGGAGCCGTGAAACCGCGCACAGATATCGGAAGATAAACAGAAGGGGGAGGGAGCCGCTGCGTTCGGGCGCTGGGAAGAGGTAGCCACCTGCACGGGGGAGCGGGCGGACTCGCGGACCAGCACCCGCGAGACAGCAGACTGAGACCCTGAGCCGGGGAACGCGTGAGATTAGTCTGAAAACCAGAGCACCGGTGCGCTCACTGGAACCAGACTGAGACCGGGAGATCAGGAAGCGCGTGGGGGCGGCTGGCGGCTGGTGGTGTTAGAAACACAAAGGACAGAGACGCGCCGGCCCTGGAAGTGAGGGCAGGGACGCCGGGTGTGGGGCGCACATCCCGGGACGCTGCAGGGTTGAGCAGCACGAACAGTAACAGAGTTAAAGTGGCCAGAACATCAGTGGAGAATGGTCTGCGATCCCTCTGTTCTGAGACAGAGGCTGAGATTCGGCCACTGCTGCTCTGACTATCAGAAGAGGCACAGCAGACCGCCAGGGAAAGATGCCAGAGAACAAAAGCCTAGAAATACCGGCTCACAGTGTGCCCATCCCCATCCCCCCTCGCAGGGGACACGGAGACTCTACCCAAACAGGGTTGCCTGAGTATCGGTGTGGCAGGCCCCTCCCCCAGAAGGCAGGCTGAAAAATCCAGAAGCCCACATCCCTAAGATCCCTATAAAACAAGGGCACATGGCCTGGGTCCCGGTCAATAATTTGGGCTCTGGACAACCCCGCAACCTCTCCTCATCAGAATGACGAGAAGGAGAAATCCCCCCCAGCAAAGAAAAGACAATGAGTCTGTGGCCTCTGCCACAGAACTAATGGATATGGATATAACCAAATTATTAGAAATGGAATTCAGAGTAACAATGGTCAAGATGATGTGTAGACTTGAAAAAAGTATTAATGAAAATGTTAATGAGAATATGGAATCTCTAAGGGCGGAAATGAGAGCGAATCTAGCAGAAATTAAAAATTCTATGAGCCAAATGCAGCCAAAACTAGAGACTCTGACGGCCAGGGTGAATGAGGCAGAAGAACGTATCAGCATATTGGAGGATGGTTTAGTAGAAGAGAAAGCTAAAATAGAATCTTGGCTCAAAAAAATCCAATTTCAAGAATGTAGGTTACAGGAGATTACTGACTCGATGAAACGTTCCAATGTCAGAATCATCGGCATCCCCAAGGGGGTGGAGAAAAACAGAGGTCTAGAAGACATATTTGAACAAATTGTAGCTGAAAACTTCCCTAATCTAGCAAAGGAAACAAACATTCGTGTCCAAGAGGCAGAGAGGACCCCTCCCAAGCTCAACCACGACAAACCTACATCACGTCATGTTATAGTACAATTCGCAAATATTAGATCCAAGGATACAGTATTGAAAGTGGCCAGGGCAAAGAAATTTCTCACGTCCCAAGGCAAAGTTATCAGAATTACGTCAGACCTGTCTACACAGACCTGGAATGAGAGAAAGGGTTGGGGGGGGGGCATTTTTAAAGCTCTTTCAGAGAAAAACATGCAGCCAAGGATCCTTTATCCAGCAAGACTGTCATTCAGAATTGATGGAGAGATAAAGACCTTCCAGAATCGCCAGTCATTGACCAGTTTTGTAACCACGAAACCAGCCCTACAGGAGATATGAAGGGGGGTTCTATAAAAGTAAAAAGGCCCCAAAGTGATACAGAATAAAGTCACAATCTATAGAATCAAAGACTTTACTGGCAACATGGCATCATTAAAATCATATCTCTCAATAATCAGTCTCAATGTAAATGGCCTAAATGCTCCATAAGCCACAGGGTTGCAGATTGGAAAGAAAGACAGGACTCATCCATTTGCTGTCTACAAGAGACTCATTTTGAACCTAAAGATACATTCAGACTGAAAGTAAAGGGATGGAATACCATCTTTCATGCCAATGGACCTCAAAAGAAAGCTGGGGTAGCAATTCTCATATCAGACAGATTGGATTTTAAACTAAAGACTATAGTTAGAGACACAGAAGGGCACAATATTATTCTTAAGGGATATATCCAACAAGTGGATATGACAATTATAAATATATATGCCCCCAACAGGGGAGCAGCACGCCACTCTTAACCAGAATAAAGAGACATATAGATAAAAATATGTTAATAGTAGGGGACATCAACACTCCACTATCAGCAATAGACAGACACTGGAGCGGAAAACCAACATAGAATCAAGAGCTTTGAATGCCATACTCGATGAGTTGGACCTCATAGATATATATAGAACACTACATCCCAGAACCAAAGAATACTCATTCTATTCTAATGCCCATGGAACATTCTCAAGAATAGACCATGTTCTGGGTCACTAAACAGGTCTCAACCAATACCAAAAGACTGAAATTATTCCCTGCATATTCTCAGACCACAGTGCTTTGAAATTGGAACTCAACCACAAGGAAAAATTTGGAAGAAACTCAAACACTTGGAGACTAAGAACCATCCTGCTCAAGAATGATTCAATAAGCCACGAAATCAAAAATCAATTTAAACAATTTATGGAGACCAACGAGAACGAAAACACAACGGTCCAAAACCTATGGGATACTGCAAAGGTGGTCCTAAGGGGAAAATACATAGCCATCCAAGCCTCACTCAAAAGAATAGAAGAATCTAAAATGCAGTTTTTATATTCTCACCTCAAGAAGCTGGAACAGCAACAGAGGGACAGGCCTAATCCACACAAGAGAAAGCAGTTGATCAAGATAAGAGCAGAAATCAATGAATTAGAAACCAGGAGTACCGTAGAGCAGATCAACAGAACTAGAAGCTGATTCTTTGAAAGAATAAATAAAATTGATAGACCACTGGCAAGACTTATCCAAAAGAATAGAGAAAGGACCCAAATTAATAAAATTATGAATGAAAAGGGAGAAGTCACAACCAACACCAATGAAATTGGAAGGATTATTAGGAACTTTTATCAACAGCTTTATGCCAATAAATTAAGCAATCTGGAAGAGATGGAGGCCTTCCTGGAAACCTATAAATTACCAAGACTGAAACAGGAAGAAATTGATTTTTTAAACAGGCCAATTAATTATGAAGAGATTGAAACAGTGATAAAAAAAAAAAAAACCTTCCAAAAAACAAAACTCCAGGACTGGATGGTTTTCCTGGGGAATTCTACCAAACATTCAAAGAAGAAATAATACCTATTCTCCTAAAGCTATTTCAAAAAATAGAAACAGAAGGAAAGCTACCAAACTCATTCTATGAGGCCAATATTACCTTGATCCCCAAAACAGGCAAAGACCCCATCAAAAAGGAGACTTACAGACCAATTTCCTTAATGAATATGGATGCCAAAATTCTCAACAAGATCCTGGCTAATAGAATCCAACAGTACATTAAAAGGATTATCCATCATGACCAAGTGGGATTCATCCCTGGGATGCAAGGGTGGTTCAACATTCGCAAATCGATCAGTGTCATAGATTTTATCCAGAAGGAAAAAGCCAAAAATCATATGATTCTCTCAATAGATGCAGAAAAAGCATTTGACAAAATACAGCATCCTTTCCTGATTAAAACCCTTCAGAGTGTAGGGATAGAGGGTACATTCCTCAATCTCATAAAAACCATCTATGAAAAGCCTTCAGCAAATATCATTCTCAATGGGGAAAAGCTGGAATCCTTTCCCTTAAGATCAGGAACACGACAACGATGCCCACTCTCACGACTATTATTCAACATAGTACTAGAAGTCCTTGCAACAGCAATCAGACAACAAAAAGGGATAAAAGGTATCCAAATCAGCAAAGAAGAAGTCAAACTGTCTTTCTTCACTGATGACATGATACTCTATACGGAAAAAACCCAAAGAATCCACTCCCAAACTATTAGAAGTTACAGAGCAATTCAGTAATGTGGCGGGATACAAAATCAATGCTCAGAAATCAGTTGCATTTCTATACACGAACAATGAGACTGAAGAAAGAGAAATTAGGGAATCCATCCCATTTATAATAGCACCAAAGATCATACGTTACCTTGGAATTAACTTAACCAGAGATGTAAAGGATCTATATTCTAGAAACTATAAATCACTCTTGAAAGACATTGAAGAAGACACAAAAAGATGGAAAAATACTCCATGCTCATGGATTGGAAGAATTAACATAGTTAAAATGTCCATGCTACCCAGAGCAATCTACACTTTCAATGCTATCCCGATCAAAATACCAATGACATTTTTCAAAATTTGGAACAAATAGTCCTTCAATTTGTATGGAACCAGAAAAGGCCCTGAATCACCAAGGAATTGTTGAAAAGGAAAAACAAAGCTGGGGGCATCACACTGCCAGATTTCAAGCTGTACTACAAAGCTGTGATCACAAAAACAGCATGGTACCGGCACAAAAACAGACACATAGACCAATGGAACAGAATAGAGAACCCAGAAATGGACCCTCGGCTCTTTGGGAAACTAATCTTTGATAAAGCAGGAAAAAACATCCGGTGGAAAAAAGGCAGTCTCTTCAATAAATGGTGCTGGGAAAATTGGACAGCTACATGCAAAAGAATGAAACTTGACCACTCTCTCACACCATACACAAAGATAAACTCCAAATGGATGAAAGACCTCGATGTGAGGCAGGAATCCATCAAAATCCTAGAGGAAGCATAGGCAGCAACCTCTACGACATCGGCCAAAGCAACCTTTTTCATGACACATCTCCAAAAGCAATTGAAACAAAAGATAAAATGAACTTGTGGGACTTCATCAAGATAAAAAGCTTCTGCACAGCCAAGGAAACAGTCAAAAAAACTAAGAGGTAGCCCACGGAATGGGAGAATATATTTGCAAATGATACTATAGATAAAAGACTGGTATCCAAGATCTACAAAGAACTTCTCAAACTCAATACACAAGAAACAAATAAACAAATCAAAAAATGGGCAGAAGATAGGAACAGACACTTTTCCAATGAAGACATACAAATGGCTAACAGACACATGAAAAAATGTTCAAAATCATTAGCCATCAGGGAAATTCAAATCAAAACCACACTGAGATACCACCTTACGCCAGTTAGAATGGCAAAAATTGACAAGGCAAGAAACAACAATTGTTGGAGAGGATGTGGAGAAAGGCAATCCCTCCTACATTGTTGGTGGGATGCAAGTTGGTACAACCACTTTGGAAAACAGTGTGGAGGTCCCTTAAAAAGTTAAAAATTGAGCTACCCTATGATCCAGCCATTGCACTACTGGGTATTTACCCCAAAGATAGAGACGTAGTGAAGAGAAGGGCCATATGCACCCCAATGTTCATAGCAGCATTGTCCACAATAGCTAAATCATGGAAGGAGCCGAGATGCCCTTCAACAGATGACCGGATTAAGAAATTGTGGTCCATATATACAATGGAATATTACTCAGCTATCAAAAAGAACGAGTTCTCAACATTTGCTGCAACATGGACGGCACTGGAGGAGATAATGCTAAGTGAAATAAGTCAAGCAGAGAAAGACAATTATCATGTGGTTTCTCTCATTTATGGAACATAAGAACTAGGAAGAACGGTAGGGGAAGAAAGGGATAAAGAAAGGGGGGTAATCAGAAGGGGGAATGAAGCATGAGAGACTATGGACTCTGAGAAACAAACTGAGGGCTTCAGAGGGGAGGGCGGTGGGGGAATGGGATAGGCTGGTGATGGGTAGTAAGGAGGGCACGTATTACATGGTGCACTGGGTGTTATACACAACTAATGAATCATTGAACTTTACATCAAAAACCAGGGATGTACTGTATGGTGACTAACATAATATAATAAAAAAATTAAAAAAAATAAAATCTCCTATTCAAAAAAGAAAAAAAAAGAATAATGACCATAGTTGATTGTAAACATCTGTAAACTCAGGTTAATCTTTACTACCTCATTGGATTCTTATAAAAATTAAATAGGATTCTGCAAGGAAAAGTGCCCAACACAGGATGGTTGCTGAATAATTAGTTTCTCTTCCCATTCACACCTCATGAAGACTTGAGTGTCTGAAGATGGCTTACAGAAAGTCTACTTTCAAAATAGTTTTTTACATCCCAATGCGGCCCTGTCAGTGCCAAAAATGCCCCCAAAATTGGTCCTTGCATGTGGCCATGCTTCCAGATCAAATCATGTAACTGCCCCACCCCTAACTTCTGGACTTTTTAAGTCTAAATGCAAAGCCAAAACTCATTGCATCTCATCCAAAGGAGTGTGTAATAACCAGAACAGGCCCACAGCTATAATAAACAACTCTAAAGTATCGGAGTTTCCACATAATAGAAGTTCATTTCTTGCTGGTGCCCCAGTGCAATGCTGTTCAGGGGTGATGCTTCGCTCCACAATCACTCAAGACCCAGATTCTCCCAGGCTGTCTTCCTCCTCTGGCGGGCAAACAGAGAGAGAGCATGGAGGACTGTGCACAGGTTTCCCCATGGGCCAGGCCACAAGCTGGAAGTGGAATAAATTACTTGCTCCCTCACTCCTCTGCCCGCGCACCCCCCAACCTGCCAACCGCAAGGAAGGCTGGGAAATGTAACCTCACTGGATTTCTCAGCAGGAAAAAGAAAAGAGTGTTGGTGAACCAGAGCATAAGCAATAGGTTCTGGAAAGCCAGGAACACTGGAAAACCAATAAAATCCTTCTGATAGAAATGACTTTGCTGCTGGAAAGCTAAAAGCAGTTCAAAATAGATGTTTCAATGTAGAAAGCAATAAAAAACGATGAAGAGAAAGGAAAAGAGAGTCAAGTAGCTCAAAAGGTTGACAGTTAGTGCCGTGGAGGGTTGCTGGTGAGTCTCACCTTCAGATCCCACATATGCCCTAAGACTCAGTTTCCCTGGTTTGGGACCACTTTGCTTTAATTACTTCTTACACTGCTAAAGACATTTTCATTCTTTTGTGTTTGTTCTAATACAGAGACTGATATGTACTCTGTAAATATAAAGTTTTCTATCACTGCTAAGTAAATATTCATTTGGGGGTCTCTTATTGGAAAGGGTTAACTGAAATTGCAAATCCAAATTAAACCAAAGAAACAACCTTTAAAATTACACATCTTACAGAGACCAACTCATATTTAACTAAGTCTTCTTCAAATATAAATCCTCTTGCGAAGATTATTGAACACTTTTCACTATATGAAATTTTAGACTCCATTGTCAATCAAAATAAATTCAAACTCTCTATATAAATACAAGGTTCCCATGTGTATATTTACTTGTTATGTGTAGTAATGACTCCCTCAACCCATGTCCCCCTTCACCCACCATGCCATTGTTTTGCTTTCCTTTACAGCCAAACTCATCCAAAAAGTTGTCTATACTTGCCATTTCTTTGTCTTTTCCTTCTCTTCTTTCCTCCCTCCCCTGCGGTAGAAACTGATCCTGGCAAGACCACCAGAGATCTCCACATTTCCAGATCTAAGAGTCAATTTTCAGTTCTCTTCTTGTTTGACAATCACTCCATCCTTCTGGAAACACTTTCTTCACTCAGCTTCCAGCACACCACTTTCTGTTGGTTTTTCTTCTACTTTACTGATTTCTCCTCATTTTCCTTTGCTGGTTTCTCTTTATCTCCTTGGCCTCTAAATATTAGAGTGCTCCAGGGTTCAGGACTCTTTTCCTTATTTACAACCACTATAGGTAGGACCACATCTAGTGTCATATCTTTAAATATCATATACAGAATGACAACTCCCAAATTTTTGTCCTTGAACTCAGACTCATATAGCCAATGTTCCACTAGACATCCACTTTAAAGGATATCTCAAACTTAATATATCTAAACCCAAACCCCTGATTCCCTACTTTTCCCAAAATCTGCACCTCCCTAAGTCTGCCCCTTCTCGGTAAATGGCAAGTTCATTCTTCCAATTGCTCTGATTGAACCACTGTTGACTTCTCTCTCTCTCTCTCTCCCTCTCTCTCTCTCCCTCTCTCTCTCTCCCTCTCTCTCTCTCTCATACCCCACATTAAATCTTCTAACAAATCCTGTCAGCTCTACCCTCAAAATATTTCCAGAATCTGACCACTTCTCACCTACTCCATCAAACAGAAAGATAACAAGAAAATCTCCAAAACTTGGGAACTTAACTATACTTCCAAATAATTTATAGTTAAAAGAGGAAGCCTCAAAGGAAATAAAAAACTATATTGAACTCATTGAAAGTGAAAATTACAACATATCAAAATTTGTGGGACACAGCTAAATCAGGGCTGGGAGGGAAGTTTGTAGCACTAAATGCATACAATAGAAAATAGGAAAGGTCCCAAAGCTTCCACCTTAAGAATCTAGGAAAAAAGAAAAGCATAACACTGAAAACTGCCAAAGGAAGCAGAAGAGAGACAATAATAAAGATAAAGATAAAAGCAGAAATCAATGAAATTCAAAACACTAAAACAATAACTAAAACAAATAAGACAAAGAGTTATTCTTTGAAAAGATCAATGAAATTTATATAACTCTATAAAGACTAATAAAGAAAAAGAGAGAAGACATAATCTGGAATGAAACAGGGGCTATCATTACAGAACCTACAAACATAAAAAGAATAATAATGAAATACCATGAACAACTCTACATGAATAAATTTGACAACTTAGATGAAATGAACCAAATCCTTTAAAAACACAGCTATCACAGCTCACCCTAATGAAATAGATCATTTGAATAGCCCTGTAACTATTAAGGAAATTTAGTTCATAATTTTAAACTTCCCCCTCAAAAAAAAAAATCCCAGGTCCAAATGATTTTACCGAAGAATTCTACAAACATCTCAAGATTAACACCAATTCTGTGTAATTGCTTCATTTTATAAAGTTAGTATCACCCTGATACAAAGCCAGACAAAGATAGTACAAAGGGGAAAAAAATCTACAGACCACTAGCCCCCACAAATATGAACACAAAAATATTTAACAAATTGTTAACAAACAGAATTCAGCAATAGAATTCAGCAATATATATAAATAATTATTTAGAATGAGTAAGTGGGGTTTATTCCAGGGATGCAATACTTGTTCAAAATTCAAAAATCACTCAACAATATCAACTATATTAGGAGAACAAAAAGAGGAAAACTGTGATCATATCAGTCATTGTAAAAAAAAAAAATTGATGAAATTCAATACCCAAAAATGATAAAAACTCAGAAAATAGGATAGAAAAAAGCTTCCTGAACTTAATAAAGCACATCTATAGGAAACATTATACTGAATGGTCAATGACTGAATGTTTTCCCTCTGAGATCATGAACAAGACAAGGATGTCTATTCTCACCACTCTTACTTAACAAAGTGCTGAAAATTGTAGTCAGTGCAATAAGGCAAGGGGAAAAAAAAGCAAACACATCAGAAGGGAAGAAACACAACTGTCCCTGTTTGCAAATGACATGATTTCCTCTATAGAAAATCCCAAAGAATATACAACCCCCCCCAACTTCCTAATAAGTGAATTCAGCAAGTTTGCAGGATACACTACATTCAATTACATTTCTGTATGTTATTAATGAACATATGGACACTGAAATTAAAAACACAAAGTAACATTTACAATAGTTCAAAAATAAAATACTTAGGTGCAAATCTAAACAAATATGCACAGGACTTGTATGGTGAACACTACAAAGCATTAATGACAGAAATCAAAGATCTAAATAAATGGAGACATACTATGTTCATGGATTTAAAGACTCAAAATAGTAAAGGTTCAATTCTCCCCAAATTGATAGTGAAATTCCTATAAATTCTAGCAAGATTTTTTATAAATATAGATAACATAATTCTAAAATTTATATTGAAAGGCAAAGGAGTTTTGATAACTCAAACTATTCTGAAAAAGAAGAATAAAGTGGGAGGAATTTACCTACCATATTTTAAGACCTATTGTATAACTGCAGTGATCAAACCCATGTGGTATTGGTGGAGAGATACACACATAAATCAATGGAACAGGGAACACAGAAATACACCTACACAAATAGGCCCAATTTGTTCTTTATGAAGTTGTAAAAGCAATTAAATGGACAAAAGATAGCCTTTCAACCAGAAAATTCTCAGAATCTAGGGCTAAGCAAAGTGGTCTTAGGCTTGACACCAAAGCACCATCCATAAAAGGGGAAAAATCATAAATTGGACTTTATCGAAATTTTTAAACTTTTGTTCTTCACATGACCCTGTTAAAAGGTTGAAAAGAAAAGCTACATGTTGGGGGAAAAAATATTTGTAAACCACATACCTTACAAAAGATTAGAATTTAAAACATATAAAGAACTCTCAAAACTCAATATTAAAAACAAAACAAATTCAATTAAAAGGTGGGGAAAAAACATGAAGAAACATTTTACCTACTAGTATATAAAGATAGCAAATATGCACATGAAAAGATGCTCAACATCGTTAGTCTTTATGCAAAGGCTATTAAATGCAAATTAAAGCCACCATAAGATATTATTGCAAACCTATCAGAATGGCTAAAATAAAAACTGACAGCATGAAATACTGGCAAGGATATGCAAAAATTGGATCGTTCATACACTGCTGGTGGGACTATATAGCCACTCTGGAAAACAGTTCAGCAGTTTCTTCAAAACCTAAACCTGAAACTGCCATATTACCCAGAAATTGCATTTCTGGGCATTTATCACAGAGAAATAAAAACTTATGTTTTCTAAAACTCATATTCAAATGTTTATAGCAACTTTATTCATAACAGTCAAAACCAGAAACTCAGATGTCCTTCGACTTGTGGATTATTAAACAAACAAGTACATCCATGCCATTGAATACTCAGCGATAAAAAGGAAAAAATTAACAATACATACAACAACCTCAATGAATCTCCAGATAGTTATGCTGACTGAAAAAGAAAAAGCCAATTTCAAAAGGTTACATGCTATATTCTGCCATTTATGTAATATTGTTATAATCACAAAAGTATAGAAATTAGGAACAGATTAATGCTTGCCAGTGATTGTTGGGGGAGGGGAGGAAAGTGAGTGTGGCAACATTAAGAATCCCCCCTGGTAATGGAAATATTCTGTCCCTTGACTATAACCAACATCCCAATATCCTGGTTGTGATACTACAATATAATATTGCAAAATGTTACCTTTGGAGGTAACTGGGTAAAGGTTACACATGATATCTATCTATTATTTCTAACAATTACATGTGCATCTATAATTA